>NC_134357.1:248547678-249215163 GCF_048569485.1 Anomaloglossus baeobatrachus
TCCATTAGATGCGACAGTCCCGGGACTCTACCCGGCTCATCCCAAATTGCCCTGGTGCGGTGGCAATTGGGGTAATAAGGGAGTTAATGGCAGCAGCCCATAGATACCACTAAGACCTAGGTTAATCATGGCAGGTGTCTCCCCAAGATACCTATCATGATTAACCTGTAAGTTAAAGAAAATAAACACACACACATCCAAAAAATCATTTATTTGGAGTTTAAAGACAAAAAAAAAAAAAAAAAAACACCCTCTTTCACCACTTTATTAATCCCCAAATACCCCTCCAGGTCCGACGTAATCCACATGAGGTCCCATGACGCTTTCAGCTCTGCTATATGAAGCTGACAGCAAGTGGCCACAGACCACGACCGCTCTCTGTGAGCTCTACACAGCAACTGAAGTGAGCCGCGCGATCAGCGATGACATCACTCAGGTTACTCGCGGCCACCGCTCTCAGGTGGAGGACTCCAGCTGTGGCCGCGGGTCACCTGAGTGACAGCACCGCTGATCGCGCTGCTCACTTCAGTCACTCAGGGGATTTGCGGTCACCAGTGAGTCCTTCATCTGTGATCGCAAATCAGGCTGCCACACAGAGAGAGACGCGCGATGTCAGTGAAAATCGGGTGAAGCTCTCACGTCACTGCTGCGGACTCCTGTGTCCTTGCACTGACCTCGGAGGTTCATCTGAGTTCATGACAAAACAGAGACAGAGCCGTGGGATGACAATGAAGTCGGTTAAAGTTCATCAGAGTTCATTCTCATCGCCCGGCTCTGTCTGTGACGGCTGTCAGAAGACATGTAGCAGAGCTGAATTGCCGGGGGACCGCACTGACAAACATGCATCCAAAACGCATGTAAAATGCATCCAAAAATACATCCGTTTTGGATGCATTCTTTTTGTCAAAACACAGCGTCAAGTCTGCCAGAGGGTGCATATATTCCTGCACTGGGCAGGACGCAACATGCGCATGAGCCCTCAAGTGGATTATAAAAAAGCAGGAGACAGGAGCAGGTCTTAAAATCAGCAGCAAAGGTGGCACAGGCCAAGATATTGAGCGCTCTCCTCACATCTCCAAGTTACAAAGAGGAGGAGCAGAGCGGTCACTGTGAGGTTGTGTGGCCATCATTTACTGATCGCTCCAATCAGTGCTGGGGCCGCCGCCGTTGTCAGGCTCCAGCTCATCTTCAATTTTAAATTGCTGAAACACTGGCGTTGTTGTGATTGGCTATTCAATTCTAAACAGCCAATCACAGAGATCATAGCTGGAGAGGGGCAGCAAAACCTCCGCATTCAATGAGTCCCAGTGCTCTGTGATCAGAAACACCCAGCACTCTCATGCAATGGTCGTGTTTTCAGACAGACACAGTATACGTCCTAGGTCAGGAGCCCCATCCTGTCCATGACACATATAGTGCCTTGCGAAAGTATTCAGCTCCCTTGAATTTTTAAACCTTCTCCCACATTTCAGGCTTCAAACATAAAGATAACATTTTTAATGTTCTGGTGAAGAATCAACAACAAGTTGACACAGTGGTGAGGTTGAACGATAATTGCTTATTTTAAACTTTTGTAAAAAAATAATAAACTGAAAAGTGGGGCGTGCAATATTATTCAACCCCTTTACTTTCAGTGCAACAAACTCACTCCAGAAGTTCATTGAGGATCTCTGAATGATCCAATGTTGTCCTAAATGACTGATGATGATAAATATAATCCACCTGTGTGTAATCTAGTCTCCGTATAAATGCACCTGCTCTGTGATAGTCTCAGTGTTCTGTTTAAAGCACAGAGAGCATCGTGAAGACCAAGGAACACAACAGGCAGGTCCATGATACTGTTGTGGAGAAGTTTAAAGCCAGATCTGGTTACAAAAAGTTTTCCAAAACTGTAAACATCCCAACAAGCACTGTGCAAGTGATCATATTGAAATGTAAGGAGTATCATACCACTGCAAATCTACCAAGACTCGGCCGTCCATCCAAACTTTCATCTCAAACAAGGAGAAGACTGATCAGAGATACAGCCAAGAGGCCCATGATCGCTCTGGATGAACTGCAAAGATCTACAGCTGAGGTGGGAGAGTCTGTCCATAGGACAACAATCAGTCACACACTGCACAAATCTGGCCTTTATGGAAGAGTGGCAAGGAGAAAGCCATTTCTAAAAGATATCCATAAAAAGTATTGTTTAAAAGTTTACCACAAGCCACCTGGGAGACACCAAACATGCGGAAGAAAGTTCTCTGGTCAGATGAAACCAAAATCGAACTATTTGGGCTCAATGCCAAATTATATGTTTGGTGTAAAAGCAACACAGCTCATCACTCTGAACACACCATCCCCACTGTCAAACATGGTGGTGGCAGCATCAGGTTTGGGCCAGCTTTTCTTCAGCAGGGACAGGGAAGATGGGTAAAATTGATGGGAAGATGGATGGAGCCAAATACAGGACCATTATTGAAGAAACCTGTTGGAGTCTGAAAAAGACCTGAGACTGGGACGGAGATTTGTCTTCCAACAAGACAATGATCCCAAACAAAGCAAAATCTACAATGGAAGGGTTCACAAATAAACGTTTAGGGGAAGAGTACTCCACAACACCATATACAATGAGGGGTGGGTCCAGATTCTGCTGGATCGCCACCCTAAGCACAAACTCAATAGCATGTCAAACGTGAGGACAAGAGTTTTTAAAATGCACAAAGATACAAATTTTATTGAACACACCATACAAAAGTGAACATCCAGATGTCATAAAAACACGTTTAAAAATAAGGATGGCGGATAGCCCCCCATACAAGCAATAGTAGCCAGTGCTGAAACATATTGGCTGATAAACAGGGTTTACATTGCATATTACCAGGTACAAAAGCACATATGACAGCTGAACCCTAGATTACACGGCTTTTTAAATGGCATTAAATTCCATGTGGAAAAAAGCACAACATTCTATTCTACCATACAAGCATATATTAAAGTGCAGTCCCAAGAGGGTCCATATGTCCAAACCTGTGGCAGAAGTAAGAGGCCCAATGCAAACTACCAGCCCATAGTATCAATGTAAAGGAGGGGGGCTCCGTCTGAGGGAGGCCTCAGAAAATGGAATGGTGCACAAATAAACGTATCCAGGTGTTAGAATAGCCAAGTCAAAGTCCAGACCTGAATCCAATCGAGAATCTGTGGAAAGAGCTGAAAACTGCTGTTCACAAACGCTCTCCATCCAACCTCACTCAGCTCCAGCTGTTTACAAAGGAAGAATGGGCAAGAATTTCAGTCTCTCCATGTGCAAAACTGATAGACACATACCCCAAGTGACTTGCAGCTGTAATCTCAGCAAAAGGTGGCGCTACAAAGTATTAACTTACAGGGGATGAATAATATTGCACGCCCCACTTTTCAGTTATTTTTTTTTTTTTTTTAATAAAGGTTTAACCCCTTCACGACCAATGACGGATATATCAGTCATGGATCGTGTGAGGTTAATCCTCGCCCCCTGCTGTGGGCAGGTCGCAGCGATCCGCGCACATATCAGCTGTTTTCAACAGCTGACATGTGTGCCTGCATGTTACGAGTGGAATCACATTCCATCCGCAACATTTAACCCCTTACATCTCGCTGCCAAAGTCTGGCAGCGAGATGTATATGCGCGCGGCCATTACTTTCATTTACCGCGGCCCCCACCAGAAGTCACGTGCGTGATCATGTGACTTTCGGTGGTTGCCATGGTAGCACAGGGTCATGTGATGACTCCTGTAGCTCACAATTACTTTTGGTTTAACTCGGCCCAGAGCCAAGTGAAGCAGAAATTGAGCATATCTGCTGTTTACAGCTGTGTAGCTGTGATCAGCAGATAGGGCAGAGCGATCGGATTGATCAACCATATAGTCCCCTAGGGGGACTAGTAAAATATAAAAAAAAAAAAAAAAAAAAAAAAAAAACCTAAAAAGTTCAAATCACCCCCCTTTCACCCCATTAAATTAAAAAAAAAAAAAAATACACATATTTGGTAACGCTGCGTTCAGAATTGCCCGATCTATAAAAATGTAAAAATAATTAATCTGATTGGTAAATGGGGTAGAGGCAAAAAAATTCCAAATGCCAAAATTAAGTTTTTTGGTCACCGCAAGTTTTGCGCAAAATGCAATAACAGGCGATCAAAACGTAGCATCTGCACGAAAATGGTACCATTAAAAACGTCAGCTCAAGACGCAAAAAATAAGCAATCACTGAGCCATAGATCCCAAAAAATAAAAACACTACGGGTTTCGGAAAATGGCGCAAAACGTGCGCCACTTTTATTGGACAAACTTGTGAATTTTTTTTTTACCCCTTAGATACAAGTAAACCTATACATGTTTGGTGTCTACAAACTCGCACCGACCTCAGGCATCACAATGCCTTATCGCTTATAACAAATGTAAGTGTAAAAGCGCCCTTGGAGAAAGCATTGGCGAAACGCGTCAGGGTGTCCCATGGTAAGATACAGTATGTGATTACTCTACATGTTTTTGTACACTTGCATGTGACTATCTATTTTGTGTGTTGCGGCATGTCAGGACTCTTATTTCTTGTTATTACTCCATATTCCATTCATTTGGTTATGGCAATACCTATTTATAAATGATTTTGATTCCTGACATTCCCCATCACACTACTAAATGTTCATGCATTTCTACAGTCCGTGCAGTGTCACATCTGTCACTCTTGCTATAGACATACTGTCCTGATTTCTTCTTGCCATCCATTTGCTGTACAGGGTGTACAGACTTTGGGTTCAGCTTTTGAGACTTTTTCATTGTATGTTTGGCCAAAGTATTCAATTTTATTCAGTCGGATGAATTTTTGAAATAAATTCCTGAAAGTAATTTTCAGAGGGGATTTTGTTTACACTTCATCTGACTAGGAGACATATTTATTATTGCTGGCCACCATGTGATTTCAATCAGAGAAAAAGCTGTCTCCTATCCTCATGTCATTGTATTGCTGTGCATTTTTATCTTGTTTTATATACATATTTTCTTAATAAAGATATTTTCTATGTAAAAGCGTTGTAGTTCTTTGTAGGTTGTAAGCAATAAATATCGTTCAACTTGACAATTGTGTCCCACTTGTGGTTGATTCTTCACCATAACATTAGAATTGTTATCTTTATGTTTGAAGCCTGAAATGTGGGAAAAGGTTGAAAAATTAAAAAGGGGCCGAAAACTTTCGCAAGGCACTGTAGGCAAGTCAACTGTTGTGAATGAGTAAAAGGTCTCAGAGAAAGGTGATGCAAAAAACTTAATTAAAATCTAAAAATAAATAAAAACCTTATAAATTTGTTAAAGGGAATCTTTCATCAGGTTTTTGCTGTAATAATGACAAAGAAAGAATTGTTTTTAGAGGCAATATATCAAATTTTTACTAGCAATCCTACCTTCATTAAATATTTAAAACATCAATTTTAATTAGATACGTTTAAAACTACAAAATAATTCCACACCGTGAGTAAATACACACAACCAACATAAACAAAAAAATTCAGACACAGTGAGGCCACAATTGGGGACCTCCTTATATGCGGAGTTATTGTGGAATTCTCGGTACTATCTGTCTAGATTAGGGCAAAAAGATCTAAATACACCCTACATCAGTCTGTCCGCTACCTGTCAATGGAGATATAACTTACGTTACACGCACCCTAAAGTTAAAAAGGTGCCTCCATTCCACGGCGGCTAGCCCTTGGAAGCTGCCCCTAAACTCCCTCACTAGTACAGATATAGGCAGTTTAGATATATAAATAATTATTCAAAATGGTCACTTATCATAAACATTCTCACGGCAGCTTTTCCACATAAATACAATCCGCATATGAGTCAAAAGAAAAACTCATGAGGCCACAATTGGAGACCTCTTCATATGCGGGATTATTGTGGGAAACCTCAGTACTGTCTATAAAGATCAGGGCAAAAAGATCTAAATACACCCTACATCAGTCTGTCCGCTACCTGTCAATGGAGATATAACTTTCGTTACACGCACCCTAAAGTTAAATAGGTGCCCCCATGGTCTGCCACAAGCACCGTCTTTGAGGGACACTTGCTGCCACATGTGCAGCTGAACATCAGAACGGCGATTGTGCCTTTAAACTCCTGATGAACCCCAATACACACTAAACGCGTCGAGTTTTCTTTTGGACTCATTGCGGACTATATTTATGTGGAAAAGCTGCCGTGAGAACTTTTAAGATAAGTGACCATCTAGAATAATTATTTAAATATCTGATCTGCCTTTATCTGAACTAGTGAGGGAGTTTAGGGGCAGCTTCCAAGGGCTAGCCGCCGCGGAATGGGGGCACCTATTTAACTTTAGGGTGCGTGTAACGAAAGTTATATCTCCATTGACAGGTAGCGGACAGACTGATGTAGGGTGTATTTAGATCTTTTTGCCCTAATCTAGACAGATAGTACCGAGAATTCCACAATAACTCCGCATATAAGGAGGTCCCCAATTGTGGCCTCACTGTGTCTGAATATTTTTTTGTTTATGTTGGTTGTGTGTATTTACTCACGGTGTGGAATTATTTTGTAGTTTTAACGTATCTAATTAAAATTGATGTTTTAAATATTTAATGAAGGTAGGATTGCTAGTAAAAAAAATAATGACAAAGACCCTGATTCCAGTGTTGTGTCACTTACGGAGCTGTTTGCTCTGGTTTTCTCTGCTGCAGATCTAGCAGTAAGGGTACGCTCACACGAGCGGGAAAATCGGACGAGTGCAATGCGAGAAAATCTGGCATTGCACTCTGACCAATGTTAGGCAATAAGGGCGAGCAGTTGGGCAGCTTTTATCGCATCCAACGAGAAAGGCGGCAGCATGCTGTGATTTTCTGCTAGAGCCGAATCCCTCGCACCCATTCAAGTGAATGTATGCGAGAGATGCATTGGACTGCACTCGATGTTATCCCAGTGCAGTGCGATATACGCACAGGCTGACAGTGGAGGAGACGGGGGGGGGGGGGGGATTAACCCCTCACTCTCATCCGCAGGATCGGGTCACCGTCGCATTACACTCGGCTCACGCTCGCAGCAGAGCCTGAGGCATATCGCATCCAATGCTCTCGAATCGGATGCCATACGCTCGTGTGAGTCCAGCCTTATACAGAGCTCATGAATATGCTGGACTAGCTGCAGCACGCCAAGTAGTCCTCTAATGATCTACTGCTGATTAATCAGTGATTTTAATCAAAACTACACTAAAAAGTTCAGTAAGTGACATCGCTGGAATCAGGACCTCTGCCCCTACATTATGCTGCTCAAAGATTAGGTGGCAAAAACCTGGTGACATTCCCTTTAATGGTGGACTGACCCGGAGACTCATATTGTGATGTAATTTTTCCTGCTCAATGAATGCTATAAAAACAAAATCTAAAGAACAAGACAAAATTAGGTTTTCCACTGTTTCATCCCAATTTTAATTTTAGTGAAAGATGGTATTCAAAACTACAACTTGTCAGTCACAAAGCAATAGGCATGTCGAAAGGAAACATCTCAACATTTATTGTGTCAAGAGTTAGGCCATGTGCCCATGGGATAAAGTAACCGCGGATTTTTCCACGGAAAACCCACAAATTTTTTAGTTTTTCCAGATAAATCTGCGGGTTTACGCAAGTACAGACACTCCACATGTTATCCTATGGGATTTGGGGAGTGCTGTATCAATGCTGCAGTATTTGCAGCTGCGAAAAATTCTGCGGATTTCCCGCAGCCGCACGTAACAATGTTAATTATTCATGTGGAATTATCTGCGGACTTCCCGCTCCTCCACTATGGAGATACAGGGCGGGAATTCCGCACGAAATCCGCAGCTTCCGCAACAACTCCACAGATATACTGTACCGCAGCAATGGATTGCTGCGGATTCTGGGGAGTTGCTGCGTGAACCTGCGGAAATACCTGCAGAAGTGTCCGCAGATACGACCACCCATGGGCACAGGGCCTTAGAGATAAAAATGGAGGGGAAATAATAATAAAAATGTGAGTCCTTATATGGTTAGAGTCTCCAGGAGATTACAGCCCCCACCCCTTTAATCTATGAATACAGCGCATTATTCCTGTATATAATGTTGCTTCTCTGTCTTGAGTCTCCAGTAGCTCTATATTAAATTAAACTTGTCAGGTCCCCCAACTGTCCCCTCCTATCTTGTAAGTGTCCTCAAACTGTCCCCTCCTAACTTGTCAGTGTTCCCTAACTGCACCAGCCGTCCTGTACGGTGGTACATATGGCAATTACTGTGCTCTAATAAGGTGTAATGCTACACAATAACATTACTATATATTAAAAACAAACTTTTATTCTGCATTTTGGCGAAAAGCTGTCGGGGGGGGGGGGGTAACATCTCCCTCCCCAGGCTAGTCCTGTCTCGGATCCTCCAGTGCTCAGACGTGACTGACATCTTCCTTCACCAATACAAAACAGAGGGTTCTAAGTTCGCATTTGTTACTATTAATTTGAGGTCCAGTGAGGAAAATAAGTATTTAATACACTGCCGGTTTTACAAGTTTTCCCACCTACAAGCAAAAGAGAGGTCTGTAAATTGTATCTTAGGTACACTAACTGTTACAGATAGAATGAAAAATAATCCAGAAAATCACAATGTATGATTTATAAATAATTTACATTTTATTGCATGAAATATGCAGGGGATCACCTACCAACCTGCAAGAATTCTGGCTGTCACAGAACTGACATTTTTTCTTTAAGGCCAGAGTCACACTTGCGAGTGCCTCACGTGTAACTCGCGCGAGCCTCTCATTGAATCACCCGGAACGGACTCACACTCTCAGGACAGGAGCATCTCAGCTGCATAGACATACTTGCAACCGACCCGCTCCTGTCAGGAGAGTGCGAGTCCGTGCCGGATGGTTCAATGAGAGACTCGCGTGAGTTACACGTGAGGCACTCGCAAGTGTGACTCTGGCCTAAGAAGCTCCTACTCTGCACTCATTACCTGTATTAATTGCACCTGTCCACACAATCACACTCCAACCTCTCCACCATGACCAAGAGCAAAGAGCGGTCTAAAGACACCAGGGACAAAATTGTAGACCTGCACAAGGCTGGGATAGGCTACAGGACAATAGGCAAGCAGCTTGGTGAGGAGGCAACAACTGTTGGCACAATTATTAGAAAATGGAAGAAACACAAGATGACTGTCAGTCTTACTTGGTCTGTTATTCCATGCAAGATCTCGCCTCGTGGAGTAAGGATGATTCTGAGAAAGGTCACGTATAAGCCCAGAACTACATTGGAGGACTTGGTCCAAAGAACTGAACAAAACTGGGTCCACAGTCTCAAAGATTACTGTTAGGCCCCTTTCAGATGTCCGTGTTTCAGGTACGTGTGACATCCCTTTTTAAAGTGAACCTGTCATCAGAAATTTAGCTATAAAGCTAAAAGTTTCCCCTTCTGCAGCTCCTGGGCTGCATTCTAGAAAGCTTCCTATAGTTTTTGTGGCCCCTTTTATTCCAAAATAAATACTTTACAAATTTGTACCTTTTCGTATACAAATTTCTTAAATCTTCCATGGGGGCGGGCTGCCTGATGTACGTTGCTGTCCTCCTGCCGATTTACGCCGCCCCCGAATGCTGAATTTCAAACCTCAGGACGCCGCCCCTGGGCACCCATGGTCCCGCGCATGCGCTGTGCTACTGTAGCGGTGCCGTGCACTGCGTGCACGTGTGACCGCTGGTGACGCTTTTGCGCGGGCACCGACTGCTCCGTCCGCTCCTCCCATCTATTTCCTGCTGCTGAGCAGGATGGGAAGGAGGTGACGTCCGATCATCTGGCCAGCGAGCGCTTGCGCAGAACGCTGGAGGAACAGGGGAAAGTGCGGTCACGATGTTATGGGCGGCACTTGCTGATGACACTCACAGCGCCGCCCATAACCTCGTGCCCGCGCAAAGTGTCACTAGCGGTCACACGTGCACACAGTGCACGGCACCGCGACAGTAGCACAGCGCATGCGCGGGACCAGGGGCGGCATCCTGAGGTTTGAAATTCAGCGTTCGGGGGCGGCGTAAATCGGCAGCAGGACAGCAACGTACATCAGGCAGCCCGCCCCATGGAAGATTTAAGAAATTTGCATACAAAAAAGGTACAAGTTTGTAAAGTATTTATTTTGGAAAAAAAGGGGCCACAAAAACTATAGGAAGCTTCCTGGAATGCAGCCCAGGAGCTGCAGAGGGGGAAACTTTTAGCTTTATAGCTAAATTTCTGATGACAGGTTCCCTTTAACATTGATGCCACATGTACCCATGACAATCTATGGTGTTACTCACACGTCCATGTTTTCACATGGACTGTGTGGCCCCGCACATGAACACAGAGACGTCCATTTTTTCTCCAGCAGCACGGGTGTCACACAGATCGCACACGGATTAATCCGTGTGACATCAGTGTGACACGTACCAGAGAAAACGTGTCTTTGAAAATAAAATGAATTTCTATACTCCCCTGTCTGCAGCGCTGCAGTCTTCGGTGCTGCTTTCACTTGCTTCCGACCCCCGCTCATTATGCTCATTGCATATTCACTGCAGTGAGGACATGGAAGCAGCAGCCTCGCCAGAGACCTGAGCATCGGGGCCAGCATCACCGGGGACAGGTGAGTACTCAGCAGGATGTGTGTAGTGACGTCACGAGGTCATCAGAGTATCCAATGAACTCGGATGACCTTGGCTGGTTATTCAAAATGGAGGTGACCCCATGTCTTTTTGTAAAATTTTTGATAAAAAAAAAAATAAATAAATAAATAAATAGGCGTGGGATCCCCTCTATTTTTAATAACCAGTCAAGGTACAGCAGAGAGCTGAGGGATGCAGCCTGCAGCTGCTGCTGTTCCTGTGCTGGATATGAAAAATTGGGGGGACCCCACGTCTTTTTTTTTTATTTTTAAATTAAAAAATAAAAATGCTGTAAAACAGCTGGCTAAGCTAGCTGTCTCTGTGGAGCTATTCCATCTGTTCTTTCTTAAGCGGGCTTTACACGCTACGATATATCTAACGAGATGTCGGTGGGGTCATGTCATTAGTGACGCACATCCGGCATCGTTACTGATATCGTAGCGTGTGACAGCTATGAACGAGCAGCAATACTCACCTTCTCATTCATCGTTGACACGTCGCTCATTTTCTAAAAATCGCACGTCCTGTTGTTCATTGTACCCGAGGCAGCACACGTCGCTCCGTGTGACACCCCGGGAACGATGAACTGCGTCCCGCCGGCAATGCTGAAGGAAGGAGGTGGGCGGGATGTTACGTCCCACTAATCTCCGCCCCTCCGCTTCTATTGGCCGGCTGCTGTGTGATGTCGGTGTGACGCCGAACGTCCCTCCCCCTTCAGGAAGTGGATGTTCTCCGCCCACAGCGAGGTCGTTTGGAAGGTAAGTACGTGTGACAGGGGTTACAACATTGTGCGACACTGGCAACACATTGCCCGTGCTGCACAAACGATGGGGGCGGGTGCGATCTCAAATGCGATTGCACGATTAATTGTAACGTGTAAAGCAGCCTTTACTCTCTTTCTTTATATCTTTCTATTTATCATTTTTCAGGCTTTGCACATCTTTTCACATTAAAAAAACATTAATTTCAGTATCATGCATTTTTTACTGGTACCAGTCACACACAACCATACTGATATGTGTGGCTTGTACCTGCTTAAACACGAACGTCTGAAAGGGGCCTTAGTAACACACTATGCCGTCATAGATTAAAATCATGCAGGGCACACAAGGTCTCCCTGCTCATACCAGCCCATGTCCAGGCCTGTTTGAAATTTCCCATGCTCTCCACCAGGCAGACAGCCCCGGCATACGTATACCCCCGACACATGCTCTCCACCAGGCAGACAGCCCCGGCATACGTATACCCCCGACACATGCTCTCCAGCAGGCAGACAGCCCCGGCATACGTATACACCCGACACATGCTCTCCACCAGGCAGACAGCCCCGGCATACGTATACCCCCGATACATGCTCTCCACCAGGCAGACAGCCCCGGCATACGTATACCCCCGATACATGCTCTCCACCAGGCAGACAGCCCCGGCATACGTATACCCCCGACACATGCTCTCCACCAGGCAGACAGCCCCGGCATACGTATACCCCCGACACATGCTCTCCAGCAGGCAGACAGCCCCGGCATACGTATACACCCGACACATGCTCTCCACCAGGCAGACAGCCCCGGCATACGTATACCCCCGATACATGCTCTCCACCAGGCAGACAGCCCCGGCATACGTATACCCCCGACACATGCTCTCCACCAAGCAGACAGCCCCGGCATACGTATACACCCGACACATGCTCTCCACCAGGCAGACAGCCCCGGCATACGTATACCCCCGACACATGCTCTCCACCAGGCAGACAGCCCCGGCATACGTATACCCCCGACGCATGCTCTCCACCAAGCAGACAGCCCCGGCATACGTATACCCCCGATGCATGCTCTCCACCAAGCAGACAGCCCCGGCATACGTATACACCCGATACATGCTCTCCACCAGGCAGACAGCCCCGGCATACGTATACCCCCGATACATGCTCTCCACCAGGCAGACAGCCCCGGCATACGTATACACCCGACACATGCTCTCCACCAGGCAGACAGCCCCGGCATATGTATACCCCCGATACATGCTCTCCACCAGGCAGACAGCCCCGGCATACGTATACACCCGACACATGCTCTCCACCAGGCAGACAGCCCCGGCATACGTATACCCCCGATACATGCTCTCCACCAGGCAGACAGCCCCGGCATACGTATACCCCCGATACATGCTCTCCACCAGGCAGACAGCCCCGGCATACGTATACACCCGACACATGCTCTCCACCAGGCAGACAGCCCCGGCATACGTATACACCCGACACATGCTCTCCACCAGGCAGACAGCCCCGGCATACGTATACACCCGACGCATGCTCTCCACCAGGCAGACAGCCCCGGCATACGTATACCCCCGATGCATGCTCTCCACCAGGCAGACAGCCCCGGCATACGTATACCCCCGACGCATGCTCTCCAGCAGGCAGACAGCCCCGGCATACGTATACCCCCGACACATGCTCTCCACCAGGCAGACAGCCCCGGCATACGTATACCCCCGATACATGCTCTCCACCAGGCAGACAGCCCCGGCATACGTATACCCCCGATACATGCTCTCCACCAGGCAGACAGCCCCGGCATACGTATACCCCCGACACATGCTCTCCACCAGGCAGACAGCCCCGGCATACGTATACCCCCGACACATGCTCTCCACCAGGCAGACAGCCCCGGCATACGTATACACCCGACACATGCTCTCCACCAGGCAGACAGCCCCGGCATACGTATACACCCGACACATGCTCTCCACCAGGCAGACAGCCCCGGCATACGTATACCCCCGACACATGCTCTCCACCAGGCAGACAGCCCCGGCATACGTATACCCCCGACACATGCTCTCCACCAGGCAGACAGCCCCGGCATACGTATACACCCGACACATGCTCTCCACCAGGCAGACAGCCCCGGCATACGTATACACCCGACACATGCTCTCCACCAGGCAGACAGCCCCGGCATACGTATACACCCGACACATGCTCTCCACCAGGCAGACAGCCCCGGCATACGTATACACCCGACACATGCTCTCCACCAGGCAGACAGCCCCGGCATACGTATACCCCCGATGCATGCTCTCCACCAGGCAGACAGCCCCGGCATACGTATACCCCCGATGCATGCTCTCCACCAGGCAGACAGCCCCGGCATACGTATACCCCCGACACATGCTCTCCACCAGGCAGACAGCCCCGGCATACGTATACACCCGACACATGCTCTCCACCAGGCAGACAGCCCCGGCATACGTATACACCCGACACATGCTCTCCACCAGGCAGACAGCCCCGGCATACGTATACCCCCGATGCATGCTCTCCACCAGGCAGACAGCCCCGGCATACGTATACCCCCGATACATGCTCTCCACCAGGCAGACAGCCCCGGCATACGTATACCCCCGACACATGCTCTCCACCAGGCAGACAGCCCCGGCATACGTATACCCCCGACACATGCTCTCCACCAGGCAGACAGCCCCGGCATACGTATACACCCGACACATGCTCTCCACCAGGCAGACAGCCCCGGCATACGTATACACCCGACACATGCTCTCCACCAGGCAGACAGCCCCGGCATACGTATACCCCCGACACATGCTCTCCACCAGGCAGACAGCCCCGGCATACGTATACACCCGACACATGCTCTCCACCAGGCAGACAGCCCCGGCATACGTATACACCCGACACATGCTCTCCACCAGGCAGACAGCCCCGGCATACGTATACACCCGACACATGCTCTCCACCAGGCAGACAGCCCCGGCATACGTATACCCCCGATACATGCTCTCCACCAGGCAGACAGCCCCGGCATACGTATACCCCCGACACATGCTCTCCACCAGGCAGACAGCCCCGGCATACGTATACCCCCGACACATGCTCTCCACCAGGCAGACAGCCCCGGCATACGTATACCCCCGACACATGCTCTCCACCAGGCAGACAGCCCCGGCATACGTATACCCCCGACGCATGCTCTCCACCAGGCAGACAGCCCCGGCATACGTATACCCCCGATGCATGCTCTCCACCAGGCAGACAGCCCCGGCATACGTATACCCCCGATGCATGCTCTCCACCAGGCAGACAGCCCCGGCATACGTATACACCCGACACATGCTCTCCACCAGGCAGACAGCCCCGGCATACGTATACACCCGACACATGCTCTCCACCAGGCAGACAGCCCCGGCATACGTATACACCCGACACATGCTCTCCACCAGGCAGACAGCCCCGGCATACGTATACCCCCGATGCATGCTCTCCACCAGGCAGACAGCCCCGGCATACGTATACCCCCGATACATGCTCTCCACCAGGCAGACAGCCCCGGCATACGTATACCCCCGACACATGCTCTCCACCAGGCAGACAGCCCCGGCATACGTATACCCCCGACACATGCTCTCCACCAGGCAGACAGCCCCGGCATACGTATACACCCGACACATGCTCTCCACCAGGCAGACAGCCCCGGCATACGTATACACCCGACACATGCTCTCCACCAGGCAGACAGCCCCGGCATACGTATACACCCGACACATGCTCTCCACCAGGCAGACAGCCCCGGCATACGTATACCCCCGATACATGCTCTCCACCAGGCAGACAGCCCCGGCATACGTATACCCCCGACACATGCTCTCCACCAGGCAGACAGCCCCGGCATACGTATACCCCCGACACATGCTCTCCACCAGGCAGACAGCCCCGGCATACGTATACCCCCGACACATGCTCTCCACCAGGCAGACAGCCCCGGCATACGTATACCCCCGACACATGCTCTCCACCAGGCAGACAGCCCCGGCATACGTATACCCCCGATGCATGCTCTCCACCAGGCAGACAGCCCCGGCATACGTATACCCCCGATGCATGCTCTCCACCAGGCAGACAGCCCCGGCATACGTATACCCCCGATACATGCTCTCCACCAGGCAGACAGCCCCGGCATACGTATACCCCCGATACATGCTCTCCACCAGGCAGACAGCCCCGGCATACGTATACCCCCGATACATGCTCTCCACCAGGCAGACAGCCCCGGCATACGTATACCCCCGATGCATGCTCTCCACCAGGCAGACAGCCCCGGCATACGTATACCCCCGATACATGCTCTCCACCAGGCAGACAGCCCCGGCATACGTATACCCCCGATGCATGCTCTCCACCAGGCAGACAGCCCCGGCATACGTATACACCCGATACATGCTCTCCACCAGGCAGACAGCCCCGGCATACGTATACCCCCGATACATGCTCTCCACCAGGCAGACAGCGCCGGCATACGTATACCCCCGATACATGCTCTCCACCAGGCAGACAGCCCCGGCATACGTATACCCCCGATGCATGCTCTCCACCAGGCAGACAGCCCCGGCATACGTATACCCCCGATACATGCTCTCCACCAGGCAGACAGCCCCGGCATACGTATACCCCCGATACATGCTCTCCACCAGGCAGACAGCCCCGGCATATGTATACATGAGAACAGGGCAGCCAGGTGACTTCACTCTATATCCATGGGCTTACTGATGGCAGGCAGCACTGCCAGTATCGGTCTGTCGCCAGCCCGCATACTGCTGTGAAGACATATCAGCAATGACACGCTCCTTCATAGAGAACGAATGGCCGTCACTGCCGCACTCGCTTACCCCGAGCTGAAACAGTCTCCTGCAGCCAATCAACGTCACAGCATAACCCTCAGGAACAGCGGCAACCCCATTGTGACGTCACACGCGCGACAGGACGTCTTCTACACATGCGCCACCACAACCAATGATAAACAACCATAAGAAGCTCACGTGACCTAGCAGTACACAAACAATCATAGGTGAACGTGGATACTTCCGAAGTGTGGCCCCGCCCCCGGGACAGCTGCTGATAGCTGACTGACTGCAGTAACCGATTGTTACAATGGAGCAGCCTGAACCATACGAGGGCCAAAGGTTACTGTCACCAGACCACAACCCAATTCTATGTATGGCCTCCCTAGTTGCACAAAGCTGACTACAATGGCGTGTGTTGTTGGCTCGCAATACATACACAGCAATAAGTGTCGCTCAATGGCAATAAACGGACCAAACACGTTTGTGCAACTTCTGCGTTACAGCAAGACTGCAGACTGGTCACAAAAGCCACAGTCTTATTGGAGCCTATGGAGACAATGTCACGTGCCACAAAGTCCAGTTTGGTTCCTTACAGCAGATGCTTCACAGTCGCTGTAGTATACAGATCGCAATGCGACCACTGCGACCTTCGTGCCATGCGGCACGTGCAGCCCCAGCAGTAAGGCACCACCCTGGCAGGATGTTTATGCATCCCTCTGGCACTAATCAGTAATGTGTGTAGTGTTTACATTATAGGGGCTGTCCGGTCTAAATCCATATGTCCACAGACCCTGGGTAACAGTCTGTTCCCAGAATGGAGCTTACTGCCAGGGGCGCACATAGAAATCAAGGGGCCCATAGCAAAAGTCTGAATGCCCCCCACCAGATAAAAAAAAAATACAATAAAATATTAACATAAACAGCATGCCCGTTACTGGGTGCAGCATACAAGTTACTGGGGAGACGAACAAGTTACTGGCTGGGACATATAAGTTACTGGGGGGACATATACGTTACTGGGGGGGACATATAAGTTACTGGGGGGGACATATAAGTTACTGGGGGGACATATACGTTACTGGGGGGGACATATAAGTTACTGGGGGGGACATATAAGTTACTGGGGGGGACATATAAGTTACTGGGGGGGACATATAAGTTACTGGGGGGGACATATAAGTTACTCGGGGGGACATTCTACATCTACCAGTCCAGTAAGTAGACTATTACCGGGCCCGGCTCCGTCTGCAGACAGATAGATAGATAGATAGATAGATAGATAGATAGATAGATACATGGATAGATAGATATATAGATAGATAGATACATGGATAGATAGATAGATAGATAGATATATAGATAGATAGATAGATGGATAGATAGATAGATAGATAGATAGATAGATAGATAGATAGATAGATAGATAGATACATGGATAGATAGATAGATAGATAGATAGATAGATAGATAGATAGATAGATAGATAGATACATGGATAGACAGATAGATAGATAGATAGATAGATAGATAGATAGATAGATAGATAGATAGATAGATAGATAGATACATGGATAGACAGATAGATATATAGATAGATAGATAGATGGATAGATAGATAGATAGATAGATAGATAGATAGATGGATAGATAGATAGATAGATAGATAGATACATGGATAGATAGATAGATAGATAGATAGATAGATAGATAGATAGATAGATAGATAGATACATGGATAGACAGATAGATAGATAGATAGATAGATAGATAGATAGATAGATAGACAGACAGACAGACAGATAGATAGAAAGATAGATAGATAGATACATGGATAGATAGATAGATAGATAGATAGATAGATACATGGATAGATAGACAGACAGACAGATATATATATAGATAGATAGATAGATAGATAGACAGACAGACAGACAGATAGATAGATAGATAGATAGATAGATAGATAGATAGATACATGGATAGATAGATAGATAGATAGATAGATAGATAGATACATGGATAGATAGACAGACAGACAGACAGACAGATAGATAGATAGATAGATAGATAGATACATGGATAGATAGATAGATAGATAGATAGATAGATAGATAGATAGATAGATAGATAGATAGAGGGATAGATAGATAGATAGATAGATAGATAGATAGATAGATAGATAGATAGATAGATAGATAGATAGATAGATAGATAGAGGGATAGATAGATAGATAGATAGATAGATAGATAGATAGATAGATAGATACATGGGTAGATAGATACATGGATAGATAGATACATGGATAGATAGATAGATAGATAGATAGATAGATAGATAGATAGATAGATAGATAGAGGGATAGATAGATAGATAGATAGATAGATAGATAGATAGATAGATAGATAGATAGATAGATAGAGGGATAGATAGATAGATAGATAGATAGATAGATAGATACATGGGTGGATAGATACATGGATAGATACATGGATAGATAGATAGAGGGATAGATAGATAGATAGATAGATAGAGGGATAGATAGATAGATAGATAGATAGATAGATAGATAGAGATTTAGGAGTAAATGAAATTTTCATTTTGGACTAGTCCACTGCACAACATCAAGTGCATTTTCCAACGTTTGCAGTTTCCAGTCTTATCCTTAGGACAGGCCATTATCACATCTGGAGATCCATCCATCGGCCGACTATATAGCAGTATTACAGCATTGTACCATTGATGTGATTAGAACAACACTGTAAGAACTTCAAGAACCTCTTAAAAAAGTACAAACCAGGGACAGTAACAGTGCCTGACCCTCGCCGAGCACCGCAGTGTCTGACGCTCACCGAGCACCACAGTGCCTGACCCTCGCCGAGCACCGCAGTGCCTGACCCTCGCCGAGCACCGCAGTGTCTGACGCTCACCGAGCACCACAGTGCCTGACCCTCGCCGAGCACCGCAGTGCCTGACCCTCGCCGAGCACCGCAGTGTCTGACGCTCACCGAGCACCACAGTGCCTGACCCTCGCCGAGCACCGCAGTGCCTGACCCTCGCCGAGCACCGCAGTGTCTGACGCTCACCGAGCACCACAGTGCCTGACCCTCGCCGAGCACCGCAGTGTCTGACGCTCGCTGAGCACCGCAGTGTTTGACGCTCGTTGAGCACCGCAGTGTCTTACGCTCGCCGAGCACCACAGTGTCTGACGCTCGCCGAGCACCGCAGTGTCTGACGCTTGCCGAGCACCGCAGTGTCTGACGCTCGCCGAGCACCGCAGTGTCTGACGCTCGTTGAGCACCGCAGTGTCTGACGCTCGCCGAGCACCGCAGTGTCTGACGCTCGCAGAGCACCACAGTGTCTGACGCTCGCCGAGCACCGCAGTGTCTGACGCTCGCCGAGCACCGCAGTGTCTGACGCTCGCCGAGCACCGCAGTGTCTGACGCTCGTTGAGCACCGCAGTGTCTGACGCTCGCCGAGCACCGCAGTGTCTGACGCTCGCCGAGCACCGCAGTGTCTGACGCTCGCCGAGCACCGCAGTGTCTGACGCTCGTTGAGCACCGCAGTGTCTGACGCTCGCCGAGCACCGCAGTGTCTGACGCTCGCCGAGCACCGCAGTGTCTGACGCTCGTTGAGCACCGCAGTGTCTGACGCTCGCCGAGCACCGCAGTGTCTGACGCTCGCCGAGCACCGCAGTGTCTGACGCTCGCCGAGCACCGCAGTGTCTGACCCTCGCCGAGCACCGCAGTACTTGATGCATGCTCAGCACCGTAGTGCCTGCAAAAATTGGAATCAGCCGAAGCCAACAAGCCAAAGAACGCCAGAATAAACAGTACTAAAATATAGTCCTACCAAAGCACCTCACAGTAATTAGTGATACATTTACTGCCACCATAAAAATAATTAAATTATACAAATCTATAAATATCTACATTTCGTTTTAGTAACAAACTAGTCATACAATTACCAAATAATACACACTACATAATGATACTGAACCACATCCACCATACCAAGACCAATAATACTACTATACATTGCAAAATATTGCCGCCACACCATGACCAAACATTATCACCACATAGACCACACTCTTATCTCTGCCAATCCATTCACTAGCTTCCCATTGCCCCACAACTCAAGTTCAATACACTGCCTCTATTGGCAGTACGCCACTTTTACTGCATAGATACAGGAACAGAACCAAGCTTACTACTTTGATACAGGAACAGAACCGAGCGTGCTATATATATGTGGAAATAGAACCAAGCCTACTACATAGATACAGTACTAGAACTGAGTCTACTACATAAATACAGTACCACAACTGAGCCTACTACATAGATATGGGAACAGAACCAATCTTACTACATTAATATGGAAACACAGCCAAGCCTACTACAAAGATACAGTACCAGAACTGTAAAGAAAAAAAGTAATTTTCAGCTCACCCTGCATGCAAGTGTTGAAGAGATCCACAGAAGGTACAATTAACCCGGGCAGTGCAGGGATCAATGGATACCAGGAATCCAGCACAGTGCATTGACAGAAAAAGGGCAGGTAATCCAGCAACACGTCCAGCATAGCATGCTATGAGTAAGGATTGTATAGTCCGAAACGCGTAAGCGATCTCTACCCTGGGGCATGGACTCATATTTTATCATGTACTAGACCTTTTTACACGTATAAATATACAAAGGAATGGAAGTCTTTCATTTTGCCAAAATAGCCGCAAGCCCCATAGTCGGATTCAATAGACGCTCATGAGCACTGAAGTGCAGGTAAAAAGTACATTTTTAATTGATCAGACAAAGATAATACAGGGCATGCATAGTACAATGTTAGTGTGAGTGTTCCATAGGAGCGCATGGCGGAAAACCCCAAAGGAAAGTGGGTCAACCAATGAAGGAGCGTCCAAAGAGAGCCCTGTACTAATACTGTGGTCTATATGTATGTATATTACACTACCTAGTGACCACTCTTCTATTACATATGTAGTGAAGAGGCAATGCCAGCACATCTGCATTACCATGGCACAGACCATTAACACTGAATAGGGCAGTGGTTGGTGCTTCTGAGGGGGCAGTGTGGTGGGCACTGCTTTGGGCTATGCAGCTGCCGTGACTAATGTGAGCGGTTTTGTTGGCACTTCTACAATGCGGAGCGACACATATAGTGCCAAGCAGACAGACTGGCAGAAATACTGCCCGTCACCACCAGGTGGCAGGGCACAACAGCTGTACAGTACATTCCCTGCTGAGACATGTGACAGACTGGGTGTTATACTGCACGTCACCACCAGGTGGCAGGGCACTACAGCTGTACAGTACATTCCCTGCTGAGGCATGTGACAGACTGGGTGTTATACTGCACGTCACCACCAGGTGGCAGGGCACTACAGCTGTACAGTACATTCCCTGCTGAGACATGTGACAGACTGGGTGTTATACCGCACGTCACCACCAGGTGGCAGGGCACTACAGCTGTACAGTACATTCCCTGCTGAGGCATGTGACAGACTGGGTATTATAGTGCACGTCACCACCAGGTGGCAGGGCACTACAGCTGTACAGTACATTCCCTGCTGAGGCATGTGACAGACTGGGTGTTATACTGCACGTCACCACCAGGTGGCAGGGCACTACAGCTGTACAGTACATTCCCTGCTGAGGCATGTGACAGACTGGGTGTTATACTGCACGTCACCACCAGGTGGCAGGGCACTACAGCTGTACAGTGCATTCCCTGCTGAGGCATGTGACAGACTGGGTGTTATACCGCACGTCACCACCAGGTGGCAGGGCACTACAGCTGTACAGTGCATTCCCTGCTGAGGCATGTGACAGACTGGGTGTTATACCGCACGTCACCACCAGGTGGCAGGGCACTACAGCTGTACAGTGCATTCCCTGCTGAGACATGTGACAGACTGGGTGTTATACCGCACGTCACCACCAGGTGGCAGGGCACTACAGCTGTACAGTACATTCCCTGCTGAGGCATGTGACAGACTGGCTGTTATACTGCACGTCACCACCAGGTGGCAGGGCACTACAGCTGTACAGTACATTCCCTGCTGAGGCATGTCACAGACTGGCTGTTATACTGCACGTCACCACCAGGTGGCAGGGCACTACAGCTGTACAGTACATTCCCTGCTGAGGCATGTCACAGACTGGGTGTTACACTGCACGTCACCACCAGGTGGCAGGGCACTACAGCTGTACAGTACATTCCCTGCTGAGACATGTGACAGACTGGCTGTTATACCGCACGTCACCACCAGGTGGCAGGGCACTACAGCTGTACAGTACATTCCCTGCTGAGGCATGTGACAGACTGGCTGTTATACTGCACGTCACCACCAGGTGGCAGGGCACTACAGCTGTACAGTACATTCCCTGCTGAGGCATGTGACAGACTGGGTGTTACACTGCACGTCACCACCAGGTGGCAGGGCACTACAGCTGTACAGTACATTCCCTGCTGAGGCATGTGACAGACTGGGTGTTACACTGCACGTCACCACCAGGTGGCAGGGCACTACAGCTGTACACTACATTCCCTGCTGAGGCATGTGACAGACTGGGTGTTACACTGCACGTCACCACCAGGTGGCAGGGCACTACAGCTGTACAGTACATTCCCTGCTGAGGCATGTGACAGACTGGGTGTTACACTGCACGTCACCACCAGGTGGCAGGGCACTACAGCTGTACAGTACATTCCCTGCTGAGGCATGTGACAGACTGGCAGTTATACTGCACGTCACCACCAGGTGGCAGGGCACTACAGCTGTACAGTACATTCCCTGCTGAGGCATGTGACAGACTGGGTGTTACACTGCACGTCACCACCAGGTGGCAGGGCACTACAGCTGTACAGTACATTCCCTGCTGAGACATGTGACAGACTGGCTGTTATACTGCACGTCACCACCAGGTGGCAGGGCACTACAGCTGTACAGTACATTCCCTGCTGAGGCATGTGACAGACTGGCTGTTATACCGCACGTCACCACCAGGTGGCAGGGCACTACAGCTGTACAGTACATTCCCTGCTGAGACATGTGACAGACTGGGTGTTATACTGCACGTCACCAACAGGTGGCAGGGCACTACAGCTGTATAGTACATTCCCTGCTGAGGCATGTGACAGACTGGGTGTTATACCGCACGTCACCACCAGGTGGCAGGGCACTACAGCTGTACAGTACATTCCCTGCTGAGGCATGTCACAGACTGGGTGTTACACTGCACGTCACCACCAGGTGGCAGGGCACTACAGCTGTACAGTACATTCCCTGCTGAGGCATGTGACAGACTGGCTGTTATACTGCACGTCACCACCAGGTGGCAGGGCACTACAGCTGTACAGTACATTCCCTGCTGAGGCATGTGACAGACTGGGTGTTATACTGCACGTTACCACCAGGTGGCAGGGCACTACAGCTGTACAGTACATTCCCTGCTGAGACATGTCACAGACTGGGTGTTACACTGCACGTCACCACCAGGTGGCAGGGCACTACAGCTGTACAGTACATTCCCTGCTGAGGCATGTGACAGACTGGCTGTTATACCGCACGTCACCACCAGGTGGCAGGGCACTACAGCTGTACAGTACATTCCCTGCTGAGGCATGTGACAGACTGGCTGTTATACTGCACGTCACCACCAGGTGGCAGAGCACTACAGCTGTACAGTACATTCCCTGCTGAGGCATGTGACAGACTGGCTGTTATACTGCACGTCACCACCAGGTGGCAGGGCACTACAGCTGTACAGTACATTCCCTGCTGAGGCATGTGACAGACTGGGTGTTATACTTCCCATCACCACCAGGTGGCAGGGCACTACAGCTGTACAGTACATTCCCTGCTGAGACATGTCACAGACTGGGTGTTACACTGCACGTCACCACCAGGTGGCAGGGCACTACAGCTGTACAGTACATTCCCTGCTGAGGCATGTCACAGACTGGGTGTTATACTGCACGTCACAACCAGGTGGCAGGGCACTACAGCTGTACAGTACATTCCCTGCTGAGGCATGTCACAGACTGGGTGTTATACTGCACGTCACCACCAGGTGGCAGGGCACTACAGCTATACAGTACATTCCCTGCTGAGGCATGTGACAGACTGGGTGTTATACCGCACGTCACCACCAGGTGGCAGGGCACTACAGCTGTACAGTATATTCCCTGCTGAGGCATGTGACAGACTGGGTGTTATACTGCCCGTCACCACCAGGTGGCAGGGCACTACAGCTGTACAGTACATTCCCTGCTGAGGCTTGTGACAGACTGGGTGTTACACTGCACGTCACCACCAGGTGACAGGGCACTACAGCTGTACAGTACATTCCCTGCTGAGGCATGTGACAGACTGGGTGTTATACTGCACGTCACCACCAGGTGACAGGGCACTACAGCTGTACAGTACATTCCCTGCTGAGACATGTCACAGACTGGGTGTTACACTGCACGTCACCACCAGGTGGCAGGGCACTACAGCTGTACAGTACATTCCCTGCTGAGGCATGTGACAGACTGGGTGTTATACTGCACGTCACCACCAGGTGGCAGGGCACTACAGCTGTACAGTACGTTCCCTGCTGAGGCATGTCACAGACTGGGTGTTATACTGCACGTCACCACCAGGTGGCAGGGCACTACAGCTGTACAGTACATTCCCTGCTGAGGCATGTGACAGACTGGGTGTTATACCGCACGTCACCACCAGGTGGCAGGGCACTACAGCTGTACAGTATATTCCCTGCTGAGGCATGTGACAGACTGGGTGTTATACTGCCCGTCACCACCAGGTGGCAGGGCACTACAGCTGTACAGTACATTCCCTGCTGAGGCATGTGACAGACTGGCTGTTATACTGCACGTCACCACCAGGTGGCAGGGCACTACAGCAGTACAATACATTCCCTGCTGAGACATGTGACAGACTGGGTGTTATACTGCACGTCACCACCAAGTGGCAGGGCACTACAGCTGTACAGTACATTCCCTGCTGAGGCATGTCACAGACTGGGTGTTACACTGCACGTCACCACCAGGTGGCAGGGCACTACAGCTGTACAGTACATTCCCTGCTGAGGCATGTGACAGACTGGGTGTTATACTGCACGTCACCACCAGGTGGCAGGGCACTACAGCTGTACAGTACATTCCCTGCTGAGGCATGTGACAGACTGGCTGTTATACTGCACGTCACCACCAGGTGGCAGGGCACTACAGCTGTACAGTACATTCCCTGCTGAGGCATGTGACAGACTAGGTGTTATACTGCACGTTACCACCAGGTGGCAGGGCACTACAGCTGTACAGTACATTCCCTGCTGAGACATGTCACAGACTGGGTGTTACACTGCACGTCACCACCAGGTGGCAGGGCACTACAGCTGTACAGTACATTCCCTGCTGAGGCATGTGACAGACTGGCTGTTATACCGCACGTCACCACCAGGTGGCAGGGCACTACAGCTGTACAGTACATTCCCTGCTGAGGCATGTGACAGACTGGCTGTTATACTGCACGTCACCACCAGGTGGCAGAGCACTACAGCTGTACAGTACATTCCCTGCTGAGGCATGTGACAGACTGGGTGTTATACTGCACGTCACCACCAGGTGGCAGGGCACTACAGCTGTACAGTACATTCCCTGCTGAGGCATGTGACAGACTGGGTGTTATACTGCACGTTACCACCAGGTGGCAGAGCACTACAGCTGTACAGTACATTCCCTGCTGAGGCATGTGACAGACTGGGTGTTATACTGCACGTTACCACCAGGTGGCAGAGCACTACAGCTGTACAGTACATTCCCTGCTGAGGCATGTGACAGACTGGGTGTTATACTTCCCATCACCACCAGGTGGCAGGGCACTACAGCTGTACAGTACATTCCCTGCTGAGACATGTCACAGACTGGGTGTTACACTGCACGTCACCACCAGGTGGCAGGGCACTACAGCTGTACAGTACATTCCCTGCTGAGACATGTGACAGACTGGCTGTTATACTGCACGTCACCACCAGGTGGCAGGGCACTACAGCTGTACAGTACATTCCCTGCTGAGGCATGTGACAGACTGGGTGTTACACTGCACGTCACCACCAGGTGGCAGGGCACTACAGCTGTACAGTACATTCCCTGCTGAGGCATGTGACAGACTGGCAGTTATACTGCACGTCACCACCAGGTGGCAGGGCACTACAGCTGTACAGTACATTCCCTGCTGAGGCATGTGACAGACTGGGTGTTACACTGCACGTCACCACCAGGTGGCAGGGCACTACAGCTGTACAGTACATTCCCTGCTGAGACATGTGACAGACTGGCTGTTATACTGCACGTCACCACCAGGTGGCAGGGCACTACAGCTGTACAGTACATTCCCTGCTGAGGCATGTGACAGACTGGCTGTTATACCGCACGTCACCACCACGTGGCAGGGCACTACAGCTGTACAGTACATTCCCTGCTGAGACATGTGACAGACTGGGTGTTATACTGCACGTCACCAACAGGTGGCAGGGCACTACAGCTGTATAGTACATTCCCTGCTGAGGCATGTGACAGACTGGGTGTTATACCGCACGTCACCACCAGGTGGCAGGGCACTACAGCTGTACAGTACATTCCCTGCTGAGGCATGTCACAGACTGGGTGTTACACTGCACGTCACCACCAGGTGGCAGGGCACTACAGCTGTACAGTACATTCCCTGCTGAGGCATGTGACAGACTGGCTGTTATACTGCACGTCACCACCAGGTGGCAGGGCACTACAGCTGTACAGTACATTCCCTGCTGAGGCATGTGACAGACTGGGTGTTATACCGCACGTCACCACCAGGTGGCAGGGCACTACAGCTGTACAGTACATTCCCTGCTGAGACATGTGACAGACTGGGTGTTATACTGCACGTCACCACCAAGTGGCAGGGCACTACAGCTGTACAGTACATTCCCTGCTGAGGCATGTCACAGACTGGGTGTTACACTGCACGTCACCACCAGGTGGCAGGGCACTACAGCTGTACAGTACATTCCCTGCTGAGGCATGTGACAGACTGGCTGTTATACTGCACGTCACCACCAGGTGGCAGGGCACTACAGCTGTACAGTACATTCCCTGCTGAGGCATGTGACAGACTGGGTGTTATACTGCACGTTACCACCAGGTGGCAGGGCACTACAGCTGTACAGTACATTCCCTGCTGAGACATGTCACAGACTGGGTGTTACACTGCACGTCACCACCAGGTGGCAGGGCACTACAGCTGTACAGTACATTCCCTGCTGAGGCATGTGACAGACTGGCTGTTATACCGCACGTCACCACCAGGTGGCAGGGCACTACAGCTGTACAGTACATTCCCTGCTGAGGCATGTGACAGACTGGCTGTTATACTGCACGTCACCACCAGGTGGCAGAGCACTACAGCTGTACAGTACATTCCCTGCTGAGGCATGTGACAGACTGGGTGTTATACTTCCCATCACCACCAGGTGGCAGGGCACTACAGCTGTACAGTACATTCCCTGCTGAGACATGTCACAGACTGGGTGTTACACTGCACGTCACCACCAGGTGGCAGGGCACTACAGCTGTACAGTACATTCCCTGCTGAGGCATGTCACAGACTGGGTGTTATACTGCACGTCACAACCAGGTGGCAGGGCACTACAGCTGTACAGTACATTCCCTGCTGAGGCATGTCACAGACTGGGTGTTATACTGCACGTCACCACCAGGTGGCAGGGCACTACAGCTATACAGTACATTCCCTGCTGAGGCATGTGACAGACTGGGTGTTATACCGCACGTCACCACCAGGTGGCAGGGCACTACAGCTGTACAGTATATTCCCTGCTGAGGCATGTGACAGACTGGGTGTTATACTGCCCGTCACCACCAGGTGGCAGGGCACTACAGCTGTACAGTACATTCCCTGCTGAGGCTTGTGACAGACTGGGTGTTACACTGCACGTCACCACCAGGTGACAGGGCACTACAGCTGTACAGTACATTCCCTGCTGAGGCATGTGACAGACTGGGTGTTATACTGCACGTCACCACCAGGTGACAGGGCACTACAGCTGTACAGTACATTCCCTGCTGAGACATGTCACAGACTGGGTGTTACACTGCACGTCACCACCAGGTGGCAGGGCACTACAGCTGTACAGTACATTCCCTGCTGAGGCATGTGACAGACTGGGTGTTATACTGCACGTCACCACCAGGTGGCAGGGCACTACAGCTGTACAGTACGTTCCCTGCTGAGGCATGTCACAGACTGGGTGTTATACTGCACGTCACCACCAGGTGGCAGGGCACTACAGCTGTACAGTACATTCCCTGCTGAGGCATGTGACAGACTGGGTGTTATACCGCACGTCACCACCAGGTGGCAGGGCACTACAGCTGTACAGTATATTCCCTGCTGAGGCATGTGACAGACTGGGTGTTATACTGCCCGTCACCACCAGGTGGCAGGGCACTACAGCTGTACAGTACATTCCCTGCTGAGGCATGTGACAGACTGGCTGTTATACTGCACGTCACCACCAGGTGGCAGGGCACTACAGCAGTACAATACATTCCCTGCTGAGACATGTGACAGACTGGGTGTTATACTGCACGTCACCACCAAGTGGCAGGGCACTACAGCTGTACAGTACATTCCCTGCTGAGGCATGTCACAGACTGGGTGTTACACTGCACGTCACCACCAGGTGGCAGGGCACTACAGCTGTACAGTACATTCCCTGCTGAGGCATGTGACAGACTGGGTGTTATACTGCACGTCACCACCAGGTGGCAGGGCACTACAGCTGTACAGTACATTCCCTGCTGAGGCATGTGACAGACTGGCTGTTATACTGCACGTCACCACCAGGTGGCAGGGCACTACAGCTGTACAGTACATTCCCTGCTGAGGCATGTGACAGACTAGGTGTTATACTGCACGTTACCACCAGGTGGCAGGGCACTACAGCTGTACAGTACATTCCCTGCTGAGACATGTCACAGACTGGGTGTTACACTGCACGTCACCACCAGGTGGCAGGGCACTACAGCTGTACAGTACATTCCCTGCTGAGGCATGTGACAGACTGGCTGTTATACCGCACGTCACCACCAGGTGGCAGGGCACTACAGCTGTACAGTACATTCCCTGCTGAGGCATGTGACAGACTGGCTGTTATACTGCACGTCACCACCAGGTGGCAGAGCACTACAGCTGTACAGTACATTCCCTGCTGAGGCATGTGACAGACTGGGTGTTATACTGCACGTCACCACCAGGTGGCAGGGCACTACAGCTGTACAGTACATTCCCTGCTGAGGCATGTGACAGACTGGGTGTTATACTGCACGTTACCACCAGGTGGCAGAGCACTACAGCTGTACAGTACATTCCCTGCTGAGGCATGTGACAGACTGGGTGTTATACTTCCCATCACCACCAGGTGGCAGGGCACTACAGCTGTACAGTACATTCCCTGCTGAGACATGTCACAGACTGGGTGTTACACTGCACGTCACCACCAGGTGGCAGGGCACTACAGCTGTACAGTACATTCCCTGCTGAGACATGTGACAGACTGGCTGTTATACTGCACGTCACCACCAGGTGGCAGGGCACTACAGCTGTACAGTACATTCCCTGCTGAGGCATGTCACAGACTGGGTGTTATACTGCACGTCACAACCAGGTGGCAGGGCACTACAGCTGTACAGTACATTCCCTGCTGAGGCATGTCACAGACTGGGTGTTATACTGCACGTCACCACCAGGTGGCAGGGCACTACAGCTGTACAGTACATTCCCTGCTGAGGCATGTGACAGACTGGGTGTTATACCGCACGTCACCACCAGGTGGCAGGGCACTACAGCTGTACAGTATATTCCCTGCTGAGGCATGTGACAGACTGGGTGTTATACTGCCCGTCACCACCAGGTGGCAGGGCACTACAGCTGTACAGTACATTCCCTGCTGAGGCTTGTTACACTGCACGTCACCACCAGGTGACAGGGCACTACAGCTGTACAGTACATTCCCTGCTGAGGCTTGTGACAGACTGGGTGTTACACTGCACGTCACCACCAGGTGACAGGGCACTACAGCTGTACAGTACATTCCCTGCTGAGACATGTCACAGACTGGGTGTTACACTGCACGTCACCACCAGGTGGCAGGGCACTACAGCTGTACAGTACATTCCCTGCTGAGGCATGTGACAGACTGGGTGTTATACTGCACGTCACCACCAGGTGGATGGGCACTACAGCTGTACAGTACATTCCCTGCTGAGACATGTGACAGACTGGGTGTTATACTGCCCGTCACCACCAGGTGGCAGGGCACTACAGCTGTACAGTACATTCCCTGCTGAGACATGTGACAGACTGGGTGTTATACTGCCCGTCACCACCAGGTGGCAGGGCACTACAGCTGTACAGTACATTCCCTGCTGAGGCATGTCACAGACTGGGTGTTACACTGCACGTCACCACCAGGTGGCAGGGCACTACAGCTGTACAGTACATTCCCTGCTGAGACATGTGACAGACTGGCTGTTATACCGCACGTCACCACCAGGTGGCAGGGCACTACAGCTGTACACTACATTCCCTGCTGAGGCATGTGACAGACTGGGTGTTATACCGCACGTCACCACCAGGTGGCAGGGCACTACAGCTGTACAGTACATTCCCTGCTGAGACATGTGACAGACTGGGTGTTATACTGCACGTCACCACCAGGTGGCAGGGCACTACAGCTGTACAGTACATTCCCTGCTGAGGCATGTGACAGACTGGCTGTTATACCGCACGTCACCACCAGGTGGCAGGGCACTACAGCTGTACAGTACATTCCCTGCTGAGGCATGTGACAGACTGGCTGTTATACCGCACGTCACCACCAGGTGGCAGAGCACTACAGCTGTACACTACATTCCCTGCTGAGGCATGTGACAGACTGGCTGTTATACTGCACGTCACCACCAGGTGGCAGGACACTACAGCTGTACAGTACATTCCCTGCTGAGGCATGTGACAGACTGGCTGTTATACCGCACGTCACCACCAGGTGGCAGGGCACTACAGCTGTACAGTACATTCCCTGCTGAGACATGTGACAGACTGGGTGTTATACTGCACGTCACCACCAGGTGGCAGGGCACTACAGCTGTACAGTACATTCCCTGCTGAGGCATGTCACAGACTGGGTGTTACACTGCACGTCACCACCAGGTGGCAGGGCACTACAGCTGTACAGTACATTCCCTGCTGAGACATGTGACAGACTGGCTGTTATACCGCACGTCACCACCAGGTGGCAGGGCACTACAGCTGTACAGTACATTCCCTGCTGAGGCATGTGACAGACTGGGTGTTATACTGCACGTCACAACCAGGTGGCAGGGCACTACAGCTGTACAGTACATTCCCTGCTGAGGCATGTGACAGACTGGCTGTTATACCGCACGTCACCACCAGGTGGCAGGGCACTACAGCTGTACAGTACATTCCCTGCTGAGGCATGTGACAGACTGGCTGTTATACCGCACGTCACCACCAGGTGGCAGAGCACTACAGCTGTACAGTACATTCCCTGCTGAGGCATGTGACAGACTGGCTGTTATACTGCACGTCACCACCAGGTGGCAGGGCACTACAGCTGTACAGTACATTCCCTGCTGAGGCATGTGACAGACTGGGTGTTATACTGCACGTTACCACCAGGTGGCAGGGCACTACAGCTGTACAGTACATTCCCTGCTGAGACATGTCACAGACTGGGTGTTACACTGCACGTCACCACCAGGTGGCAGGGCACTACAGCTGTACAGTACATTCCCTGCTGAGGCATGTGACAGACTGGCTGTTATACCGCACGTCACCACCAGGTGGCAGGGCACTACAGCTGTACAGTACATTCCCTGCTGAGGCATGTGACAGACTGGCTGTTATACCGCACGTCACCACCAGGTGGCAGAGCACTACAGCTGTACAGTACATTCCCTGCTGAGGCATGTGACAGACTGGCTGTTATACTGCACGTCACCACCAGGTGGCAGGGCACTACAGCTGTACAGTACATTCCCTGCTGAGGCATGTGACAGACTGGCTGTTATACCGCACGTCACCACCAGGTGGCAGAGCACTACAGCTGTACAGTACATTCCCTGCTGAGGCATGTGACAGACTGGCTGTTATACTGCACGTCACCACCAGGTGGCAGGGCACTACAGCTGTACAGTACATTCCCTGCTGAGGCATGTGACAGACTGGGTGTTATACTTCCCATCACCACCAGGTGGCAGGGCACTACAGCTGTACAGTACATTCCCTGCTGAGACATGTCACAGACTGGGTGTTACACTGCACGTCACCACCAGGTGGCAGGGCACTACAGCTGTACAGTACATTCCCTGCTGAGACATGTCACAGACTGGGTGTTACACTGCACGTCACCACCAGGTGGCAGGGCACTACAGCTGTACAGTACATTCCCTGCTGAGACATGTGACAGACTGGCTGTTATACTGCACGTCACCACCAGGTGGCAGGGCACTACAGCTGTACAGTACATTCCCTGCTGAGGCATGTCACAGACTGGGTGTTATACTGCACGTCACAACCAGGTGGCAGGGCACTACAGCTGTACAGTACGTTCCCTGCTGAGGCATGTCACAGACTGGGTGTTATACTGCACGTCACCACCAGGTGGCAGGGCACTACAGCTGTACAGTACATTCCCTGCTGAGGCATGTGACAGACTGGGTGTTATACCGCACGTCACCACCAGGTGGCAGGGCACTACAGCTGTACAGTATATTCCCTGCTGAGGCATGTGACAGACTGGGTGTTATACTGCACGTCACCACCAGGTGACAGGGCACTACAGCTGTACAGTACATTCCCTGCTGAGGCATGTGACAGACTGGGTGTTATACTGCACGTCACCACCAGGTGACAGGGCACTACAGCTGTACAGTACATTCCCTGCTGAGACATGTCACAGACTGGGTGTTACACTGCACGTCACCACCAGGTGGCAGGGCACTACAGCTGTACAGTACATTCCCTGCTGAGACATGTGACAGACTGGCTGTTATACTGCACGTCACCACCAGGTGGCAGGGCACTACAGCTGTACAGTACATTCCCTGCTGAGGCATGTGACAGACTGGGTGTTATACTGCACGTCACCACCAGGTGGCAGGGCACTACAGCTGTACAGTACATTCCCTGCTGAGGCATGTCACAGACTGGGTGTTATACTGCACGTCACAACCAGGTGGCAGGGCACTACAGCTGTACAGTACGTTCCCTGCTGAGGCATGTCACAGACTGGGTGTTATACTGCACGTCACCACCAGGTGGCAGGGCACTACAGCTGTACAGTACATTCCCTGCTGAGGCATGTGACAGACTGGGTGTTATACCGCACGTCACCACCAGGTGGCAGGGCACTACAGCTGTACAGTATATTCCCTGCTGAGGCATGTGACAGACTGGGTGTTACACTGCACGTCACCACCAGGTGACAGGGCACTACAGCTGTACAGTACATTCCCTGCTGAGGCATGTGACAGACTGGGTGTTATACTGCACGTCACCACCAGGTGACAGGGCACTACAGCTGTACAGTACATTCCCTGCTGAGACATGTCACAGACTGGGTGTTACACTGCACGTCACCACCAGGTGGCAGGGCACTACAGCTGTACAGTACATTCCCTGCTGAGGCATGTGACAGACTGGGTGTTATACTGCACGTCACCACCAGGTGGCAGGGCACTACAGCTGTACAGTACATTCCCTGCTGAGGCATGTGACAGACTGGGTGTTATACTGCACGTCACCACCAGGTGGCAGGGCACTACAGCTGTACAGTACATTCCCTGCTGAGACATGTGACAGACTGGGTGTTATACTGCCCGTCACCACCAGGTGGCAGGGCACTACAGCTGTACAGTACATTCCCTGCTGAGACATGTGACAGACTGGGTGTTATACTGCCCGTCACCACCAGGTGGCAGGGCACTACAGCTGTACAGTACATTCCCTGCTGAGACATGTGACAGACTGGGTGTTATAATGAACGTCACCACCAGGTGGCAGGGCACTACAGCTGTACAGTACATTCCCTGCTGAGGCATTTCACAGACTGGGTGTTATACTGCACGTCACCATCAGGTGGCAGGGCACTACAGCTGTACAGTACATTCCCTGCTGAGGCATGTGACAGACTGGGTGTTATACTGCACGTCACCACCAGGTGGCAGGGCACTACAGCTGTACAGTACATTCCCTGCTGAGGCATATCACAGACTGGGTGTTATACCGCACGTCACCACCAGGTGGCAGGGCACTACAGCTGTACAGTACATTCCCTGCTGAGACATGTGACAGACTGGGTGTTATAATGAACGTCACCACCAGGTGGCAGGGCACTACAGCTGTACAGTACATTCCCTGCTGAGGCATTTCACAGACTGGGTGTTATACTGCCCGTCACCACCAGGTGGCAGGGCACTACAGCTGTACAGTACATTCCCTGCTGAGGCATGTCACAGACTGGGTGTTACACTGCACGTCACCACCAGGTGGCAGGGCACTACAGCTGTACAGTACATTCCCTGCTGAGACATGTGACAGACTGGCTGTTATACCGCACGTCACCACCAGGTGGCAGGGCACTACAGCTGTACAGTACATTCCCTGCTGAGGCATGTGACAGACTGGCTGTTATACCGCACGTCACCACCAGGTGGCAGAGCACTACAGCTGTACACTACATTCCCTGCTGAGGCATGTGACAGACTGGGTGTTATACCGCACGTCACCACCAGGTGGCAGGGCACTACAGCTGTACAGTACATTCCCTGCTGAGACATGTGACAGACTGGGTGTTATACTGCACGTCACCACCAGGTGGCAGGGCACTACAGCTGTACAGTACATTCCCTGCTGAGGCATGTCACAGACTGGGTGTTACACTGCACGTCACCACCAGGTGGCAGGGCACTACAGCTGTACAGTACATTCCCTGCTGAGACATGTGACAGACTGGCTGTTATACCGCACGTCACCACCAGGTGGCAGGGCACTACAGCTGTACAGTACATTCCCTGCTGAGGCATGTGACAGACTGGCTGTTATACCGCACGTCACCACCAGGTGGCAGAGCACTACAGCTGTACACTACATTCCCTGCTGAGGCATGTGACAGACTGGCTGTTATACTGCACGTCACCACCAGGTGGCAGGACACTACAGCTGTACAGTACATTCCCTGCTGAGGCATGTGACAGACTGGCTGTTATACCGCACGTCACCACCAGGTGGCAGGGCACTACAGCTGTACAGTACATTCCCTGCTGAGACATGTGACAGACTGGGTGTTATACTGCACGTCACCACCAGGTGGCAGGGCACTACAGCTGTACAGTACATTCCCTGCTGAGGCATGTCACAGACTGGGTGTTACACTGCACGTCACCACCAGGTGGCAGGGCACTACAGCTGTACAGTACATTCCCTGCTGAGACATGTGACAGACTGGCTGTTATACCGCACGTCACCACCAGGTGGCAGGGCACTACAGCTGTACAGTACATTCCCTGCTGAGGCATGTGACAGACTGGGTGTTATACTGCACGTCACAACCAGGTGGCAGGGCACTACAGCTGTACAGTACATTCCCTGCTGAGGCATGTGACAGACTGGCTGTTATACCGCACGTCACCACCAGGTGGCAGGGCACTACAGCTGTACAGTACATTCCCTGCTGAGGCATGTGACAGACTGGGTGTTATACTGCACGTCACCACCAGGTGGCAGGGCACTACAGCTGTACAGTACATTCCCTGCTGGGGCATGTCACAGACTGGGTGTTACACTGCACGTCACCACCAGGTGGCAGGGCACTACAGCTGTACAGTACATTCCCTGCTGAGACATGTGACAGACTGGCTGTTATACCGCACGTCACCACCAGGTGGCAGGGCACTACAGCTGTACAGTACATTCCCTGCTGAGGCATGTGACAGACTGGCTGTTATACCGCACGTCACCACCAGGTGGCAGAGCACTACAGCTGTACACTACATTCCCTGCTGAGGCATGTGACAGACTGGCTGTTATACTGCACGTCACCACCAGGTGGCAGGGCACTACAGCTGTACAGTACATTCCCTGCTGAGGCATGTGACAGACTGGGTGTTATACCGCACGTCACCACCAGGTGGCAGGGCACTACAGCTGTACAGTACATTCCCTGCTGAGACATGTGACAGACTGGGTGTTATACTGCACGTCACCACCAGGTGGCAGGGCACTACAGCTGTACAGTACATTCCCTGCTGAGGCATGTCACAGACTGGGTGTTACACTGCACGTCACCACCAGGTGGCAGGGCACTACATCTGTACAGTACATTCCCTGCTGAGACATGTGACAGACTGGCTGTTATACCGCACGTCACCACCAGGTGGCAGGGCACTACAGCTGTACAGTACATTCCCTGCTGAGGCATGTGACAGACTGGCTGTTATACTGCACGTCACCACCAGGTGGCAGGGCACTACAGCTGTACAGTACATTCCCTGCTGAGGCATGTGACAGACTGGCTGTTATACCGCACGTCACCACCAGGTGGCAGGGCACTACAGCTGTACAGTACATTCCCTGCTGAGACATGTGACAGACTGGGTGTTATACTGCACGTCACCACCAGGTGGCCGGGCACTACAGCTGTACAGTACATTCCCTGCTGAGGCATGTCACAGACTGGGTGTTACACTGCACGTCACCACCAGGTGGCAGGGCACTACAGCTGTACAGTACATTCCCTGCTGAGGCATGTGACAGACTGGGTGTTATACTGCACGTTACCACCAGGTGGCAGGGCACTACAGCTGTACAGTACATTCCCTGCTGAGACATGTCACAGACTGGGTGTTACACTGCACGTCACCACCAGGTGGCAGGGCACTACAGCTGTACAGTACATTCCCTGCTGAGGCATGTGACAGACTGGCTGTTATACCGCACGTCACCACCAGGTGGCAGGGCACTACAGCTGTACAGTACATTCCCTGCTGAGGCATGTGACAGACTGGCTGTTATACCGCACGTCACCACCAGGTGGCAGAGCACTACAGCTGTACAGTACATTCCCTGCTGAGGCATGTGACAGACTGGCTGTTATACTGCACGTCACCACCAGGTGGCAGGGCACTACAGCTGTACAGTACATTCCCTGCTGAGGCATGTGACAGACTGGGTGTTATACTGCACGTTACCACCAGGTGGCAGGGCACTACAGCTGTACAGTACATTCCCTGCTGAGGCATGTGACAGACTGGGTGTTATACTTCCCATCACCACCAGGTGGCAGGGCACTACAGCTGTACAGTACATTCCCTGCTGAGGCATGTGACAGACTGGGTGTTATACTGCACGTCACCACCAGGTGGCAGGGCACTACAGCTGTACAGTACATTCCCTGCTGAGACATGTCACAGACTGGGTGTTACACTGCACGTCACCACCAGGTGGCAGGGCACTACAGCTGTACAGTACATTCCCTGCTGAGACATGTGACAGACTGGCTGTTATACTGCACGTCACCACCAGGTGGCAGGGCACTACAGCTGTACAGTACATTCCCTGCTGAGGCATGTCACAGACTGGGTGTTATACTGCACGTCACAACCAGGTGGCAGGGCACTACAGCTGTACAGTACGTTCCCTGCTGAGGCATGTCACAGACTGGGTGTTATACTGCACGTCACCACCAGGTGGCAGGGCACTACAGCTGTACAGTACATTCCCTGCTGAGGCATGTGACAGACTGGGTGTTATACCGCACGTCACCACCAGGTGGCAGGGCACTACAGCTGTACAGTATATTCCCTGCTGAGGCATGTGACAGACTGGGTGTTATACTGCCCGTCACCACCAGGTGGCAGGGCACTACAGCTGTACAGTACATTCCCTGCTGAGGCTTGTGACAGACTGGGTGTTACACTGCACGTCACCACCAGGTGACAGGGCACTACAGCTGTACAGTACATTCCCTGCTGAGGCATGTGACAGACTGGGTGTTATACTGCACGTCACCACCAGGTGACAGGGCACTACAGCTGTACAGTACATTCCCTGCTGAGACATGTCACAGACTGGGTGTTGTACTGCACGTCACCACCAGGTGGCAGGGCACTACAGCTGTACAGTACATTCCCTGCTGAGACATGTGACAGACTGGGTGTTGTACTGCACGTCACCACCAGGTGGCAGGGCACTACAGCTGTACAGTACATTCCCTGCTGAGGCATGTGACAGACTGGGTGTTATACTGCACGTCACCACCAGGTGGCAGGGCACTACAGCTGTACAGTACATTCCCTGCTGAGGCATGTGACAGACTGGGTGTTATACTGCACGTCACCACCAGGTGGCAGGGCACTACAGCTGTACAGTACATTCCCTGCTGAGGCATGTGACAGACTGGGTGTTATACTGCACGTCACCACCAGGTGGCAGGGCACTACAGCTGTACAGTACATTCCCTGCTGAGACATATGACAGACTGGGTGTTATACTGCCCGTCACCACCAGGTGGCAGGGCACTACAGCTGTACAGTACATTCCCTGCTGAGACATGTGACAGACTGGGTGTTATACTGCCCGTCACCACCAGGTGGCAGGGCACTACAGCTGTACAGTACATTCCCTGCTGAGACATGTGACAGACTGGGTGTTATAATGAACGTCACCACCAGGTGGCAGGGCACTACAGCTGTACAGTACATTCCCTGCTGAGGCATTTCACAGACTGGGTGTTATACTGCACGTCACCACCAGGTGGCAGGGCACTACAGCTGTACAGTACATTCCCTGCTGAGGCATGTGACAGACTGGGTGTTATACTGCACGTCACCACCAGGTGGCAGGGCACTACAGCTGTACAGTACATTCCCTGCTGAGGCATATCACAGACTGGGTGTTATACCGCACGTCACCACCAGGTGGCAGGGCACTACAGCTGTACAGTACATTCCCTGCTGAGGCATGTCACAGACTGGGTGTTATAATGAACCTCACCACCAGGTGGCAGGACACTACAGCTGTACAGTACATTCCCTGCTGAGGCATGTGACAGACTGGGTGTTATAATGCACGTCACCACCAGGTGGCAGGGCACTACAGCTGTACAGTACATTCCCTGCTGAGACATGTGACAGACTGGGTGTTATACTGCACGTCACCACCAGGCGGCAGGGCACTACAGCTGTACAGTACATTCCCTGCTGAGGCATGTCACAGACTGGCAGTTATACTGCACGTCACCACCAGGTGGCAGGGCACTACAGCTGTACAGTACATTCCCTGCTGAGGCATGTGACAGACTGGGTGTTACACTGCACGTCACCACCAGGTGGCAGGGCACACCAGCTGTACAGTACATTCCCTGCTGAGGCATGTGACAGACTGGGTGTTATACTGCACGTCACCACCAGGTGGCAGGGCACTACAGCTGTACAGTACATTCTCTGCTGAGGCATGTGACAGACTGGGTGTTATACTGCACGGCACCACCAGGTGGCAGGGCACTACAGCTGTACAGTACATTCCCTGCTGAGGCATGTCACAGACTGGGTGTTACACTGCACGTCACCACCAGGTGGCAGGGCACTACAGCTGTACAGTACATTCCCTGCTGAGGCATGTCACAGACTGGGTGTTATACTGCACGTCACCACCAGGTGGCAGGGCACTACAGCTGTACAGTACATTCCCTGCTGAGGCATGTCACAGACTGGGTGTTATACTGCACGTCACCACCAGGTGGCAGGGCACTACAGCTGTACAGTACGTTCCCTGCTGAGGCATGTGACAGACTGGGTGTTATACTGTACGTCACCACCAGGTGGCAGGGCACTACAGCTGTACAGTACATTCCCTGCTGAGACATGTGACAGACTGGGTGTTATACTGCACGTCTCCACCAGGTGGCAGGGCACACCAGCTGTACAGTACATTCCCTGCTGAGGCATGTCACAGACTGGGTGTTATACTGCACGTCACCACCAGGTGGCAGGGCACTACAGCTGTACAGTACATTCCCTGCTGAGGCATGTGACAGACTGGCTGTTATACTGCACGTCACCACCAGGTGGCAGGGCACTACAGCTGTACAGTACATTCCCTGCTGAGGCATGTGACAGACTGGGTGTTACACTGCACGTCACCACCAGGTGGCAGGGCACTACAGCAGTACAATACATTCCCTGCTGAGACATGTGACAGACTGGGTGTTACACTGCACGTCACCACCAGGTGGCAGGGCACTACAGCAGTACAATACATTCCCTGCTGAGGCATGTGACAGACTGGGTGTTACACTGCACGTCACCACCAGGTGGCAGGGCACACCAGCTGTACAGTACATTCCCTGCTGAGGCATGTGACAGACTGGGTGTTATACTGCACGTCACCACCAGGTGGCAGGGCACTACAGCTGTACAGTACATTCTCTGCTGAGGCATGTGACAGACTGGGTGTTATACTGCACGGCACCACCAGGTGGCAGGGCACTACAGCTGTACAGTACATTCCCTGCTGAGGCATGTCACAGACTGGGTGTTATACTGCACGTCACCACCAGGTGGCAGGGCACTACAGCTGTACAGTACATTCCCTGCTGAGGCATGTCACAGACTGGGTGTTATACTGCACGTCACCTCCAGGTGGCAGGGCACTACAGCTGTACAGTACGTTCCCTGCTGAGGCATGTGACAGACTGGGTGTTATACTGCACGTCACCACCAGGTGGCAGGGCACTACAGCTGTACAGTACATTCCCTGCTGAGACATGTGACAGACTGGGTGTTATACTGCACGTCACCACCAGGTGGCAGGGCACACCAGCTGTACAGTACATTCCCTGCTGAGGCATGTCACAGACTGGGTGTTATACTGCACGTCACCACCAGGTGGCAGGGCACTACAGCTGTACAGTACATTCCCTGCTGAGGCATGTGACAGACTGGGTGTTATACTGCACGTCACCATCAGGTGGCAGGGCACTACAGCTGTACAGTACATTCCCTGCTGAGGCATGTGACAGACGGTGTTATACTGCACGGCACCACCAGGTGGCAGGGCACTACAGCTGTACAGTACATTCCCTGCTGAGGCATGTGACAGACTGGGTGTTACACTGCACGTCACCACCAGGTGGCAGGGCACACCAGCTGTACAGTACATTCCCTGCTGAGGTATGTCACAGACTGGGTGTTATAATGAACGTCACCACCAGGTGGCAGGGCACTACAGCTGTACAGTGCATTCCCTGCTGAGGCATGTCACAGACTGGGTGTTACACTGCACGTCACCACCAGGTGGCAGGGCACTACAGCTGTACAGTACATTCCCTGCTGAGACATGTGACAGACTGGGTGTTATACTGCACGTCACCACCAGGTGGCAGGGCACACCAGCTGTACAGTACATTCCCTGCTGAGGCATGTCACAGACTGGGTGTTATACTGCACGTCACCACCAGGTGGCAGGGCACTACAGCTGTACAATACATTCCCTGCTGAGGCATGTGACAGACTGGGTGTTATACTGCACGTCACCACCAGGTGGCAGGGCACTACAGCTGTACAGTACATTCCCTGCTGAGGCATGTGACAGACGGTGTTATACTGCACGGCACCACCAGGTGGCAGGGCACTACAGCTGTATAGTACATTCCCTGCTGAGGCATGTGACAGACTGGGTGTTACACTGCACGTCACCACCAGGTGGCAGGGCACACCAGCTGTACAGTACATTCCCTGCTGAGGTATGTCACAGACTGGGTGTTATAATGAACGTCACCACCAGGTGGCAGGGCACTACAGCTGTACAGTGCATTCCCTGCTGAGGCATGTCACAGACTGGGTGTTACACTGCACGTCACCACCAGGTGGCAGGGCACTACAGCTGTACAGTACATTCCCTGCTGAGGCATGTGACAGACTGGGTGTTACACTGCACGTCACCACCAGGTGGCAGGGCACTACAGCTGTACAGTACATTCCCTGCTGAGGCATGTGACAGACTGGGTGTTATACTGCACGTCACCACCAGGTGGCAGGGCACTACAGCTGTACAGTACATTCCCTGCTGAGGCATGTGACAGACTGGGTGTTATACTGCACGTCACCACCAGGTGGCAGGGCACTACAGCTGTACAGTACATTCCCTGCTGAGGCATGTGACAGACTGGGTGTTATACTGCACGTCACCACCAGGTGGCAGGGCACTACAGCTGTACAGTACATTCCCTGCTGAGGCATGTGACAGACGGTGTAATAATGCACGGCACCACCAGGTGGCAGGGCACTACAGCTGTACAGTACATTCCCTGCTGAGGTATGTCACAGACTGGGTGTTATAATGAACGTCACCACCAGGTGGCAGGGCACTACAGCTGTACAGTACGTTCCCTGCTGAGGCATGTCACAGACTGGGTGTTATACTGCACGTCACCACCAGGTGGCAGGGCACTACAGCTGTACAGTACGTTCCCTGCTAAGGCATGTGACAGACTGGGTGTTATACTGCCCGTCACCACCAGGTGGCAGGGCACTACAGCTGTACAGTACATTCCCTGCTGAGGCATGTGACAGACGGTGTTATACTGCACGGCACCACCAGGTGGCAGGGCACTACAGCTGTACAGTACATTCCCTGCTGAGGCATGTGACAGACTGGGTGTTATACTGCACGTCACCACCAGGTGGCAGGGCACTACAGCTGTACAGTACATTCCCTGCTGAGGTATGTCACAGACTGGGTGTTATAATGAACGTCACCACCAGGTTGCAGGGCACTACAGCTGTACAGTACATTCCCTGCTGAGGCATGTGACAGACTGGCTGTTATACTGCACGTCACCACCAGGCGGCAGGGCACTACAGCTGTACAGTACATTCCCTGCTGAGGCATGTGACAGACTGGCTGTTATACCGCACGTCACCACCAGGTGGCAGGGCACTACAGCTGTACAGTACATTCCCTGCTGAGGCATGTGACAGACTGGCTGTTATACCGCACGTCACCACCAGGTGGCAGGGCACTACAGCTGTACAGTACATTCCCTGCTGAGGCATGTGACAGACTGGGTGTTATACTGCACGTCACCACCAGGTGGCAGGGCACTACAGCTGTACAGTACGTTCCCTGCTAAGGCATGTGACAGACTGGGTGTTATACTGCCCGTCACCACCAGGTGGCAGGGCACTACAGCTGTACAGTACATTCCCTGCTGAGGCATGTGACAGACTGGGTGTTACACTGCACGTCACCACCAGGTGGCAGGGCACTACAGCTGTACAGTACATTCCCTGCTGACGCATGTCACAGACTGGGTGTTACACTGCACGTCACCACCAGGTGGCAGGGCACTACAGCTGTACAGTACATTCCCTGCTGAGGCATGTGACAGACTGGGTGTTATACTGCACGTCACCACCAGGTGGCAGGGCACTACAGTTGTACAGTACGTTCCCTGCTGAGGCATGTGACAGACTGGGTGTTATACCGCACGTCACCACCAGGTGGCAGGGCACTACAGCTGTACAGTACATTCCCTGCTGAGGCATGTGACAGACTGGCTGTTATACCGCACGTCATCACCAGGTGGCAGAGCACTACAGCTGTACAGTACATTCCCTGCTGAGGCATGTGACAGACTGGGTGTTATACTGCACGTTACCACCAGGTGGCAGGGCACTACAGCTGTACAGTACATTCCCTGCTGAGACATGTCACAGACTGGGTGTTACACTGCACGTCACCACCAGGTGGCAGGGCACTACAGCTGTACAGTACATTCCCTGCTGAGACATGTGACAGACTGGCTGTTATACTGCACGTCACCACCAGGTGGCAGGGCACTACAGCTGTACAGTACATTCCCTGCTGAGGCATGTCACAGACTGGGTGTTATACTGCACGTCACAACCAGGTGGCAGGGCACTACAGCTGTACAGTACGTTCCCTGCTGAGGCATGTCACAGACTGGGTGTTATACTGCACGTCACCACCAGGTGGCAGGGCACTACAGCTGTACAGTACATTCCCTGCTGAGGCATGTGACAGACTGGGTGTTATACCGCACGTCACCACCAGGTGGCAGGGCACTACAGCTGTACAGTATATTCCCTGCTGAGGCATGTGACAGACTGGGTGTTATACTGCCCGTCACCACCAGGTGGCAGGGCACTACAGCTGTACAGTACATTCCCTGCTGAGGCTTGTGACAGACTGGGTGTTACACTGCACGTCACCACCAGGTGGCAGGGCACTACAGCTGTACAGTACATTCCCTGCTGAGGCATGTGACAGACTGGGTGTTATACTGCACGTCACCACCAGGTGACAGGGCACTACAGCTGTACAGTACATTCCCTGCTGAGGCATGTGACAGACTGGGTGTTATACTGCACGTCACCACCAGGTGACAGGGCACTACAGCTGTACAGTACATTCCCTGCTGAGACATGTCACAGACTGGGTGTTACACTGCACGTCACCACCAGGTGGCAGGGCACTGCAGCTGTACAGTACATTCCCTGCTGAGGCATGTGACAGACTGGGTGTTATACTGCACGTCACCACCAGGTGGCAGGGCACTACAGCTGTACAGTACATTCCCTGCTGAGGCATGTGACAGACTGGGTGTTATACTGCACGTCACCACCAGGTGGCAGGGCACTACAGCTGTACAGTACATTCCCTGCTGAGACATGTGACAGACTGGGTGTTATACTGCCCGTCACCACCAGGTGGCAGGGCACTACAGCTGTACAGTACATTCCCTGCTGAGACATGTGACAGACTGGGTGTTATACTGCCCGTCACCACCAGGTGGCAGGGCACTACAGCTGTACAGTACATTCCCTGCTGAGGCATGTGACAGACTGGGTGTTATAATGAACGTCACCACCAGGTGGCAGGGCACTACAGCTGTACAGTACATTCCCTGCTGAGACATGTGACAGACTGGGTGTTATAATGAACGTCACCACCAGGTGGCAGGGCACTACAGCTGTACAGTACATTCCCTGCTGAGGCATGTCACAGACTGGGTGTTATACTGCACGTCACCACCAGGTGGCAGGGCACTACAGCTGTACAGTACATTCCCTGCTGAGGCATGTGACAGACTGGGTGTTATACTGCACGTCACCACCAGGTGGCAGGGCACTACAGCTGTACAGTACATTCCCTGCTGAGGCATATCACAGACTGGGTGTTATACCGCACGTCACCACCAGGTGGCAGGGCACTACAGCTGTACAGTACATTCCCTGCTGAGGCATGTGACAGACTGGGTGTTATACTGCACGTCACCACCAGGTGGCAGGGCACTACAGCTGTACAGTACATTCCCTGCTGAGGCATGTGACAGACTGGGTGTTATACTGCACGTCACCACCAGGTGGCAGGGCACTACAGCTGTACAGTACATTCCCTGCTGAGGCATGTGACAGACTGGGTGTTATACTGCACGTCACCACCAGGTGGCAGGACACTACAGCTGTACAGTACATTCCCTGCTGAGGCATGTCACAGACTGGGTGTTATAATGAACGTCACCACCAGGTGGCAGGACACTACAGCTGTACAGTACATTCCCTGCTGAGGCATGTGACAGACTGGGTGTTATAATGCACGTCACCACCAGGTGGCAGGGCACTACAGCTGTACAGTACATTCCCTGCTGAGACATGTGACAGACTGGGTGTTATACTGCACGTCACCACCAGGCGGCAGGGCACTACAGCTGTACAGTACATTCCCTGCTGAGGCATGTCACAGACTGGCTGTTATACTGCACGTCACCACCAGGTGGCAGGGCACTACAGCTGTACAGTACATTCCCTGCTGAGGCATGTGACAGACTGGGTGTTACACTGCACGTCACCACCAGGTGGCAGGGCACTACAGCTGTACAGTACATTCCCTGCTGAGGCATGTGACAGACTGGGTGTTATACTGCACGTCACCACCAGGTGGCAGGGCACTACAGCTGTACAGTACATTCTCTGCTGAGGCATGTGACAGACTGGGTGTTATACTGCACGTCACCACCAGGTGGCAGGGCACTACAGTTGTACAGTACGTTCCCTGCTGAGGCATGTGACAGACTGGGTGTTATACCGCACCTCACCACCAGGTGGCAGGGCACTACAGCTGTACAGTACATTCCCTGCTGAGGCATGTGACAGACTGGGTGTTATACTGCACGTTACCACCAGGTGGCAGGGCACTACAGCTGTACAGTACATTCCCTGCTGAGACATGTCACAGACTGGGTGTTACACTGCACGTCACCACCAGGTGGCAGGGCACTACAGCTGTACAGTACATTCCCTGCTGAGACATGTGACAGACTGGCTGTTATACTGCACGTCACCACCAGGTGGCAGGGCACTACAGCTGTACAGTACATTCCCTGCTGAGGCATGTCACAGACTGGGTGTTATACTGCACGTCACAACCAGGTGGCAGGGCACTACAGCTGTACAGTACGTTCCCTGCTGAGGCATGTCACAGACTGGGTGTTATACTGCACGTCACCACCAGGTGGCAGGGCACTACAGCTGTACAGTACATTCCCTGCTGAGGCATGTGACAGACTGGGTGTTATACCGCACGTCACCACCAGGTGGCAGGGCACTACAGCTGTACAGTATATTCCCTGCTGAGGCATGTGACAGACTGGGTGTTATACTGCCCGTCACCACCAGGTGGCAGGGCACTACAGCTGTACAGTACATTCCCTGCTGAGGCTTGTGACAGACTGGGTGTTACACTGCACGTCACCACCAGGTGGCAGGGCACTACAGCTGTACAGTACATTCCCTGCTGAGGCATGTGACAGACTGGGTGTTATACTGCACGTCACCACCAGGTGACAGGGCACTACAGCTGTACAGTACATTCCCTGCTGAGGCATGTGACAGACTGGGTGTTATACTGCACGTCACCACCAGGTGACAGGGCACTACAGCTGTACAGTACATTCCCTGCTGAGACATGTCACAGACTGGGTGTTACACTGCACGTCACCACCAGGTGGCAGGGCACTACAGCTGTACAGTACATTCCCTGCTGAGGCATGTGACAGACTGGGTGTTATACTGCACGTCACCACCAGGTGGCAGGGCACTACAGCTGTACAGTACATTCCCTGCTGAGGCATGTGACAGACTGGGTGTTATACTGCACGTCACCACCAGGTGGCAGGGCACTACAGCTGTACAGTACATTCCCTGCTGAGACATGTGACAGACTGGGTGTTATACTGCCCGTCACCACCAGGTGGCAGGGCACTACAGCTGTACAGTACATTCCCTGCTGAGACATGTGACAGACTGGGTGTTATACTGCCCGTCACCACCAGGTGGCAGGGCACTACAGCTGTACAGTACATTCCCTGCTGAGGCATGTGACAGACTGGGTGTTATAATGAACGTCACCACCAGGTGGCAGGGCACTACAGCTGTACAGTACATTCCCTGCTGAGACATGTGACAGACTGGGTGTTATAATGAACGTCACCACCAGGTGGCAGGGCACTACAGCTGTACAGTACATTCCCTGCTGAGGCATGTCACAGACTGGGTGTTATACTGCACGTCACCACCAGGTGGCAGGGCACTACAGCTGTACAGTACATTCCCTGCTGAGGCATGTGACAGACTGGGTGTTATACTGCACGTCACCACCAGGTGGCAGGGCACTACAGCTGTACAGTACATTCCCTGCTGAGGCATATCACAGACTGGGTGTTATACCGCACGTCACCACCAGGTGGCAGGGCACTACAGCTGTACAGTACATTCCCTGCTGAGGCATGTGACAGACTGGGTGTTATACTGCACGTCACCACCAGGTGGCAGGGCACTACAGCTGTACAGTACATTCCCTGCTGAGGCATGTGACAGACTGGGTGTTATACTGCACGTCACCACCAGGTGGCAGGGCACTACAGCTGTACAGTACATTCCCTGCTGAGGCATGTGACAGACTGGGTGTTATACTGCACGTCACCACCAGGTGGCAGGACACTACAGCTGTACAGTACATTCCCTGCTGAGGCATGTCACAGACTGGGTGTTATAATGAACGTCACCACCAGGTGGCAGGACACTACAGCTGTACAGTACATTCCCTGCTGAGGCATGTGACAGACTGGGTGTTATAATGCACGTCACCACCAGGTGGCAGGGCACTACAGCTGTACAGTACATTCCCTGCTGAGACATGTGACAGACTGGGTGTTATACTGCACGTCACCACCAGGCGGCAGGGCACTACAGCTGTACAGTACATTCCCTGCTGAGGCATGTCACAGACTGGCTGTTATACTGCACGTCACCACCAGGTGGCAGGGCACTACAGCTGTACAGTACATTCCCTGCTGAGGCATGTGACAGACTGGGTGTTACACTGCACGTCACCACCAGGTGGCAGGGCACACCAGCTGTACAGTACATTCCCTGCTGAGGCATGTGACAGACTGGGTGTTATACTGCACGTCACCACCAGGTGGCAGGGCACTACAGCTGTACAGTACATTCTCTGCTGAGGCATGTGACAGACTGGGTGTTATACTGCACGGCACCACCAGGTGGCAGGGCACTACAGCTGTACAGTACATTCCCTACTGAGGCATGTCACAGACTGGGTGTTACACTGCACGTCACCACCAGGTGGCAGGGCACTACAGCTGTACAGTACATTCCCTGCTGAGGCATGTCACAGACTGGGTGTTATACTGCACGTCACCACCAGGTGGCAGGGCACTACAGCTGTACAGTACATTCCCTGCTGAGGCATGTGACAGACGGTGTTATACTGCACGGCACCACCAGGTGGCAGGGCACTACAGCTGTACAGTACATTCCCTGCTGAGGCATGTGACAGACGGTGTTATACTGCACGTCACCACCAGGTGGCAGGGCACTACAGCTGTACAGTACATTCCCTGCTGAGGCATGTGACAGACTGGGTGTTACACTGCACGTCACCACCAGGTGGCAGGGCACACCAGCTGTACAGTACATTCCCTGCTGAGGTATGTCACAGACTGGGTGTTATAATGAACGTCACCACCAGGTGGCAGGGCACTACAGCTGTACAGTGCATTCCCTGCTGAGGCATGTCACAGACTGGGTGTTACACTGCACATCACCACCAGGTGGCAGGGCACTACAGCTGTACAGTACATTCCCTGCTGAGACATGTGACAGACTGGGTGTTATACTGCCCGTCACCACCAGGTGGCAGGGCACTACAGCTGTACAGTACATTCCCTGCTGAGACATGTGACAGACTGGGTGTTATACTGCCCGTCACCACCAGGTGGCAGGGCACTACAGCTGTACAGTACATTCCCTGCTGAGGCATGTGACAGACTGGGTGTTATAATGAACGTCACCACCAGGTGGCAGGGCACTACAGCTGTACAGTACATTCCCTGCTGAGACATGTGACAGACTGGGTGTTATAATGAACGTCACCACCAGGTGGCAGGGCACTACAGCTGTACAGTACATTCCCTGCTGAGGCATGTCACAGACTGGGTGTTATACTGCACGTCACCACCAGGTGGCAGGGCACTACAGCTGTACAGTACATTCCCTGCTGAGGCATGTGACAGACTGGGTGTTATACTGCACGTCACCACCAGGTGGCAGGGCACTACAGCTGTACAGTACATTCCCTGCTGAGGCATATCACAGACTGGGTGTTATACCGCACGTCACCACCAGGTGGCAGGGCACTACAGCTGTACAGTACATTCCCTGCTGAGGCATGTGACAGACTGGGTGTTATACTGCACGTCACCACCAGGTGGCAGGGCACTACAGCTGTACAGTACATTCCCTGCTGAGGCATGTGACAGACTGGGTGTTATACTGCACGTCACCACCAGGTGGCAGGGCACTACAGCTGTACAGTACATTCCCTGCTGAGGCATGTGACAGACTGGGTGTTATACTGCACGTCACCACCAGGTGGCAGGACACTACAGCTGTACAGTACATTCCCTGCTGAGGCATGTCACAGACTGGGTGTTATAATGAACGTCACCACCAGGTGGCAGGACACTACAGCTGTACAGTACATTCCCTGCTGAGGCATGTGACAGACTGGGTGTTATAATGCACGTCACCACCAGGCGGCAGGGCACTACAGCTGTACAGTACATTCCCTGCTGAGACATGTGACAGACTGGGTGTTATACTGCACGTCACCACCAGGCGGCAGGGCACTACAGCTGTACAGTACATTCCCTGCTGAGGCATGTCACAGACTGGCTGTTATACTGCACGTCACCACCAGGTGGCAGGGCACTACAGCTGTACAGTACATTCCCTGCTGAGGCATGTGACAGACTGGGTGTTACACTGCACGTCACCACCAGGTGGCAGGGCACACCAGCTGTACAGTACATTCCCTGCTGAGGCATGTGACAGACTGGGTGTTATACTGCACGTCACCACCAGGTGGCAGGGCACTACAGCTGTACAGTACATTCCCTGCTGAGGCATGTGACAGACTGGGTGTTATACTGCACGTCACCACCAGGTGGCAGGGCACTACAGCTGTACAGTACATTCCCTGCTGAGGCATGTGACAGACTGGGTGTTATACTGCACGTCACCACCAGGTGGCAGGACACTACAGCTGTACAGTACATTCCCTGCTGAGGCATGTCACAGACTGGGTGTTATAATGAACGTCACCACCAGGTGGCAGGACACTACAGCTGTACAGTACATTCCCTGCTGAGGCATGTGACAGACTGGGTGTTATAATGCACGTCACCACCAGGTGGCAGGGCACTACAGCTGTACAGTACATTCCCTGCTGAGACATGTGACAGACTGGGTGTTATACTGCACGTCACCACCAGGCGGCAGGGCACTACAGCTGTACAGTACATTCCCTGCTGAGGCATGTCACAGACTGGCTGTTATACTGCACGTCACCACCAGGTGGCAGGGCACTACAGCTGTACAGTACATTCCCTGCTGAGGCATGTGACAGACTGGGTGTTACACTGCACGTCACCACCAGGTGGCAGGGCACACCAGCTGTACAGTACATTCCCTGCTGAGGCATGTGACAGACTGGGTGTTATACTGCACGTCACCACCAGGTGGCAGGGCACTACAGCTGTACAGTACATTCTCTGCTGAGGCATGTGACAGACTGGGTGTTATACTGCACGGCACCACCAGGTGGCAGGGCACTACAGCTGTACAGTACATTCCCTACTGAGGCATGTCACAGACTGGGTGTTACACTGCACGTCACCACCAGGTGGCAGGGCACTACAGCTGTACAGTACATTCCCTGCTGAGGCATGTCACAGACTGGGTGTTATACTGCACGTCACCACCAGGTGGCAGGGCACTACAGCTGTACAGTACATTCCCTGCTGAGGCATGTGACAGACGGTGTTATACTGCACGGCACCACCAGGTGGCAGGGCACTACAGCTGTACAGTACATTCCCTGCTGAGGCATGTGACAGACGGTGTTATACTGCACGTCACCACCAGGTGGCAGGGCACTACAGCTGTACAGTACATTCCCTGCTGAGGCATGTGACAGACTGGGTGTTACACTGCACGTCACCACCAGGTGGCAGGGCACACCAGCTGTACAGTACATTCCCTGCTGAGGTATGTCACAGACTGGGTGTTATAATGAACGTCACCACCAGGTGGCAGGGCACTACAGCTGTACAGTGCATTCCCTGCTGAGGCATGTCACAGACTGGGTGTTACACTGCACATCACCACCAGGTGGCAGGGCACTACAGCTGTACAGTACATTCCCTGCTGAGACATGTGACAGACTGGGTGTTATACTGCCCGTCACCACCAGGTGGCAGGGCACTACAGCTGTACAGTACATTCCCTGCTGAGACATGTGACAGACTGGGTGTTATACTGCCCGTCACCACCAGGTGGCAGGGCACTACAGCTGTACAGTACATTCCCTGCTGAGGCATGTGACAGACTGGGTGTTATAATGAACGTCACCACCAGGTGGCAGGGCACTACAGCTGTACAGTACATTCCCTGCTGAGACATGTGACAGACTGGGTGTTATAATGAACGTCACCACCAGGTGGCAGGGCACTACAGCTGTACAGTACATTCCCTGCTGAGGCATGTCACAGACTGGGTGTTATACTGCACGTCACCACCAGGTGGCAGGGCACTACAGCTGTACAGTACATTCCCTGCTGAGGCATGTGACAGACTGGGTGTTATACTGCACGTCACCACCAGGTGGCAGGGCACTACAGCTGTACAGTACATTCCCTGCTGAGGCATATCACAGACTGGGTGTTATACCGCACGTCACCACCAGGTGGCAGGGCACTACAGCTGTACAGTACATTCCCTGCTGAGGCATGTGACAGACTGGGTGTTATACTGCACGTCACCACCAGGTGGCAGGGCACTACAGCTGTACAGTACATTCCCTGCTGAGGCATGTGACAGACTGGGTGTTATACTGCACGTCACCACCAGGTGGCAGGGCACTACAGCTGTACAGTACATTCCCTGCTGAGGCATGTGACAGACTGGGTGTTATACTGCACGTCACCACCAGGTGGCAGGACACTACAGCTGTACAGTACATTCCCTGCTGAGGCATGTCACAGACTGGGTGTTATAATGAACGTCACCACCAGGTGGCAGGACACTACAGCTGTACAGTACATTCCCTGCTGAGGCATGTGACAGACTGGGTGTTATAATGCACGTCACCACCAGGTGGCAGGGCACTACAGCTGTACAGTACATTCCCTGCTGAGACATGTGACAGACTGGGTGTTATACTGCACGTCACCACCAGGCGGCAGGGCACTACAGCTGTACAGTACATTCCCTGCTGAGGCATGTCACAGACTGGCTGTTATACTGCACGTCACCACCAGGTGGCAGGGCACTACAGCTGTACAGTACATTCCCTGCTGAGGCATGTGACAGACTGGGTGTTACACTGCACGTCACCACCAGGTGGCAGGGCACACCAGCTGTACAGTACATTCCCTGCTGAGGCATGTGACAGACTGGGTGTTATACTGCACGTCACCACCAGGTGGCAGGGCACTACAGCTGTACAGTACATTCTCTGCTGAGGCATGTGACAGACTGGGTGTTATACTGCACGGCACCACCAGGTGGCAGGGCACTACAGCTGTACAGTACATTCCCTACTGAGGCATGTCACAGACTGGGTGTTACACTGCACGTCACCACCAGGTGGCAGGGCACTACAGCTGTACAGTACATTCCCTGCTGAGGCATGTCACAGACTGGGTGTTATACTGCACGTCACCACCAGGTGGCAGGGCACTACAGCTGTACAGTACATTCCCTGCTGAGGCATGTGACAGACGGTGTTATACTGCACGGCACCACCAGGTGGCAGGGCACTACAGCTGTACAGTACATTCCCTGCTGAGGCATGTGACAGACGGTGTTATACTGCACGTCACCACCAGGTGGCAGGGCACTACAGCTGTACAGTACATTCCCTGCTGAGGCATGTGACAGACTGGGTGTTACACTGCACGTCACCACCAGGTGGCAGGGCACACCAGCTGTACAGTACATTCCCTGCTGAGGTATGTCACAGACTGGGTGTTATAATGAACGTCACCACCAGGTGGCAGGGCACTACAGCTGTACAGTGCATTCCCTGCTGAGGCATGTCACAGACTGGGTGTTACACTGCACATCACCACCAGGTGGCAGGGCACTACAGCTGTACAGTACATTCCCTGCTGAGGCATGTGACAGACTGGGTGTTACACTGCACGTCACCACCAGGTGGCAGGGCACTACAGCTGTACAGTACATTCCCTGCTGAGGCATGTGACAGACTGGGTGTTATACTGCACGTCACCACCAGGTGGCAGGGCACTACAGCTGTACAGTACATTCCCTGCTGAGACATGTGACAGACTGGGTGTTATACTGCACGTCACCACCAGGTGGCAGGGCACTACAGCTGTACAGTACATTCCCTGCTGAGGCATGTGACAGACTGGGTGTTATACTGCACGTCACCACCAGGTGGCAGGGCACTACAGCTGTACAGTACATTCCCTGCTGAGGCATGTGACAGACTGGGTGTTATACTGCCCGTCACCACCAGGTGGCAGGCACTACAGCTGTACAGTACATTCCCTGCTGAGGCATGTGACAGACGGTGTTATACTGCACGGCACCACCAGGTGGCAGGGCACTACAGCTGTACAGTACATTCCCTGCTGAGGCATGTGACAGACTGGGTGTTATACTGCACGTCACCACCAGGTGGCAGGGCACTACAGCTGTACAGTACATTCCCTGCTGAGGCATGTCACAGACTGGGTGTTATAATGAACGTCACCACCAGGTGGCAGGGCACTACAGCTGTACAGTACATTCCCTGCTGAGGCATGTCACAGACTGGGTGTTACACTGCAAGTCACCACCAGGTGGCAGGGCACTACAGCTGTACAGTACATTCCCTGCTGAGGCATGTGACAGACTGGGTGTTACACTGCACGTCACCACCAGGTGGCAGGACACTACAGCTGTACAGTACATTCCCTGCTGAGGCATGTCACAGACTGGGTGTTATACTGCACGTCACCACCAGGTGGCAGGGCACTACAGCTGTACAGTACATTCCCTGCTGAGATATGTGACAGACTGGGTGTTATACTGCACGTCACCACCAGGTGGCAGGGCACTACAGCTGTACAGTACATTCCCTGCTGAGGCATGTGACAGACTGGGTGTTACACTGCACGTCACCACCAGGTGGCAGGACACTACAGCTGTACAGTACATTCCCTGCTGAGGCATGTCACAGACTGGGTGTTATACTGCACGTCACCACCAGGTGGCAGGGCACTACAGCTGTACAGTACATTCCCTGCTGAGATATGTGACAGACTGGCTGTTATACTGCACGTCACCACCAGGTGGCAGGGCACACCAGCTGTACAGCACATTCCCTGCTGAGGCATGTGACAGACTGGGTGTTATAATGCACGTCACCACCAGGTGGCAGGGCACTACAGCTGTACAGTACATTCCCTGCTGAGGCATGTGACAGACTGGGTGTTATACTGCACGTCACCACCAGGTGGCAGGGCACTACAGCTGTACAGTACATTCCCTGCTGAGGCATGTGACAGACGGTGTTATACTGCACGTCACCAGAAGGTGGCAGGGCACTACAGCTGTACAGTACATTCCCTGCTGAGGCATGTGACAGACTGGGTGTTATAATGCACGTCACCACCAGATGGCAGGGCACACCAGCTGTACAGTACATTCCCTGCTGAGGTATGTCACAGACTGGGTGTTATAATGAACGTCACCACCAGGTGGCAGGGCACTACAGCTGTACAGTACATTCCCTTCTGAGGCATGTGACAGACTGGGTGTTATACTGCACGTCACCACCAGGTGGCAGGGCACTACAGCTGTACAGTACATTCCCTGCTGAGACATGTGACAGACTGGGTGTTATACTGCACGTCACCACCAGGTGGCAGGGCACTACAGCTGTACAGTACATTCCCTGCTGAGGCATGTGACAGACTGGGTGTTATACTGCACGTCACCACCAGGTGGCAGGGCACTACAGCTGTACAGTACATTCCCTGCTGAGGCATGTGACAGACTGGGTGTTATAATGCACGTCACCACCAGATGGCAGGGCACACCAGCTGTACAGTACATTCCCTGCTGAGGTATGTCACAGACTGGGTGTTATAATGAACGTCACCACCAGGTGGCAGGGCACTACAGCTGTACAGTACATTCCCTTCTGAGGCATGTGACAGACTGGGTGTTATAATGAACGTCACCACCAGGTGGCAGGGCACTACAGCTGTACAGTACATTCCCTTCTGAGGCATGTGACAGACTGGGTGTTATACTGCACGTCACCACCAGGTGGCAGGGCACTACAGCTGTACAGTACATTCCCTGCTGAGACATGTGACAGACTGGGTGTTATACTGCACGTCACCACCAGGTGGCAGGGCACTACAGCTGTACAGTACATTCCCTGCTGAGGCATGTGACAGACTGGGTGTTATACTGCACGTCACCACCAGGTGGCAGGGCACTACAGCTGTACAGTACATTCCCTGCTGAGGCATGTGACAGACTGGGTGTTATAATGCACGTCACCACCAGATGGCAGGGCACACCAGCTGTACAGTACATTCCCTGCTGAGGTATGTCACAGACTGGGTGTTATAATGAACGTCACCACCAGGTGGCAGGGCACTACAGCTGTACAGTACATTCCCTTCTGAGGCATGTGACAGACTGGGTGTTATACTGCACGTCACCACCAGGTGGCAGGGCACTACAGCTGTACAGTACATTCCCTGCTGAGACATGTGACAGACTGGGTGTTATACTGCACGTCACCACCAGGTGGCAGGGCACTACAGCTGTACAGTACATTCCCTGCTGAGGCATGTGACAGACTGGGTGTTATACTGCACGTCACCACCAGGTGGCAGGGCACTACAGCTGTACAGTACATTCCCTGCTGAGGCATGTGACAGACTGGGTGTTATACTGCACGTCACCACCAGGTGGCAGGGCACTACAGCTGTACAGTACATTCCCTGCTGAGGCATGTGACAGACTGGGTGTTATACTGCACGTCACCACCAGGTGGCAGGGCACTACAGCTGTACACTACATTCCCTGCTGAGGCATGTGACAGACGGTGTTATACTGCACGGCACCACCAGGTGGCAGGGCACACCAGCTGTACAGTACATTCCCTGCTGAGGCATGTCACAGACTGGGTGTTATAATGAACGTCACCACCAGGTGGCAGGGCACTACAACTGTACAGTACATTCCCTGCTGAGGCATGTCACAGACTGGGTGTTATACTGCACGTCACCACCAGGTGGCAGGGCACTACAGCTGTACAGTACGTTCCCTGCTGAGGCATGTGACAGACTGGGTGTTATAATGCACGTCACCACCAGGTGGCAGGGCACTACAACTGTACAGTACATTCCCTGCTGAGGCATGTCACAGACTGGGTGTTATACTGCACGTCACCACCAGGTGGCAGGGCACTACAGCTGTACAGTACATTCCCTGCTGAGACATGTGACAGACTGGGTGTTATACTGCACGTCACCACCAGGTGGCAGGGCACTACAGCTGTACAGTACATTCCCTGCTGATGCATGTGACAGACTGGGTGTTATAATGCACGGCACCACCAGGTGGCAGGGCACACCAGCTGTACAGTACATTCCCTGCTGAGGTATGTCACAGACTGGGTGTTATAATGAACGTCACCACCAGGTGGCAGGGCACTACAGCTGTACAGTACATTCCCTGCTGAGGCATGTGACAGACTGGGTGTTATACTGCACGTCACCACCAGGTGGCAGGGCACTACAGCTGTACAGTACATTCCCTGCTGAGACATGTGACAGACTGGGTGTTATACTGCACGTCACCACCAGGTGGCAGGGCACTACAGCTGTACAGTACATTCCCTGCTGAGGCATGTGACAGACTGGGTGTTATACTGCACGTCACCACCAGGTGGCAGGGCACTACAGCTGTACAGTACATTCCCTGCTGAGACATGTGACAGACTGGGTGTTATACTGCACGTCACCACCAGGTGGCAGGGCACTACAGCTGTACAGTACATTCCCTGCTGAGGCATGTGACAGACTGGGTGTTATACTGCACGTCACCACCAGGTGGCAGGACACTACAGCTGTACAGTACATTCCCTGCTGAGGCATGTCACAGACTGGGTGTTATACTGCACGTCACCACCAGGTGGCAGGGCACTACAGCTGTACAGTACATTCCCTGCTGAGGCATGTGACAGACTGGGTGTTATACTGCACGTCACCACCAGGTGGCAGGGCACTACAGCTGTACAGTACATTCCCTGCTGAGGCATGTGACAGACTGGGTGTTATACTGCACGTCACCACCAGGTGGCAGGGCACTACAGCTGTACACTACATTCCCTGCTGAGGCATGTGACAGACGGTGTTATACTGCACGGCACCACCAGGTGGCAGGGCACACCAGCTGTACAGTACATTCCCTGCTGAGGCATGTCACAGACTGGGTGTTATAATGAACGTCACCACCAGGTGGCAGGGCACTACAGCTGTACAGTACATTCCCTGCTGAGGCATGTGACAGACTGGGTGTTATACTGCACGTCACCACCAGGTGGCAGGGCACTACAGCTGTACAGTACGTTCCCTGCTGAGGCATGTGACAGACTGGGTGTTATACTGCACGTCACCACCAGGTGTCAGGGCACTACAACTGTACAGTACATTCCCTCCTGAGGCATGTCACAGACTGGGTGTTATACTGCACGTCACCACCAGGTGGCAGGGCACTACAGTTGTACAGTACGTTCCCTGCTGAGGCATGTGACAGACTGGGTGTTATACTGCACGTCACCACCAGGTGGCAGGGCACTACAGCTGTACAGTACATTCCCTGCTGAGACATGTGACAGACTGGGTGTTATACTACACGTCACCACCAGGTGGCAGGGCACTACAGCTGTACAGTACATTCCCTGCTGAGGCATGTGACAGACTGGGTGTTATAATGCACGGCACCACCAGGTGGCAGAGCACTACAGCTGTACAGTACATTCCCTGCTGAGGTATGTCACAGACTGGGTGTTATAATGAACGTCACCACCAGGTGGCAGGGCACTACAGCTGTACAGTACATTCCCTGCTGAGGCATGTGACAGACTGGGTGTTATACTGCACGTCACCACCAGGTGGCAGGGCACTACAGCTGTACAGTACATTCCCTGCTGAGACATGTCACATACTGGGTGTTACACTGCACGTCACCACCAGGTGACAGGGCACTACAGCTGTACAGTACATTCCCTGCTGAGGCATGTGACAGACGGTGTTATACTGCACGGCACCACCAGGTGGCAGGGCACTACAGCTGTACAGTACATTCCCTGCTGAGGCATGTGACAGACGGTGTTATACTGCACGTCACCACCAGGTGGCAGGGCACTACAGCTGTACAGTACATTCCCTGCTGAGGCATGTGACAGACGGTGTTATACTGCACGTCACCACCAGGTGGCAGGGCACTACAGCTGTACAGTACATTCCCTGCTGAGACATGTGACAGAATGGCAGTTATACTGCCCGTCACCACCAGGTGGCAGGGCACTACAGCTGTACAGTACATTCCCTGCTGAGACATGTGACAGACTGGCAGTTATACTGCCCGTCACCACCATGTGGCAGGGCACACCAGCTGTACAGTACATTCCCTGGTGAGGCATGTGACAGACTGGGTGTTATACTGCACGTCACCACCAGGTGGCAGGGCACTACAGCTGTACAGTACATTCCCTGCTGAGGCATGTGACAGACGGTGTTATACTGCACGGCACCACCAGGTGGCAGGGCACTACAGCTGTACAGTACATTCCCTGCTGAGGCATGTGACAGACTGGGTGTTATACTGCACGTCACCACCAGGTGGCAGGGCACTACAGCTGTACAGTACATTCCCTGCTGAGGCATGTGACAGACGGTGTTATACTGCACGTCACCACCAGGTGGCAGTGCACTACAGCTGTACAGTACGTTCCCTGCTGAGGTATGTCACAGACTGGGTGTTATAATGAACGTCACCACCAGGTGGCAGGGCACTACAGCTGTACAGTACATTCCCTGCTGAGGTATGTCACAGACTGGGTGTTACACTGCACGTCACCACCAGGTGGCAGGGCACTACAGCTGTACAGTACATTCCCTGCTGAGGCATGTGACAGACTGGGTGTTATACTGCACGTCACCACCAGGTGGCAGGGCACTACAGCTGTACAGTACGTTCCCTGCTGAGGCATGTGACAGACTGGGTGTTACACTGCACGTCACCACCAGGTGGCAGGGCACTACAGCTGTACAGTACATTCCCTGCTGAGGCATGTGACAGACTGGGTGTTATACTGCACGTCACCACCAGGTGGCAGGGCACTACAGCTGTACAGTACATTCCCTGCTGAGGCATGTGACAGACTGGGTGTTATACTGCACGTTACCACCAGATGGCAGGGCACTACAGCTGTACAGTACATTCCCTGCTGAGGCATGTCACAGACTGGGTGTTATACTGCACGTCACCACAGGGTGGCAGGGCACTACAGCTGTACAGTACATTCCCTGCTGAGGCTTGTGACAGACTGGGTGTTATACTGCACGTCACCACCAGGTGGCAGGGCACTAGAGCTGTACAATACATTCCCTGCTGAGGCATGTGACAGACTGGGTGTTATACTGCTGTCACCACCAGGTGGCAGGGCACTACAGCTGTACAGTATATTCCCTGCTGAGGCATGTGACAGACTGGGTGTTATACTGCCCGTCACCACCAGGTGGCAGGGCACTACAGCTGTACAGTACATTCCCTGCTGAGACATGTGACAGACTGGCAGTTATACTGCCCGTCACCACCAGGTGGCAGGGCACTACAGCTGTACAGTACATTCCCTGCTGAGGCATGTGACAGACTGGGTGTTACACTGCACGTCACCACCAGGTGGCAGGGCACTACAGCTGTACAGTACATTCCCTGCTGAGGCATGTGACAGACTGGGTGTTATAATGCACGTCACCACCAGGTGGCAGGGCACTACAGCTGTACAGTACATTCCCTGCTGAGGCATGTGACAGACGGTGTTATACTGCACGTCACCACCAGGTGGCAGGGCATTACAGCTGTACAGTTCATTCCCTGCTGAGGCATGTGACAGACTGGGTGTTATACCGCATGTCACCACCAGGTGGCAGGGCACTACAGCTGTACAGTACATTCCCTGCTGAGGCATGTCACAGACTGGGTGTTATACTGCACGTCACCACCAGGTGGCAGGGCACTACAGCTGTACAGTACATTCCCTGCTGAGGCATGTGACAGACTGGGTGTTATACTGCACGTCACCACCAGGTGGCAGGGCACTACAGCTGTACTGTACATTCCCTGCTGAGGCATGTCACAGACTGGGTGTAACACTGCACGTCACCACCAGGTGGCAGGGCGCTACAGCTGTACAGTACATTCCCTGCTGAGGCATGTGACAGACTGGGTGTTATACTGCACGTCACCACCAGGTGGCAGGGCACTACAGCTGTACAGTACATTCCCTGCTGAGGCATGTCACAGACTGGGTGTTATACTGCACGTCACCACCAGGTGGCAGGGCACACCAGCTGTACAGTACGTTCCCTGCTGAGACATGTGACAGACTGGGTGTTATACCGCATGTCACCACCAGGTGGCAGGGCACTACAGCTGTACAGTACATTCCCTGCTGAGACATGTGACAGACTGAGTGTTATACCGCATGTCACCACCAGGTGGCAGGGCACTACAGCTGTACAGTACATTCCCTGCTGAGGCTTGTGACAGACTGGGTGTTATACTGCATGTCACCACCAGGTGGCAGGGCACTACAGCTGTACAGTACATTCCCTGCTGAGGCATGTGACAGACTGGGTGTTATACTACACGTCACCACCAGGTGGCAGGGCACTACAGCTGTACAGTACGTTCCCTGCTGAGGCATGTGACAGACTGGGTGTTATACTGCACGTCACCACCAGGTGGCAGGGCACTACAGCTGTACAGTACATTCCCTGCTGAGGCATGTGACAGACGGTGTTATACTGCACGTCACCACCAGGTGGCAGGGCACTACAGCTGTACAGTACATTCCCTGCTGAGGCATGTGACAGACTGGGTGTTATAATGCACGTCACCACCAGGTGGCAGGGCACTACAGCTGTACAATACATTCCCTGCTGAGGCATGTGACAGACTGGGTGTTATACTGCACGTCACCACCAGGTGGCAGGGCACTACAGCTGTACAGTACATGCCCTGCTGAGGCATGTGACAGACTGGGTGTTATACCTCCCATCACCACCAGGTGGCAGGGCACTACAGCTGTACAGTATATTCCCTGCTGAGGCATGTGACAGACTGGGTGTTACACTGCACGTCACCACCAGGTGGCAGGGCACTACAGCTGTACAGTACATTCCCTGCTGAGGCATCTGACAGACTGGGAGTTATACTGCACGTCACCACCAGGTGGCAGGGCACTACAGCTGTACAGTACATTCCCTGCTGAGGCATGTCACAGACTGGGTGTTATACTGCACGTCACCACCAGGTGGCAGGGCACTACAGCTGTACAGTACATGCCCTGCTGAGGCATGTGACAGACTGGGTGTTATACCTCCCATCACCACCAGGTGGCAGGGCACTACAGCTGTACAGTATATTCCCTGCTGAGGCATGTGACAGACTGGGTGTTACACTGCACGTCACCACCAGGTGGCAGGGCACTACAGCTGTACAGTACATTCCCTGCTGAGGCATCTGACAGACTGGGAGTTATACTGCACGTCACCACCAGGTGGCAGGGCACTACAGCTGTACAGTACATTCCCTGCTGAGGCATGTCACAGACTGGGTGTTATACTGCACGTCACCAACAGGTGGCAGGGCACTACAGCTGTACAGTACATTCCCTGCTGAGGCATGTGACAGACTGGGTGTTATACTGCACGTCACCACCAGGTGGCAGGGCACTACAGCTGTACAGTACATTCCCTGCTGAGGCATGTGACAGACTGGGTGTTATACCGTACGTCACCATCAGGTGGCAGGGCACTACAGCTGTACAGTACATTCCCTGCTGAGACATGTGACAGACGGTGTTATACTGCACGTCACCACCAGGTGGCAGGGCACTACAGCTGTACAGTACATTCCCTGCTGAGGCATGTGACAGACGGTGTTATTCTGCACGTCACCACCAGGTGGCAGGGCACTACAGCTGTACAGTACATTCCCTGCTGAGGCATGTCACAGACTGGGTGTTATACTGCACGTCACCACCAGGTGGCAGGGCACTACAGCTGTACAGTACATTCCCTGCTGAGGCATGTCACAGACTGGGTGTTACACTGCACGTCACCACCAGGTGGCAGGGCACTACAGCTGTACAGTACATTCCCTGCTGAGGCATGTGACAGACTGGGTGTTATGCTACACGTCACCACCAGGTGGCAGGGCACTACAGCTGTACAGTACGTTCCCTGCTGAGGCATGTGACAGACTGGGTGTTATACTGCACGTCACCACCAGGTGGCAGGGCACTACAGCTGTACAGTACATTCCCTGCTGAGGCATGTGACAGACTGGGTGTTATACTGCACGTCACCACCAGGTGGCAGGGCACTACAGCTGTACAGTACATTCCCTGATGAGGCATGTGACAGACGGTGTTATACTGCACGTCACCACCAGGTGGCAGGGCACTACAGCTGTACAGTACATTCCCTGCTGAGGCATGTCACAGACTGGGTGTTATACTGCACGTCACCACCAGGTGGCAGGGCACTACAGCTGTACAGTACATTCCCTGCTGAGGCATGTGACAGACGGTGTTATACTGCACGTCACCACCAGGTGGCAGGGCACTACAGCTGTACAGTACATTCCCTGCTGAGGCATGTGACAGACTGGGTGTTATAATGCACGTCACCACCAGATGGCAGGGCACACCAGCTGCTCAGTACATTCCCTGCTGAGGTATGTCACAGACTGGGTGTTATAATGAACGTCACCACCAGGTGGCAGGGCACTACAGCTGTACAGTACATTCCCTGCTGAGGCATGTGACAGACGGTGTTATACTGCACGGCACAACCAGGTGGCAGGGCACACCAGCTGTACAGTACATTCCCTGCTGAGGCATGTGACAGACGGTGTTATACTGCACGGCACCACCAGGTGGCAGGGCACACCAGCTGTACAGTACATTCCCTGGTGAGGTATGTCACAGACTGGGTGTTATAATGAACGTCACCACCAGGTGGCAGGGCACTACAGCTGTACAGTACATTCCCTGCTGAGGTATGTCACAGACTGGGTGTTACACTGCACGTCACCACCAGGTGGCAGGGCACTACAGCTGTACAGTACATTCCCTGCTGAGGCATGTGACAGACTGGGTGTTATACTGCACGTCACCACCAGGTGGCAGGGCACTACAGCTGTACAGTACATTCCCTGCTGAGGCATGTGACAGACTGGGTGTTATACTGCACGTCACCACCAGGTGGCAGGGCACTACAGCTGTACAGTACGTTCCCTGCTGAGGCATGTGACAGACTGGGTGTTATACTGCACGTCACCACCAGGTGGCAGGGCACTACAGCTGTACAGTACATTCCCTGCTGAGGCATGTGACAGACTGGGTGTTATACTGCACGTCACCACCAGGTGGCAGGGCACTACAGCTGTACAGTACATTCCCTGCTGAGGCATGTGACAGACTGGGTGTTATACTGCACGTCACCACCAGGTGGCAGGGCACACCAGCTGTACAGTACATTCCCTGCTGAGGCATGTGACAGACTGGGTGTTACACTGCACGTCACCACCAGGTGGCAGGGCACTACAGCTGTACAGTACATTCCCTGCTGAGGCATGTGACAGACTGGGTGTTATACTGCACGTCACCACCAGGTGGCAGGGCACTACAGCTGTACAGTACATTCCCTGCTGAGGCATGTAACAGACTGGGTGTTATACTGCACGTCACCACCAGGTGGCAGGGCACTACAGCTGTACAGTACATTCCCTGCTGAGGCTTGTGACAGACTGGGTGTTATACTGCACGTCACCACCAGGTGGCAGGGCACTACAGCTGTACAATACATTCCCTGCTGAGGCATGTGACAGACTGGGTGTTATACTGCTGTCACCACCAGGTGGCAGGGCACTACAGCTGTACAGTACATTCCCTGCTGAGGCATGTGACAGACTGGGTGTTATAATGCACGTCACCACCAGGTGGCAGGGCACTACAGCTGTACAGTATATTCCCTGCTGAGGCATGTGACAGACTGGGTGTTATACTGCCCGTCACCACCAGGTGGCAGGGCACTACAGCTGTACAGTACATTCCCTGCTGAGGCATGTGACAGACGGTGTTATACTGCACGTCACCACCAGGTGGCAGGGCATTACAGCTGTACAGTTCATTCCCTGCTGAGGCATGTGACAGACTGGGTGTTATACCGCATGTCTCCACCAGGTGGCAGGGCACTACAGCTGTACAGTACATTCCCTGCTGAGGCATGTCACAGACTGGGTGTTATACTGCACGTCACCACCAGGTGGCAGGGCACTACAGCTGTACAGTACATTCCCTGCTGAGGCTTGTGACAGACTGGGTGTTATACTGCACGTCACCACCAGGTGGCAGGGCACTACAGCTGTACAATACATTCCCTGCTGAGGCATGTGACAGACTGGGTGTTATACTGCTGTCACCACCAGGTGGCAGGGCACTACAGCTGTACAGTACATTCCCTGCTGAGGCATGTGACAGACTGGGTGTTATAATGCACGTCACCACCAGGTGGCAGGGCACTACAGCTGTACAGTATATTCCCTGCTGAGGCATGTGACAGACTGGGTGTTATACTGCCCGTCACCACCAGGTGGCAGGGCACTACAGCTGTACAGTACATTCCCTGCTGAGACATGTGACAGACTGGCAGTTATACTGCCCGTCACCACCAGGTGGCAGGGCACTACAGCTGTACAGTACATTCCCTGCTGAGGCATGTGACAGACTGGGTGTTACACTGCACGTCACCACCAGGTGGCAGGGCACTACAGCTGTACAGTACATTCCCTGCTGAGGCATGTGACAGACTGGGTGTTATAATGCACGTCACCACCAGGTGGCAGGGCACTACAGCTGTACAGTACATTCCCTGCTGAGGCATGTGACAGACTGGGTGTTATACTGCACGTCACCACCAGGTGGCAGGGCATTATAGCTGTACAGTTCATTCCCTGCTGAGGCATGTGACAGACTGGGTGTTATACCGCATGTCACCACCAGGTGGCAGGGCACTACAGCTGTACAGTACATTCCCTGCTGAGGCATGTCACAGACTGGGTGTTATACTGCACGTCACCACCAGGTGGCAGGGCACTACAGCTGTACAGTACATTCCCTGCTGAGGCATGTGACAGACTGGGTGTTATACTGCACGTCACCACCAGGTGGCAGGGCACTACAACTGTACAGTACATTCCCTGCTGAGGCATGTCACAGACTGGGTGTTACACTGCACGTCACCACCAGGTGGCAGGGCACTACAGCTGTACAGTACATTCCCTGCTGAGGCATGTGACAGACTGGGTGTTATACTGCACGTCACCACCAGGTGGCAGGGCACTACAGCTGTACAGTACATTCCCTGCTGAGGCATGTCACAGACTGGGTGTTATACTGCACGTCACCACCAGGTGGCAGGGCACTACAGCTGTACAGTACATTCCCTGCTGAGGCATGTGACAGACTGGGTGTTATACTGCCCGTCACCACCAGGTGGCAGGGCACTACAGCTGTACAGTACGTTCCCTGCTGAGACATGTGACAGACTGGGTGTTATACCGCATGTCACCACCAGGTGGCAGGGCACTACAGCTGTACAGTACATTCCCTGCTGAGGCATGTGACAGACTGGGTGTTATACCGCATGTCACCACCAGGTGGCAGGGCACTACAGCTGTACAGTACATTCCCTGCTGAGGCTTGTGACAGACTGGGTGTTATACTGCACGTCACCACCAGGTGGCAGGGCACTACAGCTGTACAGTACATTCCCTGCTGAGGCATGTGACAGACTGGGTGTTATACTACACGTCACCACCAGGTGGCAGGGCACTACAGCTGTACAGTACGTTCCCTGCTGAGGCATGTGACAGACTGGGTTTTACACTGCACGTCACCACCAGGTGGCAGGGCACTACAGCTGTACAGTACATTCCCTGCTGAGGCATGTGACAGACTGGGTGTTATACTGCACGTCACCACCAGGTGGCAGGGCACTACAGCTGTACAGTACATTCCCTGCTGAGGCATGTGACAGACGGTGTTATACTGCACGTCACCACCAGGTGGCAGGGCACTACAGCTGTACAGTACATTCCCTGCTGAGGCATGTGACAGACTGGGTGTTATAATGCACGTCACCACCAGGTGGCAGGGCACTACAGCTGTACAATACATTCCCTGCTGAGGCATGTGACAGACTGGGTGTTATACTGCACGTCACCACCAGGTGGCAGGGCACTACAGCTGTACAGTACATTCCCTGCTGAGGCATGTCACAGACTGGGTGTTATACTGCACGTCACCAACAGGTGGCAGGGCACTACAGCTGTACAGTACATTCCCTGCTGAGGCATGTGACAGACGGTGTTATACTGCACGTCACCACCAGGTGGCAGGGCACTACAGCTGTACAGTACATTCCCTGCTGAGGCATGTGACAGACGGTGTTATTCTGCACGTCACCACCAGGTGGCAGGGCACTACAGCTGTACAGTACATTCCCTGCTGAGGCATGTCACAGACTGGGTGTTATACTGCACGTCACCACCAGGTGGCAGGGCACTACAGCTGTACAGTACATTCCCTGCTGAGGCATGTCACAGACTGGGTGTTACACTGCACGTCACCACCAGGTGGCAGGGCACTACAGCTGTACAGTACATTCCCTGCTGAGGCATGTGACAGACTGGGTGTTATACTGCACATCACCACCAAGTGGCAGGGCACTACAGCTGTACAATACATTCCCTGCTGAGGCATGTGACAGGCTGGGTGTTATACTGCACGTCACCACCAGGTGGCAGGGCACTACAGCTGTACAGCACATTCCCTGCTGAGGCATGTGACAGACTGGGTGTTATACTTCCCATCACCACCAGGTGGCAGGGCACTACAGCTGTACAGTACATTCCCTGCTGAGGCATGTGACAGACTGGGTGTTACACTGCACGTCACCACCAGGTGGCAGGGCACACCAGCTGTACAGTACATTCCCTGCTGAGGCATGTGACAGACTGGCAGTTATACTGCACGTCACCACCAGGTGGCAGGGCACTACAGCTGTACAGTACATTCCCTGCTGAGGCATGTCACAGACTGGGTGTTATACTGCACGTCACCACCAGGTGGCAGGGCACACCAGCTGTACAGTACATTCCCTGCTGAGGCATGTGACAGACGGTGTTATACTGCAAGTCACCACCAGGTGGCAGGGCACTACAGCTGTACAGTACATTCCCTGCTGAGGCATGTGACATACGGTGTTATACTGCACGTCACCACCAGGTGGCAGGGCACTACAGCTGTACAGTACATTACCTGCTGAGGCATGTGACAGACTGGGTGTTATACTGCACGTCACCACCAGGTGGCAGGGCACTACAGCTGTACAGTACATTCCCTGCTGAGACATGTGACAGACTGCCAGTTATACTGCCCGTCACCACCAGGTGGCAGGGCACTACAGCTGTACAGTACATTCCCTGCTGAGACATGTGACAGACTGGCAGTTATACTGCCCGTCACCACCAGGTGGCAGGGCACTACAGCTGTACAGTACATTCCCTGCTGAGGCATGTGACAGACTGGGTGTTATAATGCACGTCACCACCAGGTGGCAGGGCACTACAGCTGTACAGTACATTCCCTGCTGAGACATGTGACAGACTGGGTGTTATACTGCCCGTCACCACCAGGTGGCAGGGCACTACAGCTGTACAGTACATTCCCTGCTGAGACATGTGACAGACTGGGTGTTATACTGCACGTCACCACCAGGTGGCAGGGCACACCAGCTGTACAGTACATTCCCTGCTGAGGTATGTCACAGACTGGGTGTTATAATGCACGTCACCACCAGGTGGCAGGGCACTACAGCTGTACAGTACATTCCCTGCTGAGGCATGTGACAGACTGGGTGTTATAATGCACGTCACCACCAGGTGGCAGGGCACACCAGCTGTACAGTACATTCCCTGCTGAGGTATGTCACAGACTGGGTGTTATAATGAACGTCACCACCAGGTGGCAGGGCACTACAGCTGTACAGTACATTCCCTGCTGAGGCATGTGACAGACTGGGTGTTATACTGCACGTCACCACCAGGTGGCAGGGCACTACAGCTGTACAGTACATTCCCTGCTGAGGCATGTCACAGAGTGGGTGTTACACTGCACGTCACCACCAGGTGGCAGGGCACTACAGCTGTACAGTACATTCCCTGCTGAGGCATGTGACAGACTGGGTGTTATACTGCACGTCACCACCAGGTGGCAGGGCACTACAGCTGTACAGTACATTCCCTGCTGAGGCATGTGACAGACGGTGTTATACTGCACGGCACCACCAGGTGGCAGGGCACACCAGCTGTACAGTACATTCCCTGCTGAGGTATGTCACAGACTGGGTGTTATACTGCACGTCACCATCAGGTGGCAGGGCACTACAGCTGTTCAGTACATTCCCTGCTGAGGCATGTCACAGACTGGGTGTTATACTGCACGTCACCACCAGGTGGCAGGGCACTACAGCTGTACAGTACATTCCCTGCTGAGGCATGTGACAGACTGGGTGTTATACTGCACGTCACCACCAGGTGGCAGGGCACTACAGCTGTACAGTACATTCCCTGCTGAGGCATGTCACAGACTGGGTGTTATACTGCACGTCACCACCAGGTGGCAGGGCACTACAGCTGTACAGTACATTCCCTGCTGAGGCATGTCACAGACTGGGTGTTATACTGCACGTCACCACCAGGTGGCAGGGCACTACAGCTGTACAGTACATTCCCTGCTGAGGCTTGTGACAGACTGGGTGTTATACTGCACGTCACCACCAGGTGGCAGGGCACTACAGCTGTACAATACATTCCCTGCTGAGGCATGTGACAGACTGGGTGTTATACTGCACGTCACCACCAGGTGGCAGGGCACTAAAGCTGTACAGTACATTCCCTGCTGAGGCATGTGACAGACTGGGTGTTATACTTCCCATCACCACCAGGTGGCAGGGCACTACAGCTGTACAGTACATTCCCTGCTGAGGCATGTGACAGACTGGGAGTTATAATGCACGTCACCACCAGGTGGCAGGGCACTACAGCTGTACAGTACATTCCCTGCGGAGGCATGTGACAGACGGTGTTATACTGCACGTCACCACCAGGTGGCAGGGCACTACAGCTGTACAGTACATTCCCTGCTGAGGCATGTGACAGACTGGGTGTTATACTGCACGTCACCACCAGGTGGCAGGGCACTACAGCTATACAGCACATTCCCTGCTGAGGCATGTGACAGACTGGGTGTTATACTTCCCATCACCACCAGGTGGCAGGACACTACAGCTGTACAGTACATTCCCTGCTGAGGCATGTGACAGACTGGGTGTTACACTGCACATCACCACCAGGTGGCAGGGCACACCAGCTGTACAGTACATTCCCTGCTGAGGCATGTGACAGACTGGCAGTTATACTGCACGTCACCACCAGGTGGCAGGGCACTACAGCTGTACAGTACATTCCCTGCTGAGGCATGTGATAGACTGGGTGTTACACTGCACGTCACCACCAGGTGGCAGGGCACTACAGCTGTACAGTACATTCCCTGCTGAGGCATGTGACAGACTGGCAGTTATACTGAACGTCACCACCAGGTGGCAGGGCACTACAGCTGTACAGTACATTCCCTGCTGAGGCATGTCACAGACTGGGTGTTATACTGCACGTCACCACCAGGTGGCAGGGCACACCAGCTGTACAGTACATTCCCTGCTGAGGCATGTGACAGACGGTGTTATACTGCAAGTCACCACCAGGTGGCAGGGCACTACAGCTGTACAGTACATTCCCTGCTGAGGCATGTGACATACGGTGTTATACTGCACGTCACCACCAGGTGGCAGGGCACTACAGCTGTACAGTACATTCCCTGCTGAGGCATGTGACAGACTGGGTGTTATACTGCACGTCACCACCAGGTGGCAGGGCACTGCAGCTGTACAGTACATTCCCTGCTGAGGCATGTCACAGACTGGGTGTTATACTGCACGTCACCACCAGGTGGCAGGGCACTACAGCTGTACAGTACATTCCCTGCTGAGGCATGTGACAGACTGGGTGTTATACTGCCCGTCACCACCAGGTGGCAGGGCACTACAGCTGTACAGTACGTTCCCTGCTGAGACATGTGACAGACTGGGTGTTATACCGCATGTCACCACCAGGTGGCAGGGCACTACAGCTGTACAGTACATTCCCTGCTGAGGCATGTGACAGACTGGGTGTTATACCGCATGTCACCACCAGGTGGCAGGGCACTACAGCTGTACAGTACATTCCCTGCTGAGGCTTGTGACAGACTGGGTGTTATACTGCACGTCACCACCAGGTGGCAGGGCACTACAGCTGTACAGTACATTCCCTGCTGAGGCATGTGACAGACTGGGTGTTATACTACACGTCACCACCAGGTGGCAGGGCACTACAGCTGTACAGTACGTTCCCTGCTGAGGCATGTGACAGACTGGGTTTTACACTGCACGTCACCACCAGGTGGCAGGGCACTACAGCTGTACAGTACATTCCCTGCTGAGGCATGTGACAGACGGTGTTATACTGCACGTCACCACCAGGTGGCAGGGCACTACAGCTGTACAGTACATTCCCTGCTGAGGCATGTGACAGACTGGGTGTTATAATGCACGTCACCACCAGGTGGCAGGGCACTACAGCTGTACAATACATTCCCTGCTGAGGCATGTGACAGACTGGGTGTTATACTGCACGTCACCACCAGGTGGCAGGGCACTACAGCTGTACAGTACATTCCCTGCTGAGGCATGTCACAGACTGGGTGTTATACTGCACGTCACCAACAGGTGGCAGGGCACTACAGCTGTACAGTACATTCCCTGCTGAGGCATGTGACAGACGGTGTTATACTGCACGTCACCACCAGGTGGCAGGGCACTACAGCTGTACAGTACATTCCCTGCTGAGGCATGTGACAGACGGTGTTATTCTGCACGTCACCACCAGGTGGCAGGGCACTACAGCTGTACAGTACATTCCCTGCTGAGGCATGTCACAGACTGGGTGTTATACTGCACGTCACCACCAGGTGGCAGGGCACTACAGCTGTACAGTACATTCCCTGCTGAGGCATGTCACAGACTGGGTGTTACACTGCACGTCACCACCAGGTGGCAGGGCACTACAGCTGTACAGTACATTCCCTGCTGAGGCATGTGACAGACTGGTTGTTATACTGCACATCACCACCAGGTGGCAGGGCACTACAGCTGTACAATACATTCCCTGCTGAGGCATGTGACAGGCTGGGTGTTATACTGCACGTCACCACCAGGTGGCAGGGCACTACAGCTGTACAGCACATTCCCTGCTGAGGCATGTGACAGAATGGGTGTTATACTTCCCATCACCACCAGGTGGCAGGGCACTACAGCTGTACAGTACATTCCCTGCTGAGGCATGTGACAGACTGGCAGTTATACTGCACGTCACCACCAGGTGGCAGGGCACAACAGCTGTACAGTACATTCCCTGCTGAGGCATGTGATAGACTGGGTGTTACACTGCACGTCACAACCAGGTGGCAGGGCACTACAGCTGTACAGTACATTCCCGGCTGAGGCATGTGACAGACTGGCAGTTATACTTCCCATCACCACCAGGTGGCAGGGCACTACAGCTGTACAGTACATTCCCTGCTGAGGCATGTCACAGACTGGGTGTTATACCGCACGTCAGCACCAGGTGGCAGGGCACTACAGCTGTACAGTACATTCCCTGCTGAGGCATGTCACAGACTGGGTGTTATACTGCACGTCACCACCAGGTGGCAGGGCACACCAGCTGTACAGTACATTCCCTGCTGAGGCATGTGACAGACGGTGTTATACTGCAAGTCACCACCAGGTGGCAGGGCACTACAGCTGTACAGTACATTCCCTGCTGAGGCATGTGACATACGGTGTTATACTGCACGTCACCACCAGGTGGCAGGGCACTACAGCTGTACAGTACATTCCCTGCTGAGGCATGTGACAGACTGGGTGTTATACTGCACGTCACCACCAGGTGGCAGGGCACTACAGCTGTACAGTACATTCCCTGCTGAGGCATGTGACAGACTGGGTGTTATACTGCACGTCACCACCAGGTGGCAGGGCACTACAGCTGTACAGTACATTCCCTGCTGAGACATGTGACAGACTGCCAGTTATACTGCCCGTCACCACAAGGTGGCAGGGCACTACAGCTGTACAGTACATTCCCTGCTGAGACATGTGACAGACTGGCAGTTATACTGCCCGTCACCACCAGGTGGCAGGGCACTACAGCTGTACAGTACATTCCCTGCTGAGGCATGTGACAGACTGGGTGTTATAATGCACGTCACCACCAGGTGGCAGGGCACTACAGCTGTACAGTACATTCCCTGCTGAGACATGTGACAGACTGGGTGTTATACTGCCCGTCACCACCAGGTGGCAGGGCACTACAGCTGTACAGTACATTCCCTGCTGAGACATGTGACAGACTGGGTGTTATACTGCACGTCACCACCAGGTGGCAGGGCACACCAGCTGTACAGTACATTCCCTGCTGAGGTATGTCACAGACTGGGTGTTATAATGCACGTCACCACCAGGTGGCAGGGCACTACAGCTGTACAGTACATTCCCTGCTGAGGCATGTGACAGACTGGGTGTTATAATGCACGTCACCACCAGGTGGCAGGGCACACCAGCTGTACAGTACATTCCCTGCTGAGGTATGTCACAGACTGGGTGTTATAATGAACGTCACCACCAGGTGGCAGGGCACTACAGCTGTACAGTACATTCCCTGCTGAGGCATGTGACAGACTGGGTGTTATACTGCACGTCACCACCAGGTGGCAGGGCACTACAGCTGTACAGTACATTCCCTGCTGAGGCATGTGACAGACGGTGTTATACTGCACGGCACCACCAGGTGGCAGGGCACACCAGCTGTACAGTACATTCCCTGCTGAGGTATGTCACAGACTGGGTGTTATACTGCACGTCACCATCAGGTGGCAGGGCACTACAGCTGTACAGTACATTCCCTGCTGAGGCATGTCACAGACTGGGTGTTATACTGCACGTCACCACCAGATGGCAGGGCACTACAGCTGTACAGTACATTCCCTGCTGAGGCTTGTGACAGACTGGGTGTTATACTGCACGTCACCACCAGGTGGCAGGGCACTACAGCTGTACAATACATTCCCTGCTGAGGCATGTGACAGACTGGGTGTTATACTGCACGTAACCACCAGGTGGCAGGGCACTAAAGCTGTACAGTACATTCCCTGCTTAGGCATGTGACAGACTGGGTGTTATAATGCACGTCACCACCAGGTGGCAGGGCACTACAACTGTACAGTACATTCCCTGCTGAGGCATGTGACAGACTGGGTGTTATACTTCCCATCACCACCAGGTGGCAGGGCACTACAGCTGTACAGTAAATTCCCTGCTGAGGCATGTGACAGACTGGGTGTTACACTGCACGTCACCACCAGGTGGCAGGGCACTACAGCTGTACAGTACATTCCCTGCTGAGGCATGTGACAGACTGGGTGTTATAATGCACGTCACCACCAGGTGGCAGGGCACTACAGCTGTACAGTACATTCCCTGCGGAGGCATGTGACAGACGGTGTTATACTGCACGTCACCACCAGGTGGCAGGGCACTACAGCTGTACAGTACATTCCCTGCTGAGGCATGTGACAGACTGGGTGTTATACTGCACGTCACCACCAGGTGGCAGGGCACTACAGCTATACAGCACATTCCCTGCTGAGGCATGTGACAGACTGGGTGTTATACTTCCCATCACCACCAGGTGGCAGGACACTACAGCTGTACAGTACATTCCCTGCTGAGGCATGTGACAGACTGGGTGTTACACTGCACATCACCACCAGGTGGCAGGGCACACCAGCTGTACAGTACATTCCCTGCTGAGGCATGTGACAGACTGGCAGTTATACTGCACGTCACCACCAGGTGGCAGGGCACTACAGCTGTACAGTACATTCCCTGCTGAGGCATGTGATAGACTGGGTGTTACACTGCACGTCACCACCAGGTGGCAGGGCACTACAGCTGTACAGTACATTCCCTGCTGAGGCATGTGACAGACTGGCAGTTATACTGAACGTCACCACCAGGTGGCAGGGCACTACAGCTGTACAGTACATTCCCTGCTGAGGCATGTCACAGACTGGGTGTTATACTGCACGTCACCACCAGGTGGCAGGGCACTACAGCTGTACAGTACATTCCCTGCTGAGGCATGTGACAGACGGTGTTATACTGCAAGTCACCACCAGGTGGCAGGGCACTACAGCTGTACAGTACATTCCCTGCTGAGGCATGTGACATACGGTGTTATACTGCACGTCACCACCAGGTGGCAGGGCACTACAGCTGTACAGTACATTCCCTGCTGAGGCATGTGACAGACTGGGTGTTATACTGCACGTCACCACCAGGTGGCAGGGCACTACAGCTGTACAGTACATTCCCTGCTGAGGCATGTGACAGACTGGGTGTTATACTGCACGTCACCACCAGGTGGCAGGGCACTACAGCTGTACAGTACATTCCCTGCTGAGACATGTGACAGACTGCCAGTTATACTGCCCGTCACCACCAGGTGGCAGGGCACTACAGCTGTACAGTACATTCCCTGCTGAGACATGTGACAGACTGGGTGTTACACTGCACGTCACCACCAGGTGGCAGGGCACTACAGCTGTACAGTACATTCCCTGCTGAGGCATGTGACAGACTGGCTGTTATACTGCACGTCACCACCAGGTGGCAGGGCACTACAGCTGTACAGTACATTCCCTGCTGAGGCATGTGACAGACTGGGTGTTATACCGCACGTCACCACCAGGTGGCAGGGCACTACAGCTGTACAGTACATTCCCTGCTGAGGCATGTCACAGACTGGGTGTTACACTGCACGTCACCACCAGGTGACAGGGCACTACAGCTGTACAGTACATTCCCTGCTGAGGCATGTGACAGACTGGGTGTTATACTGCACGTCACCACCAGGTGGCAGGGCACTACAGCAGTACAGTACATTCCCTGCTGAGACATGTGACAGACTGGGTGTTATACCGCACGTCACCACCAGGTGGCAGGGCACAGTACATTCCCTGCTGAGGCATGTGACAGACTGGGTGTTATACTGCACGTCACCACCATGTGGCAGGGACTTACAGCTGTACAGTACATTCCCTGCTGAGGTATGTGACAGACTGGGTGTTATAATGCACGGCCCCCCAGGTGGCAGGGCACTACAGCTGTACAGTACATTCCCTGCTGAGGCATGTGACAGACTGGGTGTTATAATGCACGTCACCACCAGGTGGCAGGGCACACCAGCTGTACAGTACATTCCCTGCTGAGACATGTGACAGACTGGGTGTTACACTGCACGTCACCACCAGGTGGCAGGGCACTACAGCTGTACAGTACATTCCCTGCTGAGGCATGTCACAGACTGGGTGTTATACTGCACGTCACCACCAGTTGGCAGGGCACTACAGCTGTACAGTACATTCCCTGCTGAGACATGTGACAGACTGGCAGTTATACTGCACGTCACCACCAGGTGGAAGGGCACTACAGCTGTACAGTACATTCCCTGCTGAGGCATGTGACAGACTGGGTGTTATACTGCACGTCACCACCAGGTGGCAGGGCACTACAGCTGTACAGTACATTCCCTGCTGAGGCATGTCACAGACTGGGTGTTATACTGCACGTCACCACCAGGTGGCAGGGCACAGTACATTCCCTGCTGAGGCATGTGACAGACTGGGTGTTATAATGCACGTCACCACCATGTGGCAGGGACTTACAGCTGTACAGTACATTCCCTGCTGAGGCATGTGACAGACTGGGTGTTATAATGCACGGCCCCCCCAGGTGGCAGGGCACTACAGCTGTACAGTACATTCCCTGCTGAGGCATGTGACAGACTGGGTGTTATACTGCACGTCACCACCAGGTGGCAGGGCACTACAGCTGTACAATACATTCCCTGCTGAGGCATGTGACAGACTGGGTGTTATACTGCACGTCACCACCAGGTGGCAGGGCACTACAGCTGTACAGTACATTCCCTGCTGAGGCATGTGACAGACTGGGTGTTATACTGCACGTCACCACCAGGTGGCAGGGCACTACAGCTGTACAGTACATTCCCTGCTGAGACATGTGACAGACTGGGTGTTACACTGCACGTCACCACCAGGTGGAAGGGCACTACAGCTGTACAGCACATTCCCTGCTGAGACATGTGACAGACTGGGTGTTATACTGCCCGTCACCACCAGGTGGCAGGGCACTACAGCTGTACAGTACATTCCCTGCTGAGGCATGTGACAGACTGGGTGTTATACTGCACGTCACCACCAGGTGGCAGGGCACTACAGCTGTACAGTACATTCCCTGCTGAGGCATGTGACAGACTGGGTGTTACACTGCACGTCACCACCAGGTGGCAGGGCACTACAGCTGTACAGTACATTCCCTGCTGAGGCATGTGACAGACTGGGTGTTATACTGCACGTCACCACCAGGTGGCAGGGCACTACAGCAGTACAGTACATTCCCTGCTGAGACATGTGACAGACTGGGTGTTATACCGCACGTCACCACCAGGTGGCAGGGCACAGTACATTCCCTGCTGAGGCATGTGACAGACTGGGTGTTATAATGCACGTCACCACCATGTGGCAGGGACTTACAGCTGTACAGTACATTCCCTGCTGAGGTATGTGACAGACTGGGTGTTATAATGCACGTCACCACCAGGTGGCAGGGCACTACAGCTGTACAGTACATTCCCTGCTGAGGCATGTGACAGACTGGGTGTTATACCGCACGTCACCACCAGGTGGCAGGGCACAGTACATTCCCTGCTGAGGCATGTGACAGACTGGGTGTTATAATGCACGTCACCACCATGTGGCAGGGACTTACAGCTGTACAGTACATTCCCTGCTGAGGTATGTGACAGACTGGGTGTTATACCGCACGTCACCACCAGGTGGCAGGGCACTACAGCTGTACAGTACATTCCCTGCTGAGGCATGTGACAGACTGGGTGTTATACTGCACGTCACCACCAGGTGGCAGGGCACTACAGCTGTACAGTGCATTCCTTCCTGAGGCATGTGACAGACTGGGTGTTATACTGCACGTCACCACCAGGTGGCAGGGCACTACAGCTGTACAGTACATTCCCTGCTGAGGCATGTGACAGACTGGGTGTTATACTGCACGTCACCACCAGGTGGCAGGGAACTACAGCTGTACAGTGCATTCCCTGCTGAAGCATGTGACAGACTGGCTGTTATACTGCACGTCACCACCAGGTGGCAGGGCACTACAGCTGTACAGTACATTCCCTGCTGAGGCATGTGACAGACTGGGTGTTATACTGCACGTCACCACCAGGTGGCAGGGAACTACAGCTGTACAGTGCATTCCTTCCTGAGGCATGTGACAGACTGGGTGTTATACTGCACGTCACCACCAGGTGGCAGGGCACTACAGCTGTACAGTACATTCCCTGCTGAGGCATGTGACAGACTGAGTGTTATACTGCACGTCACCACCAGGTGGCAGGGCACTACAGCTGTACAGTACATTCCCTGCTGAGACATGTGACAGACTGGGTGTTACACTGCACGTCACCACCAGGTGGAAGGGCACTACAGCTGTACAGTACATTCCCTGCTGAGGCATGTGACAGACTGGGTGTTATACTGCACGTCACCACCAGGTGGCAGGGCACTACAGCTGTACAGTACATTCCCTGCTGAGGTATGTGACAGACGGTGTTATACTGCACGTCACCACCAGGTGGCAGGGCACTACAGCTGTACAGTACATTCCCTGCTGAGGCATGTGACAGACTGGCTGTTATACTGCACGTCACCACCAGGTGGCAGGGCACTACAGCTGTACAGTACATTCCCTGCTGAGGCATGTGACAGACTGGGTGTTATAATGCACGTCACCACCAGGTGGCAGGGCACTACAGCTGTACAGTACATTCCCTGCTGAGGCATGTGACAGACTGGGTGTTATAATGCACGTCACCACCAGGTGGCAGGGCACTACAGCTGTACAGTACATTCCCTGCTGAGGCATGTGACAGACGGTGTTATACTGCACGTCACCACCAGGTGGCAGGGCACTACAGCTGTACAGTACATTCCCTGCTGAGGCATGTGACAGACTGGGTGTTATACTGCACGTCACCACCAGGTGGCAGGGCACTACAGCTGTACAGTACATTCCCTGCTGAGGCATGTGACAGACTGGGTGTTATAATGCACGTCACCACCAGGTGGCAGGGCACTACAGCTGTACAGTACATTCCCTGCTGAGGCATGTGACAGACTGGCTGTTATAATGCACGTCACCACCAGGTGGCAGGGCACTACAGCTGTACAGTACATTCCCTGCTGAGGCATGTGACAGACGGTGTTATACTGCACGGCACCACCAGGTGGCAGGGCACTACAGCTGTACAGTACATTCCCTGCTGAGGCATGTGACAGACTGGCTGTTATAATGCACGTCACCACCAGGTGGCAGGGCACTACAGCTGTACAGTACATTCCCTGCTGAGGCATGTCACAGACTGGGTGTTATACTGCACGTCACCACCAGGTGGCAGGGCACTACAGCTGTACAGTACATTCCCTACTGAGGCATGTGACAGACTGGGTGTTATACTGCACGTCACCACCAGGTGGCAGGGCACTACAGCTGTACAGTACATTCCCTGCTGAGACATGTGACAGACTGGGTGTTACACTGCACGTCACCACCAGGTGGAAGGGCACTACAGCTGTACAGTACATTCCCTGCTGAGGCATGTGACAGACTGGGTGTTATACCGCACGTCACCACCAGGTGGCAGGGCACTACAGCTGTACAGTACATTCCCTGCTGAGGTATGTGACAGACGGTGTTATACTGCACGGCACCACCAGGTGGCAGGGCACTACAGCTGTACAGTACATTCCCTGCTGAAGCATGTGACAGACTGGGTGTTATACTGCACGTCACCACCAGGTGGCAGGGCACTACAGCTGTACAGTACATTCCCTGCTGAGGCATGTGACAGACTGGGTGTTATAATGCACGGCACCACCAGGTGGCAGGGCACTACAGCTGTACAGTACATTCCCTGCTGAGGCATGTGACAGACGGTGTTATACTGCACGGCACCACCAGGTGGCAGGGCACTACAGCTGTACAGTACATTCCCTGCTGAGGCATGTGACAGACTGGCTGTTATAATGCACGTCACCACCAGGTGGCAGGGCACTACAGCTGTACAGTACATTCCCTGCTGAGGCATGTGACAGACTGGGTGTTATAATGCACGTCACCACCAGGTGGCAGGGCACTACAGCTGTACAGTACATTCCCTGCTGAGGCATGTGACAGACTGGGTGTTATACCGCACGTCACCACCAGGTGGCAGGGCACTACAGCTGTACAGTACATTCCCTGCTGAGACATGTGACAGACTGGCAGTTATACTGCACGTCACCACCAGGTGGCAGGGCACTACAGCTGTACAGTACATTCCCTGCTGAGACATGTGACAGACTGGGTGTTACACTGCACGTCACCACTAGGTGGCAGGGCACTACAGCTGTACAGTACATTCCCTGCTGAGGCATGTCACAGACTGGGTGTTATACTGCACGTCACCACCAGTTGGCAGGGCACTACAGCTGTACAGTACATTCCCTGCTGAGACATGTGACAGACTGGCAGTTATACTGCACGTCACCACCAGGTGGAAGGGCACTACAGCTGTACAGTACATTCCCTGCTGAGGCATGTGACAGACTGGGTGTTATACTGCACGTCACCACCAGGTGGCAGGGCACTACAGCTGTACAGTACATTCCCTGCTGAGGCATGTCACAGACTGGGTGTTACACTGCACGTCACCACCAGGTGGAAGGGCACTACAGCTGTACAGTACATTCCCTGCTGAGGCATGTGACAGACTGGGTGTTATACTGCACGTCACCACCAGGTGGCAGGGCACTACAGCTGTACAGTACATTCCCTGCTGAGACATGTCACAGACTGGGTGTTACACTGCACGTCACCACCAGGTGGCAGGGCACTACAGCTGTACAGTACATTCCCTGCTGAGGCATGTGACAGACTGGCTGTTATACCGCACGTCACCACCAGGTGGCAGGGCACTACAGCTGTACAGTACATTCCCTGCTGAGGCATGTGACAGACTGGGTGTTATACCGCACCTCACCACCAGGTGGCAGGACACTACAGCTGTACAGTACATTCCCTGCTGAGGCATGTGACAGACTGGGTGTTATACTGCACGTCACCACCAGGTGGCAGGGCACTTCAGCTGTACAGTACATTCCCTGCTGAGGCATGTGACAGACTGGGTGTTATAATGCACGGCCCCCCAGGTGGCAGGGCACTACAGCTGTACAGTACATTCCCTGCTGAGGCATGTGACAGACTGGGTGTTATAATGCACGGCCCCCCAGGTGGCAGGGCACTACAGCTGTACAGTACGTTCCCTGCTGAGGCATGTGACAGACTGGGTGTTATACTGCACGTCACCACCAGGTGGCAGGGCACTACAGCTGTACAGTACATTCCCTGCTGAGGCATGTGACAGACTGGGTGTTATACTGCACGTCACCACCAGGTGGCAGGGCACTACAGCTGTACAGTACATTCCCTGCTGAGACATGTGACAGACTGGGTGTTACACTGCACGTCACCACCAGGTGGAAGGGCACTACAGCTGTACAGTACATTCCCTGCTGAGGCATGTGACAGACTGGGTGTTATACTGCACGGCACCACCAGGTGGCAGGGCACTACAGCTGTACAGTACATTCCCTGCTGAGGCATGTGACAGACTGGGTGTTATACTGCACGTCACCACCAGGTGGCAGGGCACTACAGCTGTACAGTACATTCCCTGCTGAGGCATGTGACAGACTGGGTGTTATAATGCCCGTCACCACCAGGTGGCAGGGCACTACAGCTGTACAGTACATTCCCTGCTGAGACATGTGACAGACTGGGTGTTATAATGCACGTCACCACCAGGTGGCAGGGCACTACAGCTGTACAGTACATTCCCTGCTGAGACATGTGACAGACTGGGTGTTATACTGCACGTCACCACCAGGTGGCAGGGCACTACAGCTGTACAGTACATTCCCTGCTGAGACATGTGACAGACTGGGTGTTATACTGCACGTCACCACCAGGTGGCAGGGCACTACAGCTGTACAGTACATTCCCTGCTGAGGCATGTCACAGACTGGGTGTTATACTGCACGTCACCACCAGGTGGCAGGGCACTACAGCTGTACAGTACATTCCCTGCTGAGGTATGTGACAGACGGTGTTATACTGCACGGCACCACCAGGTGGCAGGGCACTACAGCTGTACAGTACATTCCCTGCTGAGGCATGTGACAGACTGGGTGTTATACTGCACGTCACCACCAGGTGGCAGGGCACTACAGCTGTACAGTACATTCCCTGCTGAGGCATGTGACAGACTGGGTGTTATAATGCACGTCACCACCAGGTGGCAGGGCACTACAGCTGTACAGTACATTCCCTGCTGAGGCATGTGACAGACGGTGTTATACTGCACGGCACCACCAGGTGGCAGGGCACTACAGCTGTACAGTACATTCCCTGCTGAGGCATGTGACAGACTGGCTGTTATAATGCACGTCACGACCAGGTGGCAGGGCACTACAGCTGTACAGTACATTCCCTGCTGAGGCATGTGACAGACTGGGTGTTATACTGCAAGTCACCACCAGGTGGCAGGGCACTACAGCTGTACAGTACATTCCCTGCTGAGGCATGTGACAGACTGGGTGTTATACTGCACGTCACCACCAGGTGGCAGGGCACTACAGCTGTACAGTACATTCCCTGCTGAGACATGTGACAGACTGGGTGTTACACTGCACGTCACCACCAGGTGGAAGGGCACTACAGCTGTACAGTACATTCCCTGCTGAGGCATGTGACAGACTGGGTGTTATACTGCACGTCACCACCAGGTGGCAGGGCTCTAAAGCTGTACAGTACATTCCCTGCTGAGGTATGTGACAGACGGTGTTATACTGCACGGCACCACCAGGTGGCAGGGCACTACAGCTGTACAGTACATTCCCTGCTGAGGCATGTGACAGACTAGGTGTTATACTGCACGTCACCACCAGGTGGCAGGGCACTACAGCTGTACAGTACATTCCCTGCTGAGGCATGTGACAGACTGGGTGTTTTAATGCACGTCACCACCAGGTGGCAGGGCACTACAGCTGTACAGTACATTCCCTGCTGAGGCATGTGACAGACGGTGTTATACTGCACGGCACCACCAGGTGGCAGGGCACTACAGCTGTACAGTACATTCCCTGCTGAGGCATGTGACAGACTGGCTGTTATAATGCACGTCACCACCAGGTGGCAGGGCACTACAGCTGTACAGTACATTCCCTGCTGAGGCATGTGACAGACTGGGTGTTATAATGCACGTCACCACCAGGTGGCAGGGCACTACAGCTGTACAGTACATTCCCTGCTGGGGCATGTGACAGACTGGGTGTTATACTGCACGTTACCACCAGGTGGCAGGACACTACAGCTGTACAGTACATTCCCTGCTGAGGCATGTGACAGACTGGGTGTTATACCGCACGTCACCACCAGGTGGCAGGGCACTACAGCTGTACAGTACATTCCCTGCTGAGGCATGTGACAGACTGGGTGTTATACCGCACGTCACCACCAGGTGGCAGGGCACTACAGCTGTACAGTACATTCCCTGCTGAGGCATGTGACAGACTGGGTGTTATAATGCACGTCACCACCAGGTGGCAGGGCACTACAGCTGTACAATACATTCCCTGCTGAGGCATGTGACAGACTGGGTGTTATACTGCACGTCACCACCAGGTGGCAGGGCACTACAGCTGTACAGTACATTCCCTGCTGAGGCATGTGACAGACTGGGTGTTATACTGCACGTCACCACCAGGTGGCAGGGCACTACAGCTGTACAGTACATTCCCTGCTGAGACATGTGACAGACTGGGTGTTATACTGCACGTCACCACCAGGTGGCAGGGCACTACAGCTGTACAGTACATTCCCTGCTGAGGCATGTGACAGACTGGGTGTTATACTGCACGTCACCACCAGGTGGCAGGGCACTACAGCTGTACAGTACATTCCCTGCTGAGGCATGTGACAGACTGGGTGTTACACTGCACGTCACCACCAGGTGGCAGGGCACTACAGCTGTACAGTACATTCCCTGCTGAGGCATGTGACAGACTGGGTGTTATACTGCACGTCACCACCAGGTGGCAGGGCACTACAGCAGTACAGTACATTCCCTGCTGAGACATGTGACAGACTGGGTGTTATACCGCACGTCACCACCAGGTGGCAGGGCACAGTACATTCCCTGCTGAGGCATGTGACAGACTGGGTGTTATAATGCACGTCACCACCATGTGGCAGGGACTTACAGCTGTACAGTACATTCCCTGCTGAGGTATGTGACAGACTGGGTGTTATAATGCACGGCCCCCCAGGTGGCAGGGCACTACAGCTGTACAGTACATTCCCTGCTGAGGCATGTGACAGACTGGGTGTTATAATGAACGTCACCACTAGGTGGCAGGGCACTACAGCTGTACAGTACATTCCCTGCTGAGACATGTGACAGACTGGCAGTTATACTGCACGTCACCACAAGGTGGCAGGGCACAACAGCTGTACAGTACATTCCCTGCTGAGACATGTGACAGACTGGGTGTTACACTGCACGTCACCACCAGGTGGCAGGGCACTACAGCTGTACAGTACATTCCCTGCTGAGGCATGTCACAGACTGGGTGTTATACTGCACGTCACCACCAGGTGGAAGGGCACTACAGCTGTACAGTACATTCCCTGCTGAGGCATGTGACAGACTGGGTGTTATACTGCACGTCACCACCAGGTGGCAGGGCACTACAGCTGTACAGTACATTCCCTGCTGAGGCATGTGACAGACTGGGTGTTATACTGCACGTCACCACCAGGTGGCAGGGCACTACAGCTGTACAGTACATTCCCTGCTGAGGCATGTGACAGACTGGGTGTTACACTGCACGTCACCACCAGGTGGCAGGGCACAGTACATTCCCTGCTGAGGCATGTGACAGACTGGGTGTTATAATGCACGTCACCACCATGTGGCAGGGACTTACAGCTGTACAGTACATTCCCTGCTGAGGCATGTCACAGACTGGGTGTTATACTGCACGTCACCACCAGGTGGCAGGGCACTACAGCTGTACAGTACATTCCCTGCTGAGGCATGTGACAGACTGGGTGTTACACTGCACGTCACCACCAGGTGGCAGAGCACTACAGCTGTACAGTACATTCCCTGCTGAGACATGTGACAGACTGGGTGTTATACCGCACGTCACCACCAGGTGGCAGGGCACAGTACATTCCCTGCTGAGGCATGTGACAGACTGGGTGTTATAATGCACGTCACCACCATGTGGCAGGGACTTACAGCTGTACAGTACATTCCCTGCTGAGGCATGTGACAGACTGGGTGTTATAATGCACGGCCCCCCAGGTGGCAGGGCACTACAGCTGTACAGTACATTCCCTGCTGAGGCATGTGACAGACTGGGTGTTATAATGCACGTCACCACCAGGTGGCAGGGCACTACAGCTGTACAGTACATTCCCTGCTGAGACATGTGACAGACTGGGTGTTATACTGCACGTCACCACCAGGTGGCAGGGCACTACAGCTGTACAGTACATTCCCTGCTGAGACATGTGACAGACTGGCAGTTATACTGCACGTCACCACCAGGTGGCAGGGCACTACAGCTGTACAGTACATTCCCTGCTGAGACATGTGACAGACTGGGTGTTACACTGCACGTCACCACCAGGTGGCAGGGCACTACAGCTGTACAGTACATTCCCTGCTGAGGCATGTGACAGACTGGGTGTTATACTTCCCATCACCACCAGGTGGCAGGGCACACCAGCTGTACAGTACATTCCCTGCTGAGGCATGTGACAGACTGGGTGTTATACTGCACGTCACCACCAGGTGGCAGGGCACTACAGCTGTACAGTACATTCCCTGCTGAGGCATGTCAAAGACTGGGTGTTACACTGCACGTCACCACCAGGTGGAAGGGCACTACAGCTGTACAGTACATTCCCTGCTGAGGCATGTGACAGACTGGGTGTTATACTGCACGTCACCACCAGGTGGCAGGGCACTACAGCTGTACAGTACATTCCCTGCTGAGGCATGTCACAGACTGGGTGTTATACTGCACGTCACCACCAGGTGGCAGGGCACTACAGCTGTACAGTACATTCCCTGCTGAGACATGTGACAGACTGGGTGTTACACTGCACGTCACCACCAGGTGGAAGGGCACTACAGCTGTACAGTACATTCCCTGCTGAGGCATGTGACAGACTGGGTGTTATACTGCACGTCACCACCAGGTGGCAGGGCTCTACAGCTGTACAGTACATTCCCTGCTGAGGTATGTGACAGACGGTGTTATACTGCACGGCACCACCAGGTGGCAGGGCACTACAGCTGTACAGTACATTCCCTGCTGAGGCATGTGACAGACTGGGTGTTATACTGCACGTCACCACCAGGTGGCAGGGCACTACAGCTGTACAGTACATTCCCTGCTGAGGCATGTGACAGACGGTGTTATACTGCACGGCACCACCAGGTGGCAGGGCACTACAGCTGTACAGTACATTCCCAGCTGAGGCATGTGACAGACTGGCTGTTATAATGCACGTCACCACCAGGTGGCAGGGCACTACAGCTGTACAGTACATTGCCTGCTGAGGCATGTGACAGACTGGGTGTTATAATGCACGTCACCACCAGGTGGCAGGGCACTACAGCTGTACAGTACATTCCCTGCTGAGGCATGTGACAGACTGGGTGTTATACTGCACGTTACCACCAGGTGGCAGGGCACTACAGCTGTACAGTACATTCCCTGCTGAGGCATGTGACAGACTGGGTGTTATACCGCACGTCACCACCAGGTGGCAGGGCACTATAGCTGTACAGTACATTCCCTGCTGAGGCATGTGACAGACTGGGTGTTATACCGCACGTCACCACCAGGTGGCAGGGCACTACAGCTGTACAGTACATTCCCTGCTGAGGCATGTGACAGACTGGGTGTTATAATGCACGTCACCACCAGGTGGCAGGGCACTACAGCTGTACAATACATTCCCTGCTGAGGCATGTGACAGACTGGGTGTTATACTGCACGTCACCACCAGGTGGCAGGGCACTACAGCTGTACAGTACATTCCCTGCTGAGGCATGTGACAGACTGGGTGTTATACTGCACGGCACCACCAGGTGGCAGGGCACACCAGCTGTACAGTACATTCCCTGCTGAGACATGTCACAGACTGGCAGTTATACTGCACGTCACCACCAGGTGGCAGGGCACTACAGCTGTACAGTACATTCCCTGCTGAGACATGTGACAGACTGGGTGTTACACTGCACGTCACCACCAGGTGGCAGGGACTTACAGCTGTACAGTACATTCCCTGCTGAGGCATGTGACAGACTGGGTGTTATAATGCACGGCCCCCCAGGTGGCAGGGCACTACAGCTGTACAGTACATTCCCTGCTGAGGCATGTGACAGACTGGGTGTTACACTGCACGTCACCACCAGGTGGCAGGGCACTACAGCTGTACAGTACATTCCCTGCTGAGGCATGTGACAGACGGTGTTATACTGCACGTCACCACCAGGTGGCAGGGCACTACAGCTGTACAGTACATTCCCTGCTGAGGCATGTCACAGACTGGGTGTTATACCGCACGTCACCACCAGGTGGCAGGGCACTACAGCTGTACAGTACATTCCCTGCTGAGGCATGTCACAGACTGGGTGTTATAATGCACGTCACCACCAGGTGGCAGGGCACACCAGCTGTACAGTACATTCCCTGCTGAGGCATGTGACAGACTGGGTGTTATACTGCACGTCACCACCAGGTGGCAGGGCACTATAGCTGTACAGTACATTCCCTGCTGAGGCATGTCACAGACTGGGTGTTATACTGCACGTCACCACCAGGTGGCAGGGCACTACAGCTGTACAGTACATTCCCTGCTGAGGCATGTGACAGACTGGGTGTTACACTGCACGTCACCACCAGGTGGCAGGGCACTACAGCTGTACAGTACATTCCCTGCTGAGGCATGTGACAGACTGGGTGTTATACTTCCCATCACCACCAGGTGGCAGGGCACACCAGCTGTACAGTACATTCCCTGCTGAGGCATGTGACAGACTGGGTGTTATAATGCACGTCACCACCAGGTGGCAGGGCACTACAGCTGTACAGTACATTCCCTGCTGAGGCATGTGACAGACTGGGTGTTATACCGCACGTCACTACCAGGTGGCAGGGCACTACAGCTGTACAGTACATTCCCTGCTGAGGCATGTGACACACTGGGTGTTATACTTCCCATCACCACCAGGTGGCAGGGCACTACAGCTGTACAGTACATTCCCTGCTGAGGCATGTCACAGACTGGGTGTTATACTGCACGTCACCACCAGGTGGCAGGGCACTACAGCTGTACAGTACATTCCCTGCTGAGGCATGTGACAGACTGGGTGTTACACTGCACGTCACCACCAGGTGGCAGAGCACTACAGCTGTACAGTACATTCCCTGCTGAGACATGTGACAGACTGGGTGTTATACCGCACGTCACCACCAGGTGGCAGGGCACAGTACATTCCCTGCTGAGGCATGTGACAGACTGGGTGTTATAATGCACGTCACCACCATGTGGCAGGGACTTACAGCTGTACAGTGCATTCCCTGCTGAGGCATGTGACAGACTGGGTGTTATACTGCACGTCACCACCAGGTGGCAGGGCACTACAGCTGTACAGTACATTCCCTGCTGAGGCATGTGACAGACTGGGTGTTATAATGCACGTCACCACCAGGTGGCAGGGCACTACAGCTGTACAGTACATTCCCTGCTGAGACATGTGACAGACTGGGTGTTATACTGCACGTCACCACCAGGTGGCAGGGCACTACAGCTGTACAGTACATTCCCTGCTGAGACATGTGACAGACTGGGTGTTATACTGCACGTCACCACCAGGTGGCAGGGCACACCAGCTGTACAGTACATTCCCTGCTGAGACATGTGACAGACTGGCAGTTATACTGCACGTCACCACCAGGTGGCAGGGCACTACAGCTGTACAGTACATTCCCTGCTGAGACATGTGACAGACTGGGTGTTACACTGCACGTCACCACCAGGTGGCAGGGCACTACAGCTGTACAGTACATTCCCTGCTGAGGCATGTGACAGACTGGGTGTTATACTTCCCATCACCACCAGGTGGCAGGGCACACCAGCTGTACAGTACATTCCCTGCTGAGGCATGTGACAGACTGGGTGTTATACTGCACGTCACCACCAGGTGGCAGGGCACTACAGCTGTACAGTACATTCCCTGCTGAGGCATGTCAAAGACTGGGTGTTACACTGCACGTCACCACCAGGTGGCAGGGCACACCAGCTGTACAGTACATTCCCTGCTGAGGCATGTGACAGACTGGGTGTTATACTGCACGTCACCACCAGGTGGCAGGGCACTATAGCTGTACAGTACATTCCCTGCTGAGGCATGTCACAGACTGGGTGTTATACTGCACGTCACCACCAGGTGGCAGGGCACTACAGCTGTACAGTACATTCCCTGCTGAGGCATGTGACACACTGGGTGTTACACTGCACGTCACCACCAGGTGGCAGGGCACTACAGCTGTACAGTACATTCCCTGCTGAGGCATGTGACAGACTGGGTGTTATACTTCCCATCACCACCAGGTGGCAGGGCACACCAGCTGTACAGTACATTCCCTGCTGAGGCATGTGACAGACTGGGTGTTATAATGCACGTCACCACCAGGTGGCAGGGCACTACAGCTGTACAGTACATTCCCTGCTGAGGCATGTGACAGACTGGGTGTTATACCGCACGTCACTACCAGGTGGCAGGGCACTACAGCTGTACAGTACATTCCCTGCTGAGGCATGTGACACACTGGGTGTTATACTTCCCATCACCACCAGGTGGCAGGGCACTACAGCTGTACAGTACATTCCCTGCTGAGGCATGTCACAGACTGGGTGTTATACTGCACGTCACCACCAGGTGGCAGGGCACTACAGCTGTACAGTACATTCCCTGCTGAGGCATGTGACAGACTGGGTGTTACACTGCACGTCACCACCAGGTGGCAGAGCACTACAGCTGTACAGTACATTCCCTGCTGAGACATGTGACAGACTGGGTGTTATACCGCACGTCACCACCAGGTGGCAGGGCACAGTACATTCCCTGCTGAGGCATGTGACAGACTGGGTGTTATAATGCACGTCACCACCATGTGGCAGGGACTTACAGCTGTACAGTACATTCCCTGCTGAGGCATGTGACAGACTGGGTGTTATAATGCACGGCCCCCCAGGTGGCAGGGCACTACAGCTGTACAGTGCATTCCCTGCTGAGGCATGTGACAGACTGGGTGTTATACTGCACGTCACCACCAGGTGGCAGGGCACTACAGCTGTACAGTACATTCCCTGCTGAGGCATGTGACAGACTGGGTGTTATAATGCACGTCACCACCAGGTGGCAGGGCACTACAGCTGTACAGTACATTCCCTGCTGAGACATGTGACAGACTGGGTGTTATACTGCACGTCACCACCAGGTGGCAGGGCACTACAGCTGTACAGTACATTCCCTGCTGAGACATGTGACAGACTGGGTGTTATACTGCACGTCACCACCAGGTGGCAGGGCACACCAGCTGTACAGTACATTCCCTGCTGAGACATGTGACAGACTGGCAGTTATACTGCACGTCACCACCAGGTGGCAGGGCACTACAGCTGTACAGTACATTCCCTGCTGAGACATGTGACAGACTGGGTGTTACACTGCACGTCACCACCAGGTGGCAGGGCACTACAGCTGTACAGTACATTCCCTGCTGAGGCATGTGACAGACTGGGTGTTATACTTCCCATCACCACCAGGTGGCAGGGCACACCAGCTGTACAGTACATTCCCTGCTGAGGCATGTGACAGACTGGGTGTTATACTGCACGTCACCACCAGGTGGCAGGGCACTACAGCTGTACAGTACATTCCCTGCTGAGGCATGTCAAAGACTGGGTGTTACACTGCACGTCACCACCAGGTGGAAGGGCACTACAGCTGTACAGTACATTCCCTGCTGAGGCATGTGACAGACTGGGTGTTATACTGCACGTCACCACCAGGTGGCAGGGCACTACAGCTGTACAGTACATTCCCTGCTGAGGCATGTCACAGACTGGGTGTTATACTGCACGTCACCACCAGGTGGCAGGGCACTACAGCTGTACAGTACATTCCCTGCTGAGGCATGTGACAGACTGGGTGTTACACTGCACGTCACCACCAGGTGGCAGAGCACTACAGCTGTACATTACATTCCCTGCTGAGACATGTGACAGACTGGGTGTTATACCGCACGTCACCACCAGGTGGCAGGGCACTACAGCTGTACAGTACATTCCCTGCTGAGGCATGTGACAGACTGGGTGTTATAATGCACGGCCCCCCAGGTGGCAGGGCACTACAGCTGTACAGTACGTTCCCTGCTGAGGCATGTCACAGACTGGGTGTTATACTGCACGTCACCACCAGGTGGCAGGGCACTACAGCTGTACAGTGCATTCCCTGCTGAGGCATGTGACAGACTGGGTGTTATACTGCACGTCACCACCAGGTGGCAGGGCACTACAGCTGTACAGTACATTCCCTGCTGAGGCATGTGACAGACTGGGTGTTATACTGCACGTCACCACCAGGTGGCAGGGCACTACAGCTGTACAGTACATTCCCTGCTGAGGTATGTGACAGACGGTGTTATACTGCACGTCACCACCAGGTGGCAGGGCACTACAGCTGTACAGTACATTCCCTGCTGAGGCATGTGACAGACTGGGTGTTATACTGCACGTCACCACCAGGTGGCAGGGCAATACAGCTGTACAGTACATTCCCTGCTGAGGCATGTGACAGACTGGGTGTTATAATGCACGTCAACACCAGGTGGCAGGGCACTACAGCTGTACAGTACATTCCCTGCTGAGGCATGTGACAGACTGGCTGTTATAATGCACGTCACCACCAGGTGGCAGGGCACTACAGCTGTACAGTACATTCCCTGCTGAGGCATGTGACAGACTGGGTGTTATACTGCACGTCACCACCAGGTGGCAGGGCACTACAGCTGTACAGTACATTCCCTGCTGAGGCATGTGACAGACTGGGTGTTTTAATGCACGTCACCACCAGGTGGCAGGGCACTACAGCTGTACAGTACATTCCCTGCTGAGGCATGTGACAGACGGTGTTATACTGCACGGCACCACCAGGTGGCAGGGCACTACAGCTGTACAGTACATTCCCTGCTGAGGCATGTGACAGACTGGCTGTTATAATGCACGTCACCACCAGGTGGCAGGGCACTACAGCTGTACAGTACATTGCCTGCTGAGGCATGTGACAGACTGGGTGTTATAATGCACGTCACCACCAGGTGGCAGGGCACTACAGCTGTACAGTACATTCCCTGCTGAGGCATGTGACAGACTGGGTGTTATACTGCACGTTACCACCAGGTGGCAGGGCACTACAGCTGTACAGTACATTCCCTGCTGAGGCATGTGACAGACTAGCTGTTATAATGCACGTCACCACCAGGTGGTAGGGCACTACAGCTGTACAGTACATTCCCTGCTGAGGCATGTGACAGACTGGGTGTTATACTGCACGTCACCACCAGGTGGCAGGGCACTACAGCTGTACAGTACATTCCCTGCTGAGGCATGTGACAGACTGGGGTTTATACTGCACGTCACCACCAGGTGGCAGGGCACTACAGCTGTACAGTACATTCCCTGCTGAGACATGTGACAGACTGGGTGTTACACTGCACGTCACCACCAGGTGGAAGGGCACTACAGCTGTACAGTGCATTCCCTGCTGAGGCATGTGACAGACTGGGTGTTACACTGCACGTCACCACCAGGTGGCAGGGCACTACAGCTGTACAGTACATTCCCTGCTGAGGCATGTGACAGACTGGGTGTTATACTGCACGTCACCACCAGGTGGCAGGGCACTACAGCTGTACAGTACATTCCCTGCTGAGGTATGTGACAGACGGTGTTATACTGCACGGCACCACCAGGTGGCAGGGCACTACAGCTGTACAGTACATTCCCTGCTGAGGCATGTGACAGACTGGGTGTTATACTGCACGTCACCACCAGGTGGCAGGGCACTACAGCTGTACAGTACATTCCCTGCTGAGGCATGTGACAGACTGGGTGTTATAATGCACGTCACCACCAGGTGGCAGGGCACTACAGCTGTACAGTACATTCCCTGCTGAGGCATGTGACAGACGGTGTTATACTGCACGGCACCACCAGGTGGCAGGGCACTACAGCTGTACAGTACATTCCCTGCTGAGGCATGTGACAGACTGGGTGTTATACTGCACGTCACCACCAGGTGGCAGGGCACTACAGCTGTACAGTACATTCCCTGCTGAGACATGTGACAGACTGGGTGTTACACTGCACGTCACCACCAGGTGGAAGGGCACTACAGCTGTACAGTACATTCCCTGCTGAGGCATGTGACAGACTGGGTGTTATACTGCACGTCACCACCAGGTGGCAGGGCTCTACAGCTGTACAGTACATTCCCTGCTGAGGTATGTGACAGACGGTGTTATACTGCACGGCACCACCAGGTGGCAGGGCACTACAGCTGTACAGTACATTCCCTGCTGAGGCATGTGACAGACTGGGTGTTATACTGCACGTCACCACCAGGTGGCAGGGCACTACAGCTGTACAGTACATTCCCTGCTGAGGCATGTGACAGACTGGGTGTTTTAATGCACGTCACCACCAGGTGGCAGGGCACTACAGCTGTACAGTACATTCCCTGCTGAGGCATGTGACAGACGGTGTTATACTGCACGGCACCACCAGGTGGCAGGGCACTACAGCTGTACAGTACATTCCCTGCTGAGGCATGTGACAGACTGGCTGTTATAATGCACGTCACCACCAGGTGGCAGGGCACTACAGCTGTACAGTACATTGCCTGCTGAGGCATGTGACAGACTGGGTGTTATAATGCACGTCACCACCAGGTGGCAGGGCACTACAGCTGTACAGTACATTCCCTGCTGAGGCATGTGACAGACTGGGTGTTATACTGCACGTTACCACCAGGTGGCAGGGCACTACAGCTGTACAGTACATTCCCTGCTGAGGCATGTGACAGACTGGGTGTTATACCGCACGTCACCACCAGGTGGCAGGGCACTACAGCTGTACAGTACATTCCCTGCTGAGGCATGTGACAGACTGGGTGTTATACCGCACGTCACCACCAGGTGGCAGGGCACTACAGCTGTACAGTACATTCCCTGCTGAGGCATGTGACAGACTGGGTGTTATAATGCACGTCACCACCAGGTGGCAGGGCACTACAGCTGTACAATACATTCCCTGCTGAGGCATGTGACAGACTGGGTGTTATACTGCACGTCACCACCAGGTGGCAGGGCACTACAGCTGTACAGTACATTCCCTGCTGAGGCATGTGACAGACTGGGTGTTATACTGAACGGCACCACCAGGTGGCAGGGCACACCAGCTGTACAGTACATTCCCTGCTGAGACATGTGACAGACTGGCAGTTATACTGCACGTCACCACCAGGTGGCAGGGCACTACAGCTGTACAGTACATTCCCTGCTGAGACATGTGACAGACTGGGTGTTACACTGCACGTCACCACCAGGTGGCAGGGCACTACAGCTGTACAGTACATTCCCTGCTGAGGCATGTGACAGACTGGGTGTTATACTTCCCATCACCACCAGGTGGCAGGGCACACCAGCTGTACAGTACATTCCCTGCTGAGGCATGTGACAGACTGGGTGTTATACTGCACGTCACCACCAGGTGGCAGGGCACTACAGCTGTACAGTACATTCCCTGCTGAGGCATGTCAAAGACTGGGTGTTACACTGCACGTCACCACCAGGTGGAAGGGCACTACAGCTGTACAGTACATTCCCTGCTGAGGCATGTGACAGACTGGGTGTTATACTGCACGTCACCACCAGGTGGCAGGGCACTACAGCTGTACAGTACATTCCCTGCTGAGGCATGTCACAGACTGGGTGTTATACTGCACGTCACCACCAGGTGGCAGGGCACTACAGCTGTACAGTACATTCCCTGCTGAGGCATGTGACAGACTGGGTGTTACACTGCACGTCACCACCAGGTGGCAGAGCACTACAGCTGTACATTACATTCCCTGCTGAGACATGTGACAGACTGGGTGTTATACCGCACGTCACCACCAGGTGGCAGGGCACTACAGCTGTACAGTACATTCCCTGCTGAGGCATGTGACAGACTGGGTGTTATAATGCACGGCCCCCCAGGTGGCAGGGCACTACAGCTGTACAGTACGTTCCCTGCTGAGGCATGTCACAGACTGGGTGTTATACTGCACGTCACCACCAGGTGGCAGGGCACTACAGCTGTACAGTGCATTCCCTGCTGAGGCATGTGACAGACTGGGTGTTATACTGCACGTCACCACCAGGTGGCAGGGCACTACAGCTGTACAGTACATTCCCTGCTGAGGCATGTGACAGACTGGGTGTTATACTGCACGTCACCACCAGGTGGCAGGGCACTACAGCTGTACAGTACATTCCCTGCTGAGGTATGTGACAGACGGTGTTATACTGCACGTCACCACCAGGTGGCAGGGCACTACAGCTGTACAGTACATTCCCTGCTGAGGCATGTGACAGACTGGGTGTTATACTGCACGTCACCACCAGGTGGCAGGGCAATACAGCTGTACAGTACATTCCCTGCTGAGGCATGTGACAGACTGGGTGTTATAATGCACGTCAACACCAGGTGGCAGGGCACTACAGCTGTACAGTACATTCCCTGCTGAGGCATGTGACAGACTGGCTGTTATAATGCACGTCACCACCAGGTGGCAGGGCACTACAGCTGTACAGTACATTCCCTGCTGAGGCATGTGACAGACTGGGTGTTATACTGCACGTCACCACCAGGTGGCAGGGCACTACAGCTGTACAGTACATTCCCTGCTGAGGCATGTGACAGACTGGGTGTTTTAATGCACGTCACCACCAGGTGGCTGGGCACTACAGCTGTACAGTACATTCCCTGCTGAGGCATGTGACAGACGGTGTTATACTGCACGGCACCACCAGGTGGCAGGGCACTACAGCTGTACAGTACATTCCCTGCTGAGGCATGTGACAGACTGGCTGTTATAATGCACGTCACCACCAGGTGGCAGGGCACTACAGCTGTACAGTACATTGCCTGCTGAGGCATGTGACAGACTGGGTGTTATAATGCACGTCACCACCAGGTGGCAGGGCACTACAGCTGTACAGTACATTCCCTGCTGAGGCATGTGACAGACTGGGTGTTATACTGCACGTTACCACCAGGTGGCAGGGCACTACAGCTGTACAGTACATTCCCTGCTGAGGCATGTGACAGACTAGCTGTTATAATGCACGTCACCACCAGGTGGTAGGGCACTACAGCTGTACAGTACATTCCCTGCTGAGGCATGTGACAGACTGGGTGTTATACTGCACGTCACCACCAGGTGGCAGGGCACTACAGCTGTACAGTACATTCCCTGCTGAGGCATGTGACAGACTGGGGTTTATACTGCACGTCACCACCAGGTGGCAGGGCACTACAGCTGTACAGTACATTCCCTGCTGAGACATGTGACAGACTGGGTGTTACACTGCACGTCACCACCAGGTGGAAGGGCACTACAGCTGTACAGTGCATTCCCTGCTGAGGCATGTGACAGACTGGGTGTTACACTGCACGTCACCACCAGGTGGCAGGGCACTACAGCTGTACAGTACATTCCCTGCTGAGGCATGTGACAGACTGGGTGTTATACTGCACGTCACCACCAGGTGGCAGGGCACTACAGCTGTACAGTACATTCCCTGCTGAGGTATGTGACAGACGGTGTTATACTGCACGGCACCACCAGGTGGCAGGGCACTACAGCTGTACAGTACATTCCCTGCTGAGGCATGTGACAGACTGGGTGTTATACTGCACGTCACCACCAGGTGGCAGGGCACTACAGCTGTACAGTACATTCCCTGCTGAGGCATGTGACAGACTGGGTGTTATACTGCACGTCACCACCAGGTGGCAGGGCACTACAGCTGTACAGTACATTCCCTGCTGAGACATGTGACAGACTGGCTGTTATACCGCACGTCACCACCAGGTGGCAGAGCACTACAGCTGTACAGTACATTCCCTGCTGAGGCATGTGACAGACTGGGTGTTATAATGCACGTCACCACCAGGTGGCAGGGCACTACAGCTGTACAGTACATTCCCTGCTGAGGCATGTGACAGACGGTGTTATACTGCACGGCACCACCAGGTGGCAGGGCACTACAGCTGTACAGTACATTCCCTGCTGAGGCATGTGACAGACTGGGTGTTATACTGCACGTCACCACCAGGTGGCAGGGCACTACAGCTGTACAGTACATTCCCTGCTGAGGCATGTGACAGACTGGGTGTTATACTGCACGTCACCACCAGGTGGCAGGGCACTACAGCTGTACAGTACATTCCCTGCTGAGACATGTGACAGACTGGGTGTTACACTGCACGTCACCACCAGGTGGAAGGGCACTACAGCTGTACAGTACATTCCCTGCTGAGGCATGTGACAGACTGGGTGTTATACTGCACGTCACCACCAGGTGGCAGGGCTCTACAGCTGTACAGTACATTCCCTGCTGAGGTATGTGACAGACGCTGTTATACTGCACGGCACCACCAGGTGGCAGGGCACTACAGCTGTACAGTACATTCCCTGCTGAGGCATGTGACAGACTGGGTGTTATACTGCACGTCACCACCAGGTGGCAGGGCACTACAGCTGTACAGTACATTCCCTGCTGAGGCATGTGACAGACTGGGTGTTTTAATGCACGTCACCACCAGGTGGCAGGGCACTACAGCTGTACAGTACATTCCCTGCTGAGGCATGTGACAGACGGTGTTATACTGCACGGCACCACCAGGTGGCAGGGCACTACAGCTGTACAGTACATTCCCTGCTGAGGCATGTGACAGACTGGCTGTTATAATGCACGTCACCACCAGGTGGCAGGGCACTACAGCTGTACAGTACATTGCCTGCTGAGGCATGTGACAGACTGGGTGTTATAATGCACGTCACCACCAGGTGGCAGGGCACTACAGCTGTACAGTACATTCCCTGCTGAGGCATGTGACAGACTGGGTGTTATACTGCACGTTACCACCAGGTGGCAGGGCACTACAGCTGTACAGTACATTCCCTGCTGAGGCATGTGACAGACTGGGTGTTATACCGCACGTCACCACCAGGTGGCAGGGCACTACAGCTGTACAGTACATTCCCTGCTGAGGCATGTGACAGACTGGGTGTTATACCGCACGTCACCACCAGGTGGCAGGGCACTACAGCTGTACAGTACATTCCCTGCTGAGGCATGTGACAGACTGGGTGTTATAATGCACGTCACCACCAGGTGGCAGGGCACTACAGCTGTACAATACATTCCCTGCTGAGGCATGTGACAGACTGGGTGTTATACTGCACGTCACCACCAGGTGGCAGGGCACTACAGCTGTACAGTACATTCCCTGCTGAGGCATGTGACAGACTGGGTGTTATACTGAACGGCACCACCAGGTGGCAGGGCACACCAGCTGTACAGTACATTCCCTGCTGAGACATGTCACAGACTGGCAGTTATACTGCACGTCACCACCAGGTGGCAGGGCACTACAGCTGTACAGTACATTCCCTGCTGAGACATGTGACAGACTGGGTGTTACACTGCACGTCACCACCAGGTGGCAGGGACTTACAGCTGTACAGTACATTCCCTGCTGAGGCATGTGACAGACTGGGTGTTATAATGCACGGCCCCCCAGGTGGCAGGGCACTACAGCTGTACAGTACATTCCCTGCTGAGGCATGTGACAGACTGGGTGTTACACTGCACGTCATCACCAGGTGGCAGGGCACTACAGCTGTACAGTACATTCCCTGCTGAGGCATGTGACAGACTGGGTGTTACACTGCACGTCACCACCAGGTGGCAGGGACTTACAGCTGTACAGTACATTCCCTGCTGAGGCATGTGACAGACTGGGTGTTATAATGCACGGCCCCCCAGGTGGCAGGGCACTACAGCTGTACAGTACATTCCCTGCTGAGGCATGTGACAGACTGGGTGTTACACTGCACGTCACCACCAGGTGGAAGGGCACTACAGCTGTACAGTACATTCCCTGCTGAGGCATGTGACAGACGGTGTTATACTGCACGTCACCACCAGGTGGCAGGGCACTACAGCTGTACAGTACATTCCCTGCTGAGGCATGTCACAGACTGGGTGTTATACCGCACGTCACCACCAGGTGGCAGGGCACTACAGCTGTACAGTACATTCCCTGCTGAGGCATGTCACAGACTGGGTGTTATAATGCACGTCACCACCAGGTGGCAGGGCACACCAGCTGTACAGTACATTCCCTGCTGAGGCATGTGACAGACTGGGTGTTATACTGCACGTCACCACCAGGTGGCAGGGCACTATAGCTGTACAGTACATTCCCTGCTGAGGCATGTCACAGACTGGGTGTTATACTGCACGTCACCACCAGGTGGCAGGGCACTACAGCTGTACAGTACATTCCCTGCTGAGGCATGTGACAGACTGGGTGTTACACTGCACGTCACCACCAGGTGGCAGGGCACTACAGCTGTACAGTACATTCCCTGCTGAGGCATGTGACAGACTGGGTGTTATACTTCCCATCACCACCAGGTGGCAGGGCACACCAGCTGTACAGTACATTCCCTGCTGAGGCATGTGACAGACTGGGTGTTATAATGCACGTCACCACCAGGTGGCAGGGCACTACAGCTGTACAGTACATTCCCTGCTGAGGCATGTGACAGACTGGGTGTTATACCGCACGTCACTACCAGGTGGCAGGGCACTACAGCTGTACAGTACATTCCCTGCTGAGGCATGTGACAGACTGGGTGTTATACTTCCCATCACCACCAGGTGGCAGGGCACTACAGCTGTACAGTACATTCCCTGCTGAGGCATGTGACAGACTGGGTGTTATACTTCCCATCACCACCAGGTGACAGGGCACTACAGCTGTACAGTACATTCCCTGCTGAGGCATGTGACAGACTGGGTGTTATAATGCACGTCACCACCAGGTGGCAGGGCACTACAGCTGTACAGTACATTCCCTGCTGAGACATGTGACAGACTGGGTGTTACACTGCACGTCACCACCAGGTGGAAGGACACTACAGCTGTACAGTACATTCCCTGCTGAGGCATGTGACAGACTGGGTGTTATACTGCACGGCACCACCAGGTGGCAGGGCACTACAGCTGTACAGTACATTCCCTGCTGAGGCATGTCACAGACTGGGTGTTACACTGCACGTCACCACCAGGTGGCAGGACACTACAGCTGTACAGTGCATTCCCTGCTGAGGCATGTGACAGACTGGGTGTTATACTGCACGTCACCACCAGGTGGCAGGGCACTACAGCTGTACAGTACATTCCCTGCTGAGGCATGTGAAAGACTGGGTGTTATACTGCACGTTACCACCAGGTGGCAGGGCACTACAGCTGTACAGTACATTCCCTGCTGAGACATGTGACAGACTGGGTGTTATACTGCACGTCACCACCAGGTGGCAGGACACTACAGCTGTACAGTACATTCCCTGCTGAGGCATGTGACAGACTGGGTGTTACACTGCACGTCACCACCAGGTGGCAGGGCACTACAGCTGTACAGTACATTCCCTGCTGAGGCATGTGACAGACGGTGTTATACTGCACGTCACCACCAGGTGGCAGGGCACTACAGCTGTACAGTACATTCCCTGCTGAGGCATGTGACAGACTGGGTGTTATAATGCACGTCACCACCATGTGGCAGGGACTTACAGCTGTACAGTACATTCCCTGCTGAGGCATGTGACAGACTGGGTGTTATACTGCACGTCACCACCAGGTGGCAGGGCACTACAGCTGTACAGTACATTCCCTGCTGAGGCATGTGACAGACTGGGTGTTATACTGCACGTCACCACCAGGTGGCAGGGTACTACAGCTGTACAGTACATTCCCTGCTGAGACATGTGACAGACTGGGTGTTACACTGCACGTCACCACCAGGTGGCAGGGTACTACAGCTGTACAGTACATTCCCTGCTGAGGCATGTGACAGACTGGGTGTTACACTGCACGTCACCACCAGGTGGAAGGGCACTACAGCTGTACAGTACATTCCCTGCTGAGGCATGTGACAGACTGGGTGTTATACTGCACGTCACCACCAGGTGGCAGGGCACTACAGCTGTACAGTACATTCCCTGCTGAGGTATGTGACAGACGGTGTTATACTGCACGTCATTACCAGGTGGCAGGGCACTACAGCTGTACAGTACATTCCCTGCTGAGGCATGTGACAGACTGGGTGTTATACTGCACGTCACCACCAGGTGGCAGGGCACTACAGCTGTACAGTACATTCCCTGCTGAGGCATGTGACAGACTGGGTGTTATAATGCACGTCACCACCAGGTGGCAGGGCACTACAGCTGTACAGTACATTCCCTGCTGAGACATGTGACAGACTGGGTGTTACACTGCACGTCACCACCAGGTGGAAGGGCACTACAGCTGTACAGTACATTCCCTGCTGAGGCATGTGACAGACTGGGTGTTATACTGCACGTCACCACCAGGTGGCAGGGCACTACAGCTGTACAGTACATTCCCTGCTGAGGTATGTGACAGACGGTGTTATACTGCACGGCACCACCAGGTGGCAGGGCACTACAGCTGTACAGTACATTCCCTGCTGAGGCATGTGACAGACTGGGTGTTATACTGCACGTCACCACCAGGTGGCAGGGCACTACAGCTGTACAGTACATTCCCTGCTGAGGCATGTGACAGACTGGGTGTTATAATGCACGTCACCACCAGGTGGCAGGGCACTACAGCTGTACAGTACATTCCCTGCTGAGGCATGTGACAGACGGTGTTATACTGCACGGCACCACCAGGTGGCAGGGCACTACAGCTGTACAGTACATTCCCTGCTGAGGCATGTGACAGACTGGCTGTTATAATGCACGTCACCACCAGGTGGCAGGGCACTACAGCTGTACAGTACATTCCCTGCTGAGGCATGTGACAGACTGGGTGTTATAATGCACGTCACCACCAGGTGGCAGGGCACTACAGCTGTACAGTACATTCCCTGCTGAGGCATGTGACAGACTGGGTGTTATACTGCACGTTACCACCAGGTGGCAGGACACTACAGCTGTACAGTACATTCCCTGCTGAGGCATGTGACAGACTGGGTGTTATACCGCACGTCACCACCAGGTGGCAGGGCACTACAGCTGTACAGTACATTCCCTGCTGAGGCATGTGACAGACTGGGTGTTATACTGCACGTCACCACCAGGTGGCAGGGCACTACAGCTGTACAGTACATTCCCTGCTGAGGCATGTGACAGACTGGGTGTTATACTGCACGTCACCACCAGGTGGCAGGGCACTACAGCTGAACAGTACATTCCCTGCTGAGACATGTGACAGACTGGGTGTTACACTGCACGTCACCACCAGGTGGAAGGGCACTACAGCTGTACAGTACATTCCCTGCTGAGGCATGTGACAGACTGGGTGTTATACTGCACGTCACCACCAGGTGGCAGGGCACTACAGCTGTACAGTACATTCCCTGCTGAGGTATGTGACAGACGGTGTTATACTGCACGGCACCACCAGGTGGCAGGGCACTACAGCTGTACAGTACATTCCCTGCTGAGGCATGTGACAGACTGGGTGTTATACTGCACGTCACCACCAGGTGGCAGGGCACTACAGCTGTACAGTACATTCCCTGCTGAGGCATGTGACAGACTGGGTGTTATAATGCACGTCACCACCAGGTGGCAGGGCACTACAGCTGTACAGTACATTCCCTGCTGAGGCATGTGACAGACGGTGTTATACTGCACGGCACCACCAGGTGGCAGGGCACTACAGCTGTGCAGTACATTCCCTGCTGAGGCATGTGACAGACTGGCTGTTATAATGCACGTCACCACCAGGTGGCAGGGCACTACAGCTGTACAGTACATTCCCTGCTGAGGCATGAGACAGACTGGGTGTTATAATGCACGTCACCACCAGGTGGCAGGGCACTACAGCTGTACAGTACATTCCCTGCTGAGGCATGTGACAGACTGGGTGTTATACTGCACGTTACCACCAGGTGGCAGGACACTACAGCTGTACAGTACATTCCCTGCTGAGGCATGTGACAGACTGGGTGTTATACCGCACGTCACCACCAGGTGGCAGGGCACTACAGCTGTACAGTACATTCCCTGCTGAGGCATGTGACAGACTGGGTGTTATAATGCACGTCACCACCAGGTGGCAGGGCACTACAGCTGTACAGTACATTCCCTGCTGAGGCATGTGACAGACTGGGTGTTATACTGCACGTCACCACCAGGTGGCAGGGCACTACAGCTGTACAGTACATTCCCTGCTGAGGCATGTGACAGACTGGGTGTTATACTGCACGTCACCACCAGGTGGCAGGGCACTACAGCTGTACAATACATTCCCTGCTGAGGCATGTGACAGACTGGGTGTTATACTGCACGTCACCACCAGGTGGCAGGGCACTACAGCTGTACAGTACATTCCCTGCTGAGGCATGTGACAGACTGGGTGTTATACTGCACGTCACCACCAGGTGGCAGGGCACTACAGCTGTACAGTACATTCCCTGCTGAGACATGTGACAGACTGGGTGTTACACTGCACGTCACCACCAGGTGGAAGGGCACTACAGCTGTACAGCACATTCCCTGCTGAGACATGTGACAGACTGGGTGTTATACTGCCCGTCACCACCAGGTGGCAGGGCACTACAGCTGTACAGTACATTCCCTGCTGAGGCATGTGACAGACTGGGTGTTATACTGCACGTCACCACCAGGTGGCAGGGCACTACAGCTGTACAGTACATTCCCTGCTGAGGCATGTGACAGACTGGGTGTTACACTGCACGTCACCACCAGGTGGCAGGGCACTACAGCTGTACAGTACATTCCCTGCTGAGGCACGTGACAGACTGGGTGTTATACTGCACGTCACCACCAGGTGGCAGGGCACTACAGCAGTACAGTACATTCCCTGCTGAGACATGTGACAGACTGGGTGTTATACCGCACGTCACCACCAGGTGGCAGGGCACTACAGCTGTACAGTACATTCCCTGCTGAGACATGTGACAGACTGGGTGTTATAATGCACGTAACCACCATGTGGCAGGGACTTACAGCTGTACAGTACATTCCCTGCTGAGGCATGTGACAGACTGGGTGTTATAATGCACGTCACCACCAGGTGGCAGGGCACTACAGCTGTACAGTACATTCCCTGCTGAGACATGTGACAGACTGGGTGTTATACTGCACGTCACCACCAGGTGGCAGGGCACACCAGCTGTACAGTACATTCCCTGCTGAGACATGTGACAGACTGGCAGTTATACTGCACGTCACCACCAGGTGGCAGGGCACTACAGCTGTACAGTACATTCCCTGCTGAGACATGTGACAGACTGGGTGTTACACTGCACGTCACCACTAGGTGGCAGGGCACTACAGCTGTACAGTACATTCCCTGCTGAGGCATGTGACAGACTGGCAGTTATACTGCACGTCACCACCAGGTGGAAGGGCACTACAGCTGTACAGTACATTCCCTGCTGAGGCATGTCACAGACTGGGTGTTATACTGCACGTCACCACCAGGTGGCAGGGCACTACAGCTGTACAGTACATTCCCTGCTGAGGCATGTCACAGACTGGGTGTTATACTGCACGTCACCACCAGGTGGCAGGGCACTACAGCTGTACAGTACATTCCCTGCTGAGACATGTGACAGACTGGGTGTTACACTGCACGTCACCACCAGGTGGCAGAGCACTACAGCTGTACAGTACATTCCCTGCTGAGACATGTGACAGACTGGGTGTTATACCGCACGTCACCACCAGGTGGCAGGGCACTACAGCTGTACAGTGCATTCCCTGCTGAGGCATGTGACAGACTGGGTGTTATACTGCACGTCACCACCAGGTGGCAGGGCACTACAGCTGTATAGTACATTCCCTGCTGAGGCATGTGACAGACTGGGTGTTATAATGCACGTCACCACCAGGTGGCAGGGCACTACAGCTGTACAGTACATTCCCTGCTGAGACATGTAACAGACTGGGTGTTATACTGCACGTCACCACCAGGTGGCAGGGCACACCAGCTGTACAGTACATTCCCTGCTGAGACATGTGACAGACTGGGTGTTACACTGCACGTCACCACCAGGTGGCAGGGCACTACAGCTGTACAGTGCATTCCCTGCTGAGGCATGTGACAGACTGGGTGTTATACTGCACGTCACCACCAGGTGGCAGGGCACTACAGCTGTATAGTACATTCCCTGCTGAGGCATGTGACAGACTGGGTGTTATAATGCACGTCACCACCAGGTGGCAGGGCACTACAGCTGTACAGTACATTCCCTGCTGAGACATGTAACAGACTGGGTGTTATACTGCACGTCACCACCAGGTGGCAGGGCACACCAGCTGTACAGTACATTCCCTGCTGAGACATGTGACAGACTGGGTGTTACACTGCACGTCACCACCAGGTGGCAGGGCACTACAGCTGTACAGTACATTCCCTGCTGAGGCATGTGACAGACTGGGTGTTATACTTCCCATCACCACCAGGTGGCAGGGCACACCAGCTGTACAGTACATTCCCTGCTGAGGCATGTGACAGACTGGGTGTTATACTGCACGTCACCACCAGGTGGCAGGGCACTACAGCTGTACAGTACATTCCCTGCTGAGGCATGTCACAGACTGGGTGTTACACTGCACGTCACCACCAGGTGGAAGGGCACTACAGCTGTACAGTACATTCCCTGCTGAGGCATGTGACAGACTGGGTGTTATACTGCACGTCACCACCAGGTGGCAGGGCACTACAGCTGTACAGTACATTCCCTGCTGAGGCATGTCACAGACTGGGTGTTATACTGCACGTCACCACCAGGTGACAGGGCACTACAGCTGTACAGTACATTCCCTGCTGAGGCATGTCACAGACTGGGTGTTATACTGCACGTCACCACCAGGTGGCAGGGCACTACAGCTGTACAGTACATTCCCTGCTGAGGCATGTGACAGACTGGGTGTTACACTGCACGTCACCACCAGGTGGCAGAGCACTACAGCTGTACAGTACATTCCCTGCTGAGACATGTGACAGACTGGGTGTTATACTGCACGTCACCACCAGGTGGCAGGGCACTACAGCTGTACAGTACATTCCCTGCTGAGGCATGTGACAGACTGGGTGTTATAATGCACGGCCCCCCAGGTGGCAGGGCACTACAGCTGTACAGTACGTTCCCTGCTGAGGCATGTCACAGACTGGGTGTTATACTGCACGTCACCACCAGGTGGCAGGGCACTACAGCTGTACAGTGCATTCCCTGCTGAGGCATGTGACAGACTGGGTGTTATACTGCACGTCACCACCAGGTGGCAGGGCACTACAGCTGTACAGTACATTCCCTGCTGAGGCATGTGACAGACTGGGTGTTATACTGCACGTCACCACCAGGTGGCAGGGCACTACAGCTGTACAGTACATTCCCTGCTGAGACATGTGACAGACTGGGTGTTACACTGCACGTCACCACCAGGTGGAAGGGCACTACAGCTGTACAGTACATTCCCTGCTGAGGCATGTGACAGACTGGGTGTTATACTGCACGTCACCACCAGGTGGCAGGGCACTACAGCTGTACAGTACATTCCCTGCTGAGGTATGTGACAGACGGTGTTATACTGCACGTCACCACCAGGTGGCAGGGCACTACAGCTGTACAGTACATTCCCTGCTGAGGCATGTGACAGACTGGGTGTTATACTGCACGTCACCACCAGGTGGCAGGGCACTACAGCTGTACAGTACATTCCCTGCTGAGGCATGTGACAGACTGGGTGTTATAATGCACGTCACCACCAGGTGGCAGGGCACTACAGCTGTACAGTACATTCCCTGCTGAGGCATGTGACAGACTGGCTGTTATAATGCACGTCACCACCAGGTGGCAGGGCACTACAGCTGTACAGTACATTCCCTGCTGAGGCATGTGACAGACTGGGTGTTATACTGCACGTTACCACCAGGTGGCAGGACACTACAGCTGTACAGTACATTCCCTGCTGAGGCATGTGACAGACTGGGTGTTATACCGCACGTCACCACCAGGTGGCAGGGCACTACAGCTGTACAGTACATTCCCTGCTGAGACATGTGACAGACTGGCAGTTATACCGCACGTCACCACCAGGTGGCAGGGCACTACAGCTGTACAGTACATTCCCTGCTGAGGCATGTGACAGACTGGGTGTTATACTTCCCATCACCACCAGGTGGCAGGGCACTACAGCTGTACAGTACATTCCCTGCTGAGGCATGTGACAGACTGGGTGTTATACTTCCCATCACCACCAGGTGGCAGGGCACTACAGCTGTACAGTACATTCCCTGCTGAGGCATGTGACAGACTGGGTGTTATAATGCACGTCACCACCAGGTGGCAGGGCACTACAGCTGTACAGTACATTCCCTGCTGAGACATGTGACAGACTGGGTGTTACACTGCACGTCACCACCAGGTGGAAGGACACTACAGCTGTACAGTACATTCCCTGCTGAGGCATGTGACAGACTGGGTGTTATACTGCACGGCACCACCAGGTGGCAGGGCACTACAGCTGTACAGTACATTCCCTGCTGAGGCATGTCACAGACTGGGTGTTACACTGCACGTCACCACCAGGTGGCAGGGCACTACAGCTGTACAGTGCATTCCCTGCTGAGGCATGTGACAGACTGGGTGTTATACTGCACGTCACCACCAGGTGGCAGGGCACTACAGCTGTACAGTACATTCCCTGCTGAGGCATGTGACAGACTGGGTGTTACACTGCACGTCACCACCAGGTGGCAGGACACTACAGCTGTACAGTACATTCCCTGCTGAGGCATGTGACAGACTGGGTGTTACACTGCACGTCACCACCAGGTGGCAGGGCACTACAGCTGTACAGTACATTCCCTGCTGAGGCATGTGACAGACGGTGTTATACTGCACGTCACCACCAGGTGGCAGGGCACTACAGCTGTACAGTACATTCCCTGCTGAGGCATGTCACAGACTGGGTGTTATACCGCACGTCACCACCAGGTGGCAGGGCACTACAGCTGTACAGTACATTCCCTGCTGAGGCATGTCACAGACTGGGTGTTATAATGCACGTCACCACCAGGTGGCAGGGCACACCAGCTGTACAGTACATTCCCTGCTGAGGCATGTGACAGACTGGGTGTTATACTGCACGTCACCACCAGGTGGCAGGGCACTATAGCTGTACAGTACATTCCCTGCTGAGGCATGTCACAGACTGGGTGTTATACTGCACGTCACCACCAGGTGGCAGGGCACTACAGCTGTACAGTACATTCCCTGCTGAGGCATGTGACAGACTGGGTGTTACACTGCACGTCACCACCAGGTGGAAGGGCACTACAGCTGTACAGTACATTCCCTGCTGAGGCATGTGACAGACTGGGTGTTATACTTCCCATCACCACCAGGTGGCAGGGCACACCAGCTGTACAGTACATTCCCTGCTGAGGCATGTGACAGACTGGGTGTTATAATGCACGTCACCACCAGGTGGCAGGGCACTACAGCTGTACAGTACATTCCCTGCTGAGGCATGTGACAGACTGGGTGTTATACCGCACGTCTCTACCAGGTGGCAGGGCACTACAGCTGTACAGTACATTCCCTGCTGAGGCATGTGACAGACTGGGTGTTATACTTCCCATCACCACCAGGTGGCAGGGCACTACAGCTGTACAGTACATTCCCTGCTGAGGCATGTGACAGACTGGGTGTTATACTTCCCATCACCACCAGGTGGCAGGGCACTACAGCTGTACAGTACATTCCCTGCTGAGGCATGTGACAGACTGGGTGTTATAATGCACGTCACCACCAGGTGGCAGGGCACTACAGCTGTACAGTACATTCCCTGCTGAGACATGTGACAGACTGGGTGTTACACTGCACGTCACCACCAGGTGGAAGGACACTACAGCTGTACAGTACATTCCCTGCTGAGGCATGTGACAGACTGGGTGTTATACTGCACGGCACCACCAGGTGGCAGGGCACTACAGCTGTACAGTACATTCCCTGCTGAGGCATGTCACAGACTGGGTGTTACACTGCACGTCACCACCAGGTGGCAGGGCACTACAGCTGTACAGTGCATTCCCTGCTGAGGCATGTGACAGACTGGGTGTTATACTGCACGTCACCACCAGGTGGCAGGGCACTACAGCTGTACAGTACATTCCCTGCTGAGGCATGTGACAGACTGGGTGTTACACTGCACGTCACCACCAGGTGGCAGGACACTACAGCTGTACAGTACATTCCCTGCTGAGGCATGTGACAGACTGGGTGTTACACTGCACGTCACCACCAGGTGGCAGGGCACTACAGCTGTACAGTACATTCCCTGCTGAGGCATGTGACAGACGGTGTTATACTGCACGTCACCACCAGGTGGCAGGGCACTACAGCTGTACAGTACATTCCCTGCTGAGGCATGTCACAGACTGGGTGTTATACCGCACGTCACCACCAGGTGGCAGGGCACTACAGCTGTACAGTACATTCCCTGCTGAGGCATGTCACAGACTGGGTGTTATAATGCACGTCACCACCAGGTGGCAGGGCACACCAGCTGTACAGTACATTCCCTGCTGAGGCATGTGACAGACTGGGTGTTATACTGCACGTCACCACCAGGTGGCAGGGCACTATAGCTGTACAGTACATTCCCTGCTGAGGCATGTCACAGACTGGGTGTTATACTGCACGTCACCACCAGGTGGCAGGGCACTACAGCTGTACAGTACATTCCCTGCTGAGGCATGTGACAGACTGGGTGTTACACTGCACGTCACCACCAGGTGGCAGGGCACTACAGCTGTACAGTACATTCCCTGCTGAGGCATGTGACAGACTGGGTGTTATACTTCCCATCACCACCAGGTGGCAGGGCACACCAGCTGTACAGTACATTCCCTGCTGAGGCATGTGACAGACTGGGTGTTATACTGCACGTCACCACCAGGTGGCAGGGCACTACAGCAGTACAGTACATTCCCTGCTGAGACATGTGACAGACTGGGTGTTATACCGCACGTCACCACCAGGTGGCAGGGCACAGTACATTCCCTGCTGAGGCATGTGACAGACTGGGTGTTATAATGCACGTCACCACCATGTGGCAGGGACTTACAGCTGTACAGTACATTCCCTGCTGAGGTATGTGACAGACTGGGTGTTATAATGCACGGCCCCCCAGGTGGCAGGGCACTACAGCTGTACAGTGCATTCCCTGCTGAGGCATGTGAAAGACTGGGTGTTATACTGCACGTCACCACCAGGTGGCAGGGCACTACAGCTGTACAATACATTCCCTGCTGAGACATGTGACAGACTGGGTGTTACACTGCACGTCACCACCAGGTGGCAGGGCACTACAGCTGTACAGTACATTCCCTGCTGAGGCATGTGACAGACTGGGTGTTATACTGCACGTCACCACCAGGTGGCAGGGCACTACAGCTGTACAGTACATTCCCTGCTGAGGCATGTGACAGACTGGGTGTTATACTGCACGTCACCACCAGGTGGCAGAGCACACCAGCTGTACAGTACATTCCCTGCTGAGGCATGTCACAGACTGGGTGTTATACTGCACGTCACCACCAGTTGGCAGGGCACTACAGCTGTACAGTACATTCCCTGCTGAGACATGTGACAGACTGGCAGTTATACTGCACGTCACCACCAGGTGGAAGGGCACTACAGCTGTACAGTACATTCCCTGCTGAGGCATGTGACAGACTGGGTGTTATACTGCACGTCACCACCAGGTGGCAGGGCACTACAGCTGTACAGTACATTCCCTGCTGAGGCATGTCAAAGACTGGGTGTTATACTGCACGTCACCACCAGGTGGCAGGGCACTACAGCTGTACAGTACATTCCCTGCTGAGACATGTGACAGACTGGGTGTTATACTGCCCGTCACCACCAGGTGGCAGGGCACTACAGCTGTACAGTACATTCCCTGCTGAGGCATGTGACAGACTGGGTGTTATACCGCACGTCACCACCAGGTGGCAGGGCACAGTACATTCCCTGCTGAGGCATGTGACAGACTGGGTGTTATAATGCACGGCCCCCCAGGTGGCAGGGCACTACAGCTGTACAGTGCATTCCCTGCTGAGGCATGTGACAGACTGGGTGTTATACTGCACGTCACCACCAGGTGGCAGGACACTACAGCTGTACAGTACATTCCCTGCTGAGGCATGTGACAGACTGGGTGTTATAATGCACGTCACCACCAGGTGGCAGGGCACTACAGCTGTACAGTACATTCCCTGCTGAGGCATGTGACAGACTGGGTGTTATACTGCACGTCACCACCAGGTGGCAGGGCACACCAGCTGTACAGTACATTCCCTGCTGAGACATGTGACAGACTGGCAGTTATACTGCACGTCACCACCAGGTGGCAGGGCACTACAGCTGTACAGTACATTCCCTGCTGAGACATGTGACAGACTGGGTGTTACACTGCACGTCACCACCAGGTGGAAGGGCACTACAGCTGTACAGTACATTCCCTGCTGAGGCATGTGACAGACTGGGTGTTATACTGCACGTCACCACCAGGTGGCAGGGCACTACAGCTGTACAGTACATTCCCTGCTGAGGCATGTCACAGACTGGGTGTTATACTGCACGTCACCACCAAGTGGCAGGGCACTACAGCTGTACAGTACATTCCCTGCTGAGGCATGTGACAGACTGGGTGTTACACTGCACGTCACCACCAGGTGGCAGAGCACTACAGCTGTACAGTACATTCCCTGCTGAGACATGTGACAGACTGGGTGTTATACCGCACGTCACCACCAGGTGGCAGGGCAGTACAGCTGTACAGTACATTCCCTGCTGAGGCATGTGACAGACTGGGTGTTATACTGCACGTCACCACCAGGTGGCAGGGCACTACAGCTGTACAGTACATTCCCTGCTGAGGCATGTGACAGACTGGGTGTTATAATGCACGGCCCCCCAGGTGGCAGGGCACTACAGCTGTACAGTACGTTCCCTGCTGAGGCATGTGACAGACTGGGTGTTATACTGCACGTCACCACCAGGTGGCAGGGCACTACAGCTGTACAGTACATTCCCTGCTGAGGCATGTCACAGACTGGCTGTTATACTGCACGTCACCACCAGGTGGCAGGGCAGTACAGCTGTACAGTACATTCCCTGCTGAGGCATGTCACAGACTGGGTGTTATACTGCACGTCACCACCAGGTGGCAGGGCACTACAGCTGTACAGTACATTCCCTGCTGAGACATGTGACAGACTGGGTGTTATACCGCACGTCACCACCAGGTGGAAGGGCAGTACAGCTGTACAGTACATTCCCTGCTGAGGCATGTGACAGACTGGGTGTTATACTGCACGTCACCACCAGGTGGCAGGGCACACCAGCTGTACAGTACATTCCCTGCTGAGACATGTGACAGACTGGCAGTTATACTGCACGTCACCACCAGGTGGCAGGGCACTACAGCTGTACAGTACATTCCCTGCTGAGACATGTGACAGACTGGGTGTTACACTGCACGTCACCACCAGGTGGAAGGGCACTACAGCTGTACAGTACATTCCCTGCTGAGGCATGTGACAGACTGGGTGTTATACTGCAGGTCACCACCAGGTGGCAGGGCACTACAGCTGTACAGTACATTCCCTGCTGAGGCATGTCACAGACTGGGTGTTATACTGCACGTCACCACCAAGTGGCAGGGCACTACAGCTGTACAGTACATTCCCTGCTGAGGCATGTGACAGACTGGGTGTTACACTGCACGTCACCACCAGGTGGCAGAGCACTACAGCTGTACAGTACATTCCCTGCTGAGACATGTGACAGACTGGGTGTTATACCGCACGTCACCACCAGGTGGCAGGGCAGTACAGCTGTACAGTACATTCCCTGCTGAGGCATGTGACAGACTGGGTGTTATACTGCACGTCACCACCAGGTGGCAGGGCACTACAGCTGTACAGTACATTCCCTGCTGAGGCATGTGACAGACTGGGTGTTATAATGCACGGCCCCCCAGGTGGCAGGGCACTACAGCTGTACAGTACGTTCCCTGCTGAGGCATGTGACAGACTGGGTGTTATACTGCACGTCACCACCAGGTGGCAGGGCACTACAGCTGTACAGTACATTCCCTGCTGAGGCATGTCACAGACTGGCTGTTATACTGCACGTCACCACCAGGTGGCAGGGCAGTACAGCTGTACAGTACATTCCCTGCTGAGGCATGTCACAGACTGGGTGTTATACTGCACGTCACCACCAGGTGGCAGGGCACTACAGCTGTACAGTACATTCCCTGCTGAGACATGTGACAGACTGGGTGTTACACTGCACGTCACCACCAGGTGGAAGGGCACTACAGCTGTACAGTACATTCCCTGCTGAGACATGTGACAGACTGGGTGTTATACCGCACGTCACCACCAGGTGGAAGGGCAGTACAGCTGTACAGTACATTCCCTGCTGAGGCATGTGACAGACTGGGTGTTATAATGCACGTCACCACCAGGTGGCAGGGCAGTACAGCTGTACAGTACATTCCCTGCTGAGGCATGTGACAGACTGGGTGTTATAATGCACGTCACCACCATGTGGCAGGGACTTACAGCTGTACAGTACATTCCCTGCTGAGGCATGTGACAGACTGGGTGTTATAATGCACGGCCCCCCAGGTGGCAGGGCACTACAGCTGTACAGTGCATTCCCTGCTGAGGCATGTGACAGACTGGGTGTTATACTGCACGTCACCACCAGGTGGCAGGACACTACAGCTGTACAGTACATTCCCTGCTGAGGCATGTGACAGACTGGGTGTTATAATGCACGTCACCACCAGGTGGCAGGGCACTACAGCTGTACAGTACATTCCCTGCTGAGGCATGTGACAGACTGGGTGTTATACTGCACGTCACCACCAGGTGGCAGGGCACTACAGCTGTACAGTACATTCCCTGCTGAGGCATGTGACAGACTGGGTGTTATACTGCACGTCACCACCAGGTGGCAGGGCACACCAGCTGTACAGTACATTCCCTGCTGAGACATGTGACAGACTGGCAGTTATACTGCACGTCACCACCAGGTGGCAGGGCACTACAGCTGTACAGTACATTCCCTGCTGAGACATGTGACAGACTGGGTGTTACACTGCACGTCACCACCAGGTGGAAGGGCACTACAGCTGTACAGTACATTCCCTGCTAAGGCATGTGACAGACTGGGTGTTATACTGCACGTCACCACCAGGTGGCAGGGCACTACAGCTGTACAGTACATTCCCTGCTGAGACATGTGACAGACTGGGTGTTACACTGCACGTCACCACCAGGTGGAAGGGCACTACAGCTGTACAGTACATTCCCTGCTAAGGCATGTGACAGACTGGGTGTTATACTGCACGTCACCACCAGGTGGCAGGGCACTACAGCTGTACAGTACATTCCCTGCTGAGGCATGTGACAGACTGGGTGTTACACTGCACGTCACCACCAGGTGGCAGAGCACTACAGCTGTACAGTACATTCCCTGCTGAGACATGTGACAGACTGGGTGTTATACCGCACGTCACCACCAGGTGGCAGGGCAGTACAGCTGTACAGTACATTCCCTGCTGAGGCATGTGACAGACTGGGTGTTATACTGCACGTCACCACCAGGTGGCAGGGCACTACAGCTGTACAGTACATTCCCTGCTGAGGCATGTGACAGACTGGGTGTTATAATGCACGGCCCCCCAGGTGGCAGGGCACTACAGCTGTACAGTACGTTCCCTGCTGAGGCATGTGACAGACTGGGTGTTATACTGCACGTCACCACCAGGTGGCAGGGCACTACAGCTGTACAGTACATTCCCTGCTGAGGCATGTCACAGACTGGCTGTTATACTGCACGTCACCACCAGGTGGCAGGGCACTACAGCTGTACAGTACATTCCCTGCTGAGGCATGTGACAGACTGGCTGTTATACTGCACGTCACCACCAGGTGGCAGGGCACTACAGCTGTACAGTACATTCCCTGCTGAGGCATGTCACAGACTGGCTGTTATACTGCACGTCACCACCAGGTGGCAGGGCAGTACAGCTGTACAGTACATTCTCTGCTGAGGCATGTGACAGACTGGGTGTTATACTGCACGTCACCACCAGGTGGCAGGGCACTACAGCTGTACAGTACATTCCCTGCTGAGACATGTGACAGACTGGGTGTTACACTGCACGTCACCACCAGGTGGAAGGGCACTACAGCTGTACAGTACATTCCCTGCTGAGGCATGTGACAGACTGGGTGTTATACTGCACGTCACCACCAGGTGGCAGGGCACTACAGCTGTACAGTACATTCCCTGCTGAGGTATGTGACAGACGGTGTTATACTGCACGGCACCACCAGGTGGCAGGGCACTACAGCTGTACAGTACATTCCCTGCTGAGGCATGTGACAGACTGGGTGTTATACTGCACGTCACCACCAGGTGGCAGGGCACTACAGCTGTACAGTACATTCCCTGCTGAGGCATGTGACAGACTGGGTGTTATAATGCACGTCACCACCAGGTGGCAGGGCACTACAGCTGTACAGTACATTCCCTGCTGAGGCATGTGACAGACGGTGTTATACTGCACGGCACCACCAGGTGGCAGGGCACTACAGCTGTACAGTACATTCCCTGCTGAGGCATGTGACAGACTGGCTGTTATAATGCACGTCACCACCAGGTGGCAGGGCACTACAGCTGTACAGTACATTCCCTGCTGAGGCATGTGACAGACTGGCTGTTATAATGCACGTCACCACCAGGTGGCAGGGCACTACAGCTGTACAGTACATTCCCTGCTGAGGCATGTGACAGACTGGGTGTTATACTGCACGTTACCACCAGGTGGCAGGACACTACAGCTGTACAGTACATTCCCTGCTGAGGCATGTGACAGACTGGGTGTTATACTGCACGTCACCACCAGGTGGCAGGGCACTACAGCTGTACAGTACATTCCCTGCTGAGGCATGTGACAGACTGGGTGTTATACTGCACGTTACCACCAGGTGGCAGGGCACTACAGCTGTACAGTACATTCCCTGCTGAGGCATGTGACAGACTGGGTGTTATACTGCACGTCACCACCAGGTGGCAGGGCACTACAGCTGTACAGTACATTCCCTGCTGAGGCATGTGACAGACTGGGTGTTATACCGCACGTCACCACCAGGTGGCAGGGCACTACAGCTGTACAGTACATTCCCTGCTGAGGCATGTGACAGACTGGGTGTTATAATGCACGTCACCACCAGGTGGCAGGGCACTACAGCTGTACAATACATTCCCTGCTGAGGCATGTGACAGACTGGGTGTTATACTGCACGTCACCACCAGGTGGCAGGGCACTACAGCTGTACAGTACATTCCCTGCTGAGGCATGTGACAGACTGGGTGTTATACTGCACGTCACCACCAGGTGGCAGGGCACTACAGCTGTACAGTACATTCCCTGCTGAGACATGTGACAGACTGGGTGTTACACTGCACGTCACCACCAGGTGGAAGGGCACTACAGCTGTACAGCACATTCCCTGCTGAGACATGTGACAGACTGGGTGTTATACTGCCCGTCACCACCAGGTGGCAGGGCACTACAGCTTTACAGTACATTCCCTGCTGAGGCATGTGACAGACTGGGTGTTATACTGCACGTCACCACCAGGTGGCAGGGCACTACAGCTGTACAGTACATTCCCTGCTGAGGCATGTGACAGACTGGGTGTTACACTGCACGTCACCACCAGGTGGCAGGGCACTACAGCAGTACAGTACATTCCCTGCTGAGACATGTGACAGACTGGGTGTTATACCGCACGTCATCACCATGTGGCAGGGACTTACAGCTGTACAATACATTCCCTGCTGAGGCATGTGGCAGACTGGGTGTTATAATGCACGGCCCCCCAGGTGGCAGGGCACTACAGCTGTACAGTACATTCCCTGCTGAGGCATGTGACAGACTGGGTGTTATAATGCACGTCACCACCAGGTGGCAGGGCACTACAGCTGTACAGTACATTCCCTGCTGAGACATGTGACAGACTGGGTGTTATACTGCACGTCACCACCAGGTGGCAGGGCACACCAGCTGTACAGTACATTCCCTGCTGAGACATGTGACAGACTGGCAGTTATACTGCACGTCACCACCAGGTGGCAGGGCAGTACAGCTGTACAGTACATTCCCTGCTGAGGCATGTGACAGACTGGGTGTTATACTTCCCATCACCACCAGGTGGCAGGGCACTACAGCTGTACAGTACATTCCCTGCTGAGACATGTGACAGACTGGGTGTTACACTGCACGTCACCACCAGGTGGCAGGGCACTACAGCTGTACAGTACATTCCCTGCTGAGGCATGTGACAGACTGGGTGTTATACTGCACGTCACCACCAGGTGGCAGGGCACTACAGCTGTACAGTACATTCCCTGCTGAGGCATGTGACAGACTGGGTGTTATACTTCCCATCACCACCAGGTGGCAGGGCACACCAGCTGTACAGTACATTCCCTGCTGAGGCATGTGACAGACTGGGTGTTATACTGCACGTCACCACCAGGTGGCAGGGCACTACAGCTGTACAGTACATTCCCTGCTGAGGCATGTCACAGACTGGGTGTTATACTGCACGTCACCACCAGTTGGCAGGGCACTACAGCTGTACAGTACATTCCCTGCTGAGGCATGTGACAGACTGGCAGTTATACTGCACGTCACCACCAGGTGGAAGGGCACTACACCTGTACAGTACATTCCCTGCTGAGGCATGTGACAGACTGGGTGTTATACTGCACGTCACCACCAGGTGGCAGGGCACTACAGCTGTACAGTACATTCCCTGCTGAGGCATGTCACAGACTGGGTGTTATACTGCACGTCACCACCAGGTGGCAGGGCACTACAGCTGTACAGTACATTCCCTGCTGAGGCATGTGACAGACTGGGTGTTACACTGCACGTCACCACCAGGTGGCAGGGCACTACAGCTGTACAGTACATTCCCTGCTGAGACATGTGACAGACTGGGTGTTATACTGCACGTCACCACCAGGTGGCAGGGCACTACAGCTGTACAGTACATTCCCTGCTGAGACATGTGACAGACTGGGTGTTATACTGCACGTCACCACCAGGTGGCAGGACACTACAGCTGTACAGTACATTCCCTGCTGAGGCATGTGACAGACTGGGTGTTATACTTCCCATCACCACCAGGTGGCAGGGCACACCAGCTGTACAGTACATTCCCTGCTGAGGCATGTGACAGACTGGGTGTTATACTGCACGTCACCACCAGGTGGCAGGGCACACCAGCTGTACAGTACATTCGCTGCTGAGACATGTGACAGACTGGCAGTTATACAGCACGTCCCCACCAGGTGGCAGGGCACTACAGCTGTACAGTACATTCCCTGCTGAGACATGTGACAGACTGGGTGTTACACTGCACGTCACCACCAGGTGGCAGGGCACTACAGCTGTACAGTACATTCCCTGCTGAGGCATGTGACAGACTGGGTGTTATACTTCCCATCACCACCAGGTGGCAGGGCACACCAGCTGTACAGTACATTCCCTGCTGAGGCATGTGACAGACTGGGTGTTATACTGCACGTCACCACCAGGTGGCAGGGCACTACAGCTGTACAGTACATTCCCTGCTGAGGCATGTCACAGACTGGGTGTTACACTGCACGTCACCACCAGGTGGAAGGGCACTACAGCTGTACAGTACATTCCCTGCTGAGGCATGTGACAGACTGGGTGTTATACTGCACGTCACCACCAGGTGGCAGGGCACTACAGCTGTACAGTACATTCCCTGCTGAGGCATGTGACAGACTGGGTGTTATAATGCACGGCCCCCCAGGTGGCAGGGCACTACAGCTGTACAGTACGTTCCCTGCTGAGGCATGTCACAGACTGGGTGTTATACTGCACGTCACCACCAGGTGGCAGGGCACTACAGCTGTACAGTGCATTCCCTGCTGAGGCATGTGACAGACTGGGTGTTATACTGCACGTCACCACCAGGTGGCAGGGCACTACAGCTGTACAGTACATTCCCTGCTGAGGCATGTGACAGACTGGGTGTTATACTGCACGTCACCACCAGGTGGCAGGGCACTACAGCTGTACAGTACATTCCCTGCTGAGACATGTGACAGACTGGGTGTTACACTGCACGTCACCACCAGGTGGAAGGGCACTACAGCTGTACAGTACATTCCCTGCTGAGGCATGTGACAGACTGGGTGTTATACTGCACGTCACCACCAGGTGGCAGGGCACACCAGCTGTACAGTACATTCCCTGCTGAGACATGTGACAGACTGGCAGTTATACAGCACGTCACCACCAGGTGGCAGGGCACTACAGCTGTACAGTACATTCCCTGCTGAGACATGTGACAGACTGGGTGTTACACTGCACGTCACCACCAGGTGGCAGGGCACTACAGCTGTACAGTACATTCCCTGCTGAGGCATGTGACAGACTGGGTGTTATACTTCCCATCACCACCAGGTGGCAGGGCACACCAGCTGTACAGTACATTCCCTGCTGAGGCATGTGACAGACTGAGTGTTATACTGCACGTCACCACCAGGTGGCAGGGCACTACAGCTGTACAGTACATTCCCTGCTGAGGCATGTCACAGACTGGGTGTTACACTGCACGTCACCACCAGGTGGAAGGGCACTACAGCTGTACAGTACATTCCCTGCTGAGGCATGTGACAGACTGGGTGTTATACTGCACGTCACCACCAGGTGGCAGGGCACTACAGCTGTACAGTACATTCCCTGCTGAGGCATGTCACAGACTGGGTGTTATACTGCACGTCACCACCAGGTGGCAGGGCACTACAGCTGTACAGTACATTCCCTGCTGAGGCATGTGACAGACTGGGTGTTATACCGCACGTCACCACCAGGTGGCAGGGCACTACAGCTGTACAGTACATTCCCTGCTGAGACATGTGACAGACTGGGTGTTATACCGCACGTCACCACCAGGTGGCAGAGCACTACAGCTGTACAGTACATTCCCTGCTGAGACATGTGACAGACTGGGTGTTATACCGCACGTCACCACCAGGTGGCAGGGCACTACAGCTGTACAGTACATTCCCTGCTGAGGCATGTGACAGACTGGGTGTTATAATGCACGGCCCCCCAGGTGGCAGGGCACTACAGCTGTACAGTACGTTCCCTGCTGAGGCATGTCACAGACTGGGTGTTATACTGCACGTCACCACCAGGTGGCAGGGCACTACAGCTGTACAGTGCATTCCCTGCTGAGGCATGTGACAGACTGGGTGTTATACTGCACGTCACCACCAGGTGGCAGGGCACTACAGCTGTACAGTACATTCCCTGCTGAGGCATGTGACAGACTGGGTGTTATACTGCACGTCACCACCAGGTGGCAGGGCACTACAGCTGTACAGTACATTCCCTGCTGAGACATGTGACAGACTGGGTGTTACACTGCACGTCACCACCAGGTGGAAGGGCACTACAGCTGTACAGTACATTCCCTGCTGAGGCATGTGACAGACTGGGTGTTATACTGCACGTCACCACCAGGTGGCAGGGCACTACAGCTGTACAGTACATTCCCTGCTGAGGTATGTGACAGACGGTGTTATACTGCACGTCACCACCAGGTGGCAGGGCACTACAGCTGTACAGTACATTCCCTGCTGAGGCATGTGACAGACTGGGTGTTATACTGCACGTCACCACCAGGTGGCAGGGCACTACAGCTGTACAGTACATTCCCTGCTGAGGCATGTGACAGACTGGGTGTTATAATGCACGTCACCACCAGGTGGCAGGGCACTACAGCTGTACAGTACATTCCCTGCTGAGGCATGTGACAGACTGGCTGTTATAATGCACGTCACCACCAGGTGGCAGGGCACTACAGCTGTACAGTACATTCCCTGCTGAGGCATGTGACAGACTGGGTGTTATACTGCACGTTACCACCAGGTGGCAGGACACTACAGCTGTACAGTACATTCCCTGCTGAGGCATGTGACAGACTGGGTGTTATACCGCACGTCACCACCAGGTGGCAGGGCACTACAGCTGTACAGTACATTCCCTGCTGAGGCATGTGACAGACTGGGTGTTATACCGCACGTCACCACCAGGTGGCAGGGCACTACAGCTGTACAGTACATTCCCTGCTGAGGCATGTGACAGACTGGGTGTTATAATGCACGTCACCACCAGGTGGCAGGGCACTACAGCTGTACAATACATTCCCTCCTGAGGAATGTGACAGACTGGGTGTTATACTGCACGTCACCACCAGGTGGCAGGGCACTACAGCTGTACAGTACATTCCCTGCTGAGGCATGTGACAGACTGGGTGTTATACTGCACGTCACCACCAGGTGGCAGGGCACTACAGCTGTACAGTACATTCCCTGCTGAGACATGTGACAGACTGGGTGTTACACTGCACGTCACCACCAGGTGGAAGGGCACTACAGCTGTACAGTACATTCCCTGCTGAGGCATGTGACAGACTGGGTGTTATACCGCACGTCACCACCAGGTGGCAGGGCACTACAGCTGTACAGTACATTCCCTGCTGAGGCATGTGACAGACTGGGTGTTATACCGCACGTCACCACCAGGTGGCAGGGCACTACAGCTGTACAGTACATTCCCTGCTGAGGCATGTGACAGACTGGGTGTTATAATGCACGTCACCACCAGGTGGCAGGGCACTACAGCTGTACAGTACATTCCCTCCTGAGGAATGTGACAGACTGGGTGTTATACTGCACGTCACCACCAGGTGGCAGGGCACTACAGCTGTACAGTACATTCCCTGCTGAGGCATGTGACAGACTGGGTGTTATACTGCACGTCACCACCAGGTGGCAGGGCACTACAGCTGTACAGTACATTCCCTGCTGAGACATGTGACAGACTGGGTGTTACACTGCACGTCACCACCAGGTGGAAGGGCACTACAGCTGTACAGCACATTCCCTGCTGAGACATGTGACAGACTGGGTGTTATACTGCCCGTCACCACCAGGTGGCAGGGCACTACAGCTGTACAGTACATTCCCTGCTGAGGCATGTGACAGACTGGGTGTTAAACTGCACGTCACCACCAGGTGGCAGGGCACTACAGCTATACAGTACATTCCCTGCTGAGGCATGTGACAGACTGGGTGTTATACTGCACGTCACCACCAGGTGGCAGGGCACTACAGCTGTACAGTACATTCCCTGCTGAGGCATGTGACAGACTGGGTGTTATACTTCCCATCACCACCAGGTGGCAGGGCACACCAGCTGTACAGTACATTCCCTGCTGAGGCATGTGACAGACTGGGTGTTATACTGCACGTCACCACCAGGTGGCAGGGCACTACAGCTGTACAGTACATTCCCTGCTGAGGCATGTCACAGACTGGGTGTTATACTGCACGTCACCACCAGTTGGCAGGGCACTACAGCTGTACAGTACATTCCCTGCTGAGGCATGTGACAGACTGGGTGTTACACTGCACGTCACCACCAGGTGGCAGGGCACTACAGCTGTACAGTACATTCCCTGCTGAGGCATGTGACAGACTGGGTGTTATACTGCACGTCACCACCAGGTGGCAGGGCACTACAGCTGTACAGTACATTCCCTGCTGAGACATGTGACAGACTGGGTGTTACACTGCACGTCACCACCAGGTGGAAGGGCACTACAGCTGTACAGTACATTCCCTGCTGAGGCATGTGACAGACTGGGTGTTATACCGCACGTCACCACCAGGTGGCAGGGCACTACAGCTGTACAGTACATTCCCTGCTGAGGCATGTGACAGACTGGGTGTTATACCGCACGTCACCACCAGGTGGCAGGGCACTACAGCTGTACAGTACATTCCCTGCTGAGGCATGTGACAGACTGGGTGTTATAATGCACGTCACCACCAGGTGGCAGGGCACTACAGCTGTACAGTACATTCCCTCCTGAGGAATGTGACAGACTGGGTGTTATACTGCACGTCACCACCAGGTGGCAGGGCACTACAGCTGTACAGTACATTCCCTGCTGAGGCATGTGACAGACTGGGTGTTATACTGCACGTCACCACCAGGTGGCAGGGCACTACAGCTGTACAGTACATTCCCTGCTGAGACATGTGACAGACTGGGTGTTACACTGCACGTCACCACCAGGTGGAAGGGCACTACAGCTGTACAGCACATTCCCTGCTGAGACATGTGACAGACTGGGTGTTATACTGCCCGTCACCACCAGGTGGCAGGGCACTACAGCTGTACAGTACATTCCCTGCTGAGGCATGTGACAGACTGGGTGTTAAACTGCACGTCACCACCAGGTGGCAGGGCACTACAGCTATACAGTACATTCCCTGCTGAGGCATGTGACAGACTGGGTGTTATACTGCACGTCACCACCAGGTGGCAGGGCACTACAGCTGTACAGTACATTCCCTGCTGAGGCATGTGACAGACTGGGTGTTATACTTCCCATCACCACCAGGTGGCAGGGCACACCAGCTGTACAGTACATTCCCTGCTGAGGCATGTGACAGACTGGGTGTTATACTGCACGTCACCACCAGGTGGCAGGGCACTACAGCTGTACAGTACATTCCCTGCTGAGGCATGTCACAGACTGGGTGTTATACTGCACGTCACCACCAGTTGGCAGGGCACTACAGCTGTACAGTACATTCCCTGCTGAGGCATGTGACAGACTGGGTGTTACACTGCACGTCACCACCAGGTGGCAGGGCACTACAGCTGTACAGTACATTCCCTGCTGAGGCATGTGACAGACTGGGTGTTATACTGCACGTCACCACCAGGTGGCAGGGCACTACAGCTGTACAGTACATTCCCTGCTGAGACATGTGACAGACTGGGTGTTATACTGCACGTCACCACCAGGTGGCAGGGCACTACAGCTGTACAGTACATTCCCTGCTGAGGCATGTGACAGACTGGGTGTTACACTGCACGTCACCACCAGGTGGAAGGGCACTACAGCTGTACAGTACATTCCCTGCTGAGGCATGTGACAGACTGGGTGTTATACTGCACGTCACCACCAGGTGGCAGGGCACTACAGCTGTACAGTACATTCCCTGCTGAGGCATGTCACAGACTGGGTGTTATACTGCACGGCACCACCAGGTGGCAGGGCACTACAGCTGTACAGTACATTCCCTGCTGAGGCATGTGACAGACTGGGTGTTATACTGCACGTCACCACCAGGTGGCAGAGCACTACAGCTGTACAGTACATTCCCTGCTGAGACATGTGACAGACTGGGTGTTATACTGCACGTCACCACCAGGTGGCAGAGCACTACAGCTGTACAGTACATTCCCTGCTGAGACATGTGACAGACTGGGTGTTATACCGCACGTCACCACCAGGTGGCAGGGCACTACAGCTGTACAGTACATTCCCTGCTGAGGCATGTGACAGACTGGGTGTTATAATGCACGGCCCCCCAGGTGGCAGGGCACTACAGCTGTACAGTACGTTCCCTGCTGAGGCATGTCACAGACTGGGTGTTATACTGCACGTCACCACCAGGTGGCAGGGCACTACAGCTGTACAGTACATTCCCTGCTGAGGCATGTGACAGACTGGGTGTTATACTGCACGTCACCACCAGGTGGCAGGGCACTACAGCTGTACAGTACATTCCCTGCTGAGACATGTGACAGACTGGGTGTTATACTGCACGTCACCACCAGGTGGCAGGGCACTACAGCTGTACAGTACATTCCCTGCTGAGACATGTGACAGACTGGGTGTTACACTGCACGTCACCACCAGGTGGAAGGGCACTACAGCTGTACAGTAAATTCCCTGCTGAGGCATGTGACAGACTGGGTGTTATACTGCACGTCACCACCAGGTGGCAGGGCACTACAGCTGTACAGTACATTCCCTGCTGAGGCATGTGACAGACTGGGTGTTATAATGCACGTCACCACCAGGTGGCAGGGCACTACAGCTGTACAGTACATTCCCTGCTGAGGCATGTGACAGACTGGGTGTTATACTGCACGTCACCACCAGGTGGCAGGGCACTACAGCTGTACAGTACATTCCCTGCTGAGGCATGTGACAGACGGTGTTATACTGCACGGCACCACCAGGTGGCAGGGCACTACAGCTGTACAGTACATTCCCTGCTGAGGCATGTGACAGACTGGGTGTTATACTGCACGTCACCACCAGGTGGCAGGGCACTACAGCTGTACAGTACATTCCCTGCTGAGGCATGTGACAGACTGGGTGTTATAATGCACGTCACCACCAGGTGGCAGGGCACTACAGCTGTACAGTACATTCCCTGCTGAGGCATGTGACAGACTGGGTGTTATACTGCACGTCACCACCAGGTGGCAGGGCACTACAGCTGTACAGTACATTCCCTGCTGAGGCATGTGACAGACGGTGTTATACTGCACGGCACCACCAGGTGGCAGGGCACTACAGCTGTACAGTACATTCCCTGCTGAGGCATGTGACAGACTGGCTGTTATAATGCACGTCACCACCAGGTGGCAGGGCACTACAGCTGTACAGTACATTCCCTGCTGAGGCATGTGACAGACTGGCTGTTATAATGCACGTCACCACCAGGTGGCAGGGCACTACAGCTGTACAGTACATTCCCTGCTGAGGCATGTGACAGACTGGGTGTTATACTGCACGTTACCACCAGGTGGCAGGACACTACAGCTGTACAGTACATTCCCTGCTGAGGCATGTGACAGACTGGGTGTTATAATGCACGTCACCACCAGGTGGCAGGGCACTACAGCTGTACAATACATTCCCTGCTGAGGCATGTGACAGACTGGGTGTTATACTGCACGTCACCACCAGGTGGCAGGGCACTACAGCTGTACAGTACATTCCCTGCTGAGGCATGTGACAGACTGGGTGTTATACTGCACGTCACCACCAGGTGGCAGGGCACTACAGCTGTACAGTACATTCCCTGCTGAGACATGTGACAGACTGGGTGTTACACTGCACGTCACCACCAGGTGGAAGGGCACTACAGCTGTACAGTACATTCCCTGCTGAGACATGTGACAGACTGGGTGTTATACTGCCCGTCACCACCAGGTGGCAGGGCACTACAGCTGTACAGTACATTCCCTGCTGAGGCATGTGACAGACTGGGTGTTATACTGCACGTCACCACCAGGTGGCAGGGCACTACAGCTGTACAGTACATTCCCTGCTGAGGCATGTGACAGACGGTGTTATACTGCACGGCACCACCAGGTGGCAGGGCACTACAGCTGTACAGTACATTCCCTGCTGAGGCATGTGACAGACTGGCTGTTATAATGCACGTCACCACCAGGTGGCAGGGCACTACAGCTGTACAGTACATTCCCTGCTGAGGCATGTGACAGACGGTGTTATACTGCACGTCACCACCAGGTGGCAGGGCACTACAGCTGTACAGTACATTCCCTGCTGAGGCATGTGACAGACTGGGTGTTATACTGCACGTCACCACCAGGTGGCAGGGCACTACAGCTGTACAGTACATTCCCTGCTGAGGCATGTGACAGACTGGGTGTTATAATGCACGTCACCACCAGGTGGCAGGGCACTACAGCTGTACAGTACATTCCCTGCTGAGGCATGTGACAGACTGGGTGTTATACTGCACGTCACCACCAGGTGGCAGGGCACTACAGCTGTACAGTACATTCCCTGCTGAGGCATGTGACAGAGTGGGTGTTATACTGCCCGTCACCACCAGGTGGCAGGGCACTACAGCTGTACAGTACATTCCCTGCTGAGACATGTGACAGACGGTGTTATACTGCACGGCACCACCAGGTGGCAGGGCACTACAGCTGTACAGTACATTCCCTGCTGAGGCATGTGACAGACGGTGTTATACTGCACGGCACCACCAGGTGGCAGGGCACTACAGCTGTACAGTACATTCCCTGCTGAGGCATGTGACAGACTGGCTGTTATAATGCACGTCACCACCAGGTGGCAGGGCACTACAGCTGTACAGTACATTCCCTGCTGAGGCATGTGACAGACTGGCTGTTATAATGCACGTCACCACCAGGTGGCAGGGCACTACAGCTGTACAGTACATTCCCTGCTGAGGCATGTGACAGACTGGGTGTTACACTGCACGTCACCACCAGGTGGAAGGGCACTACAGCTGTACAGTGCATTCCCTGCTGAGGCATGTGACAGACTGGGTGTTATACTGCACGTTACCACCAGGTGGCAGGACACTACAGCTGTACAGTACATTCCCTGCTGAGGCATGTGACAGACTGGGTGTTATACCGCACGTCACCACCAGGTGGCAGGGCACTACAGCTGTACAGTACATTCCCTGCTGAGGCATGTGACAGACTGGGTGTTATACTGCACGTCACCACCAGGTGGCAGGGCACTACAGCTGTACAGTATATTCCCTGCTGAGGCATGTGACAGACTGGGTGTTATACTTCCCATCACCACCAGGTGGCAGGGCACTACAGCTGTACAGTACATTCCCTGCTGAGGCATGTGACAGACTGGGTGTTATAATGCACGTCAACACCAGGTGGCAGGGCACTACAGCTGTACAGTACATTCCCTGCTGAGGCATGTGACAGACTGGGTGTTATACTTCCCATCACCACCAGGTGGCAGGGCACTACAGCTGTACAGTACATTCCCTGCTGAGGCATGTGACAGACTGGGTGTTATACTGCCCGTCACCACCAGGTGGCAGGGCACTACAGCTGTACAGTACATTCCCTGCTGAGACATGTGACAGACTGGGTGTTACACTGCACGTCACCACCAGGTGGCAGGGCACTACAGCTGTACAGTACATTCCCTGCTGAGGCATGTGACAGACTGGGTGTTATACTGCACGTCACCACCAGGTGGCAGGGCACTACAGCTGTACAGTGCATTTCCTGCTGAGACATGTGACAGACTGGGTGTTATACTGCACGTTACCACCAGGTGGCAGGACACTACAGCTGTACAGTACATTCCCTGCTGAGGCATGTGACAGACTGGGTGTTATACTGCACGTCACCACCAGGTGGCAGGGCACTACAGCTGTACAGTGCATTCCCTGCTGAGGCATGTGACAGACTGGGTGTTATACTGCACGTTACCACCAGGTGGCAGGACACTACAGCTGTACAGTACATTCCCTGCTGAGGCATGTGACAGACTGGGTGTTACACTGCACGTCACCACCAGGTGGCAGGGCACTACAGCTGTACAGTACATTCCCTGCTGAGGCATGTGACAGACGGTGTTATACTGCACGTCACCACCAGGTGGCAGGGCACTACAGCTGTACAGTACATTCCCTGCTGAGGCATGTCACAGACTGGGTGTTATACCGCACGTCACCACCAGGTGGCAGGGCACTACAGCTGTACAGTACATTCCCTGCTGAGGCATGTGACAGACTGGGTGTTATAATGCACGTCACCACCAGGTGGCAGGACACTACAGCTGTACAGTACATTCCCTGCTGAGACATGTGACAGACTGGCTGTTATACCGCACGTCACCACCAGGTGGCAGGGCACTACAGCTGTACAGTACATTCCCTGCTGAGGCATGTGACAGACGGTGTTATACTGCACGTCACCACCAGGTGGCAGGGCACTACAGCTGTACAGTACATTCCCTGCTGAGGCATGTGACAGACTGGGTGTTACACTGCACGTCACCACCAGGTGGCAGGGCACTACAGCTGTACAGTACATTCCCTGCTGAGGCATGTCACAGACTGGGTGTTATACCGCACGTCACCACCAGGTGGCAGGGCACTACAGCTGTACAGTACATTCCCTGCTGAGGCATGTGACAGACTGGGTGTTATAATGCACGTCACCACCAGGTGGCAGGGCACTACAGCTGTACAGTACATTCCCTGCTGAGGCATGTGACAGACTGGGTGTTATACTGCACGTCACCACCAGGTGGAAGGGCACTACAGCTGTACAGTACATTCCCTGCTGAGACATGTGACAGACTGGGTGTTATACTGCCCGTCACCACCAGGTGGCAGGGCACTACAGCTGTACAGTACATTCCCTGCTGAGGCATGTGACAGACTGGGTGTTATACTGCACGTTACCACCAGGTGGCAGGACACTACACCTGTACAGTACATTCCCTGCTGAGGCATGTGACAGACTGGGTGTTACACTGCACGTCACCACCAGGTGGCAGGACACTACAGCTGTACAGTACATTCCCTGCTGAGGCATGTGACAGACTGGGTGTTACACTGCACGTCACCACCAGGTGGCAGGGCACTACAGCTGTACAGTACATTCCCTGCTGAGGCATGTGACAGACTGGGTGTTACACTGCACGTCACCACCAGGTGGCAGGGCACTACAGCTGTACAGTACATTCCCTGCTGAGGCATGTGACAGACTGGCTGTTATAATGCACGTCACCACCAGGTGGCAGGGCACTACAGCTGTACAGTACATTCCCTGCTGAGGCATGTGACAGACTGGGTGTTATAATGCACGTCACCACCAGGTGGCAGGGCACTACAGCTGTACAGTACATTACCTGCTGAGGCATGTGACAGACTGGGTGTTATACTGCCCGTCACCACCAGGTGGCAGGACACTACAGCTGTACAGTACATTCCCTGCTGAGGCATGTGACAGACTGGGTGTTATACTGCCCGTCACCACTAGGTGGCAGGGCACACCAGCTGTACAGCACATTCCCTGCTGAGACATGTGACAGACTGGGTGTTATACTGCCCGTCACCACCAGGTGGCTGGACACTACAGCTGTACAGTACATTCCCTGCTGAGACATGTGACAGACTGGGTGTTATACTGCACGTCACCACCAGGTGGCAGGGCACTACAGCTGTACAGTACATTCCCTGCTGAGGCATGTGACAGACTGGCTGTTATAATGCACGTCACCACCAGGTGGCAGGGCACTACAGCTGTACAGTACATTCCCTGCTGAGGCATGTGACAGACTGGGTGTTATACTGCACGTTACCACCAGGTGGCAGGGCACTACAGCTGTACAGTACATTCCCTGCTGAGGCATGTGACAGACTGGCAGTTATACTGCACGTCACCACCAGGTGGCAGGGCACTACAGCTGTACAGTACATTCCCTGCTGAGGCATGTGACAGACTGGCTGTTATACTGCACGTCACCACCAGGTGGCAGGGCAGTACAGCTGTACAGTACATTCCCTGCTGAGGCATGTGACAGACTGGGTGTTATACTGCACGTCACCACCAGGTGGCAGGGCACTACAGCTGTACAGTACGTTCCCTGCTGAGGCATGTGACAGACTGGCTGTTATACTGCACGTCACCACCAGGTGGAAGGGCACTACAGCTGTACAGTACATTCCCTGCTGAGGCATGTGACAGACTGGGTGTTATACTGCACGTCACCACCAGGTGGCAGGGCACTACAGCTGTACAGTACATTCCCTGCTGAGGCATGTGACAGACTGGGTGTTATACCGCACGTCACCACCAGGTGGCAGGGCACTACAGCTGTACAGTACATTCCCTGCTGAGGCATGTCACAGACTGGGTGTTATACTGCACGTCACCACCAGGTGACAGGGCACTACAGCTGTACAGTACATTCCCTGCTGAGGCATGTGACAGACTGGGTGTTATACCGCACGTCACCACCAGGTGGCAGGGCACTACAACTGTACAGTACATTCCCTGCTGAGGCATGTGAAAGACGGTGTTATACTGCACGTCACCACCAGGTGGCAGGGCACTACAGCTGTACAGTACATTCCCTGCTGAGGCATGTGACAGACTGGGTGTTATACTGCACGTTACCACCAGGTGGCAGGGCACTACAGCTGTACAGTACATTCCCTGCTGAGGCATGTGACAGACTGGGTGTTATACTGCACGTCACCACCAGGTGTCAGGGCACTACAGCTGTACAGTACATTCCCTGCTGAGGCATGTGACAGACTGGGTGTTATACCGCACGTCACCACCAGGTGGCAGGGCACTACAGCTGTACAGTATATTCCCTGCTGAGGCATGTGACAGACTGGGTGTTATAATGCACGGCACCACCAGGTGGCAGGGCACTACAGCTGTACAGTACATTCCCTGCTGAGGCATGTGACAGACTGGGTGTTATACTGCACGTCACCACCAGGTGGCAGGGCACTACAGCTGTACAGTACATTCCCTGCTGAGGCATGTCACAGACTGGGTGTTATACTGCACGTCACCACCAGGTGGCAGGGCACTACAGCTGTACAGTATATTCCCTGCTGAGGCATGTGACAGACTGGGTGTTATACTGCACGTCACCACCAGGTGGCAGGGCACTACAGCTGTACAGTACATTACCTGCTGAGGCATGTCACAGACTGGCTGTTATACTGCACGTCACCACCAGGTGGCAGGGCACTACAGCTGTACAGTACGTTCCCTGCTGAGGCATGTGACAGACGGTGTTATAATGCACGTCACCACCAGGTGGCAGGGCACTACAGCTGTACAGTACATTCCCTGCTGAGGCATGTTACAGACTGGGTGTTATAATGCACGTCACCACCAGGTGGCAGGGCACTACAGCTGTACAGTACATTCCCTGCTGAGGCATGTGACAGACTGGGTGTTATACTGTACGTCACCACCAGGTGGCAGGGCACTACAGCTGTACAGTACATTCCCTGCTGAGGCATGTGACAGACTGGGTGTTATACCGCACGTCACCACCAGGTGGCAGGGCACTACAGCTGTACAGTACATTCCCTGCTGAGACATGTGACAGACTGGGTGTTATACTGCCCGTCACCACCAGGTGGCAGGGCACACCAGCTGTACAGTACATTCCCTGCTGAGACATGTGACAGACTGGGTGTTATACTGCCCGTCACCACCAGGTGGCAGGGCACACCAGCTGTACAGCACATTCCCTGCTGAGACATGTGACAGACTGGGTGTTATACTGCCCGTCACCACCAGGTGGCAGGACACTACAGCTGTACAGTACATTCCCTGCTGAGGCATGTGACAGACTGGGTGTTATACTGCCCGTCACCACTAGGTGGCAGGGCACACCAGCTGTACAGCACATTCCCTGCTGAGACATGTGACAGACTGGGTGTTATACTGCCCGTCACCACCAGGTGGCAGGACACTACAGCTGTACAGTACATTCCCTGCTGAGACATGTGACAGACTGGGTGTTATACTGCACGTCACCACCAGGTGGCAGGGCACTACAGCTGTACAGTACATTCCCTGCTGAGGCATGTGACAGACTGGCTGTTATAATGCACGTCACCACCAGGTGGCAGGGCACTACAGCTGTACAGTACATTCCCTGCTGAGGCATGTGACAGACTGGGTGTTATACTGCACGTTACCACCAGGTGGCAGGGCACTACAGCTGTACAGTACATTCCCTGCTGAGGCATGTGACAGACTGGCAGTTATACTGCACGTCACCACCAGGTGGCAGGGCACTACAGCTGTACAGTACATTCCCTGCTGAGGCATGTGACAGACTGGCTGTTATACTGCACGTCACCACCAGGTGGCAGGGCAGTACAGCTGTACAGTACATTCCCTGCTGAGGCATGTGACAGACTGGGTGTTATACTGCACGTCACCACCAGGTGGCTGGGCACTACAGCTGTACAGTACGTTCCCTGCTGAGGCATGTGACAGACTGGCTGTTATACTGCACGTCACCACCAGGTGGAAGGGCACTACAGCTGTACAGTACATTCCCTGCTGAGGCATGTGACAGACTGGGTGTTATACTGCACGTCACCACCAGGTGGCAGGGCACTACAGCTGTACAGTACATTCCCTGCTGAGGCATGTGACAGACTGGGTGTTATACTGCACGTCACCACCAGGTGGCAAGGCACTACAGCTGTACAGTACATTCCCTGCTGAGGCATGTCACAGACTGGGTGTTATACCGCACGTCACCACCAGGTGGCAGGGCACTACAGCTGTACAGTACATTCCCTGCTGAGGCATGTCACAGACTGGGTGTTATACTGCACGTCACCACCAGGTGACAGGGCACTAAAGCTGTACAGTACATTCCCTGCTGAGGCATGTGACAGACTGGGTGTTATACTGCACGTCACCACCAGGTGGCAGGGCACTACAGCTGTACAGTACATTCCCTGCTGAGGCATGTGACAGACTGGGTGTTATACTGCACGTCACCACCAGGTGGCAGGGCACTACAGCTGTACAGTACATTCCCTGCTGAGGCATGTGACAGACTGGGTGTTATACTGCACGTCACCACCAGGTGGCAGGGCACTACAGCTGTACAGTACATTCCCTGCTGAGGCATGTGACAGAATGGGTGTTATACTGCACGTCACCACCAGGTGGCAGGGCACTACAGCTGTACAGTACATTCCCTGCTGAGGCATGTGACAGACTGGGTGTTATACTGCACGTTACCACCAGGTGGCAGGGCACTACAGCTGTACAGTACATTCCCTGCTGAGGCATGTGACAGACTGGGTGTTATACTGCACGTCACCACCAGGTGGCAGGGCACTACAGCTGTACAGTACATTCCCTGCTGAGGCATGTGACAGACTGGGTGTTATACCGCACGTCACCACCAGGTGGCAGGGCACTACAGCTGTACAGTATATTCCCTGCTGAGGCATGTGACAGACTGGGTGTTATAATGCACGGCACCACCAGGTGGCAGGGCACTACAGCTGTACAGTACATTCCCTGCTGAGGCATGTGACAGACTGGGTGTTATACTGCACGTCACCACCAGGTGGCAGGGCACTACAGCTGTACAGTACATTCCCTGCTGAGGCATGTCACAGACTGGGTGTTATACTGCACGTCACCACCAGGTGGCAGGGCACTACAGCTGTACAGTACATTCCCTGCTGAGGCATGTCACAGACTGGGTGTTATACTGCACGTCACCACCAGGTGGCAGGGCACTACAGCTGTACAGTATATTCCCTGCTGAGGCATGTGACAGACTGGGTGTTATACTGCACGTCACCACCAGGTGGCAGGGCACTACAGCTGTACAGTACATTCCCTGCTGAGGCATGTCACAGACTGGCTGTTATACTGCACGTCACCACCAGGTGGCAGGGCACTACAGCTGTACAGTACGTTCCCTGCTGAGGCATGTGACAGACGGTGTTATAATGCACGTCACCACCAGGTGGCAGGGCACTACAGCTGTACAGTACATTCCCTGCTGAGGCATGTGACAGACTGGGTGTTATACCGCACGTCCCCACCAGGTGGCAGGGCACTACAGCTGTACAGTACATTCCCTGCTGAGGCATGTGACAGACTGGGTGTTATACCGCACGTCACCACCAGGTGGCAGGGCACTACAGCTGTACAGTATATTCCCTGCTGAGGCATGTGACAGACTGGGTGTTATAATGCACGGCACCACCAGGTGGCAGGGCACTACAGCTGTACAGTACATTCCCTGCTGAGGCATGTGACAGACTGGGTGTTATACTGCACCTCACCACCAGGTGGCAGGGCACTACAGCTGTACAGTACATTCCCTGCTGAGGCATGTGACAGACTGGGTGTTATACTGCACGTTACCACCAGGTGGCAGGACACTACACCTGTACAGTACATTCCCTGCTGAGGCATGTGACAGACTGGGTGTTACACTGCACGTCACCACCAGGTGGCAGGACACTACAGCTGTACAGTACATTCCCTGCTGAGGCATGTGACAGACTGGGTGTTACACTGCACGTCACCACCAGGTGGCAGGGCACTACAGCTGTACAGTACATTCCCTGCTGAGGCATGTGACAGACTGGGTGTTACACTGCACGTCACCACCAGGTGGCAGGGCACTACAGCTGTACAGTACATTCCCTGCTGAGGCATGTGACAGACTGGCTGTTATAATGCACGTCACCACCAGGTGGCAGGGCACTACAGCTGTACAGTACATTCCCTGCTGAGGCATGTGACAGACTGGGTGTTATAATGCACGTCACCACCAGGTGGCAGGGCACTACAGCTGTACAGTACATTACCTGCTGAGGCATGTGACAGACTGGGTGTTATACTGCCCGTCACCACCAGGTGGCAGGACACTACAGCTGTACAGTACATTCCCTGCTGAGGCATGTGACAGACTGGGTGTTATACTGCCCGTCACCACTAGGTGGCAGGGCACACCAGCTGTACAGCACATTCCCTGCTGAGACATGTGACAGACTGGGTGTTATACTGCCCGTCACCACCAGGTGGCTGGACACTACAGCTGTACAGTACATTCCCTGCTGAGACATGTGACAGACTGGGTGTTATACTGCACGTCACCACCAGGTGGCAGGGCACTACAGCTGTACAGTACATTCCCTGCTGAGGCATGTGACAGACTGGCTGTTATAATGCACGTCACCACCAGGTGGCAGGGCACTACAGCTGTACAGTACATTCCCTGCTGAGGCATGTGACAGACTGGGTGTTATACTGCACGTTACCACCAGGTGGCAGGGCACTACAGCTGTACAGTACATTCCCTGCTGAGGCATGTGACAGACTGGCAGTTATACTGCACGTCACCACCAGGTGGCAGGGCACTACAGCTGTACAGTACATTCCCTGCTGAGGCATGTGACAGACTGGCTGTTATACTGCACGTCACCACCAGGTGGCAGGGCAGTACAGCTGTACAGTACATTCCCTGCTGAGGCATGTGACAGACTGGGTGTTATACTGCACGTCACCACCAGGTGGCAGGGCACTACAGCTGTACAGTACGTTCCCTGCTGAGGCATGTGACAGACTGGCTGTTATACTGCACGTCACCACCAGGTGGAAGGGCACTACAGCTGTACAGTACATTCCCTGCTGAGGCATGTGACAGACTGGGTGTTATACTGCACGTCACCACCAGGTGGCAGGGCACTACAGCTGTACAGTACATTCCCTGCTGAGGCATGTGACAGACTGGGTGTTATACCGCACGTCACCACCAGGTGGCAGGGCACTACAGCTGTACAGTACATTCCCTGCTGAGGCATGTCACAGACTGGGTGTTATACTGCACGTCACCACCAGGTGACAGGGCACTACAGCTGTACAGTACATTCCCTGCTGAGGCATGTGACAGACTGGGTGTTATACTGCACGTCACCACCAGGTGGCAGGGCACTACAGCTGTACAGTACATTCCCTGCTGAGGCATGTGACAGACTGGGTGTTATACCGCACGTCACCACCAGGTGGCAGGGCACTACAACTGTACAGTACATTCCCTGCTGAGGCATGTGAAAGACGGTGTTATACTGCACGTCACCACCAGGTGGCAGGGCACTACAGCTGTACAGTACATTCCCTGCTGAGGCATGTGACAGACTGGGTGTTATACTGCACGTTACCACCAGGTGGCAGGGCACTACAGCTGTACAGTACATTCCCTGCTGAGGCATGTGACAGACTGGGTGTTATACTGCACGTCACCACCAGGTGTCAGGGCACTACAGCTGTACAGTACATTCCCTGCTGAGGCATGTGACAGACTGGGTGTTATACCGCACGTCACCACCAGGTGGCAGGGCACTACAGCTGTACAGTATATTCCCTGCTGAGGCATGTGACAGACTGGGTGTTATAATGCACGGCACCACCAGGTGGCAGGGCACTACAGCTGTACAGTACATTCCCTGCTGAGGCATGTGACAGACTGGGTGTTATACTGCACGTCACCACCAGGTGGCAGGGCACTACAGCTGTACAGTACATTCCCTGCTGAGGCATGTCACAGACTGGGTGTTATACTGCACGTCACCACCAGGTGGCAGGGCACTACAGCTGTACAGTATATTCCCTGCTGAGGCATGTGACAGACTGGGTGTTATACTGCACGTCACCACCAGGTGGCAGGGCACTACAGCTGTACAGTACATTACCTGCTGAGGCATGTCACAGACTGGCTGTTATACTGCACGTCACCACCAGGTGGCAGGGCACTACAGCTGTACAGTACGTTCCCTGCTGAGGCATGTGACAGACGGTGTTATAATGCACGTCACCACCAGGTGGCAGGGCACTACAGCTGTACAGTACATTCCCTGCTGAGGCATGTGACAGACTGGGTGTTATAATGCACGTCACCACCAGGTGGCAGGGCACTACAGCTGTACAGTACATTCCCTGCTGAGGCATGTGACAGACTGGGTGTTATACTGCACGTCACCACCAGGTGGCAGGGCACTACAGCTGTACAGTACATTCCCTGCTGAGGCATGTGACAGACTGGGTGTTATACCGCACGTCACCACCAGGTGGCAGGGCACTACAGCTGTACAGTACATTCCCTGCTGAGACATGTGACAGACTGGGTGTTATACTGCCCGTCACCACCAGGTGGCAGGGCACACCAGCTGTACAGTACATTCCCTGCTGAGACATGTGACAGACTGGGTGTTATACTGCCCGTCACCACCAGGTGGCAGGGCACACCAGCTGTACAGCACATTCCCTGCTGAGACATGTGACAGACTGGGTGTTATACTGCCCGTCACCACCAGGTGGCAGGACACTACAGCTGTACAGTACATTCCCTGCTGAGGCATGTGACAGACTGGGTGTTATACTGCCCGTCACCACTAGGTGGCAGGGCACACCAGCTGTACAGCACATTCCCTGCTGAGACATGTGACAGACTGGGTGTTATACTGCCCGTCACCACCAGGTGGCAGGACACTACAGCTGTACAGTACATTCCCTGCTGAGACATGTGACAGACTGGGTGTTATACTGCACGTCACCACCAGGTGGCAGGGCACTACAGCTGTACAGTACATTCCCTGCTGAGGCATGTGACAGACTGGCTGTTATAATGCACGTCACCACCAGGTGGCAGGGCACTACAGCTGTACAGTACATTCCCTGCTGAGGCATGTGACAGACTGGGTGTTATACTGCACGTTACCACCAGGTGGCAGGGCACTACAGCTGTACAGTACATTCCCTGCTGAGGCATGTGACAGACTGGCAGTTATACTGCACGTCACCACCAGGTGGCAGGGCACTACAGCTGTACAGTACATTCCCTGCTGAGGCATGTGACAGACTGGCTGTTATACTGCACGTCACCACCAGGTGGCAGGGCAGTACAGCTGTACAGTACATTCCCTGCTGAGGCATGTGACAGACTGGGTGTTATACTGCACGTCACCACCAGGTGGCTGGCCACTACAGCTGTACAGTACGTTCCCTGCTGAGGCATGTGACAGACTGGCTGTTATACTGCACGTCACCACCAGGTGGAAGGGCACTACAGCTGTACAGTACATTCCCTGCTGAGGCATGTGACAGACTGGGTGTTATACTGCACGTCACCACCAGGTGGCAGGGCACTACAGCTGTACAGTACATTCCCTGCTGAGGCATGTGACAGACTGGGTGTTATACTGCACGTCACCACCAGGTGGCAAGGCACTACAGCTGTACAGTACATTCCCTGCTGAGGCATGTCACAGACTGGGTGTTATACCGCACGTCACCACCAGGTGGCAGGGCACTACAGCTGTACAGTACATTCCCTGCTGAGGCATGTCACAGACTGGGTGTTATACTGCACGTCACCACCAGGTGACAGGGCACTAAAGCTGTACAGTACATTCCCTGCTGAGGCATGTGACAGACTGGGTGTTATACTGCACGTCACCACCAGGTGGCAGGGCACTACAGCTGTACAGTACATTCCCTGCTGAGGCATGTGACAGACTGGGTGTTATACTGCACGTCACCACCAGGTGGCAGGGCACTACAGCTGTACAGTACATTCCCTGCTGAGGCATGTGACAGACTGGGTGTTATACTGCACGTCACCACCAGGTGGCAGGGCACTACAGCTGTACAGTACATTCCCTGCTGAGGCATGTGACAGACTGGGTGTTATACTGCACGTCACCACCAGGTGGCAGGGCACTACAGCTGTACAGTACATTCCCTGCTGAGGCATGTGACAGACTGGGTGTTATACTGCACGTTACCACCAGGTGGCAGGGCACTACAGCTGTACAGTACATTCCCTGCTGAGGCATGTGACAGACTGGGTGTTATACTGCACGTCACCACCAGGTGGCAGGGCACTACAGCTGTACAGTACATTCCCTGCTGAGGCATGTGACAGACTGGGTGTTATACCGCACGTCACCACCAGGTGGCAGGGCACTACAGCTGTACAGTATATTCCCTGCTGAGGCATGTGACAGACTGGGTGTTATAATGCACGGCACCACCAGGTGGCAGGGCACTACAGCTGTACAGTACATTCCCTGCTGAGGCATGTGACAGACTGGGTGTTATACTGCACGTCACCACCAGGTGGCAGGGCACTACAGCTGTACAGTACATTCCCTGCTGAGGCATGTCACAGACTGGGTGTTATACCGCACGTCACCACCAGGTGGCAGGGCACTACAGCTGTACAGTACATTCCCTGCTGAGGCATGTCACAGACTGGGTGTTATACTGCACGTCACCACCAGGTGACAGGGCACTAAAGCTGTACAGTACATTCCCTGCTGAGGCATGTGACAGACTGGGTGTTATACTGCACGTCACCACCAGGTGGCAGGGCACTACAGCTGTACAGTACATTCCCTGCTGAGGCATGTGACAGACTGGGTGTTATACTGCACGTCACCACCAGGTGGCAGGGCACTACAGCTGTACAGTACATTCCCTGCTGAGGCATGTGACAGACTGGGTGTTATACTGCACGTCACCACCAGGTGGCAGGGCACTACAGCTGTACAGTACATTCCCTGCTGAGGCATGTGACAGACTGGGTGTTATACTGCACGTCACCACCAGGTGGCAGGGCACTACAGCTGTACAGTACATTCCCTGCTGAGGCATGTGACAGACTGGGTGTTATACTGCACGTTACCACCAGGTGGCAGGGCACTACAGCTGTACAGTACATTCCCTGCTGAGGCATGTGACAGACTGGGTGTTATACTGCACGTCACCACCAGGTGGCAGGGCACTACAGCTGTACAGTACATTCCCTGCTGAGGCATGTGACAGACTGGGTGTTATACCGCACGTCACCACCAGGTGGCAGGGCACTACAGCTGTACAGTATATTCCCTGCTGAGGCATGTGACAGACTGGGTGTTATAATGCACGGCACCACCAGGTGGCAGGGCACTACAGCTGTACAGTACATTCCCTGCTGAGGCATGTGACAGACTGGGTGTTATACTGCACGTCACCACCAGGTGGCAGGGCACTACAGCTGTACAGTACATTCCCTGCTGAGGCATGTCACAGACTGGGTGTTATACTGCACGTCACCACCAGGTGGCAGGGCACTACAGCTGTACAGTACATTCCCTGCTGAGGCATGTCACAGACTGGGTGTTATACTGCACGTCACCACCAGGTGGCAGGGCACTACAGCTGTACAGTATATTCCCTGCTGAGGCATGTGACAGACTGGGTGTTATACTGCACGTCACCACCAGGTGGCAGGGCACTACAGCTGTACAGTACATTCCCTGCTGAGGCATGTCACAGACTGGCTGTTATACTGCACGTCACCACCAGGTGGCAGGGCACTACAGCTGTACAGTACGTTCCCTGCTGAGGCATGTGACAGACGGTGTTATAATGCACGTCACCACCAGGTGGCAGGGCACTACAGCTGTACAGTACATTCCCTGCTGAGGCATGTGACAGACTGGGTGTTATACCGCACGTCCCCACCAGGTGGCAGGGCACTACAGCTGTACAGTACATTCCCTGCTGAGGCATGTGACAGACTGGGTGTTATACCGCACGTCACCACCAGGTGGCAGGGCACTACAGCTGTACAGTATATTCCCTGCTGAGGCATGTGACAGACTGGGTGTTATAATGCACGGCACCACCAGGTGGCAGGGCACTACAGCTGTACAGTACATTCCCTGCTGAGGCATGTGACAGACTGGGTGTTATACTGCACCTCACCACCAGGTGGCAGGGCACTACAGCTGTACAGCACATTCCCTGCTGAGGCATGTCACAGACTGGGTGTTATACTGCACGTCACCACCAGGTGGCAGGGCACTACAGCTGTACAGTACATTCCCTGCTGAGGCATGTCACAGACTGGGTGTTATACTGCACGTCACCACCAGGTGGCAGGGCACTACAGCTGTACAGTACATTCCCTGCTGAGGCATGTGACAGACTGGGTGTTATACTGCACGTCACCACCAGGTGGCAGGGCACTACAGCTGTACAGTACATTCCCTGCTGAGGCATGTCACAGACTGGGTGTTATACTGCACGTCACCACCAGGTGGCAGGGAACTACAGCTGTACAGTACATTCCCTGCTGAGGCATGTGACAGACTGGGTATTATAGTGCACGTCACCACCAGGTGGCAGGGCACTACAGCTGTACAGTACATTCCCTGCTGAGGCATGTGACAGACTGGGTGTTATACTGCACGTCACCACCAGGTGGCAGGGCACTACAGCTGTACAGTACATTCCCTGCTGAGGCATGTGACAGACTGGGTGTTATACTGCACGTCACCACCAGGTGGCAGGGCACTACAGCTGTACAGTACATTCCCTGCTGAGGCATGTGACAGACTGAGTGTTATACTGCACGTCACCACCAGGTGGCAGGGCACTACAGCTGTACAATACATTCCCTGCTGAGGCATGTGACAGACTGGGTGTTATACTGCACGTCACCACCAGGTGGCAGGGCACTACAGCTGTACAGTACGTTCCCTGCTGAGGCATGTGACAGACTGGCTGTTATACTGCACGTCACCACCAGGTGGAAGGGCACTACAGCTGTACAGTACATTCCCTGCTGAGGCATGTGACAGACTGGGTGTTATACTGCACGTCACCACCAGGTGGCAGGGCACTACAGCTGTACAGTACATTCCCTGCTGAGGCATGTGACAGACTGGGTGTTATACCGCACGTCACCACCAGGTGGCAGGGCACTACAGCTGTACAGTACATTCCCTGCTGAGGCATGTCACAGACTGGGTGTTATACTGCACGTCACCACCAGGTGACAGGGCACTACAGCTGTACAGTACATTCCCTGCTGAGGCATGTGACAGACTGGGTGTTATACTGCACGTCACCACCAGGTGGCAGGGCACTACAGCTGTACAGTACATTCCCTGCTGAGGCATGTGACAGACTGGGTGTTATACTGCACGTCACCACCAGGTGGCAGGGCACTACAACTGTACAGTACATTCCCTGCTGAGGCATGTGACAGACGGTGTTATACTGCACGTCACCACCAGGTGGCAGGGCACTACAGCTGTACAGTACATTCCCTGCTGAGGCATGTGACAGACTGGGTGTTATACTGCACGTTACCACCAGGTGGCAGGGCACTACAGCTGTACAGTACATTCCCTGCTGAGGCATGTGACAGACTGGGTGTTATACTGCACGTCACCACCAGGTGGCAGGGCACTACAGCTGTACAGTACATTCCCTGCTGAGGCATGTGACAGACTGGGTGTTATACCGCACGTCACCACCAGGTGGCAGGGCACTACAGCTGTACAGTATATTCCCTGCTGAGGCATGTGACAGACTGGGTGTTATAATGCACGGCACCACCAGGTGGCAGGGCACTACAGCTGTACAGTACATTCCCTGCTGAGGCATGTGACAGACTGGGTGTTATACTGCACGTCACCACCAGGTGGCAGGGCACTACAGCTGTACAGTACATTCCCTGCTGAGGCATGTCACAGACTGGGTGTTATACTGCACGTCACCATCAGGTGGCAGGGCACTACAGCTGTACAGTATATTCCCTGCTGAGGCATGTGACAGACTGGGTGTTATACTGCACGTCACCACCAGGTGGCAGGGCACTACAGCTGTACAGTACATTCCCTGCTGAGGCATGTCACAGACTGGCTGTTATACTGCACGTCACCACCAGGTGGCAGGGCACTACAGCTGTACAGTACGTTCCCTGCTGAGGCATGTGACAGACGGTGTTATAATGCACGTCACCACCAGGTGGCAGGGCACTACAGCTGTACAGTACATTCCCTGCTGAGGCATGTGACAGACTGGGTGTTATAATGCACGTCACCACCAGGTGGCAGGGCACTACAGCTGTACAGTACATTCCCTGCTGAGGCATGTGACAGACTGGGTGTTATACTGCACGTCACCACCAGGTGGCAGGGCACTACAGCTGTACAGTACATTCCCTGCTGAGGCATGTGACAGACTGGGTGTTATACCGCACGTCACCACCAGGTGGCAGGGCACTACAGCTGTACAGCACATTCCCTGCTGAGACATGTGACAGACTGGGTGTTATACTGCCCGTCACCACCAGGTGGCAAGGCACACCAGCTGTACAGCACATTCCCTGCTGAGACATGTGACAGACTGGGTGTTATACTGCCCGTCACCACCAGGTGGCAGGGCACACCAGCTGTACAGCACATTCCCTGCTGAGACATGTGACAGACTGGGTGTTATACTGCCCGTCACCACCAGGTGGCAGGACACTACAGCTGTACAGTACATTCCCTGCTGAGGCATGTGACAGACTGGGTGTTATACTGCCCGTCACCACTAGGTGGCAGGGCACACCAGCTGTACAGCACATTCCCTGCTGAGACATGTGACAGACTGGGTGTTATACTGCACGTCACCACCAGGTGGCAGGGCACTACAGCTGTACAGTACATTCCCTGCTGAGGCATGTGACAGACTGGCTGTTATAATGCACGTCACCACCAGGTGGCAGGGCACTACAGCTGTACAGTACATTCCCTGCTGAGGCATGTGACAGACTGGGTGTTATACTGCACGTTACCACCAGGTGGCAGGGCACTACAGCTGTACAGTACATTCCCTGCTGAGGCATGTGACAGACTGGCAGTTATACTGCACGTCACCACCAGGTGGCAGGGCACTACAGCTGTACAGTACATTCCCTGCTGAGGCATGTGACAGACTGGCTGTTATACTGCACGTCACCACCAGGTGGCAGGGCACTACAGCTGTACAGTACATTCCCTGCTGAGGCATGTGACAGACTGGGTGTTATACTGCACGGCCCCCCAGGTGGCAGGGCACTACAGCTGTACAGTACATTCCCTGCTGAGACATGTGACAGACTGGGTGTTATACTGCACGTCACCACCAGGTGGAAGGGCACTACAGCTGTACAGTACATTCCCTGCTGAGACATGTGACAGACTGGGTGTTATACTGCACGGCCCCCCAGGTGGCAGGGCACTACAGCTGTACAGTACGTTCCCTGCTGAGGCATGTGACAGACGGTGTTATACTGCACGTCACCACCAGGTGGAAGGGCACTACAGCTGTACAGTACATTCCCTGCTGAGGCATGTGACAGACTGGGTGTTATACTGCACGTCACCACCAGGTGGCAGGGCACTACAGCTGTACAGTACATTCCCTGCTGAGGCATGTGACAGACTGGGTGTTATACCGCACGTCACCACCAGGTGGCAGGGCACTACAGCTGTACAGTACATTCCCTGCTGAGGCATGTCACAGACTGGGTGTTATACTGCACGTCACCACCAGGTGACAGGGCACTACAGCTGTACAGTACATTCCCTGCTGAGGCATGTGACAGACTGGGTGTTATACTGCACGTCACCACCAGGTGGCAGGGCACTACAGCTGTACAGTACATTCCCTGCTGAGGCATGTGACAGACTGGGTGTTATACTGCATGTCACCACCAGGTGGCAGGGCACTACAGCTGTACAGTACATTCCCTGCTGAGGCATGTGACAGACGGTGTTATACTGCACGTCACCACCAGGTGGCAGGGCACTACAGCTGTACAGTACATTCCCTGCTGAGGCATGTGACAGACTGGGTGTTATACTGCACGTTACCACCAGGTGGCAGGGCACTACAGCTGTACAGTACATTCCCTGCTGAGGCATGTGACAGACTGGGTGTTATACTGCACGTCACCACCAGGTGGCAGGGCACTACAGCTGTACAGTACATTCCCTGCTGAGGCATGTGACAGACTGGGTGTTATACCGCACGTCACCACCAGGTGGCAGGGCACTACAGCTGTACAGTATATTCCCTGCTGAGGCATGTGACAGACTGGGTGTTATAATGCACGGCACCACCAGGTGGCAGGGCACTACAGCTGTACAGTACATTCCCTGCTGAGGCATGTGACAGACTGGGTGTTATACTGCACGTCACCACCAGGTGGCAGGGCACTACAGCTGTACAGCACATTCCCTGCTGAGGCATGTCACAGACTGGGTGTTATACTGCACGTCACCACCAGGTGGCAGGGCACTACAGCTGTACAGTACATTCCCTGCTGAGGCATGTCACAGACTGGGTGTTATACTGCACGTCACCACCAGGTGGCAGGGCACTACAGCTGTACAGTATATTCCCTGCTGAGGCATGTGACAGACTGGGTGTTATACTGCACGTCACCACCAGGTGGCAGGGCACTACAGCTGTACAGTACATTCCCTGCTGAGGCATGTCACAGACTGGCTGTTATACTGCACGTCACCACCAGGTGGCAGGGCACTACAGCTGTACAGTACGTTCCCTGCTGAGGCATGTGACAGACGGTGTTATAATGCACGTCACCACCAGGTGGCAGGGCACTACAGCTGTACAGTACATTCCCTGCTGAGGCATGTGACAGACTGGGTGTTATACCGCACGTCACCACCAGGTGGCAGGGCACTACAGCTGTACAGTACATTCCCTGCTGAGGCATGTCACAGACTGGGTGTTATACTGCACGTCACCACCAGGTGGCAGGGCACTACAGCTGTACAGTACATTCCCTGCTGAGGCATGTGACAGACTGGGTGTTATAATGCACGTCACCACCAGGTGGCAGGGCACTACAGCTGTACAGTACATTCCCTGCTGAGGCATGTGACAGACTGGGTATTATAGTGCACGTCACCACCAGGTGGCAGGGCGCTACAGCTGTACAGTACATTCCCTGCTGAGGCATGTGACAGACTGGGTGTTATACTGCACGTCACCACCAGGTGGCAGGGCACTACAGCTGTACAGTACATTCCCTGCTGAGGCATGTGACAGACTGGGTGTTACACTGCACGTCACCACCAGGTGGCAGGGCACTACAGCTGTACAGTACATTCCCTGCTGAGGCATGTGACAGACTGGGTGTTATACCGCACGTCACCACCAGGTGGCAGGGCACTACAGCTGTACAGTACAATCCCTGCTGAGGCATGTGACAGACTGGGTGTTATACCGCACGTCACCACCAGGTGGCAGGGCACTACAGCTGTACAGTACATTCCCTGCTGAGGCATGTGACAGACTGGGTGTTATAATGCACGTCACCACCAGGTGGCAGGGCACTACAGCTGTACAGTACATTCCCTGCTGAGGCATGTGACAGACTGGGTGTTATACTGCACGTCACCACCAGGTGGCAGGGCACTACAGCTGTACAGTACATTCCCTGCTGAGGCATGTGACAGACTGGGTGTTATACCGCACGTCACCACCAGGTGGCAGGGCACTACAGCTGTACAGTACATTCCCTGCTGAGGCATGTCACAGACTGGGTGTTATACTGCACGTCACCACCAGGTGACAGGGCACTACAGCTGTACAGTACATTCCCTGCTGAGGCATGTGACAGACTGGGTGTTACACTGCACGTCACCACCAGGTGGCAGGGCACTACAGCTGTACAGTACATTCCCTGCTGAGGCATGTGACAGACTGGCTGTTATACTTCCCATCACCACCAGGTGGCAGGACACTACAGCTGTACAGTACATTCCCTGCTGAGGCATGTGACAGACTGGGTGTTATACTGCACGTCACCACCAGGTGGCAGGGCACTACAGCTGTACAGTACATTCCCTGCTGAGGCATGTGACAGACGGTGTTATACTGCACGTCACCACCAGGTGGCAGGGCACTACAGCTGTACAGTACATTCCCTGCTGAGGCATGTGACAGACTGGGTGTTATACTGCCCGTCACCACCAGGTGGCAGGACACTACAGCTGTACAGTACATTCCCTGCTGAGGCATGTGACAGACTGGGTGTTATACTGCACGTTACCACCAGGTGGCAGGGCACTACAGCTGTACAGTACATTCCCTGCTGAGGCATGTGACAGACTGGGTGTTATACTGCACGTCACCACCAGGTGGCAGGGCACTACAGCTGTACAGTACATTCCCTGCTGAGGCATGTGACAGACTGGGTGTTATACCGTACGTCACCACCAGGTGGCAGGGCACTACAGCTGTACAGTATATTCCCTGCTGAGGCATGTGACAGACTGGGTGTTATAATGCACGGCACCACCAGGTGGCAGGGCACTACAGCTGTACAGTACATTCCCTGCTGAGGCATGTGACAGACTGGGTGTTATACTGCACGTCACCACCAGGTGGCAGGGCACTACAGCTGTACAGTACATTCCCTGCTGAGGCATGTCACAGACTGGGTGTTATACTGCACGTCACCACCAGGTGGCAGGGCACTACAGCTGTACAGTACATTCCCTGCTGAGGCATGTCACAGACTGGGTGTTATACTGCACGTCACCACCAGGTGGCAGGGCACTACAGCTGTACAGTATATTCCCTGCTGAGGCATGTGACAGACTGGGTGTTATACTGCACGTCACCACCAGGTGGCAGGGCACTACAGCTGTACAGTACATTCCCTGCTGAGGCATGTCACAGACTGGCTGTTATACTGCACGTCACCACCAGGTGGCAGGGCACTACAGCTGTACAGTACGTTCCCTGCTGAGGCATGTGACAGACGGTGTTATAATGCACGTCACCACCAGGTGGCAGGGCACTACAGCTGTACAGTACATTCCCTGCTGAGGCATGTGACAGACTGGGTGTTATACCGCACGTCACCACCAGGTGGCAGGGCACTACAGCTGTACAGTATATTCCCTGCTGAGGCATGTGACAGACTGGGTGTTATAATGCACGGCACCACCAGGTGGCAGGGCACTACAGCTGTACAGTACATTCCCTGCTGAGGCATGTGACAGACGGTGTTATACCGCACGTCACCACCAGGTGGCAGGGCGCTACAGCTGTACACTACATTCCCTGCTGAGGCATGTGACAGACTGGGTGTTATACTGCACGTCACCACCAGGTGGCAGGGCACTACAGCTGTACAGCACATTCCCTGCTGAGGCATGTCACAGACTGGGTGTTATACTGCACGTCACCACCAGGTGGCAGGGCACTACAGCTGTACAGTACATTCCCTGCTGAGGCATGTCACAGACTGGGTGTTATACTGCACGTCACCACCAGGTGGCAGGGCACTACAGCTGTACAGTATATTCCCTGCTGAGGCATGTGACAGACTGGGTGTTATACTGCACGTCACCACCAGGTGGCAGGGCACTACAGCTGTACAGTACATTCCCTGCTGAGGCATGTCACAGACTGGCTGTTATACTGCACGTCACCACCAGGTGGCAGGGCACTACAGCTGTACAGTACGTTCCCTGCTGAGGCATGTGACAGACGGTGTTATAATGCACGTCACCACCAGGTGGCAGGGCACTACAGCTGTACAGTACATTCCCTGCTGAGGCATGTGACAGACTGGGTGTTATGCCGCACGTCACACCAGGTGGCAGGGCACTACAGCTGTACAGTACATTCCCTGCTGAGGCATGTGACAGACTGGGTGTTATACTGCACGTTACCACCAGGTGGCAGGGCACTACAGCTGTACAGTACATTCCCTGCTGAGGCATGTGACAGACTGGGTGTTATACCGCACGTCACCACCAGGTGGCAGGGCACTACAGCTGTACAGTACATTCCCTGCTGAGGCATGTCACAGACTGGGTGTTATACTGCACGTCACCACCAGGTGACAGGGCACTACAGCTGTACAGTACATTCCCTGCTGAGGCATGTGACAGACTGGGTGTTATACTGCACGTCACCACCAGGTGGCAGGGCACTACAGCTGTACAGTACATTCCCTGCTGAGGCATGTGACAGACTGGGTGTTATACTGCACGTCACCACCAGGTGGCAGGGCACTACAGCTGTACAGTACATTCCCTGCTGAGGCATGTGACAGACTGGGTGTTATACTGCACGTCACCACCAGGTGGCAGGGCACTACAGCTGTACAGTACATTCCCTGCTGAGGCATGTGACAGACGGTGTTATACTGCACGTCACCACCAGGTGGCAGGGCACTACAGCTGTACAGTACATTCCCTGCTGAGGCATGTGACAGACTGGGTGTTATACTGCACGTTACCACCAGGTGGCAGGGCACTACAGCTGTACAGTACATTCCCTGCTGAGGCATGTGACAGACTGGGTGTTATACTGCACGTCACCACCAGGTGGCAGGGCACTACAGCTGTACAGTACATTCCCTGCTGAGGCATGTGACAGACTGGGTGTTATACCGCACTTCACCACCAGGTGGCAGGGCACTACAGCTGTACAGTATATTCCCTGCTGAGGCATGTGACAGACTGGGTGTTATAATGCACGGCACCACCAGGTGGCAGGGCACTACAGCTGTACAGTACATTCCCTGCTGAGGCATGTGACAGACTGGGTGTTATACTGCACGTCACCACCAGGTGGCAGGGCACTACAGCTGTACAGCACATTCCCTGCTGAGGCATGTCACAGACTGGGTGTTATACTGCACGTCACCACCAGGTGGCAGGGCACTACAGCTGTACAGTACATTCCCTGCTGAGGCATGTCACAGACTGGGTGTTATACTGCACGTCACCACCAGGTGGCAGGGCACTACAGCTGTACAGTATATTCCCTGCTGAGGCATGTGACAGACTGGGTGTTATACTGCACGTCACCACCAGGTGGCAGGGCACTACAGCTGTACAGTACATTCCCTGCTGAGGCATGTCACAGACTGGCTGTTATACTGCACGTCACCACCAGGTGGCAGGGCACTACAGCTGTACAGTACGTTCCCTGCTGAGGCATGTGACAGACGGTGTTATCATGCACGTCACCACCAGGTGGCAGGGCACTACAGCTGTACAGTACATTCCCTGCTGAGGCATGTGACAGACTGGGTGTTATACCGCACGTCACCACCAGGTGGCAGGGCACTACAGCTGTACAGTACATTCCCTGCTGAGGCATGTCACAGACTGGGTGTTATAAATTCCCTGCTGAGGCATGTGACAGACTGGGTGTTATACCGCACGTCACCACCAGGTGGCAGGGCACTACAGCTGTACAGTACATTCCCTGCTGAGGCATGTGACAGACTGGCTGTTATACTTCCCATCACCACCAGGTGGCAGGACACTACAGCTGTACAGTACATTCCCTGCTGAGGCATGTGACAGACTGGGTGTTATACTGCACGTCACCACCAGGTGGCAGGGCACTACAGCTGTACAGTACATTCCCTGCTGAGGCATGTGACAGACGGTGTTATACTGCACGTCACCACCAGGTGGCAGGGCACTACAGCTGTACAGTACATTCCCTGCTGAGGCATGTGACAGACTGGGTGTTATACTGCCCGTCACCACCAGGTGGCAGGACACTACAGCTGTACAGTACATTCCCTGCTGAGGCATGTGACAGACTGGGTGTTATACTGCACGTTACCACCAGGTGGCAGGGCACTACAGCTGTACAGTACATTCCCTGCTGAGGCATGTGACAGACTGGGTGTTATACTGCACGTCACCACCAGGTGGCAGGGCACTACAGCTGTACAGTACATTCCCTGCTGAGGCATGTGACAGACTGGGTGTTATACCGCACGTCACCACCAGGTGGCAGGGCACTACAGCTGTACAGTATATTCCCTGCTGAGGCATGTGACAGACTGGGTGTTATAATGCACGGCACCACCAGGTGGCAGGGCACTACAGCTGTACAGTACATTCCCTGCTGAGGCATGTGACAGACTGGGTGTTATACTGCACGTCACCACCAGGTGGCAGGGCACTACAGCTGTACAGTACATTCCCTGCTGAGGCATGTCACAGACTGGGTGTTATACTGCACGTCACCACCAGGTGGCAGGGCACTACAGCTGTACAGTACATTCCCTGCTGAGGCATGTCACAGACTGGGTGTTATACTGCACGTCACCACCAGGTGGCAGGGCACTACAGCTGTACAGTATATTCCCTGCTGAGGCATGTGACAGACTGGGTGTTATACTGCACGTCACCACCAGGTGGCAGGGCACTACAGCTGTACAGTACATTCCCTGCTGAGGCATGTCACAGACTGGCTGTTATACTGCACGTCACCACCAGGTGGCAGGGCACTACAGCTGTACAGTACGTTCCCTGCTGAGGCATGTGACAGACGGTGTTATAATGCACGTCACCACCAGGTGGCAGGGCACTACAGCTGTACAGTACATTCCCTGCTGAGGCATGTGACAGACTGGGTGTTATACCGCACGTCACCACCAGGTGGCAGGGCACTACAGCTGTACAGTATATTCCCTGCTGAGGCATGTGACAGACTGGGTGTTATAATGCACGGCACCACCAGGTGGCAGGGCACTACAGCTGTACAGTACATTCCCTGCTGAGGCATGTGACAGACGGTGTTATACCGCACGTCACCACCAGGTGGCAGGGCGCTACAGCTGTACACTACATTCCCTGCTGAGGCATGTGACAGACTGGGTGTTATACTGCACGTCACCACCAGGTGGCAGGGCACTACAGCTGTACAGCACATTCCCTGCTGAGGCATGTCACAGACTGGGTGTTATACTGCACGTCACCACCAGGTGGCAGGGCACTACAGCTGTACAGTACATTCCCTGCTGAGGCATGTCACAGACTGGGTGTTATACTGCACGTCACCACCAGGTGGCAGGGCACTACAGCTGTACAGTATATTCCCTGCTGAGGCATGTGACAGACTGGGTGTTATACTGCACGTAACCACCAGGTGGCAGGGCACTACAGCTGTACAGTACATTCCCTGCTGAGGCATGTCACAGACTGGCTGTTATACTGCACGTCACCACCAGGTGGCAGGGCACTACAGCTGTACAGTACGTTCCCTGCTGAGGCATGTGACAGACGGTGTTATAATGCACGTCACCACCAGGTGGCAGGGCACTACAGCTGTACAGTACATTCCCTGCTGAGGCATGTGACAGACGGTGTTATACCGCACGTCACCACCAGGTGGCAGGGCGCTACAGCTGTACACTACATTCCCTGCTGAGGCATGTGACAGACTGGGTGTTATAATGCACGTCACCACCAGGTGGCAGGGCACTACAGCTGTACAGTACATTCCCTGCTGAGGCATGTGACAGACTGGGTGTTATACTGCACGTCACCACCAGGTGGCAGGGCACTACAGCTGTACAGTACATTCCCTGCTGAGGCATGTGACAGACTGGGTGTTATACTGCACGTCAGCACCAGGTGGCAGGACACTACAGCTGTACAGTACATTCCCTGCTGAGGCATGTGACAGACTGGGTGTTGTACTGCACGTCACCACCAGGTGGCAGGGCACTACAGCTGTACAGTACGTTCCCTGCTGAGGCATGTGACAGACTGGGTGTTATACTGCACGTCACCACCAGGTGGCAGGGCACTACAGCTGTACAGTACATTCCCTGCTGAGGCATGTGACAGACTGGGTGTTATACTGCACGTCACCACCAGGTGGCAGGGCACTACAGCTGTACAGTACATTCCCTGCTGAGGCATGTGACAGACTGGGTGTTATACTGCACGTCACCACCAGGTGGCAGGGCACTACAGCTGTACAGTACATTCCCTGCTGAGGCATGTGACAGACTGGGTGTTATACTGCACGTCACCACCAGGTGGCAGGGCACTACAGCTGTACAGTACATTCCCTGCTGAGGCATGTGACAGACTGGGTGTTATACTGCACGTCACCACCAGGTGGCAGGACACTACAGCTGTACAGTACATTCCCTGCTGAGGCATGTGACAGACGGTGTTATACTGCACGTCACCACCAGGTGGCAGGACACTACAGCTGTACAGTACATTCCCTGCTGAGGCATGTGACAGACTGGGTGTTATACTGCACGTCACCACCAGGTGGCAGGGCACTACAGCTGTACAGTACATTCCCTGCTGAGGCATGTGACAGACTGGGTGTTATACTGCACGTCACCACCAGGTGGCAGGACACTACAGCTGTACAGTACATTCCCTGCTGAGGCATGTGACAGACTGGGTGTTATACTGCACGTCACCACCAGGTGGCAGGGCACTACAGCTGTACAGTACATTCCCTGCTGAGGCATGTGACAGACTGGGTGTTATACTGCACGTCACCACCAGGTGGCAGGGCACTACAGCTGTACAGTACATTCCCTGCTGAGGCATGTGACAGACTGGGTGTTATACTGCACGTCACCACCAAGTGGCAGGGCACTACAGCTGTACAGTACATTCCCTGCTGAGACATGTGACAGACTGGGTGTTATACTGCACGTCACCACCAGGTGGCAGGGCACTACAGCTGTACAGTACATTCCCTGCTGAGGCATGTGACAGACTGGGTGTTATACTGCACGTCACCACCAGGTGGCAGGGCACTACAGTTGTACAGTACGTTCCCTGCTGAGGCATGTCACAGACTGGGTGTTATACTGCACGTCACCACCAGGTGGCAGGGCACTACAGCTGTACAGCACATTCCCTGCTGAGGCATGTGACAGACTGGGTGTTATACTGCACGTCACCACCAGGTGGCAGGGCACTACAGCTGTACAGTACATTCCCTGCTGAGGCATGTCACAGACTGGGTGTTATACTGCACGTCACCACCAGGTGTCAGGGCACTACAGCTGTACAGTACATTCCCTGCTGAGGCATGTCACAGACTGGGTGTTACACTGCACGTCACCACCAGGTGGCAGGGCACTACAGCTGTACAGTACATTCCCTGCTGAGGCATGTGACAGACTGGGTGTTATAATGCACGTCACCACCAGGTGGCAGGGCACTACAGCTGTACAGTACATTCCCTGCTGAGGCATGTGACAGACTGGGTGTTATACTGCACGTCACCACCAGGTGGCAGGGCACTACAGCTGTACAGTACATTCCCTGCTGAGGCATGTGACAGACTGGGTGTTATACCGCACGTCACCACCAGGTGGCAGGGCACTACAGCTGTACAGTACATTCCCTGCTGAGGCATGTGACAGACTGGGTGTTATACTGCACGTCACCACCAGGTGGCAGGGCACTACAGCTGTACAGTACATTCCCTGCTGAGGCATGTGACAGACTGGGTGTTATAATGCACGTCACCACCAGGTGGCAGGGCACTACAGCTGTACAGTACGTTCCCTGCTGAGGCATGTGACAGACTGGGTGTTATACTGCCCGTCACCACCAGGTGGCAGGACACTACAGCTGTACAGTACATTCCCTGTTGAGGCATGTGACAGACTGGGTGTTATAATGCACGTCACCACCAGGTGGCAGGGCACTACAGCTGTACAGTACATTCCCTGCTGAGGCATGTGACAGACTGGCTGTTATACTGCACGTCACCACCAGGTGGCAGGGCACTACAGCTGTACAGTACATTCCCTGCTGAGGCATGTGACAGACTGGCTGTTATACTGCACGTCACCACCAGGTGGCAGGGCACTACAGCTGTACAGTACATTCCCTGCTGAGGCATGTGACAGACTGGGTATTATAGTGCACGTCACCACCAGGTGGCAGGGCGCTACAGCTGTACAGTACATTCCCTGCTGAGGCATGTGACAGACTGGGTATTATAGTGCCCGTCACCACCAGGTGGCAGGGCGCTACAGCTGTACAGTACATTCCCTGCTGAGGCATGTGACAGACTGGGTATTATAGTGCCCGTCACCACCAGGTGGCAGGGCACTACAGCTGTACAGTACATTCCCTGCTGAGGCATGTGACAGACTGGGTGTTATAATGCACGTCACCACCAGGTGGCAGGGCACTACAGCTGTACAGTACATTCCCTGCTGAGGCATGTGACAGACTGGGTGTTATACTGCACGTCACCACCAGGTGGCAGGACACTACAGCTGTACAGTACATTCCCTGCTGAGGCATGTGACAGACTGGGTGTTGTACTGCACGTCACCACCAGGTGGCAGGGCACTACAGCTGTACAGTACATTCCCTGCTGAGGCATGTGACAGACTGGGTGTTATACTGCACGTCACCACCAGGTGGAAGGGCACTACAGCTGTACAGTACATTCCCTGCTGAGGCATGTGACAGACTGGGTGTTATACTGCACGTCACCACCAGGTGGCAGGGCACTACAGCTGTACAGTACATTCCCTGCTGAGGCATGTGACAGACTGGCTGTTATACTACACGTCACCACCAGGTGGCAGGGCACTACAGCTGTACAGTACGTTCCCTGCTGAGGCATGTGACAGACTGGGTGTTATACTGCACGTCACCACCAGGTGGCAGGGCACTACAGCTGTACAGTACATTCCCTGCTGAGGCATGTGACAGACTGGGTGTTATACTGCACGTCACCACCAGGTGGCAGGGCACTACAGCTGTACAGTACATTCCCTGCTGAGGCATGTGACAGACTGGGTGTTATACTGCACGTCACCACCAGGTGGCAGGGCACTACAGCTGTACAGTACGTTCCCTGCTGAGGCATGTGACAGACTGGGTGTTATACTGCACGTCACCACCAGGTGGCAGGGCACTACAGTTGTACAGTACGTTCCCTGCTGAGGCATGTCACAGACTGGGTGTTATACTGCACGTCACCACCAGGTGGCAGGGCACTACAGCTGTACAGTACATTCCCTGCTGAGGCATGTGACAGACTGGGTGTTATACTGCACGTCACCACCAGGTGGCAGGGCACTACAGCTGTACAGTACATTCCCTGCTGAGGCATGTCACAGACTGGGTGTTACACTGCACGTCACCACCAGGTGGCAGGGCACTACAGCTGTACAGTACATTCCCTGCTGAGGCATGTGACAGACTGGGTGTTATAATGCACGTCACCACCAGGTGGCAGGGCACTACAGCTGTACAGTACATTCCCTGCTGAGGCATGTGACAGACTGGGTGTTATACCGCACGTCACCACCAGGTGGCAGGGCACTACAGCTGTACAGTACATTCCCTGCTGAGGCATGTGACAGACTGGGTGTTATAATGCACGTCACCACCAGGTGGCAGGGCACTACAGCTGTACAGTACGTTCCCTGCTGAGGCATGTGACAGACTGGGTGTTATACTGCCCGTCACCACCAGGTGGCAGGACACTACAGCTGTACAGTACATTCCCTGTTGAGGCATGTGACAGACTGGGTGTTATAATGCACGTCACCACCAGGTGGCAGGGCACTACAGCTGTACAGTACATTCCCTGCTGAGGCATGTGACAGACTGGCTGTTATACTGCACGTCACCACCAGGTGGCAGGGCACTACAGCTGTACAGTACATTCCCTGCTGAGGCATGTGACAGACTGGGTATTATAGTGCCCGTCACCACCAGGTGGCAGGGCGCTACAGCTGTACAGTACATTCCCTGCTGAGGCATGTGACAGACTGGGTATTATAGTGCCCGTCACCACCAGGTGGCAGGGCACTACAGCTGTACAGTACATTCCCTGCTGAGGCATGTGACAGACTGGGTGTTATAATGCACGTCACCACCAGGTGGCAGGGCACTACAGCTGTACAGTACATTCCCTGCTGAGGCATGTGACAGACTGGGTGTTATACTGCACGTCACCACCAGGTGGCAGGGCACTACAGCTGTACAGTACATTCCCTGCTGAGGCATGTGACAGACTGGGTGTTATACTGCACGTCACCACCAGGTGGCAGGACACTACAGCTGTACAGTACATTCCCTGCTGAGGCATGTGACAGACTGGGTGTTGTACTGCACGTCACCACCAGGTGGCAGGGCACTACAGCTGTACAGTACATTCCCTGCTGAGGCATGTGACAGACTGGGTGTTATACTGCACGTCACCACCAGGTGGAAGGGCACTACAGCTGTACAGTACATTCCCTGCTGAGGCATGTGACAGACTGGGTGTTATACTGCACGTCACCACCAGGTGGCAGGGCACTACAGCTATACAGTACATTCCCTGCTGAGGCATGTGACAGACTGGCTGTTATACTGCACGTCACCACCAGGTGGCAGGGCACTACAGCTGTACAGTACATTCCCTGCTGAGGCATGTGACAGACTGGGTGTTATACTGCCCGTCACCACCAGGTGGCAGAGCACTACAGCTGTACAGTACATTCCCTGCTGAGGCATGTGACAGACTGGGTGTTATACTGCACGTCACCACCAGGTGGCAGGGCACTACAGCTGTACAGTACGTTCCCTGCTGAGGCATGTGACAGACTGGGTGTTATACTGCACGTCACCACCAGGTGGCAGGGCACTACAGCTGTACAGTACATTCCCTGCTGAGGCATGTGACAGACTGGGTGTTATACTGCACGTCACCACCAGGTGGCAGGGCACTACAGCTGTACAGTACATTCCCTGCTGAGGCATGTGACAGACTGGCTGTTATACCGCACGTCACCACCAGGTGGCAGGGCACTACAGCTGTACAGTACATTCCCTGCTGAGGCATGTGACAGACTGGCTGTTATACTGCACGTCACCACCAGGTGGCAGGGCACTACAGCTGTACAGTACGTTCCCTGCTGAGGCATGTGACAGACTGGGTGTTATACTGCACGTCACCACCAGGTGGCAGGGCACTACAGCTGTACAGTACATTCCCTGCTGAGGCATGTGACAGACTGGGTGTTATACTGCACGTCACCACCAGGTGGCAGGGCACTACAGCTGTACAGTACATTCCCTGCTGAGGCATGTGACAGACTGGGTGTTATACTGCACGTCACCACCAGGTGGCAGGGCACTACAGCTGTACAGTACATTCCCTGCTGAGGCATGTGACAGACTGGCTGTTATACTGCACGTCACCACCAGGTGGCAGGGCACTACAGCTGTACAGTACGTTCCCTGCTGAGGCATGTGACAGACTGGGTGTTATACTGCACGTCAAAACCAGGTGGCAGGGCACTACAGTTGTACAGTACGTTCCCTGCTGAGGCATGTCACAGACTGGGTGTTATACTGCACGTCACCACCAGGTGGCAGGGCACTACAGCTGTACATTACATTCCCTGCTGAGGCATGTGACAGACTGGGTGTTATACTGCACGTCACCACCAGGTGGCAGGGCACTACAGCTGTACAGCACATTCCCTGCTGAGGCATGTGACAGACTGGGTGTTATACTGCACGTCACCACCAGGTGGCAGGGCACTACAGCTGTACAGTACATTCCCTGCTGAGGCATGTCACAGACTGGGTGTTATACTGCACGTCACCACCAGGTGGCAGGACACTACAGCTGTACAGTACATTCCCTGCTGAGGCATGTCACAGACTGGGTGTTACACTGCACGTCACCACCAGGTGGCAGGGCACTACAGCTGTACAGTACATTCCCTGCTGAGGCATGTGACAGACTGGGTGTTATAATGCACGTCACCACCAGGTGGCAGGGCACTACAGCTGTACAGTACATTCCCTGCTGAGGCATGTGACAGACTGGGTGTTATACTGCACGTCACCACCAGGTGGCAGGGCACTACAGCTGTACAGTACATTCCCTGCTGAGGCATGTGACAGAGTGGGTGTTATACTGCCCGTCACCACCAGGTGGCAGGGCACTACAGCTGTACAGTACATTCCCTGCTGAGGCATGTGACAGACTGGGTGTTATACTGCACGTCACCACCAGGTGGCAGGGCACTACAGCTGTACAGTACATTCCCTGCTGAGGCATGTGACAGACGGTGTTATACTGCACGGCACCACCAGGTGGCAGGGCACTACAGCTGTACAGTACATTCCCTGCTGAGACATGTGACAGACTGGGTGTTATAATGCACGTCACCACCAGGTGGCAGGGCACTACAGCTGTACAGTACATTCCCTGCTGAGGCATGTGACAGACTGGGTGTTACACTGCACGTCACCACCAGGTGGCAGGGCACTACAGCTGTACAGTACATTCCCTGCTGAGGCATGTGACAGACTGGGTGTTATACCGCACGTCACCACCAGGTGGCAGGGCACTACAGCTGTACAGTACATTCCCTGCTGAGGCATGTGACAGACTGGGTGTTATACTGCACGTCACCACCAGGTGGCAGGGCACTACAGCTGTACAGTACATTCCCTGCTGAGGCATGTGACAGACTGGGTGTTATAATGCACGTAACCACCAGGTGGCAGGGCACTACAGCTGTACAGTACATTCCCTGCTGAGACATGTGACAGACTGGGTGTTATAATGCACGTCACCACCAGGTGGCAGGGCACTACAGCTGTACAGTACATTCCCTGCTGAGGCATGTGACAGACTGGCTGTTATACTGCACGTCACCACCAGGTGGCAGGGCACTACAGCTGTACAGTACATTCCCTGCTGAGGCATGTGACAGACTGGCTGTTATACTGCACGTCACCACCAGGTGGCAGGGCACTACAGCTGTACAGTACGTTCCCTGCTGAGGCATGTGACAGACTGGGTGTTATACTGCACGTCACCACCAGGTGGCAGGGCACTACAGCTGTACAGTACGTTCCCTGCTGAGGCATGTGACAGACTGGGTGTTATACTGCACGTCACCACCAGGTGGCAGGGCACTACAGCTGTACAGTACATTCCCTGCTGAGGTATGTCACAGACTGGGTGTTACACTGCACGTCACCACCAGGTGGCAGAGCACTACAGCTGTACAGTACATTCCCTGCTGAGGTATGTCACAGACTGGGTGTTATACTGCACGTCACCACCAGGTGGCAGGGCACTACAGCTGTACAGTACATTCCCTGCTGAGACATGTGACAGACTGGGTGTTATAATGCACGTCACCACCAGGTGGCAGGGCACTACAGCTGTACAGTACATTCCCTGCTGAGGCATGTGACAGACTGGGTGTTATACTGCACGTCACCACCAGGTGGCAGAGCACTACAGCTGTACAGTACATTCCCTGCTGAGACATGTGACAGACTGGGTGTTATACTGCACGTCACCACCAGGTGGCAGGGCACTACAGCTGTACAGTACATTCCCTGCTGAGACATGTGACAGACTGGGTGTTATAATGCACGTCACCACCAGGTGGCAGGACACTACAGCTGTACAGTACATTCCCTGCTGAGGCATGTGACAGACTGGGTGTTATAATGCACGTCACCACCAGGTGGCAGGGCACTACAGCTGTACAGTACATTCCCTGCTGAGGCATGTGACAGACTGGGTGTTATACTGCACGTCACCACCAGGTGGCAGAGCACTACAGCTGTACAGTACATTCCCTGCTGAGGCATGTGACAGACTGGGTGTTATACCGCACGTCACCACCAGGTGGCAGGGCACTACAGCTGTACAGTACATTCCCTGCTGAGGCATGTGACAGACTGGGTGTTATAATGCACGTCACCACCAGGTGGCAGGGCACTACAGCTGTACAGTACATTCCCTGCTGAGGCATGTGACAGACTGGGTGTTATACTGCACGTCACCACCAGGTGGCAGAGCACTACAGCTGTACAGTACATTCCCTGCTGAGGCATGTGACAGACTGGGTGTTATAATGCACGTCACCACCAGGTGGCAGGGCACTACAGCTGTACAGTACATTCCCTGCTGAGGTATGTGACAGACGGTGTTATAATGCACGTCACCACCAGGTGGCAGGGCACTACAGCTGTACAGTACATTCCCTGCTGAGGCATGTGACAGACTGGGTGTTATACTGCACGTCACCACCAGGTGGCAGGGCACTACAGCTGTACAGTACATTCCCTGCTGAGGCATGTGACAGACTGGGTGTTATACTGCACGTCACCACCAGGTGGCAGGGCACTACAGCTGTACAGTACATTCCCTGCTGAGGTATGTGACAGACGGTGTTATACTGCACGTCACCACCAGGTGGCAGGGCACTACAGCTGTACAGTACATTCCCTGCTGAGACATGTGACAGACTGGGTGTTATACTGCACGTCACCACCAGGTGGCAGGGCACTACAGCTGTACAGTACATTCCCTGCTGAGGCATGTCACAGACTGGGTGTTATACTGCACGTCACCACCAGGTGGCAGGGCACTACAGCTGTACAGTACATTCCCTGCTGAGGCATGTGACAGACTGGGTGTTATACTGCACGTCACCACCAGGTGGCAGGGCACTACAGCTGTACAGTACATTCCCTGCTGAGGCATGTGACAGACTGGGTGTTATACCGCACGTCACCACCAGGTGGCAGGGCACTACAGCTGTACAGTACATTCCCTGCTGAGGTATGTGACAGACGGTGTTATACTGCACGTCACCACCAGGTGGCAGGGCACTACAGCTGTACAGTACATTCCCTGCTGAGACATGTGACAGACTGGGTGTTATACTGCACGTCACCACCAGGTGGCAGGGCACTACAGCTGTACAGTACATTCCCTGCTGAGGTATGTGACAGACTGGGTGTTATACTGCACGTCACCACCAGGTGGCAGGGCACTACAGCTGTACAGTACATTCCCTGCTGAGGCATGTGACAGACTGGGTGTTATACTGCACGGCACCACCAGGTGGCAGGACACTACAGCTGTACAGTACATTCCCTGCTGAGGCATGTGACAGACTGGGTGTTATACCGCACGTCACCACCAGGTGGCAGGGCACTACAGCTGTACAGTACATTCCCTGCTGAGGCATGTGACAGACTGGGTGTTACACTGCACGTCACCACCAGGTGGCAGGACACTACAGCTGTACAGTACATTCCCTGCTGAGGCATGTGACAGACTGGGTGTTATACTGCACGTCACCACCAGGTGGCAGGGCACTACAGCTGTACAGTACATTCCCTGCTGAGGCATGTGACAGACTGGGTGTTATACCGCACGTCACCACCAGGTGGCAGGGCACTACAGCTGTACAGTACATTCCCTGCTGAGGCATGTGACAGACTGGGTGTTATACTGCACGTCACCACCAGGTGGCAGGGCACTACAGCTGTACAGTACATTCCCTGCTGAGGCATGTGACAGACTGGGTGTTATACTGCACGGCACCACCAGGTGGCAGGACACTACAGCTGTACAGTACATTCCCTGCTGAGGCATGTGACAGACTGGGTGTTATACCGCACGTCACCACCAGGTGGCAGGGCACTACAGCTGTACAGTACATTCCCTGCTGAGGCATGTGACAGACTGGGTGTTATACTGCCCGTCACCACCAGATGGCAGGGCACTACAGCTGTACAGTACATTCCCTGCTGAGGCATGTGACAGACTGGGTGTTATACCGCACGTCACCACCAGGTGGCAGGGCACTACAGCTGTACAGTACATTCCCTGCTGAGACATGTGACAGACTGGGTGTTATACTGCACGTCACCACCAGGTGGCAGGGCACTACAGCTGTACAGTACATTCCCTGCTGAGGTATGTGACAGACTGGGTGTTATACTGCACGTCACCACCAGGTGGCAGGGCACTACAGCTGTACAGTACATTCCCTGCTGAGGCATGTCACAGACTGGGTGTTATACTGCACGTCACCACCAGGTGGCAGGGCACTACAGCTGTACAGTACATTCCCTGCTGAGGCATGTGACAGACTGGCTGTTATACTGCACGTCACCACCAGGTGGCAGGGCACTACAGCTGTACAGTACATTCCCTGCTGAGGTATGTGACAGACTGGGTGTTATACTGCACGTCACCACCAGGTGGCAGGGCACTACAGCTGTACAGTACATTCCCTGCTGAGGCATGTCACAGACTGGGTGTTATACTGCACGTCACCACCAGGTGGCAGGGCACTACAGCTGTACAGTACATTCCCTGCTGAGGCATGTGACAGACTGGGTGTTATACCGCACGTCACCACCAGGTGGCAGGGCACTACAGCTGTACAGTACATTCCCTGCTGAGGCATGTGACAGACTGGGTGTTATACTGCACGTCACCACCAGGCGGCAGGGCACTACAGCTGTACAGTACATTCCCTGCTGAGGCATGTGACAGACTGGCTGTTATACTGCACGTCACCACCAGGTGGCAGGGCACTACAGCTGTACAGTACATTCCCTGCTGAGGCATGTGACAGACTGGGTGTTATAATGCACGTCACCACCAGGTGGCAGGGCACTACAGCTGTACAGTACATTCCCTGCTGAGGCATGTGACAGACTGGGTGTTATACTGCACGTCACCACCAGGTGGCAGGGCACTACAGCTGTACAGTACATTCCCTGCTGAGGCATGTGACAGACTGGGTGTTATACCGCACGTCACCACCAGGTGGCAGGGCACTACAGCTGTACAGTACATTCCCTGCTGAGGCATGTGACAGACTGGGTGTTATACTGCACGTCACCACCAGGTGGCAGGGCACTACAGCTGTACAGTACATTCCCTGCTGAGGCATGTGACAGACTGGGTGTTATAATGCACGTCACCACCAGGTGGCAGGGCACTACAGCTGTACAGTACGTTCCCTGCTGAGGCATGTGACAGACTGGGTGTTATACTGCCCGTCACCACCAGGTGGCAGGACACTACAGCTGTACAGTACATTCCCTGTTGAGGCATGTGACAGACTGGGTGTTATAATGCACGTCACCACCAGGTGGCAGGGCACTACAGCTGTACAGTACATTCCCTGCTGAGGCATGTGACAGACTGGCTGTTATACTGCACGTCACCACCAGGTGGCAGGGCACTACAGCTGTACAGTACATTCCCTGCTGAGGCATGTGACAGACTGGCTGTTATACTGCACGTCACCACCAGGTGGCAGGGCACTACAGCTGTACAGTACATTCCCTGCTGAGGCATGTGACAGACTGGGTATTATAGTGCACGTCACCACCAGGTGGCAGGGCGCTACAGCTGTACAGTACATTCCCTGCTGAGGCATGTGACAGACTGGGTATTATAGTGCCCGTCACCACCAGGTGGCAGGGCGCTACAGCTGTACAGTACATTCCCTGCTGAGGCATGTGACAGACTGGGTATTATAGTGCCCGTCACCACCAGGTGGCAGGGCACTACAGCTGTACAGTACATTCCCTGCTGAGGCATGTGACAGACTGGGTGTTATAATGCACGTCACCACCAGGTGGCAGGGCACTACAGCTGTACAGTACATTCCCTGCTGAGGCATGTGACAGACTGGGTGTTATACTGCACGTCACCACCAGGTGGCAGGACACTACAGCTGTACAGTACATTCCCTGCTGAGGCATGTGACAGACTGGGTGTTGTACTGCACGTCACCACCAGGTGGCAGGGCACTACAGCTGTACAGTACATTCCCTGCTGAGGCATGTGACAGACTGGGTGTTATACTGCACGTCACCACCAGGTGGAAGGGCACTACAGCTGTACAGTACATTCCCTGCTGAGGCATGTGACAGACTGGGTGTTATACTGCACGTCACCACCAGGTGGCAGGGCACTACAGCTGTACAGTACATTCCCTGCTGAGGCATGTGACAGACTGGCTGTTATACTGCACGTCACCACCAGGTGGCAGGGCACTACAGCTGTACAGTACGTTCCCTGCTGAGGCATGTGACAGACTGGGTGTTATACTGCACGTCACCACCAGGTGGCAGGGCACTACAGCTGTACAGTACATTCCCTGCTGAGGCATGTGACAGACTGGGTGTTATACTGCACGTCACCACCAGGTGGCAGGGCACTACAGCTGTACAGTACATTCCCTGCTGAGGCATGTGACAGACTGGGTGTTATACTGCACGTCACCACCAGGTGGCAGGGCACTACAGCTGTACAGTACGTTCCCTGCTGAGGCATGTGACAGACTGGGTGTTATACTGCACGTCACCACCAGGTGGCAGGGCACTACAGTTGTACAGTACGTTCCCTGCTGAGGCATGTCACAGACTGGGTGTTATACTGCACGTCACCACCAGGTGGCAGGGCACTACAGCTGTACAGTACATTCCCTGCTGAGGCATGTGACAGACTGGGTGTTATACTGCACGTCACCACCAGGTGGCAGGGCACTACAGCTGTACAGTACATTCCCTGCTGAGGCATGTCACAGACTGGGTGTTACACTGCACGTCACCACCAGGTGGCAGGGCACTACAGCTGTACAGTACATTCCCTGCTGAGGCATGTGACAGACTGGGTGTTATAATGCACGTCACCACCAGGTGGCAGGGCACTACAGCTGTACAGTACATTCCCTGCTGAGGCATGTGACAGACTGGGTGTTATACCGCACGTCACCACCAGGTGGCAGGGCACTACAGCTGTACAGTACATTCCCTGCTGAGGCATGTGACAGACTGGGTGTTATAATGCACGTCACCACCAGGTGGCAGGGCACTACAGCTGTACAGTACGTTCCCTGCTGAGGCATGTGACAGACTGGGTGTTATACTGCCCGTCACCACCAGGTGGCAGGACACTACAGCTGTACAGTACATTCCCTGTTGAGGCATGTGACAGACTGGGTGTTATAATGCACGTCACCACCAGGTGGCAGGGCACTACAGCTGTACAGTACATTCCCTGCTGAGGCATGTGACAGACTGGCTGTTATACTGCACGTCACCACCAGGTGGCAGGGCACTACAGCTGTACAGTACATTCCCTGCTGAGGCATGTGACAGACTGGGTATTATAGTGCCCGTCACCACCAGGTGGCAGGGCGCTACAGCTGTACAGTACATTCCCTGCTGAGGCATGTGACAGACTGGGTATTATAGTGCCCGTCACCACCAGGTGGCAGGGCACTACAGCTGTACAGTACATTCCCTGCTGAGGCATGTGACAGACTGGGTGTTATAATGCACGTCACCACCAGGTGGCAGGGCACTACAGCTGTACAGTACATTCCCTGCTGAGGCATGTGACAGACTGGGTGTTATACTGCACGTCACCACCAGGTGGCAGGGCACTACAGCTGTACAGTACATTCCCTGCTGAGGCATGTGACAGACTGGGTGTTATACTGCACGTCACCACCAGGTGGCAGGACACTACAGCTGTACAGTACATTCCCTGCTGAGGCATGTGACAGACTGGGTGTTGTACTGCACGTCACCACCAGGTGGCAGGGCACTACAGCTGTACAGTACATTCCCTGCTGAGGCATGTGACAGACTGGGTGTTATACTGCACGTCACCACCAGGTGGAAGGGCACTACAGCTGTACAGTACATTCCCTGCTGAGGCATGTGACAGACTGGGTGTTATACTGCACGTAACCACCAGGTGGCAGGGCACTACAGCTGTACAGTACATTCCCTGCTGAGGCATGTCACAGACTGGCTGTTATACTGCACGTCACCACCAGGTGGCAGGGCACTACAGCTGTACAGTACGTTCCCTGCTGAGGCATGTGACAGACGGTGTTATAATGCACGTCACCACCAGGTGGCAGGGCACTACAGCTGTACAGTACATTCCCTGCTGAGGCATGTGACAGACGGTGTTATACCGCACGTCACCACCAGGTGGCAGGGCGCTACAGCTGTACACTACATTCCCTGCTGAGGCATGTGACAGACTGGGTGTTATAATGCACGTCACCACCAGGTGGCAGGGCACTACAGCTGTACAGTACATTCCCTGCTGAGGCATGTGACAGACTGGGTGTTATACTGCACGTCACCACCAGGTGGCAGGGCACTACAGCTGTACAGTACATTCCCTGCTGAGGCATGTGACAGACTGGGTGTTATACTGCACGTCAGCACCAGGTGGCAGGACACTACAGCTGTACAGTACATTCCCTGCTGAGGCATGTGACAGACTGGGTGTTATACTGCACGTCACCACCAGGTGGCAGGGCACTACAGCTGTACAGTACGTTCCCTGCTGAGGCATGTGACAGACTGGGTGTTATACTGCACGTCACCACCAGGTGGCAGGGCACTACAGCTGTACAGTACATTCCCTGCTGAGGCATGTGACAGACTGGGTGTTATACTGCACGTCACCACCAGGTGGCAGGGCACTACAGCTGTACAGTACATTCCCTGCTGAGGCATGTGACAGACTGGGTGTTATACTGCACGTCACCACCAGGTGGCAGGACACTACAGCTGTACAGTACATTCCCTGCTGAGGCATGTGACAGACGGTGTTATACTGCACGTCACCACCAGGTGGCAGGACACTACAGCTGTACAGTACATTCCCTGCTGAGGCATGTGACAGACTGGGTGTTATACTGCACGTCACCACCAGGTGGCAGGGCACTACAGCTGTACAGTACATTCCCTGCTGAGGCATGTGACAGACTGGGTGTTATACTGCACGTCACCACCAGGTGGCAGGACACTACAGCTGTACAGTACATTCCCTGCTGAGGCATGTGACAGACTGGGTGTTATACTGCACGTCACCACCAGGTGGCAGGGCACTACAGCTGTACAGTACATTCCCTGCTGAGGCATGTGACAGACTGGGTGTTATACTGCACGTCACCACCAGGTGGCAGGGCACTACAGCTGTACAGTACATTCCCTGCTGAGGCATGTGACAGACTGGGTGTTATACTGCACGTCACCACCAAGTGGCAGGGCACTACAGCTGTACAGTACATTCCCTGCTGAGACATGTGACAGACTGGGTGTTATACTGCACGTCACCACCAGGTGGCAGGGCACTACAGCTGTACAGTACATTCCCTGCTGAGGCATGTGACAGACTGGGTGTTATACTGCACGTCACCACCAGGTGGCAGGGCACTACAGTTGTACAGTACGTTCCCTGCTGAGGCATGTCACAGACTGGGTGTTATACTGCACGTCACCACCAGGTGGCAGGGCACTACAGCTGTACAGCACATTCCCTGCTGAGGCATGTGACAGACTGGGTGTTATACTGCACGTCACCACCAGGTGTCAGGGCACTACAGCTGTACAGTACATTCCCTGCTGAGGCATGTCACAGACTGGGTGTTATACTGCACGTCACCACCAGGTGTCAGGGCACTACAGCTGTACAGTACATTCCCTGCTGAGGCATGTCACAGACTGGGTGTTACACTGCACGTCACCACCAGGTGGCAGGGCACTACAGCTGTACAGTACATTCCCTGCTGAGGCATGTGACAGACTGGGTGTTATAATGCACGTCACCACCAGGTGGCAGGGCACTACAGCTGTACAGTACATTCCCTGCTGAGGCATGTGACAGACTGGGTGTTATACTGCACGTCACCACCAGGTGGCAGGGCACTACAGCTGTACAGTACATTCCCTGCTGAGGCATGTGACAGACTGGGTGTTATACCGCACGTCACCACCAGGTGGCAGGGCACTACAGCTGTACAGTACATTCCCTGCTGAGGCATGTGACAGACTGGGTGTTATACTGCACGTCACCACCAGGTGGCAGGGCACTACAGCTGTACAGTACATTCCCTGCTGAGGCATGTGACAGACTGGGTGTTATAATGCACGTCACCACCAGGTGGCAGGGCACTACAGCTGTACAGTACGTTCCCTGCTGAGGCATGTGACAGACTGGGTGTTATACTGCCCGTCACCACCAGGTGGCAGGACACTACAGCTGTACAGTACATTCCCTATTGAGGCATGTGACAGACTGGGTGTTATAATGCACGTCACCACCAGGTGGCAGGGCACTACAGCTGTACAGTACATTCCCTGCTGAGGCATGTGACAGACTGGCTGTTATACTGCACGTCACCACCAGGTGGCAGGGCACTACAGCTGTACAGTACATTCCCTGCTGAGGCATGTGACAGACTGGCTGTTATACTGCACGTCACCACCAGGTGGCAGGGCACTACAGCTGTACAGTACATTCCCTGCTGAGGCATGTGACAGACTGGGTATTATAGTGCACGTCACCACCAGGTGGCAGGGCGCTACAGCTGTACAGTACATTCCCTGCTGAGGCATGTGACAGACTGGGTATTATAGTGCCCGTCACCACCAGGTGGCAGGGCACTACAGCTGTACAGTACATTCCCTGCTGAGGCATGTGACAGACTGGGTGTTATAATGCACGTCACCACCAGGTGGCAGGGCACTACAGCTGTACAGTACATTCCCTGCTGAGGCATGTGACAGACTGGGTGTTATACTGCACGTCACCACCAGGTGGCAGGACACTACAGCTGTACAGTACATTCCCTGCTGAGGCATGTGACAGACTGGGTGTTGTACTGCACGTCACCACCAGGTGGCAGGGCACTACAGCTGTACAGTACATTCCCTGCTGAGGCATGTGACAGACTGGGTGTTATACTGCACGTCACCACCAGGTGGAAGGGCACTACAGCTGTACAGTACATTCCCTGCTGAGGCATGTGACAGACTGGGTGTTATACTGCACGTCACCACCAGGTGGCAGGGCACTACAGCTGTACAGTACATTCCCTGCTGAGGCATGTGACAGACTGGCTGTTATACTGCACGTCACCACCAGGTGGCAGGGCACTACAGCTGTACAGTACGTTCCCTGCTGAGGCATGTGACAGACTGGGTGTTATACTGCACGTCACCACCAGGTGGCAGGGCACTACAGCTGTACAGTACATTCCCTGCTGAGGCATGTGACAGACTGGGTGTTATACTGCACGTCACCACCAGGTGGCAGGGCACTACAGCTGTACAGTACATTCCCTGCTGAGGCATGTGACAGACTGGGTGTTATACTGCACGTCACCACCAGGTGGCAGGGCACTACAGCTGTACAGTACGTTCCCTGCTGAGGCATGTGACAGACTGGGTGTTATACTGCACGTCACCACCAGGTGGCAGGGCACTACAGTTGTACAGTACGTTCCCTGCTGAGGCATGTCACAGACTGGGTGTTATACTGCACGTCACCACCAGGTGGCAGGGCACTACAGCTGTACAGTACATTCCCTGCTGAGGCATGTGACAGACTGGGTGTTATACTGCACGTCACCACCAGGTGGCAGGGCACTACAGCTGTACAGTACATTCCCTGCTGAGGCATGTCACAGACTGGGTGTTACACTGCACGTCACCACCAGGTGGCAGGGCACTACAGCTGTACAGTACATTCCCTGCTGAGGCATGTGACAGACTGGGTGTTATAATGCACGTCACCACCAGGTGGCAGGGCACTACAGCTGTACAGTACATTCCCTGCTGAGGCATGTGACAGACTGGGTGTTATACCGCACGTCACCACCAGGTGGCAGGGCACTACAGCTGTACAGTACATTCCCTGCTGAGGCATGTGACAGACTGGGTGTTATAATGCACGTCACCACCAGGTGGCAGGGCACTACAGCTGTACAGTACGTTCCCTGCTGAGGCATGTGACAGACTGGGTGTTATACTGCCCGTCACCACCAGGTGGCAGGACACTACAGCTGTACAGTACATTCCCTGTTGAGGCATGTGACAGACTGGGTGTTATAATGCACGTCACCACCAGGTGGCAGGGCACTACAGCTGTACAGTACATTCCCTGCTGAGGCATGTGACAGACTGGCTGTTATACTGCACGTCACCACCAGGTGGCAGGGCACTACAGCTGTACAGTACATTCCCTGCTGAGGCATGTGACAGACTGGGTATTATAGTGCCCGTCACCACCAGGTGGCAGGGCGCTACAGCTGTACAGTACATTCCCTGCTGAGGCATGTGACAGACTGGGTATTATAGTGCCCGTCACCACCAGGTGGCAGGGCACTACAGCTGTACAGTACATTCCCTGCTGAGGCATGTGACAGACTGGGTGTTATAATGCACGTCACCACCAGGTGGCAGGGCACTACAGCTGTACAGTACATTCCCTGCTGAGGCATGTGACAGACTGGGTGTTATACTGCACGTCACCACCAGGTGGCAGGGCACTACAGCTGTACAGTACATTCCCTGCTGAGGCATGTGACAGACTGGGTGTTATACTGCACGTCACCACCAGGTGGCAGGACACTACAGCTGTACAGTACATTCCCTGCTGAGGCATGTGACAGACTGGGTGTTGTACTGCACGTCACCACCAGGTGGCAGGGCACTACAGCTGTACAGTACATTCCCTGCTGAGGCATGTGACAGACTGGGTGTTATACTGCACGTCACCACCAGGTGGAAGGGCACTACAGCTGTACAGTACATTCCCTGCTGAGGCATGTGACAGACTGGGTGTTATACTGCACGTCACCACCAGGTGGCAGGGCACTACAGCTATACAGTACATTCCCTGCTGAGGCATGTGACAGACTGGCTGTTATACTGCACGTCACCACCAGGTGGCAGGGCACTACAACTGTACAGTACATTCCCTGCTGAGGCATGTGACAGACTGGGTGTTATACTGCCCGTCACCACCAGGTGGCAGAGCACTACAGCTGTACAGTACATTCCCTGCTGAGGCATGTGACAGACTGGGTGTTATACTGCACGTCACCACCAGGTGGCAGGGCACTACAGCTGTACAGTACGTTCCCTGCTGAGGCATGTGACAGACTGGGTGTTATACTGCACGTCACCACCAGGTGGCAGGGCACTACAGCTGTACAGTACATTCCCTGCTGAGGCATGTGACAGACTGGGTGTTATACTGCACGTCACCACCAGGTGGCAGGGCACTACAGCTGTACAGTACATTCCCTGCTGAGGCATGTGACAGACTGGCTGTTATACCGCACGTCACCACCAGGTGGCAGGGCACTACAGCTGTACAGTACATTCCCTGCTGAGGCATGTGACAGACTGGCTGTTATACTGCACGTCACCACCAGGTGGCAGGGCACTACAGCTGTACAGTACGTTCCCTGCTGAGGCATGTGACAGACTGGGTGTTATACTGCACGTCACCACCAGGTGGCAGGGCACTACAGCTGTACAGTACATTCCCTGCTGAGGCATGTGACAGACTGGGTGTTATACTGCACGTCACCACCAGGTGGCAGGGCACTACAGCTGTACAGTACATTCCCTGCTGAGGCATGTGACAGACTGGCTGTTATACTGCACGTCACCACCAGGTGGCAGGGCACTACAGCTGTACAGTACGTTCCCTGCTGAGGCATGTGACAGACTGGGTGTTATACTGCACGTCACCACCAGGTGGCAGGGCACTACAGTTGTACAGTACGTTCCCTGCTGAGGCATGTCACAGACTGGGTGTTATACTGCACGTCACCACCAGGTGGCAGGGCACTACAGCTGTACAGTACATTCCCTGCTGAGGCATGTGACAGACTGGGTGTTATACTGCACGTCACCACCAGGTGGCAGGGCACTACAGCTGTACAGCACATTCCCTGCTGAGGCATGTGACAGACTGGGTGTTATACTGCACGTCACCACCAGGTGGCAGGGCACTACAGCTGTACAGTACATTCCCTGCTGAGGCATGTCACAGACTGGGTGTTATACTGCACGTCACCACCAGGTGGCAGGGCACTACAGCTGTACAGTACATTCCCTGCTGAGGCATGTCACAGACTGGGTGTTACACTGCACGTCACCACCAGGTGGCAGGGCACTACAGCTGTACAGTACATTCCCTGCTGAGGCATGTGACAGACTGGGTGTTATAATGCACGTCACCACCAGGTGGCAGGGCACTACAGCTGTACAGTACATTCCCTGCTGAGGCATGTGACAGACTGGGTGTTATACTGCACGTCACCACCAGGTGGCAGGGCACTACAGCTGTACAGTACATTCCCTGCTGAGGCATGTGACAGAGTGGGTGTTATACTGCCCGTCACCACCAGGTGGCAGGGCACTACAGCTGTACAGTACATTCCCTGCTGAGGCATGTGACAGACTGGGTGTTATACTGCACGTCACCACCAGGTGGCAGGGCACTACAGCTGTACAGTACATTCCCTGCTGAGGCATGTGACAGACGGTGTTATACTGCACGGCACCACCAGGTGGCAGGGCACTACAGCTGTACAGTACATTCCCTGCTGAGACATGTGACAGACTGGGTGTTATAATGCACGTCACCACCAGGTGGCAGGGCACTACAGCTGTACAGTACATTCCCTGCTGAGGCATGTGACAGACTGGGTGTTACACTGCACGTCACCACCAGGTGGCAGGGCACTACAGCTGTACAGTACATTCCCTGCTGAGGCATGTGACAGACTGGGTGTTATACCGCACGTCACCACCAGGTGGCAGGGCACTACAGCTGTACAGTACATTCCCTGCTGAGGCATGTGACAGACTGGGTGTTATACTGCACGTCACCACCAGGTGGCAGGGCACTACAGCTGTACAGTACATTCCCTGCTGAGGCATGTGACAGACTGGGTGTTATAATGCACGTAACCACCAGGTGGCAGGGCACTACAGCTGTACAGTACATTCCCTGCTGAGACATGTGACAGACTGGGTGTTATAATGCACGTCACCACCAGGTGGCAGGGCACTACAGCTGTACAGTACATTCCCTGCTGAGGCATGTGACAGACTGGCTGTTATACTGCACGTCACCACCAGGTGGCAGGGCACTACAGCTGTACAGTACATTCCCTGCTGAGGCATGTGACAGACTGGCTGTTATACTGCACGTCACCACCAGGTGGCAGGGCACTACAGCTGTACAGTACGTTCCCTGCTGAGGCATGTCACAGACTGGGTGTTACACTGCACGTCACCACCAGGTGGCAGAGCACTACAGCTGTACAGTACATTCCCTGCTGAGGTATGTCACAGACTGGGTGTTACACTGCACGTCACCACCAGGTGGCAGAGCACTACAGCTGTACAGTACATTCCCTGCTGAGACATGTGACAGACTGGGTGTTATACTGCACGTCACCACCAGGTGGCAGAGCACTACAGCTGTACAGTACATTCCCTGCTGAGACATGTGACAGACTGGGTGTTATACTGCACGTCACCACCAGGTGGCAGGGCACTACAGCTGTACAGTACATTCCCTGCTGAGACATGTGACAGACTGGGTGTTATAATGCACGTCACCACCAGGTGGCAGGGCACTACAGCTGTACAGTACATTCCCTGCTGAGGCATGTGACAGACTGGGTGTTATAATGCACGTCACCACCAGGTGGCAGGGCACTACAGCTGTACAGTACATTCCCTGCTGAGGCATGTGACAGACTGGGTGTTATACTGCACGTCACCACCAGGTGGCAGAGCACTACAGCTGTACAGTACATTCCCTGCTGAGGCATGTGACAGACTGGGTGTTATAATGCACGTCACCACCAGGTGGCAGGGCACTACAGCTGTACAGTACATTCCCTGCTGAGGTATGTGACAGACGGTGTTATAATGCACGTCACCACCAAGTGGCAGGGCACTACAGCTGTACAGTACATTCCCTGCTGAGGCATGTGACAGACTGGGTGTTATACTGCACGTCACCACCAGGTGGCAGGGCCCTACAGCTGTACAGTACATTCCCTGCTGAGGCATGTGACAGACTGGGTGTTATACTGCACGTCACCACCAGGTGGCAGGGCACTACAGCTGTACAGTACATTCCCTGCTGAGGCATGTGACAGACTGGGTGTTATACTGCACGTCACCACCAGGTGGCAGGGCACTACAGCTGTACAGTACATTCCCTGCTGAGGCATGTGACAGACTGGGTGTTATACTGCACGTCACCACCAGGTGGCAGGGCACTACAGCTGTACAGTACATTCCCTGCTGAGGCATGTGACAGACTGGGTGTTATACTGCACGTCACCACCAGGTGGCAGGGCACTACAGCTGTACAGTACATTCCCTGCTGAGGTATGTGACAGACGGTGTTATACTGCACGTCACCACCAGGTGGCAGGGCACTACAGCTGTACAGTACATTCCCTGCTGAGACATGTGACAGACTGGGTGTTATACTGCACGTCACCACCAGGTGGCAGGGCACTACAGCTGTACAGTACATTCCCTGCTGAGGCATGTCACAGACTGGGTGTTATACTGCACGTCACCACCAGGTGGCAGGGCACTACAGCTGTACAGTACATTCCCTGCTGAGGCATGTGACAGACTGGGTGTTATACTGCACGTCACCACCAGGTGGCAGGGCACTACAGCTGTACAGTACATTCCCTGCTGAGGCATGTGACAGACTGGGTGTTATACCGCACGTCACCACCAGGTGGCAGGGCACTACAGCTGTACAGTACATTCCCTGCTGAGGTATGTGACAGACGGTGTTATACTGCACGTCACCACCAGGTGGCAGGGCACTACAGCTGTACAGTACATTCCCTGCTGAGACATGTGACAGACTGGGTGTTATACTGCACGTCACCACCAGGTGGCAGGGCACTACAGCTGTACAGTACATTCCCTGCTGAGGTATGTGACAGACTGGGTGTTATACTGCACGTCACCACCAGGTGGCAGGGCACTACAGCTGTACAGTACATTCCCTGCTGAGGCATGTGACAGACTGGGTGTTATACTGCACGGCACCACCAGGTGGCAGGACACTACAGCTGTACAGTACATTCCCTGCTGAGGCATGTGACAGACTGGGTGTTATACCGCACGTCACCACCAGGTGGCAGGGCACTACAGCTGTACAGTACATTCCCTGCTGAGGCATGTGACAGACTGGGTGTTACACTGCACGTCACCACCAGGTGGCAGGACACTACAGCTGTACAGTACATTCCCTGCTGAGGCATGTGACAGACTGGGTGTTATACTGCACGTCACCACCAGGTGGCAGGGCACTACAGCTGTACAGTACATTCCCTGCTGAGGCATGTGACAGACTGGGTGTTATACCGCACGTCACCACCAGGTGGCAGGGCACTACAGCTGTACAGTACATTCCCTGCTGAGGCATGTGACAGACTGGGTGTTATACTGCACGTCACCACCAGGTGGCAGGGCACTACAGCTGTACAGTACATTCCCTGCTGAGGCATGTGACAGACTGGGTGTTATACTGCACGGCACCACCAGGTGGCAGGACACTACAGCTGTACAGTACATTCCCTGCTGAGGCATGTGACAGACTGGGTGTTATACCGCACGTCACCACCAGGTGGCAGGGCACTACAGCTGTACAGTACATTCCCTGCTGAGGCATGTGACAGACTGGGTGTTATACTGCCCGTCACCACCAGGTGGCAGGGCACTACAGCTGTACAGTACATTCCCTGCTGAGGCATGTGACAGACTGGGTGTTATACTGCCCGTCACCACCAGATGGCAGGGCACTACAGCTGTACAGTACATTCCCTGCTGAGGCATGTGACAGACTGGGTGTTATACCGCACGTCACCACCAGGTGGCAGGGCACTACAGCTGTACAGTACATTCCCTGCTGAGACATGTGACAGACTGGGTGTTATACTGCACGTCACCACCAGGTGGCAGGGCACTACAGCTGTACAGTACATTCCCTGCTGAGGTATGTGACAGACTGGGTGTTATACTGCACGTCACCACCAGGTGGCAGGGCACTACAGCTGTACAGTACATTCCCTGCTGAGGCATGTCACAGACTGGGTGTTATACTGCACGTCACCACCAGGTGGCAGGGCACTACAGCTGTACAGTACATTCCCTGCTGAGGCATGTGACAGACTGGCTGTTATACTGCACGTCACCACCAGGTGGCAGGGCACTACAGCTGTACAGTACATTCCCTGCTGAGGTATGTGACAGACTGGGTGTTATACTGCACGTCACCACCAGGTGGCAGGGCACTACAGCTGTACAGTACATTCCCTGCTGAGGCATGTCACAGACTGGGTGTTATACTGCACGTCACCACCAGGTGGCAGGGCACTACAGCTGTACAGTACATTCCCTGCTGAGGCATGTGACAGACTGGGTGTTATACCGCACGTCACCACCAGGTGGCAGGGCACTACAGCTGTACAGTACATTCCCTGCTGAGGCATGTGACAGACTGGGTGTTATACTGCACGTCACCACCAGGCGGCAGGGCACTACAGCTGTACAGTACATTCCCTGCTGAGGCATGTGACAGACTGGGTGTTATAATGCACGTCACCACCAGGTGGCAGGGCACTACAGCTGTACAGTACATTCCCTGCTGAGGCATGTGACAGACTGGCTGTTATAATGCACGTCACCACCAGGTGGCAGGGCACTACAGCTGTACAGTACATTCCCTGCTGAGGCATGTGACAGACTGGGTGTTATAATGCACGTCACCACCAGGTGGCAGGGCACTACAGCTGTACAGTACATTCCCTGCTGAGGCATGTGACAGACTGGGTGTTATACTGCACGTCACCACCAGGTGGCAGGGCACTACAGCTGTACAGTACATTCCCTGCTGAGGCATGTGACAGACTGGGTGTTATACTGCACGTCACCACCAGGTGGCAGGACACTACAGCTGTACAGTACATTCCCTGCTGAGGCATGTGACAGACTGGCTGTTATAATGCACGTCACCACCAGGTGGCAGGGCACTACAGCTGTACAGTACATTCCCTGCTGAGGCATGTGACAGACTGGGTGTTATACTGCACGTCACCACCAGGTGGCAGGGCACTACAGCTGTACAGTACATTCCCTGCTGAGGCATGTGACAGACTGGGTGTTATACTGCACGTCACCACCAGGTGGCAGGGCACTACAGCTGTACAGTACATTCCCTGCTGAGGCATGTGACAGACTGGGTGTTATACCGCACGTCACCACCAGGTGGCAGGGCACTACAGCTGTACAGTACATTCCCTGCTGAGACATGTGACAGACTGGGTGTTATACTGCACGTCACCACCAGGTGGCAGGGCACTACAGCTGTACAGTACATTCCCTGCTGAGGTATGTGACAGACTGGGTGTTATACTGCACGTCACCACCAGGTGGCAGGGCACTACAGCTGTACAGTACATTCCCTGCTGAGGCATGTCACAGACTGGGTGTTATACTGCACGTCACCACCAGGTGGCAGGGCACTACAGCTGTACAGTACATTCCCTGCTGAGGTATGTGACAGACTGGGTGTTATACTGCACGTCACCACCAGGTGGCAGGGCACTACAGCTGTACAGTACATTCCCTGCTGAGGCATGTGACAGACTGGGTGTTATACCGCACGTCACCACCAGGTGGCAGGGCACTACAGCTGTACAGTACATTCCCTGCTGAGGCATGTGACAGACTGGGTGTTATACTGCACGTCACCACCAGGCGGCAGGGCACTACAGCTGTACAGTACATTCCCTGCTGAGGCATGTGACAGACTGGCTGTTATACTGCACGTCACCACCAGGTGGCAGGACACTACAGCTGTACAGTACATTCCCTGCTGAGGCATGTGACAGACTGGCTGTTATAATGCACGTCACCACCAGGTGGCAGGGCACTACAGCTGTACAGTACATTCCCTGCTGAGGCATGTGACAGACTGGGTGTTATAATGCACGTCACCACCAGGTGGCAGGGCACTACAGCTGTACAGTACATTCCCTGCTGAGGCATGTGACAGACTGGGTGTTATACTGCACGTCACCACCAGGTGGCAGGGCACTACAGCTGTACAGTACATTCCCTGCTGAGGCATGTGACAGACTGGGTGTTATACTGCACGTCACCACCAGGTGGCAGGACACTACAGCTGTACAGTACATTCCCTGCTGAGGCATGTGACAGACTGGCTGTTATAATGCACGTCACCACCAGGTGGCAGGGCACTACAGCTGTACAGTACATTCCCTGCTGAGGCATGTGACAGACTGGGTGTTATACTGCACGTCACCACCAGGTGGCAGGGCACTACAGCTGTACAGTACATTCCCTGCTGAGGCATGTGACAGACTGGGTGTTATACTGCACGGCACCACCAGGCGGCAGGGCACTACAGCTGTACAGTACATTCCCTGCTGAGGCATGTGACAGACTGGCTGTTATACTGCACGTCACCACCAGGTGGCAGGGCACTACAGCTGTACAGTACATTCCCTGCTGAGACATGTGACAGACTGGGTGTTATACTGCACGGCACCACCAGGCGGCAGGGCACTACAGCTGTACAGTACATTCCCTGCTGAGGCATGTGACAGACTGGCTGTTATACTGCACGTCACCACCAGGTGGCAGGGCACTACAGCTGTACAGTACATTCCCTGCTGAGGCATGTGACAGACTGGCTGTTATACTGCACGTCACCACCAGGTGGCAGGGCACTACAGCTGTACAGTACATTCCCTGCTGAGGCATGTGACAGACTGGGTGTTATACTGCACGTCACCACCAGGTGGCAGGGCACTACAGCTGTACAGTACATTCCCTGCTGAGGCATGTGACAGACTGGCTGTTATAATGCACGTCACCACCAGGTGGCAGGGCACTACAGCTGTACAGTGCATTCCCTGCTGAGGCATGTGACAGACTGGGTGTTATAATGCACGTCACCACCAGGTGGCAGGGCACTACAGCTGTACAGTACATTCCCTGCTGAGGCATGTGACAGACTGGGTGTTATACTGCACGTCACCACCAGGTGGCTGGGCACTACAGCTGTACAGTACATTCCCTGCTGAGGCATGTGACAGACTGGGTGTTATACTGCACGTCACCACCAGGTGGCAGGGCACTACAGCTGTACAGTACATTCCCTGCTGAGGCATGTGACAGACTGGGTGTTATAATGCACGTCACCACCAGGTGGCAGGGCACTACAGCTGTACAGTACATTCCCTGCTGAGGCATGTGACAGACTGGGTGTTATACTGCACGTCACCACCAGGTGGCTGGGCACTACAGCTGTACAGTACATTCCCTGCTGAGGCATGTGACAGACTGGGTGTTACACTGCACGTCACCACCAGGTGGCAGGGCACTACAGCTGTACAGTACATTCCCTGCTGAGGCATGTGACAGACTGGGTGTTATACCGCACGGCACCACCAGGTGGCAGGACACATCTGTACGTTTCCTGTTGAGGCATGTGAGATCCGGAGTGGGCTCCAACAAGATGTCTCGTGTGATCGCGGACATGGCTTGATCACGTGTTTTTCCTCTGGCTGGAGACGAGGCTCTGGCGGAAAGCACAGTCCTGGAAGATCCATAACAGCCCGCGTTCACAGGTGAAATCCCGAATGTTTGTGTAGTGCGGGGCCGTGTGCTGTCAGCAGGGGTCCCCGATAGGAAGAGAGAGGAGATAGAATTGCGGGGGACCCCACATGAGGGGCAGTTAGGTGTTGTTGCCAATAGCAACCATAGTGACTTGTGGGTGGCAGTGTGGGTCTGGTAAAGGCTGGGGTCCCATACAGAGAGACGGTGAAGCCAATTTGTCAGTATTTATACGATCTGATTGTTGACGGTTTTGCAGAAATAGAATCTTCAGCCTCCATCTTTTTTCTGTTTTACACTGATGCCTTTTTCCATGGTGTCTGTATTTTCGGGTATGTGCTCTGCTAACGGGTATTTTAAAGCAGCCTGATGTAGGGACAGAGACGCTGAGTCCTGCGATGGCCCTTACTGGGCTGCAGTTCTGATACTTTCCTGCTGACTTCATCACTAGAAGGCTAGTAAACCTGCTGTCGCCCTCCATTTTCAGGAGCTCTGTATAACCCCACCAGTGATTGGCAGCTTTTACACTCTACATAGGCAGAAAGTTACCAATCAGTGTTGTGAGCAGGTTTCTACAGAGCTCAGCATTCAGAGAACAGATAGATCTGCAGCGGATGTACAGTGCTTGGCGGGTGATGGTGGCTCTGCCCCTGACTGTAAAAGGAATCTGTCCCTCACGGGCTTTCCAATACATTCTGTTTTCGGTCCGGCGCGTCCTCTATCCTTGCAGTCCCCGTCCTCCTTCGTAGCTCCGTGTGGATGACTCTTCCTACGTCATCCACACAGTGTCCTCCATTTCGCTCCTGTGTACGCGCTCCTGTGTACGCGCTCCTGTGTACGCGCTCCTGTGTACGCGCTCCTGTGTACGCATGCTTTGCTCGGCCCTTCTGAGCGCAGTGCAAAGTAATGTAATGCGCGGGCGGTGTTTGGCCTTTCCCTGCGCATTACGTTTATATGGTTTTATATATTTATTTTACTACTTTTGTACAGTTAATACTCTGAAAAAAAAACGGAATGAGTTTTTAAAGTCGCCATATTCTGAGCTTCATAAGCGTCTCAATTTTCTGTCGGCAGAGCCATATGACGGCTTATTTTTTGCATAACAAGCAGGAATATTCATGGGTGTTACTTTGTGGTACGTGAGACTTTTTGATCACTTATTCCAATATACCGAGTTGAAAACTTCTTTAACTTTTTAGAAGCTTGGCTGAGTTTCTTAATAAAACTGGAGAGCCCTCCTTAATATAACATCAGGGCATGATCTGGGAGAAGCCATCAACATCAGATCACTGTGGGCCTGACACCCCGCTCCTTCACTGACCACCTGTTGTCCGTGCCAATGTGTACTGGCCATTACTGTGTTCTGAAAGTCGTGTGGGCATGAACACTGTAACCTCTGTCAGCACTATATGCGCTGGCACTTCCCCAGTCTGTCCTTGGTGTGTGCCCCTTTCTTTTCCTTTACTCAAGATGACAGGAGAGACTGCACATTGCTGTGGGCAATAAATTGATGTGGGCTGTGGAGACGGTAAGCCAAGCCTCCGACGCCTCAATATCCCCGATTCAGACCCCAACTCAGACTCCCTCATACAGATGAAACCAGACGTTTCCCTCCACTCTTTATAAAGACACATCTGCAGGTTTTTCTCACTATCTGACATGAAATCAGAATAAACCTTTCCCGTTTTAGGTCAATTAGGAACCAAAATTTGCCAAATTTCTGAATTAATGAGAGAGAGAGAATGTTTTAAGACATTTTTATTACTTTCTGCAAAGTCAAAAGTTTACATACCCTAAGAGTACTATGCCTTTAAACAATATAGGACAGCCCATATGATGAAGTCATTCATGTCTTTGGAAGCTTCTGATAGGTTTATTTGCAACATCTAACAGAACTGCTGTAACTGAGCCATGTTTGTAGGCAGATTGCTTGCTCCGGCCTGTTCAGCCTCGCCAATACGTTTTCAATAGGATTGCGATCAGGGCTTTGTGATGGCCACTCCAAAACATTGACTTTGTTATCCTTAAGCCGCTTTGTCACCAGTTTGCCAGTATGCTTCTGGTAATTGTCCATTTGGAAGTCCCATTTCTGCCCAAGCTTTAAGTTCCTGGCTGATGTCTTAAGATGTTGCTTCAGTATTGCCACATAATCTTCTTTCCTTATGATGCCATCTATTTTGTGAAGTGCACCAGTCCCTCCTGCAGCAAAACAACCACACAACATGATGCGGCCACCCCCGTGTAACACAGTTGGGATGGTGTTCTTAGGCATCAAAGCTTCTCCCTTTTTACTCCAAACGTAACGATGGTCATTATGGCCAAACAGGTCAATTTTAGTTTCGTCAGACCACAGGACACGTTTCCAAAAATTAAGGTCTTTTGTTCCTGTGTGCATTTACAAACATTTATATGGCTTTTTTATGTCTTTTGGAGTAATGGCTTCTTCCTGGCAGAGTGGCTTCTCAGCCTATGTTGATACAGTACTCGTTTCACTGTGGATAATGACACAATCTTACCAGCTTCCACCAGTATCTTCACTAGATCTTTTGTTCTTGGGTTGATATGCACATGTCTGACCATAGCACGTTCATCTCTGGTACACAGAACCTGTCTCCTTCCTGAGCAGTATGATGGCTGGAAATTCCCATCTTGTTTGTACTTTCATATAATTGTTTGTACAGATGAATGAGTAACCTTCAGGTATCTGGAAATTGCACCCAAGGATGAACCAGACTTGAGCAAGTCCACAATTCTCTTCCTGAGATCTTGTCTGATTTCTTTTGACTTTCACATGATGCTGCACAAAGAAGCCGTGTGTTTCAGGTGTGCATTAAATTACATCCACAGGTGTATCTCTAATTAACTCAGATGTTGCCAATAAACCTATGAGAAGCTTCCAAAGTCATGACTTTATCATGTGGGCTGTCCTATATTGTTTAAAGATATAGGACTCTTAGGGTATGTAAACTTTTGACTTTGCAGAAAGTAATACAAATGCCTTAAAACATTCTCTCTCTCTCTCATTATCTGGCATTTGGCAAATATAAATAATTTTGGTTCCTAATTGACCTAAAAGGGAAAGGTTTATTCTGATTTCATGTCAGATAGTAAGAAAAACCTGCAGATGTGTCTTTATAGAGAGTGGAGGGAAAAACCTGCAGATGTGTATTTATAGAGTGTTTGGAAACTTTTGGTTTAATCTGTACATGATGTTTGTGATAAATGTACTGTAGTAACATGGTAACATCACTACTTATATCATGTAGCTGAAGTGCAGCACAGATTCATCTCAACTAAAAGCCGAGATTCTTTGATCAGGAATAGAACAGACATTTATAGGACATTTCATAACTTTCCCAAATTGTTATGAAGAAATATTCATTACATACTGCACTGAACTGCTGTACCCAATTTATTATATATTGTTGAAGTTGGTCTATTTTATACCGACTCCACCAAAATGGCACAGATTCCACAACTCCCACTGCACAGCCCTGGACTTCCCACCACTTTTTGAAATCTGGCTGCCAATTTCCACAGAGACTTTTTTTTTTTTTCTGGTAACTACCATTGTGCCCAGTCCGGTTTCCTTTTATGATCGTGGCCAGGCAAAGACTGTAGAAAATCATAACACCTTGCTCCCTATACATCGGCATTGTTGTCAGAGGCATGGCTTAACCAGACGATGGCTTCTAAATCTGTAAGAGGGCTATATATCGGACTGAAGAAGGTGATGAGCGCCAGTCACTGGTGGAGCAGTATGTCACCCTCACTTTTTGCTTTTCAGGCTGATTTTCCAGGTGATATCCGCGCTCCATCTGGATACTACGGGCATTAATCTGTAAAATGAAACTGTCACGTCTTGACGACCTTCCTGAATCGCTCGGCATGGACAAGGCCAGGAATCACTTAATCGAGAAGATAATGCACATAACCTTAGACATCCTCTACCTGCTGACTGGAGAGGTGAGGAATTCCGGAGACATGGAGGGGGAGGAATGTATTCTGGGAATGTCTCATGGCACCACTTGTTATCTCTATTAAAGGGGGTGTCTGGTTTCAATTAAAAAAAATGCTTACGCCTTAAAGGGTTATTCCTGTTTCAGCCATGAATGGAGTCACGGAAACAGCACAACCTAGCGGATCCGGTAGATGTCCCTTCATTGGTTGAAGCTGGATGGAGCTTTGTCATAAAATGCTTAGATAGAAATATCCCTTTAAAGTAATAACAAAGACAGTACATCCCTACTAAATGCCTTGCCACCTCCTCTCCACTGCCTTCCACTATTCTTTGTTGACAGAGCTGCAGCCAGTCACTGTGATCATGAGTGATGTTTAAATGGTGCAATACCCCTGAGCCTAGTAATTGGCTGCAGCGGTCACATTTCTCTATCGTTTCATTGGGGGACACAGGACCATGGGTTATGCTGCTGTCACTAGGAGGCTGACACTAAGTAAACAGAAAAAGTTAGCTCCTCCCCAGCAGTATAACCCCTGAGCCGGAGGCGGGCTCAATCAGTTTTTTGCTTAGTGTCGTAGGAGGCTGATGTGGGCCGACTGGGCCCCCTTCAGCCACTTGATTTTTTGCGTATATTTTTTTCATTTTTTCTATCGGCGACGCTCGTCGCTCTCATCTGTTGGAATTCTTTTTTTCTGCAGGTATCGTTTTCTCTACCTCAGCTCTCGCAGCCCGTGTGGGTACCACTCCCCTGGGTCGCAGAAGCTTGACTCGTCGGGCCCTCTCCCCCGTCCAATTCCACGGTACCACTCCCGGGTTGGCATGTGGGGCTATTCCTTCCGGGGCACCCCCTATTCACCCTGCGGTATCACCCCAAAGGGTGCAAGGGGCATACAGCAGGGACTGGACCTCGCAGCGCGTCTGGATGATGATCGGGCCCGCAGCGCTGCTTCACTACAGGGGGCTCCCTGCCCCCACCGGCGTCCACCTCCCTGCCTGCCTGCCTGCCTCATTCTTCTTCTGCGGCCCGCAGCCAGCCCTCCGGTGTGCGGAGCACGCAGACACAAGTGCAGAGCTCCACGCCTGCACACTGCCAGATGCGGCGCCGCCGACCAGGTAGGACACTCCCCCTACCTTCTCCCGGGTGGCTTCAAGATATAGGCCCCGGTCCGGGCCTACTCACAGTCACCGAGCACCTCGGCCGGTGCCCGGACATTGCTGCGCGCTGCCGCTCCCGCAGGTAGGACCGTCGGTCGCTACTTTTCCCTGCGCCGGCTGTTGCAAAATTTAGGCCCCAGTCCGGGCCTACTCACCGGGCGCCACCAGCCACGTCCCCATCCGGCCCTGGAGTCCTCTCTACACCCGCAGTGCTCGGCCGGTTCCAGCTGCCGCGCCGCCGCTCCCGCGGGTAGAACCGCGGTCTCTAGATCACACGCGCCGGCTGCCTCAAAATTTAGGCCCCGGCTTCGGCCCTGTCTCCGGCGTCACAGGCCCGCCCCCCGCCGCATCGCTATTGGCCGCCGGCCGCTCCGTCTCCGCCCTCCACTCAGCCCCAGGCATCACAGTGGGGGCGGTGGATGCTTTTTCCCGCTCTCCTGGGCCCGCCTCCAGCCTCCCCAGCATTCATCAAAAAAAAAAAAAAAAGGGATTATGTCAAACTCCTGGTATGCGGTTTGCTGACGCTGCAGCAGCCCGTATATCAGGGGAAAATAGACCCAAGTCTTCCATGTTTATTAAATACAGTGGGGTTTTTTACTCAGGGCTGGCGTTTTGTACATTATATTTTTTAACCCCTTCAGGTACCTTTTTCGGGCTTGCATCAGACACATCCCATAGGGTTAGTCTATAGAGCTCTCAGAGCTGAGTTTTTTGTTATTTGGGGCCGGTACCTCAAGTTTGCGTTTTCCTTAATGGTAATTTTCCGCACATAATGGCAGATTGGGGTTGACAGCTACCGCAGTCACTGGCTCCGCACGCCCCTGTATCTCGCCCCTGTCGGCTGGTTAATACCCTGTCTCAGGCCAGATATTCCCTCGCTGACGTCCCTCGGGTTCGTGCACATGCGCCGCGTCCCCCGCCGACGCTTGGTCATACCATCCACAAAACGGCGCCATTCCCTCGGGGAGACGAGTTCCGTACCAGGGACTTTTTGCCTAGGCTAGAAGCGGACCCGCCAGGTCTCGCCTTTCGTGGCCCCCCAGTTTTTCCACCTTATTCCCAAGGTCCAGACTGCCCCTCCTCCGGTAGTCTTCCGACCTCCCGGGTGATGGCCCAGGCTTTCCACCTCCGCTGGACTCCGAGCAGGACCTGGATGTTTTGGCGCAGGACGAATAGCATGCTCGAAACGGTGAGTCAGGCCGTAAGGCTACGGACAGCCCCTCTTCTCTCTGTGCACCCAGGTCTCCTTTAGGGCGTTTGGAGCAGACCCTTGATGTGCTCGGGGGACATCCAGAGTTCGCCGAGTTACCGCGTGTTCACAGACATCCACCAGACATGACGTTTACCAGCGGTAAGCCATGTCATTGTCATTATTCCCTTCTCCAAAGGGGTTTTCGGAGAGTATGACCATGCTACACTGGAGTCGTTGACCACAGACATCTACCAGACATGGCGTTTACCAGCGGTAAGTCGTGTATTTTGGTCATTATCATTCCCCCGTAGGGCTCTGGAGAGAGGGGGCAGTTACCTTGCAGAGACGAAGAGGGCAGGCCCCTGCGGTTTCATTGGAATACAGTTCGCCGTGTGACTGCGTTATCACGGATAATCCCAGGCCTCGATTTTTACCGGTGGTAAGTCCTTTTATTGTCATTACCCCTTCTAGAAAGGGGGCTCCAAATGGAAGGGGCACCCCACCCTGTAGTCGACCCGCCTGTGTTCCTCCGGGTTTCTCGTCCCGAACGTGGCGTCCCTCGGAGAATCAGCGAACTCCATACGCAGCGGACCAAGTTCCACCTAGGCTGTCCCAGGACTGGTTATCATCTTCAGTGAGTACCCTCTCTTCACATACCTGGGGCCTGCCTGCCGCTCGGCCTGAGCCTCTACCATCAGTGTGTCCACCCGTCGAGGCATCTGACTCGGGATCAGGTACGCAGATTCGGCATCTAGGAGGCCACTGACTTCCCTTCGGTCCTTAGGGAACGCCCCTCTGAAGATAGGCGAGTTCAGTGGCCCCCCTTGGCTACGTCAGGGTAGAGTACTTCTCTCCCCTAGACTACGTAAGGGAAGGGTTCATCCCTTTCCCTGCATCGCTCCAGAGGCATCAGGATCGTCCCCTCACACTAGGTTCCAGCCGTTCACGCCGCTCTCGTCAGGAAGCCTCTATTTTTCCAACAGCCCCTCCGCCTTGCGTGGCAGTGGACCGTTCCAGTTTTTTATAAGAGCGCTGACAGGGATCTCTGTCCCTGCGCACCCTACTCTACAGAGCTGCTAGGTTCTCTACGCCCAAGTACGGCCGGGAGGTCCAGGTTTCTCCCTTCAAGGTTCCTTGCTTGAGGTTAGACCGTCATATTCACTTTCCGCTACTAGAGTAGCTGAGATACCGGAACGAGTCCTCCCAGACCCCGGCTCGGTCCATCATCCCTTAGGCACGGTTTTTTCGAGCCCGTTCAGGAGGAAGTACTCCTCACACAGGAATAGTTTCCTTCCTGGCACAGAGTTCCGCGTACCCTTGCCACCCGCTCCCGTTTTGGCTATGCGAGCCCTCGGCAGTTTGTGCAGGTGATAGCGACGGTGCACGTACCAGATTTCACCCCTTCTCTCCAGTGGACCACACTGAAGATCGGAGACAAAGAGGGTTCCGTCTTCACGGTTGATCCGCCAATTTTCTCATAGCGGACCAGTCTTCGAAATCGTCCCTTGAGAAGCTTCCCTTCCCTCCGCTGGAGGATATTCTCAACCGTCACCAGTCTCCCGTGCTGGGGTATGCTACCCCCACTTTTTCCTCGGCACGGTCCCGAGGGTCAGCCCTAGAGCGTTGTTTCCCCTTCAACATTCCGGAAGCCAGAGCCATCCGGTTAGCACGGCTACAATTCTTCTCTGGGTCGGGCCTTGCCCAGTCAGGTTCCAGTCGGACCATGCCACAGCGGTGACATGCATCATCCACCAGGTAGACCCAGAGAGTGTCATGGCAAAGGAAGAGGCCAAGAAGATTTTGCCCTGGGACGGGTCCATTAACTCGCTATCTCGGTCAGTCCATCCCTGGCATGGACGTTTTGGACGGCCGATTTTTTTCGGTAGGAAAGACCTCCCTTAGGAAAAGTGCTCCTCAACAGGGAAGTCACCAGTCAGTTCACGGGCGAGGGAAGACCTCCAGTCGTGGACTTATTGTTCTCCCGTTCCAACTTTCAAGTCAATAGTGTACTACCTGCTCTGGTCTAGGTGCGACTCCCTCGACCGGTCGTGTAGCCTGTTCAGGTTCTCCTGCATCTTCCCGCAGCTTCCCATGGTCTCGAGGGTTCTCAGGATGGACCAAGGCAACGATGCCTCTGGAGTGACCCAGGCGAGCATACTTCGCAGAGCCTACTCAACTCCTCACGGAGGCCCCGGGGCTCCTTCCCGACCGCCAAGTTATCTGTGTCGGGGCCCCTCTCCTCTACCGGGACTCAAAGGCCCCAAGTTCGACGGCCTCACCAGTGGATCCCGGGTACTGCCTCAGTCAGGCTGTTGACAAGAGGATTACAGACAACGTTGAGGGCCGGGAATCAAGTTTCCTCCAGGATTTATTTCCACTAGGAAAGAGCTCCCCCGGTGGGTGAGGACCACATCTTCCCTCTTTTTTTGCTGGCATTCTTCCAGTCAGATCCGAATGCGACCCTCTCGCGCGTCCCTGTATGGGCCAGTTGTTGGCCCGTTTCGCTTCGGATTTTTTCGGAGTCTTTTCACTTCCGTCATCCAATCAGAGCTTTCGCTCTGAGAAGCGTCCATCTGGCTCGGCTGTTTCATCGTTTCACCAAAAACGTGGATTCTTTTTCCAGTGAGGGGTTCGTTCAAGGTACCCCCTTTTTCCCGGCTTCACCTGTTTTTGTTAGGTGGGCGCCTCGTGGCCATCTCGTTGTTACAGACAGCATCAGGGCGGACAGCCCTCTTGTCGTTCTTCTCCCCTTTTTGTTTTCCAGCGCCTCCAGCAGGACAGGGGGAGGCTCCGGCCAGAACTCTTCGTTTCTGTCCAAGGCAGCTCGCTGTTTCCTTCCAGAAGAGGTGTTTAGTATTCAGTTTTCGGTTCTAGTCTCCTCTCTCAGCCGGGAAGGGGCCTAGTTCGTTCCAGAACTTGTACGAGCCCTCAGTCTTACATGTCTGCAGGACACCCTTTTCGGTTACACCGACAACCAGTCCACCCTTCCACCCGGTCCCAATAGGCCCATGCCGGCGCCAGGGGCCTGATTTGTTCACATGGATCCATTACTCCATGTGTGAAGACTATCGCATGAAGGGCGGACTTCCGCCGCGGTCTACCGAGCAAGGGATACCCCTTGGGCGATTGGACTACAGATGTCGACCGTCCAGGTTCCCTGGGCCGCCACCCGATCTAGTCGGCATACCTTTACTAGTTTCTACCAGGCTCACACCCAAGCTTCGGCAACGGCCAGCCTTGGAGTAAGGTTTGCGGGTGGCAGTGACACACCTGTAACAACGTAGGTGCTTGTAAGTCTGGCGCAAGCCCGACGGGGAAGCGGTTACCTTCCTATCTCCGGTGATGGTTTTTCTTCCCACCCAGGGACTGCTTTTGGACGTCCCATGGTCCTGTGTCCCCCAATGAAACGATAGAGAAAGAAGGATTTTTGTGTACTCACCGTAAAATCTCTTTCTCTGAGTCTTCATTGGGGGACACAGCACCCACCCTGCTTGTGTTATTTGTTATATATATTTCCTGTCGGTTACCTCAGTGGCTATTTCCCCAGGCCACTGGTCACACGACTACTATTCATAGTTTTTATCTGTATTATCCAGAATGGTTTGATTCTCCTCCTACTGCTTGTGCACTAAACTGATTGAGCCCGCCTCCGGCTCAGGGGTTATACTGCTGGGGAGGAGCTAACTTTTTCTGTTTACTTAGTGTCAGCCTCCTAGTGACAGCAGCATAACCCATGGTCCTGTGTCCCCCAATGAAGACTCAGAGAAAGAGATTTTACGGTGAGTACACAAAAATCCTTCTTTTCTATATATCATTTTTCCTCTACAGCCCTGATAACAAAAGCTAAATGCTGCCTATTTGGGTAATTTACAACTTAAAGGGGTTTTCCACAAACAAAGTACATTGTAATTAATAGATCCTGGAATCAAAATAATTTCCACAATTGGATGTATTAAAAAAAATGTTCCTGTGCTGAGATAATCTTATATATGTGCCCCTGCTATGTACTGTGTAATGACCATACAGGGACATGGTCTGGTCACTCCTGGGCTGGGGAGGACACAAAAAAGAGTATATAGACAGGATAGAATGGGATCACAGCTGCTGCTTTCTCTGAGGTAAAACCTGTTTGAAAATAAGCAGTGAAATATTTTACCTCACAGAAAGAATCAGATGTGATCCTGTGCTGTGCAATCATGCTCTTTGGTTCCTCCCCAGAAGCTGTGGTATGATCAGACCATGTCCCTGTACAGTCAGACACGGTCATTACACAGTACATAGCAGGGGCACATATATAAGATTATTTCAGAACAGGAACATTTTATATAAACACATCCAATTGTGGAAATTATTATTAGTCTAAGATCTATTGATTAAAATGTACTTTGTTTCTGGAACTACCCCTTAAAGCAGCATTGGCCACATCTTATATTTTTTAATAAATGAGGGCTGCGACTAGAGAATGAAGTGATTCTGTGTATTGATTGTGACCACATGAACCAGCAGATGTGATGGACACACAGGAGCATGACTACTAAAGATCCTTTTTTGCGATTCGCAGGATTACGTGGTACTAAAGATGTCTCATGGCCGAGTCACACACAGCAGCAGCCCCATTGTGTCAGGAGGATTCTGTCACAATCAGAGCCTGAAAAAAGATCCCCAAACTGACTTACTGAGAGAAGGGGGGAAAAACAATGAGAAGATCCTGGAACTGACCAACACGATCACCCAGCTGCTGACTGGGGAGGTGAGCGCTGCTGGGAATACTGGGGCAGCTCTGGCATATAGACACAGACATGTCATAGACGTTTGATAGCTGCGAGTCCCACTGTATCTGAACTATAGGGCCCTGGTGCGTGCTGTCAGGAAGAGAGGGGTGCAGCGATCTCCTTTAATCTATGAAATCCTAAAAAATGTTAAATGCGCGATGCATCCGATGTGTCTGGATAATGACGGTATCACTCTGTGTGTCAGGTTCCTGTAGGGTGTCAGGACGTCACTGTCTATTTCTCCATGGAGGAGTGTGATGATTTAGAAAAACCCAGTGCTCCTGCAAGGGAGGGTATATCCGCAGACCAGCAGCAAAACCCATCTGGTAAGTAGAGGACACACATTTTTTTGCTGTGGATTTGTGCCTTAGAGGTTTATAAGATTGTCCTCTAACCCTCAAGAACCTCTTTCTACTTTCTAATTATACACTGAGGAAATATCATATAATTGCTGTGTTCTACTGCACCCAACCATACCATCTGATGCTTAAAGGGGTATTCCCCTCTCTAAGATCCTATCCTAATATACAGTAGGGGTAATAATAATTTTAGCAAATACCTCCAACTACAAATAGGTTTTGGAAAGGTGTTTCCTGTCCAGCAACACATCCAGAGATGGTTTGATTAAAATTTCATTTTATTTTAGAAAAAAACATAAAACTAACATGACGTTAGATGGACATCCAAAGCAGATAAAAAAACGGCTTACGCGTTTTAAGCCAGTGTGGCTCTTAATCTTAGCTAAGAATAAGAGTCACACTGGCTTGAAACGCGTAAGCCGTTTTTATCTGCTTTAGATGTCCATCTAACGTCGCGTTAGTTTTATGTTTTTTCTAAAATAAAATGAAATTTTAATCAAACCATCGCTGGACAGGAAACACCTTTCCAAAACCTATTGCCATTCCACTCCTGAACACGGAGGTCACCTCCTTGCACCATCCTGGACAGAGGAACCAGTTCTACTGATTACCGGGTGAGCTGAAAAAAACTTTTTTACCTCTATTCTCCAACTAGAAATGTAGGATAGTTCTCCTGATTCACTATGTTGCTTACCTCATGTGCAGGGCATTGCATAGAATAACATTGGGCCAAGTGCTATCAGATTAAAAAAAAAATCGGATAATACTCGTCCAATTAATACAGTGGTTGAGTGACTCCATTACACAGCGGAACACACGCATGTGCACAGGTTTAAGGAGTAATAAAAATAGCAGGAGTGCTTCTGTAAGAAGGATACATTTCATCTGTATCCAAACACTACATGTTTATTATCAACGAATGTTCCTAGGACGCTCATTTCACAATAATCATGCTGTCCAAACAAGCTACTAATCGCCCTGTCGAACAAGCAAAAGAGTCGTTCGTTGGGTAATGTGAAGTTTTGCTAGGGTAATAGACTGATCTCTGTAGCTCATCGTCCTGTGTAAACGAGACTCGCGCTGCTGAGAACATTCGTAGACTGTGCAATGAATAGTCTATTACAGATTGTTCATCTGAAGTCGGGTCAGCCAGTGTGAACAGGCTACTAAACAACTGCACATCCAGCATCATATTGCCAGTCGGTGGTCGTCTAACGATGTGCATTGCACAGTGTAAATGGACCTTTCACCTTAGAGAAGAGAATTATGGTGCAGATAGATATTTTGTAATCTAATAACTTTCTTTCAGATGGATCCCAAAATAAAGAAACCTGCAGAAAATCTCCCACAAGTGGCAATTCCCAAACAAATTCAGAGGAGCGTATTGCACCGCAGAGTGAAGTCATGGTAGGTTGTATTGGCACATGATATATAATCTTTTCCACCTCGTTTCTTTCTCTATAGAATTGTTTAACCCCTTAATGATCGCGAGCCATACTGGTACGTCCTAATCCATCATGGTGTAATCACCTGCGGATGCTGCGGGCAGCCGGAGGTGATTCCTGCCCATGTCTGCTTAATTTGAACAGCTGACATGTGTGCCTCGAAGGTGTCCCGCGCCTGTTAACTCCTTAAATCGCACTGTCAAAATGTGACAGCACAATTTAAATCCCTGCTGCGGTAAACGTGCAGTCACCCGCCGCCATCGGACGTCGCAAGACGGGATCACGTGGAGCCGATGATAGCACAGGTTCATGTGATGACTCCTGTATCTATCATGACTCACTTCCTGTAACAGCTGGCCGAGTGCTGCCTGTTACAATAGATGAGAATGTCAGGTGACCTTGTCAAGGGAGGAATTTTGGGTCAAGACTGCTAATGGAGTCTTCGTTTAGGATCCAGAGACGGTGCCCCATTAATGCTGTATACCAGTGCCGATATATATATATCCATGTATATAAGACAAAGAACACAGACATGCTCTCTTTTCAGCCAGCATCACCCACTGAGCTCGTATATTACGATAGATCCAATTATACAGTAAGTAAGCATAAATAACCTTGAAACTAACGAAGGAGTGTGTTCACTCCCCAATTTCTCTCATCCCTCCTGCCCTCCCGTACATTCCTTTTGTGTGAACATTACTGATAAGAGTTTATAGCTTCACATTCTGGTTTCATCATCTTTAGTTAACTCCTTCATAATTATACAACTTTGAATTATACTATAGGTCTGTGCAATTGCTACACAGACAGACAGATAATTTTGCATCTACATCTACATTTTGATTTAGTTATATACACAGATATTCTTATTACGTTTGAACAAACAAGCTATAGCTCAGTGCCACCTCCACAGTCCCCCCTTTAATAAAATATCTGTGAATATTATTACCCTTAAATTTAAAAATTTTCCCCATTTAGATATATTGTATTATTTGGGACTTATTTGTGACCTACTGCCCTTGGGACTTTAATTATATCTATATCTATATATGCGGGCTTTCTATGGGATTGTTGTTTAATTTAACACTACAGGCTTTAGCTCCCCCCTTTAATACTTATTTTTATTTATTAAACATAACTCTATGATTTATAGGGGCTATTAGAATTGGCGTTATTACTCTCATTAGGGCACATTATCCTGATGAAGAAAAATTGAATCTAAACCTTATTTAAAAATTAGCACATAATTAAAAAAACACAAAAGGAAATTTGGAAATTGTCCATGGTTCTTCTTTCCGGATATGAAACAAAAAAAGGATGCTTAGTCAGTGCTAGTCCACTTAGGGCCACTTTGTGAACCTGGATAATCTGCTCTTGATAATACAAAAATAACAAAACATGATGAGGCTTCATGTGAACAGTTTGTGGCACAGACTTGGAAAAACCTTCTGGGATAATGGGTTGAATAGCGGCCGCTTTCTGCTTCGGTTGTGTCGCGTCCATTGGTTTTTGAGATGTGATGTCAACTCGCGTGTCACTGCCAGTGCTCAGCAGACTAGGCTGGAGAGACATCAGCCTGATGGGATAGGCTCCTCTAAAACTTTTCCTGAAATGAGAAAATCCATATCTAGCATTTTGTATTAAGGAAAATCACTGAAATTAGTAGGAAACAAAAACATTTGTAAATGGTTAGATTACATTAACCAAACCACATTTTTGGGTCTATGAAATGGCTGAATTAAGTATTTTCGACTACTCAATTCGTACCTTCAACAGTCCCCCCTTGACTTACTTCTGCCATTTCCAAATACTAAGGGTACTGTGTTCCCTTAGGAAAAGAGGAAGAAAGATCTGTTGGGAAATCCTGCCTGACTGAACGTTGAGGCATGGGTGGAGAGGGGAATGGGATTTCTTCACCGGTTTGAGACCAAGGACCCCTAGGCGAGTCCTCACCCTTTGTAGTTGGACTTTCCCATGTCTCAAGGTTCTCTAAGTCCTCTCTTCTAACTATTTCGGCAATGATGGTTTGGGACTGTACAGGTTTTTTGTAAAGGATAAATATAAGCAGGACGCTCAGTGCAGCTTCGGTGGATCGACCCTTCTGCAATGCGGGGCGTGAATCTATGTTGTCCTGCCGTTGAGCTTTATCGAAATTTCTTAATCAGTCTCCTGACCGAAAACCATATACTACTAACTCTGATTTAAGATCTGGAATTAGAAAATAGACTTGTTTATTTCTCTAATTAGTCAATCAAATGAAAATTATACATGGTTTGCGCTAGACCAAAGAAAAACATTTTTCATTGGAACCTGTTTATTACTAAAAAGAAGCACAACACACACTAAAGAGAAATACAACACGCATTGATTTACAACTTATCAGTTTGTTTGTTTGTTTACATACCACTTGCATTATGTGGATTTTCAGCAATGACGTCGTTTTCTGCACTGGAAAGCCTCTGACCAGACCTGGAAAGAAATCTACACAACACGCACAGACTTGCATACAACGTGCTCATGATAAACATCTATAATCAGTTTGCAGTCTCTAAGAATGGGTAGAGCAGGTGCAGGGTATTTCTTTTTCGCTCCTAATTGGGAGACCCAGACAATTGGGTGTATAGCTATTGCCTCCGGAGGCCACACAAAGTATTACACTTAAAAGTGTAAGGCCCCTCCCCTTCTGGCTATACACCCCCAGTGGGATCACTGGCTCACCAGTTTTGTGCTTTGTGCGAAGGAGGCAACACATCCACGCATAGCTCCACTGTTTAGTCAGCAGCAGCTGCTGACTATGTCGGATGGAAGAAAAGAGGGCCCTTACAGGGCTCCCAGCATGCTCCCTTCTCACCCCACTTCATGTCGGAGGTGTTTGTTAAGGTTGAGGTACCCATTGCGGGTACGGAGGCTGGAGCCCACATGCTGCTTCCTTCCCCATCCCTTTTTACAGGGCTCTGGGTGAAGTGGGATTCTATCGGTCTCCAGGCACTGAGACCGTGCTCCATCCACAGCCCCTGGTATCTGCTGGACATGGAGCGGAGTATCTTCAGGGACATGGCCCTGCTACATGGAGGTACTCTGTGTCCCTGTGGGGACCGCGCAGACACACGGCAGCACTGCTGGGTGTGTTAGTGCGCCAGGGACAGCGGCGCTGTCCGCACTAGTGCCATCGCACACCACAGCGTTGCTGGGTGTGTTAGTGTATTGGGTTACTACTGCGCTAACCGCCGCTGCCACTTTTATTTAAGGCGCCGCTGGGATTTGTGGTGCGCCGGGGACTTCCGCGCCGGCCAGCACTGATATGCCGGCCGCGCTTATTAACTCGAGTCCCCGGCTTCTGGGCCTAGTCTCCCTTCGTTACCGCCCACAGGCCTGACAGTCAGGGTAGGGGCGTGACGCTGCATAGCACAGCAGCGCTGAGAGCTGGAGTATGTTTTGCATACTCCACCCCTCTCACTGTGTGCACTGTGAAACCGGATTCCCGCACTTTCTCAGGCACGCCCACGGCTTCCTTCTCTACAAGGACGCCGGCAGCCATTAGTGTCAGTTTCTGTACGATACAGAGACAAGTGTGGAAGACCCTGGCATTCTGATAGTCACACAATCGCTGCAACAGGCGTTAAGCAGCACCTGTGGTGCTAACCCCACTAGTGCAGAAGTGCACTTATAGATATGCTTGTACTATATACATTGCACTGTTTGGTCGCACGTTGTATATACCCTCCTGGATTGTGCGGAGGAGTTATCAGCATATTCTCTGTGTAAAACAAAGGTGCAGAACCACATGTTTTTCTATGCAGCCGGTACAGCATGTACGGCTATACGGCCGGCAGGTTACATAGACCCCCATTATGTCTAACTCAGCCGGAGTCTCTGCTAATGGCCAGAGGATGAGGACGGTGTCTGCAGTATTTACTGACAGATTTTCTGAGACTATGGCTATGATACTAGAAGCCTAGCAGTCCGGACATGTCTCTCACAACATGGGCACTGTTGAATCATTGATCCATGGCCCCCCTCAGTGTGAACAACTAACAGCTCCGGGAATGTCACACGCATCCCAGAGTCACGGCTCTGCACAGACGTCAGTCCCAGACAGCCTAAGCGGGCTCACTATGAGCGGCCCTCGGTTTCATCAGGGTCCTAGCAGAAGGACTCTCTGTGTAATGAGGCGGAAGTAGCGGCTCAGGATTCTGATCCTGAGACCGCTCTCAATCTGGATACACCCAATGGTGACGCCATAGTGAATAATCTTATAGCGTCCATCAATAGAATGTTGGTTATTTCTCACCCAGCTCCTCCAGTGGAGGAGTCAGCTTCACGTATTTTTCTGGACCACTCTGCCTTCAGAGAGGCAGTCCAGGAACACCACACTTATCCAGATATGCGCTTCTCCAAACGGCTTAGGATACACGTTATCCCTGCCCCCTGACGTGGTCAAGGACTGGACCCAGTGTCCCAAGCGGCATCCTCCAATCTCCAGGCTTGTAGCTAGATCCATAGTTGCAGTGGGAGATGGAGCTGCACTTAAAGATGCCACTGACAGACAGATGGATCTCTGGTCTAAATCCATCTATGAGACTGTCGGCGCACCGTTGGCCCCAGCATTCTCACCCTTGGGGCACTCCAAGCTATTTCAGCTTGTCTTACACAGATTGACACGGTTACACGTACATCTGTGCCGCAGGTGGCATCCTTAACCTCTCAAATGTCTGCATTTGTTTCTTACGCGATTCAGGTTGCCCTAGACTCTGCGAACCGTACGGCAGTAGCCTACGCTGCTCCGTGTTTTTAAGCAGAGCCTGGTCTGCTCGTTAAGTGAATGGAAGGCAGATTCTGCTTCCAAAAAAGGTTGCTTAACCAGTTGCCTTTTTCTGCTGACCGACTGTTTGGTGAGCGTTTGGATGTAACCATTAAACAGTCCAGGGGTAAGGATTCATCCTTTCCTCAGCCCGGACACAACAAACCCCAACAGAGCAGGAGGCAGTCGTGGTTTCGGTCTTTTCGAGGCTCGGGCAGGTCCCATTTTTCCTCGTCCAATGTGGACTCAAAAGGATCAGAGGAGCTCAGATTCTTGGCGGGCTCAGTCACGCCCAAAAAAGAGACAGTCTGAAAACCCGCTTCCAAGGCGGCTTCCTCATGACTTGCGGCCTCCTCTCTCCGCATCCTCGGTCGGTAGCAGGCTCACCCGCCTTGGCGATATTTAGCTGCCATAGGTCAATGACCGTTGGGTGTGAGACATTCTGTCTCACGGGTACAGGATAGAGCTCACTTCTCGTCCTCCAACTCGATTCTTCAGAACTTCACCTCCCGGCCGAGCCGCTGCTCTTCTGCAAACAGGGTGCACTCTATAGGCAGAAAGAGTGATGACCCCCGTTCCTCTTCCGGAACAAGGTCACGGTTTTTACCCCAAATTATTTGCGGTGCCTATAAGAACGGGCCGTTCCGTCCCGTTCTGGATCTAAAACTGCTCAGCAAGCTCGTGGACACCAGGCGGTTCCGGATGGAATCCCTCCGCCATGTCATCGCCTCAATGTCCCAAGGAGATTTCCTAGCATCATTAGGCATCAAGGATGCTTATCCACACGTGCCGATTGATCCAGAGCACTAGCGTTTCTACGCTTCGTTATAGCAGACGAACACCTTCTGTTCGTAGCTCTACCTTCCGGCTAGCGACAGTCCCACTGGTCTTCGCCAAGGTCAGGGCAGCAGTAGTCACAGTCCTGCACTCTCAGGGTCACTCTGTGATCCCATATTTAGACGATCTACTTGTCAAGGCACTCTCTTAGGAAACATGCCGACACTGCCCGAACGTTGCGCTGGAGACTCTCTAGAGTTTTGGGTGGATCATCAACTTTTTGAAGTCAGATCCGACCCCGACCCTATCGCTAACATATCTAGGCATGGAGTTTCATACTCTCTCAGCGATAGTGAAGCTTCCGCTAGACAAACAGCATTCACTACGGGCTGCAATCTCTTCTTTAAGAACCAGTCGCACACATTGAGACGCCTCATGCACTTCCTACGTAAGATGGTAGCAATGGAGGCAGTTCTTTTCGCGCAGTTTCATCTGCGTCCTCTACAATGTGACATTCTCCGCCAATGGGACGGGGAGTCGACCTCCCTCAACAGAGTCGTCTTTCTTTCTCAGGCGGCCAAGGAATCTCTACGGTGGTGGCTTCTTCCCACCTCATGGTCAAAAAGAAGGTCCTTCCTATCCCCATCCTGGGCGATAGTTACGACAGACGCGAGTCTATCAGGGTGGGGAGCAGTTTTTCTCCACCACAGCGCTCAGGGTACGTGGACTCAGCAAGAGTCCACCCTTCAGATCAATGTTCTTGAACACAGAGCAGTGTATCTTGCCCTACAAACCTTCCAACAGCAGCTGGACAGCAAGCAAATCCGACTTCAGTCGGACAACTCCACAGCGGTGGCATACATCAACCACCAAGGAAGAACGCGCAACCGGCAAGCCTTCCAGGAAGTCCGGCAGGTTCTGATGTGGGTGGAAGACACGGCATCCACCATATCCACAGTTCACATCCCAGGCGTGGAAAACTAGGAAGCTGACTTCCTAAGTCGCCGGGGTGTGGCCGAAAGGGTATGGTCTCTTCACCCGGACGGGTTTCAGGAGATCTGGCGCCGCTGACAGAGGCCGGACGTCGATCTAATGGCGTCACGGCACAACAACAATGTGCCAGCTTCATGGCACGGTTTCACAATCATCGAGCTCTGGCGGCAGACGCCTTAGTTCAGCATTGGTCGCAGTTCCAGCTACCTTATGTGCCACCTCTGGCATTGTTGCCCAGAGTGCTGCGCTAGATCAGGACCGACTGCGGCCGCGCCATCCTCGTCGCTACAGATTGGCCGAGGATGTTGTAGTTCCCGGTTCTGTGGTGCCTCACGGTAGGCTAACCGGGGGCACTACCAGACCAATCAGACTGGCTGTCTCAAGGGCCATTCTTCCATTTGAATTCTACGGCCCTCAACCTGATGGTGTGGCATTGAGTCCTGGAACCTAGTGTCGTCAGGATTACCTCAGGACGTGGTTGCCACCATGAGACAGGCTAGCATACCAACGTCCGCCAAGATTGACCACAGGACGTGGAAGATATTCTTATCTCGGTGCTCGGCGCAGGGTGTTTCTCCCTGGCCGGTTGCATCGTCTATGTTTCCTTCCTTCCTGCAATCTAGGTTGGAAAAAGGGTTGTCGCTCAGTTCCCTTTAGGGACAAGTCTCAGCGCTATCTGTATTTTTTCAGAAACGACTTCCTCAGGTACGCACGTTCCTACGGGGAGTTTGTCGTCTCAGCACTCCGTACAAGCGGCCGTTAGAGCCCTGGGATCTGAACAAGGTTCTAATTGCTCTCCAGATGCCGCCTTTCGAGCCTTTGAAAGAGGTCTCCCTTCCCGCTTTTCTCGGGAAGTGGCCTTCTAGTAACGGTCTCGTCTCTTAGGAGAGTTTCCGAGCTAGCAACGCTCTCATACAAATCTCCCTTCCTGGTCCTTCACCAGGACAGGGTAGTTCTGCGTCCGATTCCGGAATTTCTCCCTAAGGTGGTATCCCACTTTCATATCAATCAGGATATCACCTCACCTTCTTTGTGTCCTCGTCCAGTCCATCAATTTCAGAAGGATTTGCATCTGTTGGTTCTGGTGAGAGCACTCAGGTTCTACTTCCCGCATGGCGCTCCTGCGCCACCCGGATGCACTCTTTGTCCTTGTCGCTGGTCGGCGTAAACAGTCGCAAGCTTCTGAATCCACCCTGGCTCGGGGGATCGAGGAACCAATTCTTGAAACCTACAGTTCTACTGGGCTTCTGGTTCTCTCAAGGCTGAAGGCCCATTCTACCAGAGCCGTGGGTGCATCCTGGGCATTACGGCACCAGGCTACGGCTCAGCAGGTGTGTCAGGCACCTACCTGATTGAGTCTGCATACTTTTACCAAGCATTTTCAGGTGCATACCTACGCTTCGGCAGACGCCAGCCTAGGTAGATAAGTCCTTCAGGCGGCGATTGCCCACCTGTAGGAAAGGGCTGTTTGACGGCCCTATCACGAGGTATTCTTTTACCCACCCAGGGACTGCTTTTGGACGTCCCAATTGTCTGGGTCTCCCAATTAGGAGCGAAAAAGAAGAAGGGAATTTTGTTTACTTACCGTAAATTCCTTTTCTTCTAGCTCCAATTGGGAGACCCAGCACCCGCCCTGTTTTCTCAGGGTTTTTCTGTTTTTTCGGGTACACATGTTGTTCATGTGGTATGGTTCAGTTCTCCGATGTTTCCTCGGATTGAATTGGTCTTTAAACCAGTTATTGGCTTTCCTCCTTCTTGCTTTGGCACTAAAACTGGTGAGCCAGTGATCCCACTGGGGGTGTATAGCCAGAAGGGGAGGGGCCTTACACTTTTAAGTGTAATACTTTGTGTGGCCTCCGGAGGCAATAGCTATACACCCAATTGTCTGGGTCTCCCAATTGGAGCTAGAAGAAAAGGAATTTACGGTAAGTAAACAAAATTCCCTTCTTCTACGGACTCTTTACAGTTTTTCCTCATTGTTTTAAAAACGTGCTCCACAAGACCGGGTGAGTTTATCTACCTGGGTACTGAACCCTGGCGTCACCAAAGCGCACACTGATATCTAACTTTCACAGATGTTAGTCCATGTTACTTGGGCCATCATTAAGAAGAGATCTCATGGCAGAGAAAGCTTACCGCCCTTCATCCACAGACCTTCCTCAGTCAGCCGGCTCCCTGCGTCTCGCACTCCACTCCTTATTGGTTCACTTGATCCTGTAGGGATTTAAGAACACAAGGAGTGACAGAAGTCACTGACGTGACCGGTGTCACCGAGGCATGGTCTTTATGCATGGTAAAGGACTCCTCAACTCTAGGCCCGTTCACTGCTTCTTAGTCCGCTGCACCTGTATGGGGATCTCCATCCGATTCCATCAGCACAGATCTAGACTTTCTTTTCGGCGTACCTAGCTTATTTGACAACAGGAAAGATCTACATCCTACATACATTTTGACTATCTTACCTACCTCTGCTCCACCCATCTAGAGAGGCACTTACGTCACTTCCTTCTGTACCGATAGGAGGGGAGGGAGTGGCCTAAATTTAGATTACCTCATGTTGTGTGAACTGTAGCATATCCAGTGCAGAATCGACCACCATCTTGTTCCATCTATAAAAACAAAGACTAAAAGAAATATAGATTAGATCATTCCTATAACAGACATATATTCCTACATTCATAATAATCCAATAAACATGACATAACTGTTGCAAAAAAAAGGCCAGCTTTAAAGCCTGCTTTAAAGCCTATCCAATATATCTGCTGCTGGAAAAATGCAATAGATATCTACTTCCTCCCTTTTTATATACTACTTTGGCAAAATATATAGATCTATAACAGTAAACAATAAGATTAACCAACAAATAAATATAACTTATACTCTACTGGGAAATTTTGAAACCTTACAACAGGGTTCATAGATATTCTATATCTACAAAAAAAAAGGAAAACAATCAATATTGGCAGTTTGTATGCAAAAATAATAAAAAACAAAAACGTAACCATAAAAACGAAAACCTAATTTGTATATTTTAAAAATATACTTTTCCCTGCAAAATTAATTTAATTATTTAAATAGCAGCAGAATACTATTGATAATCTCCTATGAAATTTTGAACTCTAAAGATTAAACAAAATCCACTCCACCAGCCGGAAAAAGCACTGGTCAGTACATAAGACAGAAACAGCTTTGTAAATCTGCTGAAGCTACCTTTTTCCTTTTTTTTTTTTTTTTTTTTTTTTTTTTTACTTTTCTCTACTTCCTTATTTTTTTTATTTTTTTTTCTGCTCTCTACAACTTGTGACTAGCAGCAGCTTACTGATAATACTCCCACACATCCCTGCACTGACTTATGCCCCCCCTGACTCCTTCAGGATGCGCGATGTTAGAACAGCTGGTGGGAAAAACAGATACCAGAAAAAAAAACATGGGCAGAACTTCCACTATAGAAATATATAAAATATATGTCTGTACCGTGTCAGCCAGCAGAAACAAAAGTACTACAGAAACATATATTTTAGAAACCTTAAGATTTATGGAGTGGAATAAAAAACATCATTAAAGCGGGTAGCTTGGGATTGGAAATCACTGCAACAAAAACAAGCAGTCCGGGGCTCCCCCCTGTGTCACTAGGGAAAGTTGGGGCAGACTCCTCGGTGCAGCCGGACTGTGGGCAGTATCTTGGAAAATCTCCTAAAACTGATTTAAAGGGATACTGTGATACTCTGGGAAAAGCCACACCTGGCTTCAGGTAGATCATTACTGAATCTACAGGGAACACCTTTATTATAAATTTATGTGTTGCAAGTTTTGGTTACGGTTTTGAGGGTACCTGGCCAAACACTGAGATTTGGGGGCGTGACATTTTCTTTGATAGTGACTAAACTGACCACAACGCCAACAATTCTGTTGCTGGCTCTGCTGGTTTTGTTGATTGGGAGCTACGTATACGGGGTTTGGACTTTGTTGGGGCATGGGCTGTGGCGGGGGCTGCACCGGCACATTTGTATATACCAATTGATCTTGAGCCCATCTTTTTAAAGCAACACAATACTGTTGTCCACTTTGGAAAATGGTGTCATCAGTGCCTGGGGGCATTGTGAGATGGGGCTCCATTAAGGGCCAAAAACTGTCTCCTGCTTTTACTTTGGTGAGATTAACAAGGTCCTTCCGTGCAGCTGAGTATAACTGATGGACCTGTAGCATCTTCCTATAAAATCGCATAGGGTTAATGCTGGGATCTGGCAGGCAGGGGATTAATGCCGCTGACTGGGTGGGGTTGAAAGGGACATATTTAAATGAGGGCTGTTCCTCGTCAGGTTCGGGGTAAGGCTCACTATGTGTCCTAAGGAAAAAAGGGGGATCCAAGGGGAGGGAATTGATAATTGGGGAGTGTGACGGCAGACTGGCCGGTGAGGGGAGAGACGGCATTACAGATATGGGAGGGAAAAGGGGTATGGGTGTGGAAAGGGTTAAGGGATGCTGTCTAGTGACTGCAGCACCTGTGAATATCTCCGGGACGGGGGAATAGAATGGGGATCAGGTTGTGAGGCAGCAACAAAACAACCTATCGGAGGACCCTCAGATCTGTCCTCAGACTCGGGTAACATATAGTAAAACACAACATCTCCTCGCTCATCTTCATCTTCAACCTCAATATATCTTTCTGCTAGCAATGCCTGCGATATTCCGCCAAACAATTCTGCATCATTCAACAAATACTACTCTGGAAATCTCCGGTGCACGTTACACAGCTGAACTCTCCAGCACGTGCCCCTCCCTAAGGAATGCTTACTAAATCCACTGTGAATCCTCAACTTTCTTAAACTTATCTTCTCCGTTCTAAACATTTTTGCTATCTTGGTGGTGTCTGGATTACACTAATATGACTATGCGGTGTAAGCGTTAAAGCCCGGCCGGAACTTAAGGCTACACCTCTATACTAGCTGGCAACTCCTCAGCTATATCTATCTCAAACCTGGTCACAGATCTTTCTAAAAATTAGCCCACTGATCTTTCAAAAAATTGATCACAGATCTCGCAAAAAATTAGAGCACTGATCTTCCAGAGCTTGATCAAAAACTAGCCCAAAACTTTAGTCACAAAATCTTCCCAAAAAAATGGGTCACTGGTCTTCCAAAGATTGGTCAAAAACTAGCCCAAAACTTTAGTCACAAAATCTTCCCAAAAAAATGGGTCACTGATCTTCCAAAGATTGGTCAAAAACTAGCCCAAAACTTTAGTCACAAAATCTTCCCAAAAAAATGGGTCACTGATCTTCCAAAGATTGGTCAAAAACTATTGTAATAAGGGTCCCGTGTCACGGAGGAGGGGTACAAAATGTATTCCCTCCGGACTTGGTCAGCTGTACCAATATTTAAACGTCCTAACTCGCTATCTTCGGTCACGGGAACCCCCCCACGTCTTTAATTACAGACCGGGTCAGTCTAACTAGCTAGATCCAGCCACCACCATCTTTCCTGCCCTAACAACCGTCCTCTGGATCCCTTGTGACACTCGATCCACACCTCAGGGCTGGGATCGTGCTCTGAGCTCCAGCGGGCACTACCCCTGAGTCACAATCAGGTACCTTTTAACACCGATATGGACACACAGCCCGTCACTCCCTCCTCTCCAAAACCAACCACAACGGTAGTGAATACACAGTATATAACACTTACCCGTGGGGTCGGAGGTGATCAGCCTGTTTGGAGGAGAGGGAGATCTCAGTCCGCGACGTCCAAACCATCGGTATCTCCAGGTCGGTAATGCGTCCTTGAAGGAGCCCCACGTTGGGCGCCAAACTGTCAAGGGAGGAATTTTGGGTCAAGACTGCTAATGGAGTCTTCGTTTAGGATCCAGAGACGGTGCCCCATTAATGCTGTATACCAGTGCCGATATATATATATCCATGTATATAAGACAAAGAACACAGACATGCTCTCTTTTCAGCCAGCATCACCCACTGAGCTCGTATATTACGATAGATCCAATTATACAGTAAGTAAGCATAAATAACCTTGAAACTAACGAAGGAGTGTGTTCACTCCCCAATTTCTCTCATCCCTCCTGCCCTCCCGTACATTCCTTTTGTGTGAACATTACTGATAAGAGTTTATAGCTTCACATTCTGGTTTCATCATCTTTAGTTAACTCCTTCATAATTATACAACTTTGAATTATACTATAGGTCTGTGCAATTGCTACACAGACAGACAGATAATTTTGCATCTACATCTACATTTTGATTTAGTTATATACACAGATATTCTTATTACGTTTGAACAAACAAGCTATAGCTCAGTGCCACCTCCACAACCTCAGCTGTGTAGCCGTGATCAACAGAAATGAATTAGCGATCAGACTGCTGATCCTTATAGTCCCTTAAGGGGACTAGTAAAATTTTAAAAAAATAGTTTTAAAAAATAAAAAAAAAAATAGAAAAACCAAAAAGTTCAAATCGCCCCCCTTTTACCCCATTGGAGATTAAAGGGTTAAAAAAATACACACATTTGGTATCGCTGCTTTCAGAAATGCCCGATCAAAATATAAAATCATTTAATCTGATCGATAAACGGCAAAAAAAATTCCAAATGCCAAAATTACGTTTTATTGGTCATCGCAAACTTTGCACAAAATACAATGAGGCGATCAAAACATAGCATCTGCGCAAAAATGGTACCATCAAAACGACAGCTTGAGACGCAAAAAATAAGGTGTCACTGAACCATAGATCCTGAAAAATGAGAACGCTACCGGTCATGGAAAATGGCGCAAAATGTTTGCCACTTATTTGGGACAAACGTCTGAATTTTTTTTTTTTTTTACCCCGTAAACCTGTACTTGGTGTCTATGAACCGACTTCAGGCATCACAGCGACACATCAGTTTTACCATATAGTGAACACAGTGAATAAAATATCTCAAAAACTATTGTGCTATCGCACTTTTTTTGCAATTCTTCCGCACTTGGAATTTTTTTTGCTGTTTCCCAGTACACTATATGGTAAAACTCATGGTTTCATTTAAAAGTACAACTCGGCGTGCCAAAAACAAGTCCTTTATATGGCAAGATTGGCGGAAAATAAAAAAGCTACGGCTCTCGGAATAAGGGAAGCGAAAACAAACAAACTGAAAATCGGCTGGGGGTGAAGGGGTTAAAAGGTGAGATCTGGGTTGGAAATGTACAGTCGTGCTCAAAAGTTTACATACCCCGGGAGATTTTTTGCTTTCTTGGCCTTTTTTTTTCAGAGAATATGAATGATAACACAAAATCTTTCTTCATCGTTCCTTATGGGAGACCCAGACCATGGGTGTATAGCTTCTGCCTCTGGAGGACACACAAAGCACTACACTAAAAGTGTAGCTCCTCCCTCCGAGCATATACACCTCCCGGATGACAAATCCACCCAGTTCAATGCTTTGTGTTCAGGAGGTCACACACACTCATGCATCCTCTGAATTTTGATTTTTGATTTCAAAGATTTGGAAGAAAAGCGGGTACAATCTGGACTCCCGGCATGTCCCTTCTCACCCCACTGTGTCGGCGGTGCTGTTAAGGTTGACTTTACAAGGCTGGAGCCTTCACATGCCGCGCTCCTTCACCATCCCCTGAGGCTCTGGCTTGAAGTGGGAGCCATCACGGTTCTCACTGCTTTGCAGGAGACCGGTCTCCATCCGCAGCCCTTTCAGGATCCTGCCGGACGGAGCGCTCATCCCCCAGGGACCTGGCACCTGCGTCTCACAAGCTAAGTACTGAGACGTTATTACCACAGAAAGTGGTCTTTCCAGGGGTCCCTTGTACTTTATATATTGGGGAGAGTGTGTTATATGACTGTGTTAACATTTTCGGCCGGTTCTCCAGTTTTCACTGGTGCCTGCACGCTGGCCGCATGGAAAAATCTAGGCCCCGGCTTCAGTTGCGGCCTACTTTCGGTTTCACTGCCCCTGCATGTCAGTCATGCAGAGGGACAGTGCGGCTCCGCCCAGCGGCTGTTCAGCACAGGGAACGGACACTCCTCACTGAGGAAAGATTCCCTCCCCTGTATGCCTCATTTGCCCTCCGGATCCCGCTCTCAGTAGGCCCCGCCCCCTCTCCTCGCTCCGGCGCCATTTTATCAGCGTTCTCAATGTCTGCATAACCACATTGTGACAAATGGGGGCCTGGGCTGGGGGATCTGGAGGGCACAGAGATGTCTCTATGTTAAACGGTCTGGCAAGCCACAACCTCCGGTTGTGGACCTGCTTATATACACTGTTTATATACTCTGCTGGGGGTCATTCTGGACAGAGCCCCCACTTCTGCAGCATGTCTCACATCAGAGCAAGGCTGCAAGGCTGTTCTTAATATGCACTGCATGTAGACACGTACTGCCTGTACCGAGCACATAACCACATTGTGATGCTTGCTCTAACATAGTGGTCCCTCTGCCTGGAAGCTCATCAGTGGTCCCCCCAGCTGCTCCGGCTCCGGTGGCTGAACCCCCGGTTTGGGTAGAATCCCTCTCTCCAGGGGACAGCTGTCCCGGACACTGCTGAGCATGCATCAGCCCCCTTCTCAGGGCGCTTCTGCTGCTACGGCTCGCTCAGCAAAGCTCACAGATGGATTGTTCATCTGGTCCTAGACCCCGTCCTCCTAAAATGGAGACGCAGGGTCCCCTTTCCTTCCTCGTCCCGCAGCTCTGATTTACGAGCTGACTCGCAAGACGAGGAGGATGCCTTTACTAGGGGCTCGGACGCTACTTCATGTACCCCATTGATCTGTCCAAAGGTGACGCAGATGCTAATGATTTGATTGCATCCATTATATTTGTACTGGACCTCAATCCGCCTGTATCAGGGGAGCATCCCTCTCTGGCAGAAAGGCATCAGTATACCTTAAGAGAACAAGGAGTGTGTTCCTTAACCACTCCAGTTTTTCAGGCCACTGTGACCAAGCCCAGAGCCTGTCCTGACAGACGCTTCCCAAAGCGTGGTTCTGATGACTGTTTCCCCCTTCCACCAGAGGTGGTCAAGGAGTGGGCTTATTCACCAAGGGTGGACCCTCCGGTGTCTAGACTTTCAGCCCGGACAGTTGTATCAGTGATTGACGGCACCTCTCTAAGGATCCCACTGTCCGCCAGGTTGACCTTCTGGCCAAATCTATATATGAGGCGGCAGGGGCCTCGTTCTCCCCATCTTTTGCAGCAGTGCAGGCTCTCAAAGCCATCTCTGCTTCTCTGGAGGAGATGCATTCCCTCACAGGGACTTTATGCCCGAAATGGTTTCCTTAACTTCCAGGCTCCAGTCTTTTCATCCTATGCCATGTCTGCCATGCTGGAGACTGTCACCGCACTGCGGTGGCCTCGGCTACTTCCCTCGCTATCCGCAGGCTCCTGTGGCTTCGAGAGTGGAAGGCAGATGCTTCTTAAGAAGTTCCTTGCTGGGCTCCCTTTTGCTGGGACCAGTCTATTCGGTGAACAACTGGATGAAATTATTAAGGAAGTTTTTGGCAGGAAGAGTACTTCCATGTCACAAACCCAGGAAACCTGTCCAGGGCAGGAACCAGTCGAGGTTTCGTTCCTTTCGTTCCTCTAACTGGTCGTCCTCTAAGCCCTCGGCCTCGTCCACTAACTCAGCCAAGGTCCGTAAACCAACTGGCGCATGAAGCCGCGTCCTCAGAAGTCCGCAGGAGCTGCTGCCACCAAGGCAGCCTCCTCTTGATTATCTGGCCGCGCCAGCAACGTCCTTGGTCGGTGCCAGGCTCTCCCACTTGGGCGACGTGTGGTTTCAACACGTCTTCGATCAGTGGGTGTGGGTTACCATCTCCCACGGCTACAGAATAGAATTCTATCCAGCCCGCCAAACAGATTTTTTCTGTCAACTCCCCCCTGCTCCAAGGCCGCCGCCTTCTCACAGGCCGTGGCATTCCTGCAGGCCAGTGGAGTAATTGTACCAGTTCCCGACTGGGAACGGTTCTGAGATTTCTACTCAAATCTCTTCCTAGTCCCCGAAAAGGACAGTGCCTTCCGACCTGGATCTCAAGCTTCTCAACAAGCATGTTCAGGTGCGGCATTTTTGCATGGAATCTCTGCGATCAGTCAATGACCCAAGGAGATTTCTTAGCATCCATCGACATCAGAGATGTCTATCCGCATGTGCCAATCGCAGTTTCACACCAGCGTTGGCTACGTTTTGTAATCGGAGAGGAACATTTCCAATTCGTGGCTCTCCCCTTCGGGTTAGCCACGGCCCCTCGTGTATTCACCAAGGTCATGGCAGCAGTGGCTGCGGTTCTGCACCTCCAGGGGTTGGCAGGGATTCCTTACCTGGACGACCTTCTAGTCAAGGCTTCATCCAGTGCAGACTGTCAGCGGAGTGTCTCGCTCACGCTCGCCACGCTTGCAAGTCCACTCTGACCTCGACCCAGGAACTTACGTACCTAGGGATGCAATTCAAGACTCTGCTGGCACTTGTGAAGCTGCCCTTAGTCACACAGCAGTCCCTTCATCTGGCGGTTCGCTCTCTGCTGAGGCTCCGCCGTCATTCCATCAGGCACCTCATGCAGGTGCTGGGTCAGATGGTGGCGTCAATGGAAGCGGTTCCCTTTGCCAGTTCCATCTGCGTCCCCTGCAGCTGGACATTCTCCGCTGTTGGGACAAGCGGACCTCTTCCTTGCACAGGCTGGTGGCTCTGTCGCCACAGTCCAGGAGCTCTCTTTAGTGGTGGCTTCGGCCCCTCTCTCTGTCCCAGGGACGCTCCTTTCTGGCCCCGTCCTGGGTGATTCTCACCACGGATGCCAGTCTATCCGGCTGGGGAGCAGTGTTTCTCCACCACCGAGCACAGGGCACTTGGACTCCGTCCGAATCAGCCCTCTCGATCAATGTGCTGGAAATCAGAGCTGTGCTCCTAGCTCTCGTAGCTTTTCTCCACCTGTCGGCGGGCAAGCACATTCGAGTCCAGTCAGACAACGCGACAGCAGTTGCCTACATCAATCACCAGGGCGGGACTTGCAGCCGCCTAGCAATGTTGGAAGTTCAACGTATCCTTCAGTGGACGGAGGACTCCAAGTCCACCATATCCGCAGTCCACATCCCAGGCGTAGAAAACTGGGAGGCAGATTATCTAGCCGTCAAACCGTGGACAGCGGCGAGTGGGCCCTGCATCCGGCAGTGTTCCGGTCAATCTGTCGCAAGTGGGGCACTCCGGAAGTGGATCTAATGGCATCCCGGCAAGACAACAAGGTCCCGGTTTACGTGGCTCGCTCCCACGATCCTCAGGCCTTGGCGGCGGACGTGCTGGTTCAGGATTGGTCCCAGTTCCGTCTGGCCTACGTGTTTCCCCCTCTAGCTCTCTTGCCCAGAGTCCTGCGCAAGATCAGAATGGAGGGCCGTCGGGTCGTACTCATCGCCCCAGACTGGCCCAGGCGAGCTTGGTTCCCAGACCTGCTCCGTCTGTCCGTAGAGGTGCCGTGGCATCTCCCGGACCGCCCATACCTTCTCTCACAGGGTCCGTTTTCCGCCAGAATTCTGCGGCTCTCAGATTGACGGCGTGGCTCTTGAGCCCTGAATCCTTACGGCTTCAGGCATTCCTTCCGAGGTCATCTCCACTATGACTCAGGCTCGGAAGTATTCCTCGGCCAGGATTTACCACAGGACTTGGAGAATTTTCCTGTCCTGGTGTCGCTCTTCCGGCCATGCTCCTTGGCCGTTTTCCTTGCCGACCATCCTGTCCTTTCTACAGTCCAGCCTGCAGCTAGGACTGTCCCTCAATTCCCTCAAGGGACAGGTCTCGGCTCTGTCAGTGTTGTTCCAGCGGCGTATCGTCCGACTGGCCCAGGTGCGCACCTTCATGCAGGGCGCATCTCACATCATTCCGCCTTACCGGCGGCCTCTGGATCCCTGGGACCTTAATCTGGTCCTCACGGCCTTACAGAAACCCCCCTTTGAGCCTCTTAGGGAGCTTTCGTTGTTTCGTCTTTCACAGAAAGTGGTCTTTACGGTGGCCATAACTTCTCTCAGGAGAGTCTCTGATTTGACTGGGCTCTCTTCGGAGTCACCCTTTTTGGTTTTTTCACCAAGACAAGGTGGTTCTCCGTCCGACTCCGGGCTTTCTCCCTAAGGTGGTGTCTCCTTTCCACCTTATCCAGGACATTTCATTGTCTTCCCTTTGTTCGGCCCCTGTGCATCGCTTTGAGAAAGCGTTGCATGCTTTAGATTTGGTGCGGACGCTCTGGATCTATGTGTCACGCACCGCTGTTCTTAGGCGGTGCACCTCTCTTTTTGTGCTGACCACAGGTCAGCGCAAGGGTCTCTCGGCTTCTAAACCGACCCTAGCTCGTTGGATTAGGTCGGCCATATCCGATGCCTACCAATGTTCTCAGGTGCCTTCCCCGCCGGGGATTAAGGCGCACTCGACCAGAGCTGTCGGTGCCTCTTAGGTTTTCAGGCACCAGGCTACGCCTCAGCAGGTCTGTCAGGCTGCCACTTGGTCTAGTCTGCACACCTTTTCGAAGCACTACCAAGTGCATGCTCATGCTTCGGCAGATGCGAGCTTGGGCAGACGCATCCTTCGGGCGGCTGTCGCCCATTTGTGAAGTTAGGTTTTGCCTACTTCTCAGTTTCTGTTTATTTCCCACCCATGGACTGCTTTGAGACGTCCCATGGTCTGGGTCTCCCATAAGGGACGATGAAGAAAAAGAGAATTTTGTTTACTTACCGTAAATTCTTTTTCTTATAGTTCCGACATGGGAGACCCAGCACCCTCCCTGTTGCCTGTTGGCAGTTTTCTTGTTCCGTGTGTTTTTCACCGGCTGTTGTTGTAGACAGAGGTTCCGGTTATTCCGGGTTTTACTCTATCTCTACTTATGGGTGGATGTCCTCCTTCAGCTTTTGCACTAAACTGGGTGGATTTGTCATCCGGGGGGTGTATATGCTCGGAGGGAGGAGCTACACTTTTAGTGTAGTGCTTTGTGTGTCCTCCGGAGGCAGAAGCTATACACCCATGGTCTGGGTCTCCCATGTCGGAACTATAAGAAAAAGAATTTACGGTAAGTAAACAAAATTCTCTTTTTTTTCCCACTCATGGTTAGTGGTTGGGTGAAGCCATGTATTATCAAACTACTGGGTTTTCTCTTTTTAAATCATAATGACAACCAAAAACATCCAAATGACCCTGATCAAATGTTTACTTACCCCAGTTCTTAATACTGTGTATTTCCCCCTCTAACATCAATGACAGCTTGCAGTCTTTTGTGGTAGTTGTGGATGAGGCTCTTTATTTCCTCGATGGTAAAGCCTCCCATTCTTCTTGGCAAAAAGCCAACTGCGCACTTGAGTTCTCCCCAGAGTGGCTCAATGATACTGGGGTCAGGAGACTGAGATGACCACTCCAGAACCTTCACTTTGTTCTGCTGTAGCCAATTACAGGTTGGCGTGGCCTTTTATTTTGGATCGTTGTCATGATGGAACGTCCAAGTACGTGCCATGCGCTGCTTCTGGAATGATGAGTGCAAATTTGCCTCCAGTATCTGCTGATAATGTGCTGCATTCATCTTTCCTTCAACTTTGACCAAGTTTCCTGTGCCTTTGTAGCTCACACATCCCCACATCATCAGCGATCCACCTCCGTGATTTACAGTAGGAATGGTGTTCCTTTCATAGGCCTTGTTGATGCCTCTACAAATGTTTCATTTATCGTTGTGGCCCAAAAGTAAAATTTTGGTCTCATCACTCCAAATTACCTTGTTCCAGAAGTTTGGAGGCTTGTATCTGTGCTGTTTGGCATATTGTAGGCGGGACACTTTTTTGACATTTGCGCAGTAATGGCTTTCTTCTGGTGACTCGACCATGCAGCCCATTTTTCTTCAAGTGCCTCCTTATTATGCATCACGAAACAGCCACTCCGCTAGTTTTCAGTGAGTCCTGTATTTCAGCTGATGTTTTTTGTGGGTTTTTCTTTGCATCTCGAACAATTTTCCTGGCAGTTGTGGTTGAAATTTTGATGGTCTACCTCATCTTGGTTTGGTTTTTACAGAACCCCTGATTTTCATTTGTTAATCATAGTTTGAACACTGATTGGCATTATCAATTCCTTGGATATCTTTTCTTTGTCGCTCCATTGGGAGACCCAGACAATTGGGTGTATAGCTTCTGCCTCCGGAGGCCACACAAAGTATTACACTTAAAAGTGTAAACCCTTCCCCTCTGCCTATACACCCCCCCGTGCATCACGGGCTCCTCAGTTTTTATTCTTTGTGTTGAAGGAGGCACACATGCACGCAAGCTCCACAATTTAGTCAGCAGCAGCTGCTGACTATATCGGATGGAAGAAAAGAGGGCCCATAACAGGGCCCCCAGCATGCTCCCTTCTCACCCCACTCTGGTCGGCGGTGCTGTTAAGGTTGAGGTACCCATTGCGGGTACAAAGGCTGGAGCCACATGCTGTTTTCCTTCCCCATCCCTTAGGGGCTCTGGGTGAAGTGGGATCCTAACCGGTCACCAGGCACTGGGACCGTGCTCCCTCCGCAGCCCCTGGGGGAATCTGCTGGACAGGAGACCGGGTATTGTCAGGGACAGGCCCTGCTCCTCTGAGGTACTCTGTGTCCCCTTGGGGACGGCGCATAGAGCGCCTGTGTAATGGACGCTGCAGCAGCTGCTGGGTGTGTTTGTGCGCCGGGACTACCGCGCTGACCGCGCTTGTTTGCCGGCCGCGCTTATAACTTTAGTCCCCGGCTTTTGCGGCCTAGTACCGCATACTCCCGCCCCCGGGCCTGCCAGTCAGGGGTAAGGGCGGGACGCTGCACTGGACGTCAGCGCTGAGGGCTGGAGCATACTTAGTATCCTCCTCCCCCCTCACTGAGCACCGTGGGGCACCAGATTCCCGCACTTTCTGAGGCACGCCCACGGCTCCCTCCTCCTCTCAGAACGCTGGCAGCCATTCCTATCAGCACTTCTGACGCTGGAGAACTTCAGAGACGAGCTCCACAGCTCTGGGAGGCCCAGGCAGGGAATCTGGTGGTCACACAACCGCTGAGGGCGGTCGGTAAGCCGCACCTGTTACTAGGTGCTGGCCCCCCTGGGTGCCGAAGTGTATATTTATATGCTTATATTGTATACATTTACTCTGTACGGCCGCACTATTGCTTTGGCGATATACCCTCTCTGATTGCTCTAAGAGGAGACAACAGCATGTCGTCCGCAAAAAGCAAGGGTGCCAAGGCACAGGCATACTTTGCAACCTGTACCTCATGTGCGGCTATGCTACCTGCAGGTTCCACCTACCCTCATTGTGTGCAATGCTCGGCCCCTGTGACACTCACTCAGCCGGAGCCTCTGCCACTGGTGGGACCCTCGGCCCAGGTGGAACCACCTGCTGCCACTGTCCAGGTGACAGGGACAGAGTTTGCAGTATTCGCTGACAAACTTTGAGTCTATGGATAAATGGTCTGCTAAGATACTAGAAGCTTTGCAGTCCAGACCTGTAACACAGCCCCCGGGCACTGTTGAATCATTGCCCTCAGACCCCCCTCGGTCGGCGCAGCAAAGTGCTCCTGGGGCGACTCATAGGTCCCACGGTGAGGACTCCGACACGGACCGCAGTCCCAGACCGGCTAAGCGGGCTCGCTGGGAGCTTCCCTCGACTTCATCACACTGTTCAGGGTCTCAGCATGAGGACTCTCTGGAGGATGAAGCGGAGGTGGCAGATCAGGGCTCTGATTCTGACGCCGCTCTCAACCTTGATACACCTGAAGGGGACGCCATAGTAAACGACCTTATAGCGTCCATCAATCAGGTGTTGGATCTTTCTCCTCCAGCTCCTCCGATTGAGGAGTCAGCTTCTCAGCAGGAGAAATTCCATTTTAGGTTTCCCAAACGTACACGGAGTGCGTTTCTTGATCACTCCGACTTCAGAGATACAGTCCAGAAACACTGAGCTTTTCCAGATAAGCGCTTTACTAAGCGCCTTAATGACACACGTTATCCCTTCCCCCCCCTGACGTAGTCAAGGGTTGGGCTCAGTGTCCCAAGGTGGATCCTCCAGTCTCTAGACTGGCGGCTAGATCCATAGTTGCAGTGGCAGATGGTGCATCACTCAAGGATGCCACTGACAGGCAGATAGAGCTCCTGATGAAATCCATCTATGAAGCTATCGGCGCGTCCTTTGCTCCGGCATTCGCAGCCGTATGGGCACTCCAAGCTATCTCAGCTTCTCAGTCTGAGATTAATGCAGTCACACGTGCCTCTACTCCGCAGGTTGTGTCCTTAACCTCTCAGGCGTCGGCGTTTGCGTCCTACGCCATGAATGCTGTCCTGGACTCTGCGAGCCGTACGGCGGTAGCATCCGCCAATTCGGTGGCAGTCCGCAGGGCCATGTGACTACGTGAATGGAAGGCAGACTCTGCTTCCAAAAAGTTCTTAACCGGTTTGCCATTTTCTGGCGACCGCCTGTTTGGCGAGCAATTGGATGAAATCATTAAACAATCCAAGGGAAAGGACTCGTCCTTACTCCAGTCCAAACCAAACAGACCTCAACAACGGAAGGTACAATCGAGGTTTCGGTCCTTTCGGCCCTCAGCCAGGTCTCAATTCTCCTCGTCCAACAGGCCACAGAAGGGTCAGAGGAACGCTGATTCATGGCGGTCTAAGTCACGTCCTAAAAAGACCGCCGGAGGAACCGCTCCCAAAGCGGCCTCCTCATGACTTTCGGCCTCCCCAAACCGCATCCTCGGTCGGTGGCAGGCTCTCCCGCTTTTGCGACGCCTGGTTGCCACATGTCCAAGACCGATGGGTGAGAGACATTCTGTCTCACGGTTACAGGATAGAGTTCCGCTCTCGTCCTCCGACTCGTTTCTTCAGAACATCTCCGCCCCCCGAGCGAGCCGATGCTCTTCTTCAGGCGGTGAGCACTCTGAAGGCAGAAGGAGTGGTGATCCCTATTCCCCTTCAGCAATGGGGTCACGGTTTTTACTCCAACTTGTTTGTGGTGCCAAAAAAGGACGGATCTTTCCGTCCCGTTCTGGACCTCAAACTGCTCAACAAACACGTGAAAACCAGGAGGTTCCGGATGGAATCTCTCCGCTCCGTCATCGCCTCGATGTCCCAAGAAGACTTCCTAGCATCAATCGACATCAGGGATGCTTATCTCCACGTGCCGATTGCACCAGAGCATCAGCGCTTCCTGCGTTTCGCCATCGGGGACGAACACCTTCAGTTCGTGGCACTGCCTTTCGGCCTGGCGACAGCCCCACGGGTCTTCACCAAGGTCATGGCAACAGTGGTAGCAGTCCTACACTCTCAGGGACACTCGGTGATCCCTTACTTAGACGATCTCCTTGTCAAGGCCCCCTCTCGGGTGGCATGCCAACACAGCCTGAACATTGCTCTGGAGACTCTCCAGAGATTCGGGTGGATCATCAATTTCCCAAAGTCAAAATTGACACCGACCCAATCGCTGACATATCTCGGGATGGAGTTTCATACTCTCTCAGCGATAGTGAAACTTCCGCTGGACAAACAGCGGTCACTACGGACAGGGGTGCAATCTCTCCTTCGAGCCCAGTCGCACCCCTTGAGGCGCCTCATGCACTTCATAGGGAAGATGGTGGCAGCAATGGAGGCAGTTCCATTTGCGCAGTTTCATCTGCGTCCACTTCAATGGGACATTCTCCGCAAATGGGACAGGAAGTCGACGTCCCTCGACAGGAACGTCTCCCTTTCTCGGGCAGCCAAGGCCTCCCTTCAGTGGTGGCTTCTTCCCACTTCTTTGTCGAAGGGGAAATCATTCCTGCCCCCATCCTGGGCTGTGGTCACGACGGACGCGAGTCTGTCAGGGTGGGGAGCGGTCTTCCTCCACCACAGGGCTCAGGGTACCTGGACTCAGCCAGAGTCCTCCCTTCAGATCAATGTTCTGTAGATAAGAGCAGTGTATCTAGCCCTAAAGGCGTTCCAGCCGTGGCTGGAAGGCAGGCAGATCCGAATTCAGTCGGACAACGCCACGGCGGTGGCATACATCAACCACCAAGGCGGCACACGCAGTCGGCAAGCCTTCCAGGAAGTTCGGCGGATTCTGCTGTGGGTGGAAGCCACAGCCTCCATCTCCGCAGTTCACATCCCGGGCGTAGAAAACTGGGAAGCAGACTTTCTCAGTCGCCAGGGCATGGACGCAGGGGAATGGTCTCTTCACCCGGACGTGTTTCAAGAGATCTGTTGCCGCTGGGGGAAGCCGGACGTCGACCTAATGGCGTCCCGACACAACAACAAGGTCCCGGCATTCATGGCACGGTCTCAAGATCACAGAGCTCTGGCGGCAGACGCATTAGTTCAGGATTGGTCGCAGTTTCGACTGCCTTATGTATTTCCTCCTCTGGCACTGCTGCCCAGAGTATTACGCAAGATCAGGTCCGACTGCCGCCGCGCCATCCTCATCGCCCCAGACTGGCCGAGGAGGTCGTGGTACCCGGATCTGTGGCATCTCACGGTGGGTCAACCGTGGGCACTACCAGACCGTCCAGACTTACTGTCTCAAGGGCCATTTTTCCATCTGAATTCTGCGGCCCTCAACCTGACTGTGTGGCCATTGAGTCCTGGATCCTAGCGTCTTCAGGGTTATCTCAAGAGGTCATTGCCACTATGAGACAGGCCAGGAAACCAACGTCCGCCAAGATCTACCACAGGACGTGGAGGATCTTCTTATCCTGGTGCTCTGATCAGGGTTTTACTCCCTGGCCATTTGCCTTGCCCACTTTTCTGTCCTTCCTTCAATCCGGAATGGAAAAGGGTTTGTCTCTCGGCTCTCTTAAGGGACAAGTCTCGGCGCTCTATGTTTTTTCAAAAGCGTCTAGCCAGGCTTCCGCAGGTACGCACGTTCCTGCAGGGGGTTTGCCACATAGTCCCTCCTTACAACCGTCCGCTAGAACCCTGGGATCTGAACAGGGTGCTAACGGCTCTTCAGAAACCACCTTTCGAGCCAATGAGAGATATTTCTCTTTCACGCCTTTCGCAGAAGGTGGTCTTCTTAGTGGCAGTCACATCTCTTCGGAGAGTGTCTGAGCTAGCTGCACTGTCATGCAAAGCCCCCTTCCTGGTGTTTCACCAGGACAAGGTGGTTCTGCGTCCGGTTCCGGAATTTCTCCCTAAGGTGGTATCCCCTTTTCATCTCAATCAGGATATCTCCTTACCTTCTTTTTGCCCTCATCCAGTTCACCAATGTGAAAAGGATTTGCACTTGTTAGATCTTGTGAGAGCACTTAGACTCTACATTTCTCGTACCTGCGCTGCTCGGATGCGCTCTTTGTCCTTGTCGCTGGCCAGCGTAAAGGGTCGCAGGCTTCCAAGTCAACCTTGGCTCGGTGGACCAAGGAACCAATTCTTGAAGCCTACCGTTCTTCTGGGCTTCCGGTTCCTTCAGGGCTGAAAGCCCATTCTACCAGAGCCGTGGGTGCGTCCTGGGCATTGCGGCACCAGGCTACGGCTCAGCAGGTGTGTCAGGCGGCTACTTGGTCGAGTCTGCACACTTTCACGAAACACTATCAGGTGCATACCTACGCTTCGGCAGATGCCAGCCTAGGTAGGCGAGTCCTTCAGGCGGCGGTTGCCCACCTGTAGGAAGGGGCCGTTTTACGGCTCTATTACCGAGGTATTCTTTTACCCACCCAGGGACTGCTTTTGGACGTCCCAATTGTCTGGGTCTCCCAATGGAGCGACAAAGAAGAAGGGAATTTTGTTTACTTACCGTAAATTCCTTTTCTTCTAGCTCCTATTGGGAGACCCAGCACCCGCCCCTGTTCCCTTCGGGCTGTTGTTCTTTTGTGTACACATGTTGTTCATGTTGAATTGTTCTGGGTTCATGGTTTTCAGTTCTCCGAACATCCTTCGGATTGAATTTACCTTAGACCAATTTATAAGTTTCCTCCTTCCTGCTTTTGCACCAAAACTGAGGAGCCCGTGATGCACGGGGGGGTGTATAGGCAGAGGGGAGGGGTTTACACTTTTAAGTGTAATACTTTGTGTGGCCTCCGGAGGCAGAAGCTATACACCCAATTGTCTGGGTCTCCCAATAGGAGCTAGAAGAAAAGGAATTTACGGTAAGTAAACAAAATTCCCTTCTTTGTATACCTTTCCTGTTTTATATAATTCAACTATCTTTTCCCGTAGATCCGTTGACAACACTTTTGCTTTCCTCATGACTCACAATGCAGAAACATCAGTGGCTGGATGAAAGATGCAAGAGTCTGTCTGGATCCCAGAAACTCACTCAGCTTTTATGCACACACACTGATTACAAGCAAACAGGTCACAGATGAGGATGTTACCTTTTATTAGCCATTCAAACCCATTTGTATCAACTTCTGTGCATGTTATCAGGCCAAAATCACCAGGGTATGAGAACTTTTGATCAGGGTCATTTGGATGCTTTTGGTTGTCATTATGCTTTAAAAGGAGAAAACACAGTAGTGACAATAAATGACGTCACCCAACCACTAACCATGAGTGGAAAAAAAGATTTTGTGTTATCATTCATATTCTCTGAAAAAAGGACAAGAAACAAAAAATCTGCCGGGGTATGTAAACTTTTGAGCACAACTGTATTTCTGATGCTGTTGATCATGAGGGGCTCTTATATTGTTATATACCTTAAGCTAATTTGTCAGTAAGGTCAACTTCCCCCCTCAAGCCACATATATCTGTTGCTGCATTCTCAAAAAATGAGCCTTTTCATTCATATCTAAATGCAGCATGAAGTGCTCTGGGCATGGCAGAACACTTAAGGAGCCTCTTCCTCTCCAGATTGATTCTGCGCTATGCACCAGACTCTATTTAGTGTGATTGATGGCTCACTGTCTGATTTCCTTGCCTGGTAACTGTCATCACACCAGCAGGTAATAAGGATGGTGCTGGCTGGGGAAACAACTTTGGCAGGCAGAGGCTTAAATGCTCTGTCACGCCCATAGCACTTAACAACATATTTGCATATGAGTTAAAACGATGATTTCTCAGGAATGCAGCAACAGATTAACGATATAAAGGTGTAAATTAATTACATTTAAAAGATTTGCATTCCCATATATGTGGGTTGTTGGGGATGACTGTCATTAAGATCATCCCCAACAACCCACATATATGGGAATGTTATGGTTGTTGGGGATGATCTTAATGACAGACTCCCTTTTAAAATAGAAAAGGAAGTGGAATCCACTGTCATAATTTTGTGGACATACGGCCCGTCATCTTTGATCGGCTGCTCAATGAGCATGTTCTCTATACTGTGTATATATAAATATTTCCTGCTGCTCTATTTTTTTCCATGACTCTAAACTGGGGTTTACAGTAGCCATAAGTGACTGTATAACATCCAACGATTGGCTACCTACAAGCATCAGTCGTTTAAAGGGAACCTGTCACCAGTTTTGGGGCCTATAAGCTGCGGCCACCACCACCGGGCTCTTATATACAGCATTCTAACATGCTGTATATAAGAGCTTAGGCCGCTATGTAGAATGTAAAAAACACTTTATAATACTTACCTAAACCAGTCGCTGCGGTGGATGTGGCTCAAATGGGTGTCATCGTCCTCTGGTGACGGCGCCTCCTCTTTCAGACATCTTCAACCTCCTTCTGAAGCCTGGGTGCATGACTAATCCTACGTCATCCACACTCGCCGGTCCTGCGCAGGCGCACTACAATACTTTGATCTGCCCTGCTCAGGACCTGAATGCCGGCGAGTGTGGATGACCTCGGTCGCATCATGCACCGCAGCTTCAGAAGGATGACACAGGCGGCGACAAAGATGGCCGAAAGAGGCGGCACCGGCACCAGAGGACGAAGACACCCATTTGAGCCACATCCACCAAGGCGACCAGTTTAGATGAGTATTATAAAGTGTTTTTTTATGTTCTACACAGCGGCCTGGGCTCTTATACACAGCATGTTAGAATGCTATATATAAGAGCTCACTGGTGGTGGCCGCGCAGCTTATAGGCCCCAAAACTGGTGACAGGTTCCCTTTTTAATAGTCTGTTTACACAGGCTGACCACACTTCTGTGAGACCTGAATGATCTAGGTGCACACAGACTGTGTTCTCGGCAGCATAGAAATATTGTGCTGCTGAAAACACTGATTTTCATACAAGTTAAAAAGTAATTTCACCTGACAAATGAGCGCTTTGCTCTTTTATCGGATGATCATCAGACCTTTTATATTGCCTGATTATCAGGAAACGTGTCAGCAGGACTCGTGCTGCCGAGAACAATGGCATCCAATGTGCACTAAATAATCTTTTACTCATCAACATGCTTTATTGAAGTAAAAGAGCTTACGTATTTTCTATTTTACCTAGAGTGACAGTCCAACAAGAACATCAGAAAGCCAAACTCTGGTTGTCAAACAAGAAGAGGCTTATCAGATGGTTGATCAAGAGATTGATGAAAAGGCGGTTCCGGAAAATACATCCAATAATACAGGTATTTCCATCCCAATTGTTTATGTTCATCACTTACAGTGAGAATAATAACCAAACAACTCAATGTACAAAAATACATTTCTGACCGTTCATAAAAGTTATTTATGACCAACATAGCCCCATCTTCTTTTCAATAACAGCAATAGTCTTTCCTACAGAATCAGTCAGTTTCTTAATCCGTTGACGATCATCTTTTTTGGGCAGCACCAACCTCAGCCCCCCAGACCCTGGTCAGAGAGGTGACTGTTTTCCTTCACTGTAAATCTCCCATTTAAGAAGGGCCCATAAGTTCTCTATGGGTTTTAGGTCAGGTGAGGAAGGGGTCGTGTTATTATTCTTTCATCGTTAAGGCCTTTACTGACGGGCAAGCAGTGACTTTGATGCATACGATGGAGCATTGCCCTGCATAAAAATTAGGGTTTTCTTGAAAGACGCAGACTTTTTCCTTGAAGAAAGTGTCGTCTAGAAACTGGCAGTAGCTTTGGGAGTCGATTTCATCTTCAACCCAGAAAAGTCCAACTAGCTGATGTTTAATAATACCAGCCCATAGCAGTATCCCACACTCCACTTTGCTGGCGACCGAGTGAAACTGGAGGTCGGTGCCCTTCACTGATCCAGCCACGGACTCATCCATCTGGTCCTTCAAGAGTCACTCTCATCTCATCACTCCATTGAGCCTTTTGAAGAATGTGTCTTCAGATGTTTCTTGGCCCCAGTCCTGACATTTCCTCTTCTGTGTCTTGTTCGGTGATTGTGAGGTTTCAGCCTCCTTTACCTTGGCCGTGTCTCTGAGCAGTGAACACCTTGTCTTTTGGGGCCCTCAAAGGAGGTTTCAGCTCTGACCGCATCAGAGGTCAATGGCTTCCTGGTCGCTTCTCATTTAATTCTTCCCAATTCTTTCCCAGTTACTGTGCGTAGTTTTTTCTCAACACATTTTTTGTAAATTCTTTGACTATTTGCAACAAAACCTTGGACGGTTCTGTGATCATGCTGAAATATCTTTGCAGTTTTAATACTGCAATTCCTCTTTCAGATGTGTATTCATTTTTTACTTTTTAGTCACTTAAATCTCTTTTGTGGCCCATTTTGCCTGATGAAAACAAGCCTGTTAATTAATCTGCACACCTTGATAAAGGGTTGATATCATTAGGCCTTACCGTCCCTGATTAGACAAATACACATCACCTGATCTACTTAACCCTATAGGCATTCAATTTGACACAGCTTGGAGCTGGAAAATCTGAATTAACCCCATAGCCGACGGCCTAACGTACTTATTCTGTTCCGACGCTTTGAGACGTCAGGCTGGAAAAAGCTTGTAGCGCCCCCCAGTGATGGAAAATCTCAGGGGTTTCAGCTACCGTATACCGCCAATCACGTAAAAAAAAAAATGGCAAATAATACTGATTTCTTTGTCGCTCCTAATTGGGAGACCCAGACAATTGGGTGTATAGCTACTGCCTCCGGAGGCCGCACAAAGTACTACACTTAAAAGTGTAAGGCCCCTCCCCTTCTGGCTATACACCCCCCCGTGGGATCACGGGTTCCCCAGTTTTTTGCTTTGTGCGAAGGAGGTCAGACACGCACGCATAGCTCCACTGTTTAGTCAGCAGCAGCTGCTGACTATGTCGGATGGAAGAAAAGAGGGCCCATACAGGGCCCCCAGCATGCTCCCTTCTCACCCCACTTTCTGTCGGCGGTGTTTGTTAAGGTTGAGGTACCCATTGCGGGTACGGAGGCTGGAGCCCACATGCTGATTCCTTCCCCATCCCCATTAGGGTTCCGGGTGAAGTGGGACTTTACCGGTCTCCAGGCACTGAGACCGTGCTCCATCCGCAGCCCCTGGAGAAGCCGCTGGATATGGAGCTGAGTATCGTCAGGGACAGACCCTGCTCCGTCAAGGTACTCTGTGTCCCCGTGCATACCGCGCGCACACCGCAGCATGGCTGGGTGTGTTAGTGCGCCGGGGACATCAGCGCTGCTGCGCTTGTGCCATTTCCTCACTACAGCTTGGCTGAGTGGGTAGACTTAGGGCGAACGGTCGCGCCGGCCGCTGGGGTCAGTCACACTGCGACGCGGCTGGGACTTGTGGTGCGCCGGGGACTTCCGCGCTGGCCGTGCATATATCACGGCCGCGCTTATTACTACAGTCCCCGGCTTTTGCGGCCTAGTTCGTCTCGTTCCCGCCTCCGCACCTGCCAGTCAGGAGGAGGGCGGGACGCCGTACAGAGCATCAGCGCTGAGGGCTGGAGTCTGTTTCACATACTCCAGCCCTCACACCAGGCACAGTAGGACACAGTTTCCCGCATTTTGTTTGGGGCACGCCCACGGTCCGCCCCTCTTCACAGGACGCCGGCAGCCATTCCTGTCTGCACGCTGAGCTGGAGAGGGGAGCCTGGGAGACCCAGACACGGGATTCTACGACCTCATACCCGCTTTTCAGCGGGCGGTAAGCAGCCCTCAAGGGCTCACCCCCACTTGTGCCGTTGTGTACTTGGTATTTTGTGTTTGCAAATACTTTTCACTGTACGGTCGCTGGTGATTCTCGGCTATATACCCTCCTAGATTGCAAGGAGGCAACAGCATGTCGTCCGTTAAACGCAAGGGTGCCAAGGCACAGACTTTATATGCTGCCTGTACCGCATGTGGGGCTACTCTACCGGCAGGTTCCACTGACCCCCATTGTGTGCAGTGCTCGGCCCCTGCAGCACTTGCTCAGCCGGGGCCTCTGCTAGACGTGACCCAGGGTGTACCACCTGTGAATGCTGTCCAGGTGACAGGAACGGAGTTTGCAGCTTTTGCTGATAGATTGTCTATGACAATGTCTAAGATTCTTGAAACATTGCAGTCTAGACCAGTAACTCAGACCACGGACACTGTTGAATCATTGCTCCCTGGTCCCCCTCAACTGGAACACTTCCGGGCTCCGGGGGTGTCACATGCACCCCAGGGTGACGGCTCTGACTCGGACGACAGTCCCAGACAGCCTAAGCGGGCTCGCTATGAGGGGCCCTCAACTTCGTCTCACTGGTCAGGATCCCAGCGGGATGAATCTATGGGTGATGAGGCGGATGTAACTGATCAGGATTCTGATCCTGGGACCGCTCTCAATCTGGATACACCGGATGGTGACGCCATAGTGAATGATCTTATAGCGTCCATCAATAAGATGTTAGATATTTCTCCGCCAGCTCCTCCTGAGGAGGAGTCAGCTTCACAGCATGAGAAATTCCATTTCAGATATCCCAAGCGTAAATTAAGCTCTTTTCTGGACCACTCTGACTTTAGAGACGCAATCCAGAAACACCACGCTTATCCCGATAAGCGGTTTTCCAAACGGCTTAAAGATACACGCTATCCTTTTCCCCCTGACGTGGTCAAGGGCTGGACCCAGTGTCCCAAGGTGGACCCTCCAATCTCCAGGCTTGCAGCTAGATCCTTAGTTGCAGTGGAAGATGGAGCGGCACTTAAAGATGCCACTGACAGACAGATGGAGCTCTGGTTGAAATCCATCTATGAAGCTATTGGAGCGTCGTTGGCGCCAGCATTCGCAGCCGTATGGGCACTCCAAGCTATTTCAGCTGGGCTTACACAAGTCGACACTGTCACACATACATCTGCTCCGCAGGTGGCACCATTGACCTCTCAGATGTCTGCATTCGCGTCTTACGCGATTAATGCTGTCCTAGACTCTACGAGCCGTACGGCGGTGGCGTCAGCCAACTCCGTAGTTTTACGCAGAGCCTTGTGGTTGAGGGAATGGAAGGCAGATTCTGCTTCCAAGAAGTGCTTAACCAGTTTGCCTTTTTCTCGTGACTGATTGTTTGGTGAGCGTTTGGATGAAATCATTAAACACTCCAAGGGTAAGGATTCATCCTTACCTCAACACAGACAAAACAAACCCCAACAAAGGAGGGGTCAGTCTGGTTTTCGGTCCTTTCGAGGCTCAGGCAGGTCCCAATTCTCCTCGTCTAAGAGGACTCAAAAGGATCAGAGAGGCTCAGATTCTTGGCGGACTCAATCACGCCCAAAAAAGACAGCAGGAAGAACCGTCACCAAGACGGCTTCCTCATGACTCTCAGTCTCCTCTTTCCGCATCCTCGGTCGGTGGCAGGCTCTCCCGCTTTGGCGACATTTGGCTGTCACAGGTCAAAGACCGTTGGGTGAGAGACATTCTGTCTCACGGGTACAGGATAGAGTTCAGCTCTCGTCCTCCAACTCGTTTCTTCAGAACTTCTCCACCGCCCGACCGGGCCGATGCTCTGCTGCAGGCGGTGGCCGCTCTAAAGGCGGAAGGAGTGGTGACTTCCGTTCCTCTTCAGGAACAAGGTCACGGTTTTTACTCCAATTTGTTTGTGGTGCCAAAGAAGGACGGGTCGTTTCGTCCCGTCCTGGATCTAAAGTTGCTCAACAAACACGTAAAAACCAGGAGGTTCCGGATGGAATCTCTCCGCTCCGTCATCGCCTCAATGTCTCAAGGAGATTTCCTAGCATCAATAGACATCAAGGATGCTTATCTCCACGTGCCGATTGCGCCAGAGCATCAGCGTTTTCTACGCTTCGTTATAGGAAGCGAACACCTGCAGTTCGTAGCGCTACCTTTCGGGCTGGCGACAGCCCCTCGGGTCTTCACCAAGGTCATGGCTGCAGTAGTAGCAGTCCTGCACTCGCAGGGTCACTCTGTGATTCCGTATTTGGACGATCTACTTATCAAGGCACCCTCTCGAGGCATGCCAACACAGTTTGAACGTGGCACTGAAGACTCTCCAGAGTTTCGGGTGGATTGTCAACTTTGCAAAGTCAAATCTAACCCCGACCCAATCACTAACATATCTTGGCATGGAGTTTCATACTCTCTCAGCGATAGTGAAACTTCCACTGGACAAGCAGTGCTCGCTGCAGACAGGGGTGCAATCTCTCCTTCAGGGCCAGTCGCACACCTTGAGGCGCCTCATGCATTTCCTAGGGAAAATGGTGGCAGCAATGGAAGCAGTCCCTTTCGCGCAGTTTCATCTGCGCCCTCTACAATGGGACATTCTCCGCCAATGGGACGGGAAGTCGACGTCCCTCGACAGGGATGTTTCCCTCTCAGACAGCCAAGGATTCTCTCCGGTGGTGGCTTCTTCCCACCTCTTTGTCAAAAGGAAGGTCGTTCCTACCCCCATCCTGGGCGGTAGTCACGACAGATGCGAGCCTATCAGGGTGGGGAGCAGTGTTTCTTCACCACAGGGCTCAGGGTACGTGGACTCAGAAAGAGTCCACCCTTCAGATCAATGTTCTGGAAATCAGAGCAGTCTATCTTGCCCTGCAAGCCTTCCAACAGTGGCTGGAAGGCAAGCAGATCCGAATTCAGTCGGACAATTCCACGGCGGTGGCGTACATCAACCACCAAGGGGGAACACGCAGTCGGCAAGCCTTCCAGGAAGTAAGGCGGATTCTGTCGTGGGTGGAAGACACAGCATCCACCATATCCGCAGTTCACATCCCAGGCGTGGAAAACTGGGAAGCAGATTTTCTCAGTCGCCAGGGCATGGACGCAGGGGAATGGTCCCTTCACCCGGACGTGTTTCAGGAGATCTGTCGCCACTGGGGGATGCCGGACGTCGACCTGATGGCGTCACGACACAACAACATCTGAATTCTGCGGCCCTGAACCTGACTGTGTGGCCATTGAGTCCTGGATCCTAGGGGCCTCAGGTTTATCTCATGAGGTGGTTGCCACCATGAGACAGGCTAGGAAACCATCCTCCGCCAAGATCTACCACAGGACGTGGAAGATATTCCTATCTTGGTGCTCTGCCCAGGGAGTTTCTCCCTGGCCATTTGCATTGCCTATTTTTCTTTCCTTCCTGCAGTCTGGGTTGGAAAAAGGTTTGTCGCTTAGCTCCCTTAAAGGTCAAGTCTCCGCGCTATCCGTATTTTTTCAGAAACGCCTAGCGCGACTTCCTAAGGTACGCACGTTCCTGCAAGGAGTCTGTCATATCGTCCCTCCTTACAAGCGGCCGTTGGAGCCCTGGGATCTGAACAAGGTTCTAATTGCTCTCCAGAAGCCGCCTTTCGAGCCTATGAAGGAGATTTCCTTTTCTCGGCTTTCACAGAAAGTGGCTTTTCTAGTGGCGGTCACGTCTCTTCGGAGAGTGTCCGAGCTGGCGGCGTTATCTTGCAAATCTCCCTTCCTGGTGTTTCACCAGGACAAGGTAGTTCTGCGTCCAATTCCAGAGTTTCTTCCCAAGGTGGTATCTTCCTTTCATCTCAATCAGGATATCACTTTACCGTCTTTGTGTCCGCATCCAGTTCACCAATTCGAAAAGGGTTTGCATTTGTTGGACCTGGTGAGAGCACTCAGGATCTACATTTCCCGCACGGCGCCCCTGCGCCGCTCGGATGCACTCTTTATCCTGGTCGCTGGTCAGCGTAAAGGGTCGCAAGCTTCCAAATCCACCCTTGCGCGGTGGATCAAGGAACCAATTCTTCACACCTACCGTTCTGCTGGGCTTCCGATTCCATCTGGACTGAAGGCCCATTCTACCAGAGCCGTGGGTGCGTCCTGGGCATTACGGCATCAGGCTACGGCTCAGCAGGTGTGCCAGGCGGCTACCTGGTCGAGTCTGCACACTTTTACCAAGCATTATCAGGTGCATACCTACGCTTCGGCGGATGCCAGCCTAGGTAGACAAGTCCTTCAGGCGGCGGTGGCCCACCTGTAGGAAAGGTCTGCTTGACAGCCCTATCACGAGGTATTCTTTTACCCACCCAGGGACTGCTTTTGGACGTCCCAATTGTCTGGGTCTCCCAATTAGGAGCGACAAAGAAGAAGGGAATTTTGTTTACTTACCATAAATTCCTTTTCTTCTAGCTCCAATTGGGAGACCCAGCACCCGCCCTGTTTTTCTTAGGAAGTTTGTTTTTTTCGGGTGCACATGTTGTTCATGTTGAACAGTTCAGTTCTCCGAGGTTGTTTCTCGGGTTGAATTTGTATTTAAAACAGTTATTGGCTTTCCTCCTTCTTGCTTTTGCACTAAAACTGAGGAACCCGTGATCCCACGGGGGGGTGTATAGCCAGAAGGGGAGGGGCCTTACACTTTTAAGTGTAGTACTTTGTGCGGCCTCCGGAGGCAGTAGCTATACACCCAATTGTCTGGGTCTCCCAATTGGAGCTAGAAGAAAAGGAATTTACGGTAAGTAAACAAAATTCCCTTCTTCTTTCTCATCTGACATGATCAAACATGTCAGATGATAAAGAAATATAAGCCCCTAGTGCCCCCAAAGCCCCCCGGTACCGGAGAAATCAACCCCCACCGGAACATCCAAAATGGCGCCGACGCGCGCCGAAAACTGCAGCCGCCGACGGCTCTGCATTCATTTCCCTCCGATCTGAAATGATCAAACATTTCAGATTGCAGGGAAATGTCCTCCCCCTGACCCCTCCTCCGGGACACCGGAGGTCTCTGGTCCCCCGGAGCCCCCTCCGGTTCTCCAGAGCCGCCCCCCCTTCCCCCTCTGGAGCATGCAAGATGGTGGCGCGCAGCGCACAGTAGCGCACGGCCGCATTCATCCTGCTCTTTCTGCCGCATGTGACACGCCACATGCCACAGAAAAGTTGTCCCCAGGTCCCGCCAGGTCTCCCCCGGTCTTCCCCGTTACCTGGCTGCTGCTCCGTCCCCGCGATCACTTCTCCTCCTCCTGGAAAGCTGGCGGCGCATGTGCAGACAGCGGCTGTCAGCTGGATCCTTGCAAGCGGGGACGCTGACCTCGCTGCTGCACATGCTGCTGTACTGTGGACCGGGGGAGAGTGAGTGCAGTAATCTGCAGCCACCCTCCTCACATGGAGAGCCTGCTGTTCTAGAAAATGGGGGGTACGTTCTGTGAGCGTGCCCCTCATATTCTGGAATGAGGTTACTGCAGGTCACTCTGCCCTAGGTTGGACCGGGGCAGTGTGAGTGCAGTATTCTCAGATTACTGCACCCACACTGCTCATGGAGAGCTTGCTCTTCCAGAAAATGGGGGATACGTTCCCTGAACGTGCCCCCCATATTCTAGAAGGTCCAGAGTTGTCGTGGGACCTCCAAAATGGATTGCAGCGACCGGAATTTGTTTATTTTCAATAAATTGGTGAAAGAGGGAACTTTTCGGGGAGTGTTTTTTTTTTTTTCAAATTTTTTTTTTGTCTGTATTTTTTTCTATTACTGACTGGGTTAGTGATGTCTGGTATCTGTTTAGATGCCGTGACATCACTAACCCCAGGGCTTGATGCCAGGTGACATTTCAGCTGGTATCAACCCCGTATATTACCCCGTTTGCCACCGCACCAGGGCGCGGGATGAGCTGGGGCGAAGCGCCAGGATTGGCGCATCTAATGGATGCGCTACTTCTGGGGCGGCTGTGGCCTGCTATTTTTAGGCTGGGAAGAGTCCAATAACCATGGCTCTTCCCACCCTGAGAATACCAGACTCCTGCTGTCCGCTTCACCTTGGCTGGTGATCTAATTTGGGGGGATCCCACGTTTGTTTGTTTGTTTTTGTTTTTTTTTTTTTTTGAAGAAAAAACGTGTACATTGTAACTGAATTGAGTATAGTATTACAAGAACAACAAACCTCAAATTCACTTAAAAATATTCTTTCATATATATTAAAAAAAAAAATTAAAATTTAAAAAAAAAACGCCTGGGGAGCCCTCCAAATTGATCACCAGCCAAGGTGAAGCTGTCAGCTGTGGTTTGCAGGCTACAGCTGTCTGCTTTACCCTAGCTGGCTATCACAAATAGGGGGGACCCCACGTCGTTTATTTTAATTATTAATTTTTTGGGAGGCTAAATACAAGGCTATGCACCCTTTAGTGCCACATGAAAGGCACTAAAGGGCGCCAGCTTAGAATATGCAGGGGGTGGGACGTTATATTTGTTTGACATCTATCCATTCATCCATTGTAGCATTTTAGGCTGTGCGCCCACAATCGGGGTTTGCAGCGTTTTGGGCGCAGAGTGTTTTCCCTGCATCCATAGCGCTGCGTTGTGCAGTAGAAGCACAGTGGAAGGATTTTTAGAAATCCCATGCCCACTGTGCTTCTCTTCTCCGCAGCATACACTGACCTGTGATGCAGCTTCCCGAGCCTCGGCAGGACAATTTATGCTGCGGAGACAAGAGTGTTCTCTGCAGGTAGCATAGAGCTCCACAGCAGCCTGAACCCAAATCGTGGGCATGGGCAGCTGCGTTCTCCTGTGGACAATACTCACATCTCTGCAGGAAGGCTGACACTGTGTACTAGATGCTGTGTCGCTTGATCATGGCCACATAGCCTAAAAGTGAGAAATTTGTTGCTACAGCAACATTTTTGTGAAGTACCTGTGGATTCAAAATGCTTACTATACTCCTGAATAAAATACAGTTTCCAAAATGGGGTCACTTGTGGGGGGTTTCTGCTGTATAGGTACCCAAGGGGCCCTGCTAATGTGACATGGTGCCCGCAATTTATTTCAACTTTTCCAGAATTCAAATGGTGCTCCTTCCATTCCAAGCCCTCCCATTTATCCAAACAGAGGTTTTTGGCCACATGTGGGGTATCCCTGTGTTCATAAGACATTGGATAGCAACCTGTTTGGTCCACGGTTTGTTGTTGCCTCTTGAAAAAGTAAGAAATTTGGTGCTAAAGCAACATTTTTCTGAAAAAAATGAAAATTTTCAATATGGCAGCCTAAGCTTATCAAATTCTGTGAAGTACTCTTGGATTCAAACTGCTCACTATACACCTAGATAAAAGCCTTGAGGTGTCTTGTTTCCAGAATGGGGTCACTTGTGGGGGACCTCCACTGTTTAGGCACCTTAGGGGCTTTCCAAATGCAACATAGCGTCCGCTAATGATTCCAGCCAATTGTGCAGTCAAATGGCGCTCCTTCCCTTCCGAGCCCTGCTGTGCACCCAAACAGTTGATTTTCATCACACATAAGGTATCGGCATATTCAGGAGAAATTGCACAATAAATCTTATGCTGAATTTTTTCCTTTTACACTTGTAAAAAAAAAAAAAAAAAAAAAAAAGCTACCTTGTTGAAGTAACAATTTTGTGGTAAAAATGTGTTTTTTTGTTTTTTTTTTTTTTGTTTTGTTTTTTTTTCATAGCTCAACATTATACACTTCTGTGAAGCACCTGGGGGTTCAGGGTACTCACCAAACATCTAGATAAATTCCTTGTGGGGTCTATTTTCCAAAATGGGGCCACATGTTGAGGAGCTTCACTGTTTAGGCACCTCAGGGGCTCTCCTAATGCAACATGGCGTCCACTATTGATTCCAGACAATTTTGCAGTCAAATGGCACTCCTTCCCTTCAGAGCCCCGCCGTGTGCCCAAACAGTTGATTGCCACCACATATAAGGTATCACCAAACTCAGGAGAAATTGCACAATAAATGTCATGGTGATTTTTTTTTCCTGTTACCCTTGTGAAAAAAAGCTACCTGGTTGAAATAACAATTTTGTGGTAAAAATTTTATTTTTTTATTTTCATGGCTCAACGTTATAAACTTCTGTGAAGCACCTGGGGGTTAAGGGTACTCACCAAAGTTCTAGATAAATTCCTTGAGGGGCCTAGTTTCCAAAATGGGGTCACTTGTGCGGGGTTTCTGCTGTTTAGGTACCTTAGGGGACCTCCAAATGCGAAATGGTGCCCGCAATCATTTTCAGCCAAATTTCCTTTCCAAAATTCAAATATTGCTCCTTTCGTTCCAAGCCCTCCCATTTGTCCAAACAAAGGTTTCAGACCACATGTGAGGTATCACCGCGCTCATAAAAAAAGTGGGTAACAAACCTTGAGGTCAAATTTTTGGAATTGCCTCTTGAAAAAGTGAGAAAATTGATGCTAAAGCAACATTTTTGAGAAAAGTATTAAAATTTTCAATATGACAACGTAACGTTAACAAAATCTGTGAAGTAAACCTACAACTTCCCTGAAAGGGAGGGTCTCATTGAGAACACAAAACCAAAAAAGATCCCAGTGATCAATTATACCAGTATATAGAATAAAAAGGAAGATCGCTGGTAAGTAAAGGAGACCAAAAGCAAAATATATGGTGAAATACAAAGAATTTTTAATAATAAAGTGTGCGTGACATAAGGACAGACAGTAGAGGCCAACAGAGTCTTAAAGTCGCCAGACACAAAGAATGCACAAACATCACCAGCAGATGACAGACCAGCTACTAAACACGTGGGTCAGGATTCAAAAAGGCCAAATAGCCAGGAGAAAGAAAGGAAAAGCAAATGAATCAAGGGGTAGATTACCCATAGAAAGCTTTCCCTAAGACGGTGCCAATAACATGTCATGTAATAGAGTTATGGCAAATTAACTTGAGACATGTTAAGTAACAGTAAAATAAGGCTCAGCGCTAAACCCAATGTTGCAATAGTTCTGCAGCTAATTTTTCTAGGCAAAAAAACCCTTTAATGCCTTAAAATAATATATATGTATAATATATAGAGATAACTATATATAAAAATTTGCGCTGAACCAGAACAATGTATTGAGGAATAATATTTTATTTTCTTTTAACACTACTGAATGTTGTCATTATTAACTTTGGTTTAATTAATCACCAGGAGCGTTAATTACATAGGAATGGGATTTCCGAGCTTTAGCTGGCTGGGTACAGCAAGTAATGCATATAGAGATAACTTCTTCAGACTTGACAATCCCTTTAATCCTTTAGATTTGACAGTGCATTGTTGAAGCAGTTTGATTTCAATGCGGATGTTCATTATGGGATTCTCTTCTTTTCTAAAACTCAAAATTCTCTGATTTATTAGATACTCCATCCTTGGCCTTCCACTGTAAGTAGCATCATAACCCACTTATCCTAACTTGAGCTAAGCTGTTGCCCATTTAACAGCCCTCTCTATTAATGAGGAGGGTCCAAGGTGATGTATTGAGACTGGTGCTCGCTCAAAAAGCATTGCTGACACTGCAGGCTCCAAGTGGTCTTAGCAAGGGCCTCCTTCACTGCGGCAAATAGAATTTAAGCATGTGCCTGGAGCCGTGGCCTGCGTCACTGCTCAAAGACTCGGGGCCTGTCTCAGTGGTCTAAGTGCCAGGACCTGACTCAGTGTTCTGGGGGCCTGCCTTACTGCTTCAAGTGCCAGAAGCCGGGGCCTGCCTTACTGCTTCAAGTGCCAGAAGCCGGGGCCTGCCTTACTGCTTCAAGTGCCAGGAGCCGCTGCCTCCCTGACTGCTTCAAGTGCCAGGAGCCGCTGCCTCCCTGACTGCTTCAAGTGCCAGGAGCCGCTGCCTCCCTGACTGCTTCAAGTGCCAGGAGCCGCTGCCTCCCTGACTGCTTCAAGTGCCAGGAGCCGCTGCCTCCCTGACTGCTTCAAGTGCCAGGAGCCGCTGCCTCCCTGACTGCTTCAAGTGCCGGGAGCCGCTGCCTCCCTGAGTGCTCCAAGTGCCGGGAGCCTGGCTCTGCCTGACTGCTCCAAGTGCCGGGAGCCTGGCTCTGCCTGACTGCTCCAAGTGCCGGGAGCCTGGCTCTGCCTGACTGCTCCAAGTGCCGGGAGCCTGGCTCTGCCTGACTGCTCCAAGTGCCGGGAGCCTGGCTCTGCCTGACTGCTCCAAGTGCCGGGAGCCTGGCTCTGCCTGACTGCTCCAAGTGCCGGGAGCCTGGCTCTGCCTGACTGCTCCAAGTGCCGGGAGCCTGGCTCTGCCTGACTGCTCCAAGTGCCGGGAGCCTGGCTCTGCCTGACTGCTCCAAGTGCCGGGAGCCTGGCTCTGCCTTACTGCTCCAAGTGCCGGGAGCCTGGCTCTGCCTTACTGCTCCAAGTGCCGGGAGCCTGGCTCTGCCTGACTGCTCCAAGTGCCGGGAGCCTGGCTCTGCCTCACTCATTGCCTTGATGTGTATGGTTGAGTAGGTTCAATAACACAAGATGAGACTTCCCCAACTCTATATATTTGTATATATAATTATTATTATTTATTTTTTAAGGCTTTCCTACAGGATATTGCAGTAATAAAATTCCCCCGGAGAAACATCACTGTAATTCTTCACCTGAAGGTTCCCCAGAAGATAACCATATCCTGCAAGATAAGCAGGTAAGGAGCAGAATTACTGATGGCGTCTCGCCAGCGCTGGGTTAGACAGGTCACATAAATATTGGAATATAGGGTGCCTGCCGGCCCCAACTTTGACAAGTCTCCAGCACATCCAAAGTTGTTACAAATAAAGGAGCCCAAATGATACAACTCAGCTTTATTGTTGCATTCACTGGAAGATTTGCCAGGTTACTCTTCTTTTTTTCCTGAGCTGTTCTCCTGTCTCCCGTACATACAGACCCCCAGCTGGACATTTGGTACATATAATTAAGTACAACACATTAGTTGTGGTGCTGCTGAAGGTACCTGGGATCTTGTAGTCCTGATGTGATCTGGGGATCTTTATCTTGTTTGTTGTCCAGATCACATCAGGACTACAAGATCCCTGTTACCTTCAGCAGCACCACAACTAATGTGGTGTACTTAATTATATGTACCAAATGTACAACTGGGGGTCTGTATGTACTGGAGACAGGACAACAGCTCAGGACAAGGATGAATTCTCACCGCCATTTGTGTTATATTGAGCCTGATGAAGAGACCGGAGTGGTCTGGAAAGCTGCTATTATTACCATCTTTTCAGTTGGCCATTAAAAGGTATCAACCACTGAGGACTCTGTTCTTTTAAACAAGTTTTTTATATCTACTGGCTAACACGGTACAAGGATATATTATACCTGTATTTTCTTTGTTGTAATTTTACATTTCTTTATAGTAGTTTTGTCTTTATTTTGTATTGTAACACCTCTTTTTAGTATTTTCTAAGTAACTTTCTTTGTCGCTCCATTGGGAGACCCAGCCAATTGGGTGTATAGCTTCTGCCTCCGGAGGCCACACAAAGTATTACACTTTAAAAAGTGTAACCCCTCCCCTCTGCCTATACACCCTCCCGTGCATCACGGGCTCCTCAGTTTTATGCTTTGTGTTGAAGGAGGGCTGCTGATTGTATCGGATGGAAGAAAAGAGGGCCCCCAACAGGGCCCCCGGCATGCTCCCTTCTCACCCCACTAAGTCGGCGGTGCTGTTAAGGTTGAGGTACCCATTGCGGGTACAAAGGCTGGAGCCACATGCCGTTTTTCCTTCCGCATCCCTTAGAGGCTCTGGGAGAAGTGGGATCCTAACCGGTCACCATTCACTGGGACCGGGCTCCCTCCGCAGCCCCTGGGGGAATCTGCCGGACAGGAGACTGGGTATCATCAGGGAGAGGCCCTGCATCTAAAAGGTACTCTGTGTCCCCTTGGGGACGGTGCATGGAGCGCCTGTGTTACAGACGCTGCAGCGGCTGCTGTTTTTTTGTGACGACCGGGACTACCGCGTCGACCGCGCCTGTTTGCCGGCCGCGTTATTAAATTCAGTCCCCGGCTTCTGCGGCCTAGTACCATAACTCCCGCCCCCGGGCCTGCCAGTCAGGGGTAAGGGCGGGACGGTCGACTGGACGTCGGCAGCGAGGGCTGGAGCATACTTAGGTGTCCTCCTCCCCCCTCACTGAGCACTGTGGGGCACCAGATTCCCGCACTTTATTAGTCACCGCCCACGGCTCCCTCCTCCCCTGAGAGCTCTGGCAGACATTTTTACAATCACTTCTGCCGGTGGAGGATTTCAGAACGAGCTCTGCAGCTCTGGGAGGCCCAGGCAGGGAATCTGGTGGACACACAACCGCTTTGGGCGGTCGGTAAGCCACACCGGTTACCCGGTGCTGGCCCCCCTAGGGTGCCGGAGTGTGTATATAATATATATATATATATATAATGTATACATTTTCTCTGTTCGGCCGCATTGTTTTGCTTTTGGCTATATACCCTCACTGATCACTCTCAGAGGAGACAACAGCATGTCGTCCGCAAAGAGCAAGGGTGCCAAGACACAGGCTTATTTTGCAACCTGTACCTCTTGTGCGGCTATGTTACCTGCAGGTTCCACCTACCCTCACTGTGTGCAATGCTCGGCCCCTGTGGCACTCACTCACCCGGAGCCTCGGGCACTGGTGGGGCCCTCGGCTCAGGTAGAACCGCCGGCTTCCACTGTCCAGGTGGCAGGGACAGAGTTTGCAGTTTTGGCTGAGAAACTCTCTGAGTCGCTTTCACAATCCATGGCTCAGTCTATGGACAGATGGTCTGCTAAGATACTAAAAGCCTTGCAGTCCAGATCGGTAACACAGGCCCCGGGCACTGTGAGTTCATCGCCCCCAGGCCCCTCTCGGTCGGCGCAGCAGAGTGCTCCTGGGGTGACACCTAGGTCCCACGGGGAGGACTCCGACACGGACCGCAGTCCCAGACCGGCTAAGCGGGCTCGCTGGGAACCTTCCCCGACTTCATCACGCTGTTCGGGGTCTCAGCATGAGGACTCTCTGGAGGATGAAGCGGAGGTCGCAGCTCAGGGCTCTGATCCTGACGTTGCTCTCAATCTTGATACACCTGAAGGGGACGCCATAGTAAATGACCTTATGCAGTAAAGGAGAAAGAAAATGTGTAACAAAGTGGGATCACCAATGTAACAATAAACATCATTTATTAGACACAAAAAAACCAACCATGGACATGCATTAAAAACAATTAAAAAAGCACAAGCTTATAATCATATATTTGGTGTCAATGGTATATGGCACCAAGAAAACACCCCACACCCTCATCAAGCCAAACAGCCCAATGAAAAGAGCATGGCTCTGCATACAAATTTGAACAATGTAATGCAATGAGGCAGGTGAATAGAATAACACACTAGACAATGCCCAAACGTGAATAGAATAAATAACTGACTAGCAATGTATGACAGTAAACAATACACATGGGCTGAAACACAACAATCACCTGTCTTGAGCCAATGTGTGGAGCCAGAAAGATGCAGAGGCACACACCCTAATGAAAAATAAGGGCTGGAGGCAAGAAAATGCAGGAGGGGGGGTGGGGTGATGACCCCACGCGTATCGCTACAGCAAAGTGTAGCTTCCTCAGGGGAAAGTGAGGAATGTCATGGGTGGTGTGTCTTAAATACAGCGTTAAGTGATTAGTAAATTGTTTACCAGCATGGAGATAGGAGGCCGAAAGGAGTCATCATGTACGCCGAGAGACGCCGATGGACGCCGCCATCTTCACCATGTGATGCGATCAGGTGGGGTCATGACATGGGAATGCCACGTACTGCGCCTGCGCTGGATCAATGACGCTTGCAATTGAAAGAACCTCATATGCGCATGCGCGGTGCTACGGACGAAACAGAACACACAAGGTACAATCACATGACTACCAGCCATACACCACGTCACTCATCCGCACACCTGCGCAAACACAATCATACTCCAAGTGATACAAGTTTCTGTAAGGCATCGAACGTATATAAACGGAAAAAGGTGCGCATGTATAATACACAGCACTGTGCATGCCCCAGTATCATAGGCAGCATTATGTAGGTGCTAAATTGTCCAATGCAGGCGCAGGAACGACGACACTTGTCACAACAGAAATGAGCTCATACAAATATTGAAAAGCCCAGAGATCTGTACCATAAACACAGCGTGTAGGGCACAGTTCCCATGAGAGCTGTAAAAACACAAAGAACTCGATGTGTCTCTGGCTCTACTATGAAGGCCATCTTTTTCCTTCATGGGGACTTTTTCTGTTTAACTGTCATTATACACTTGGCTTATTTGTCATGTAGCCAGTCTACTCCGCCATAATAGTAGCATGTCTACACTGTCTTTATGTACGCTATGCCCTATACCATCCTTTTTGATGTATTTGGAATCCAGACATCTGGATATCTAAACATGCGATGGGTGCCGCCTTTTTCTGCGCATGCGCTGGACAATGACTTACCAACAGTATGTCAGGCTGTGATGGCATGGGTCACTTCTATGCACTCCCAGGCGACATGTGTGAACATCGGCAATTTTTGTTGCTTATACCTTTTATACACATGAATGTATTTTCTATCTATGGGGTCTATTTGTGTACAGTGGATGGTCCATTTTGCCACACTGGCATCGTGCCGATGTTTTTACAGCTCTCATGGGAACTGTGCCCTACACGCTGTGTTTATGGTACAGATCTCTGGGCTTTTCAATATTTGTATGAGCTCATTTCTGTTGTGACAAGTGTCGTCGTTCCTGCGCCTGCATTGGACAATTTAGCACCTACATAATGCTGCCTATGATACTGGGGCATGCACAGTGCTGTGTATTATACATGCGCACCTTTTTCCGTTTATATACGTTCGATGCCTTACAGAAACTTGTATCACTTGGAGTATGATTGTGTTTGCGCAGGTGTGCGGATGAGTGACGTGGTGTATGGCTGGTAGTCATGTGATTGTACCTTGTGTGTTCTGTTTCGTCCGTAGCACCGCGCATGCGCATATGAGGTTCTTTCAATTGCAAGCGTCATTGATCCAGCGCAGGCGCAGTACGTGGCATTCCCATGTCATGACCCCACCTGATCGCATCACATGGTGAAGATGGCGGCGTCCATCGGCGTCTCTCGGCGTACATGATGACTCCTTTCGGCCTCCTATCTCCATGCTGGTAAACAATTTACTAATCACTTAACGCTGTATTTAAGACACACCACCCATGACATTCCTCACTTTCCCCTGAGGAAGCTACACTTTGCTGTAGCGATACGCGTGGGGTCATCACCCCACCCCCCCTCCTGCATTTTCTTGCCTCCAGCCCTTATTTTTCATTAGGGTGTGTGCCTCTGCATCTTTCTGGCTCCACACATTGGCTCAAGACAGGTGATTGTTGTGTTTCAGCCCATGTGTATTGTTTACTGTCATACATTGCTAGTCAGTTATTTATTCTATTCACGTTTGGGCATTGTCTAGTGTGTTATTCTATTCACCTGCCTCATTGCATTACATTGTTCAAATTTGTATGCAGAGCCATGCTCTTTTCATTGGGCTGTTTGGCTTGATGAGGGTGTGGGGTGTTTTCTTGGTGCCATATACCATTGACACCAAATATATGATTATAAGCTTGTGCTTTTTTAATTGTTTTTAATGCATGTCCATGGTTGGTTTTTTTGTGTCTAATAAATGATGTTTATTGTTACATTGGTGATCCCACTTTGTTGCACATTTTCTTTCTCCTTTACTGCTCAAGTGTTCCCTAAAATGTGCTAGTGGTTTTATGATCCCTCTTTTTTCATCTTTATATGCTATTTGTGTCTAGTGCCCTCCCACACCTTAGTGCTTACAATAGTAAATGACCTTATAGCGTCCATCAACCAGGTGCTAGATCTTTCTCCCCCAACTCCACCTATAGAGGAGTCGGCTTCGCAGCAGGAGAAACACCAGTTTAGGTTTCCCAAACGTACACGGAGTGCGTTTTTCGATCACTCTAACTTCAGAGATGCTGTCCAGAAGCACAGAGCATTTCCGGACAAGCGCTTTACTAAGCGCCTTAATGACACACGTTACCCCTTCCCCCCTGACGTTGTTAAGGGTTGGGCTCAGTGTCCCAAGGTGGATCCTCCAGTCTCTAGACTGGCGGCTAGATCCGTAGTATCAGTGGCAGATGGTTCATCGCTCAAGGATGCCACTGACAGGCAAATAGAGCTCCTGATGAAATCCATCTATGAAGCCATAGGCGCGTCTTTTGCTCCGGCCTTTGCAGCCGTGTGGGCCCTCCAAGCTATCTCAGCTTGTCTGTCTGAGATTAATGCGGTCACACGTACCTCTGCTCCGCAAGTTGTGTCTTTGACTTCTCAGGCGTCGGCCTTTTCGTCCTACGCCATGAACGCCGTCCTGGACTCTGCGAGCCGTACTGCGGTAGCGTCCGCCAACTCGGTGGCAGTCCGCAGAGCCATGTGGCTACGCGAATGGAAGGCAGACTCTGCTTCCAAGAAGTTCTTAACCGGTTTGCCATTTTCTGGCGACCGTTTGTTTGGCGAGCAATTGGATGAAATTATTAAACAATCCAAGGGAAAGGACTCGTCCTTACCCCAGTCCAAACCAAACAGACCTCAGCAACGAAAAATTCAATCGAGGTTTCGGTCCTTTCGGCCCTCAGCCAGGTCCCAATCTTCCACGTCCAACAGGTCAGAGAAGGGCCAGAGGAACTCTTCTGCATGGCGGTCTAAGTCACGTCCTCCAAAGACCGCCGGAGGAACCGCCTCCAAGGCGGCCTCCTCATGACTTTCGGCCTCCCCAAACCGCATCCTCGGTCGGTGGCAGGCTCTCCCGCTTTTGCGACGCCTGGTGGCCACATGTCCAAGACCGATGGGTGAGAGACATTCTGTCTCACGGTTACAGGATAGAGCTCAGCTCTCGTCCTCCGACTCGTTTCTTCAGAACATCTCCGCCCCCCCGAGCGAGCCGATGCACTTTTTCAGGCGGTGAACACTCTGAAGGCAGAAGGAGTTGTGATCCCCGTTCCCCTTCAAGAACGTGGTCGCGGTTTTTACTCCAACTTGTTCGTGGTGCCAAAAAAGGACGGATCATTCCGTCCCGTTCTGGACCTCAAACTGCTCAACAGACACGTGAGAACCAGATGGTTCCGGATGGAATCTCTCCGCTCGGTCATCGCCTCGATGTCACAAGGAGACTTCCTAGCATCAATCGACATCAGGGATGCTTATCTCCATGTGCCGATTGCACCAGAGCATCAACGCTTCCTGCGTTTCGCCATCGGGGACGATCACCTTCAGTTCGTGGCACTGCCTTTCGGCCTGGCGACAGCCCCACGGGTCTTCACCAAGGTCATGGCATCCGTGGTGGCGGTCCTACACTCTCAGGGCCACTCGGTGATCCCTTACTTAGACTATCTCCTAGTCAAGGCACCCTCCCGGGTGGCATGTCAACACAGCCTGACCATTGCTCTGGAGACTCTCCAGAGGTTCGGGTGGATCATCAATTTCCCAAAGTCAAAATTGACACCGACCCAATCACTGACTTACCTCGGGATGGAGTTTCATACTCTCTCAGCGATAGTGAAGCTTCCGCTGGACAAACAGCGTTCGCTGCAGACAGGGGCGCACTCTCTCCTTCGGGCCCAGTCACACCCCTTGAGGCGCCTCATGCACTTCCTAGGGAAGATGGTGGCAGCAATGGAGGCAGTTCCCTTTGCGCAGTTTCATCTGCGTCCACTTCAATGGGACATTCTCCGCAAATGGGACAGGAGGTCGCCGTCCCTAGACAGGAACGTCTCTCTTTCACTGGCAGCCAAAACCTCTCTTCAGTGGTGGCTTCTTCCCACTTCTTTGTCGAAGGGAAAATCCTTCCTGCCCCCATCCTGGGCTGTGGTCACGACGGACGCGAGTCTGTCAGGGTGGGGAGCGGTCTTCCTCCACCACAGGGCTCAGGGAACCTGGACTCCGACAGAGTCCTCCCTTCAGATCAATGTTCTGGAAATAAGGGCAGTGTATCTAGCCCTAAAGGCGTTCCATCGGTGGCTGGAGGGCAGGCAGATCCGCATACAGTCGGACAACGCCACGGCGGTCGCGTACATCAACCACCAGGGCGGCACACGCAGTCGTCAAGCCTTCCAAGAAGTTCGGCGGATTCTGCTGTGGGCGGAAGCCACAGCCTCCACCATCTCCGCAGTTCACATCCCGGGCGTAGAAAACTGGGAAGCAGACTTTCTCAGTCGCCAGGGCATGGACGCAGGGGAATGGTCTCTTCACCTGGACGTGTTTCAAGAGATCTGTTGCCGCTGGGGAACGCCGGACCTCGACCTCATGGCGTCTCGGCACAACCACAAAGTCCCGGCATTCATGGCACGGTCTCAAGATCACAGAGCTCTGGCGGCGGACGCATTAGTTCAGGATTGGTCGCAGTTTCGACTGCTTTATGTATTTCCTCCTCTGGCACTGCTGCCCAGAGTGTTACGCAAGATCAGGTCCGACTGCCGCCGCGCCATCCTCGTCGCTCCAGACTGGCCGAGGAGGTCGTGGTACCCGGATCTGTGGCACCTCACGGTGGGTCAACCGTGGGCACTCCCAGACCGACCAGACTTGCTGTCTCAAGGGCCATTTTTCCATCTGAATTTTGCGGCCCTCAACCTGACTGTGTGGCCATTGAGTCCTGGCTCCTAGCGTCCTCAGGGTTATCTCAAGATGTCATTGCCACTATGAGACAGGCCAGGAAACCAACGTCCGCCAAGATCTATCACAGGGCTTGGAGGATCTTCTTATCCTGGTGCTCTGATCAGGGTTTTACCCCTTGGCCGTTTGCCTTACCCACTTTTCTTTCTTTCCTTCAATCCGGAATGGACAAGGGTTTGTCTCTCGGTTCTCTCAAGGGACAAGTATCGGCGCTTTCCGTGTTTTTTCAAAAGCGTCTAGCCAGGCTTCCGCAGGTCCGCACGTTCCTGCAGGGAGTTTGCCACATAGTCCCACCTTACAAGCGTCCGCTGGAACCCTGGGATCTTAACAGGGTGCTAACGGCTCTTCAGAAACCACCTTTCGAGCCGATGCGGGATGTCTCTCTATCACGCCTTTCGCAGAAGGTGGCCTTCCTAGTGGCAGTCACATCACTTCGGAGAGTGTCGGAGCTAGCAGCGCTGTCATGCAAAGCCCCCTTCCTGGTGTTTCACCAGGATAAGGTGGTTCTGCGTCCGGTCCCGGAATTTCTCCCTAAGGTGGTATCCCCTTTTCATCTCAATCAGGATATCTCCTTACCTTCTTTTTGCCCTCATCCAGTTCACCAATGTGAAAAGGATTTGCACTTGTTAGATCTCGTGAGAGCACTCCGGCTCTACATTTCTCGCACGGCGCCCCTGCGCCGTTCTGATGCGCTCTTTGACCTTGTCGCTGGCCAGCGTAAGGGGTCGCAGGCTTCCAAGTCAACCTTGGCTCGGTAGATCAAGGAACCGATTCTTGAAGCCTACCGTTCTTCTGGGATTCCGATTCCTTCAGGGCTGAAAGCCCATTCTACCAGAGCCGTGGGTGCATCCCGGGCATTGCGGCACCAGGCTACAGCTCAGCAGGTGTGTCAGGCGGCTACCTGGTCGAGTCTGCACACTTTCACGAAACACTATCAGGTGCATGCCTATGCTTCGGCAGATGCCAGCCTAGGTAGGCGAGTCCTTCAGGCGGCGGTTGCCCACCTGTAAGAGGGGGCCGTTTTTCGGCTCTTTTTATCGAGGTATTCTTTTACCCACCCAGGGACTGCTTTTTGACGTCCCAATTGTCTGGGTCTCCCAATGGAGCGACAAAGAAGAAGGGAATTTTGTTTACTTACCGTAAATTCCTTTTCTTCTAGCTCCTATTGGGAGACCCAGCACCCGCCCCTGTTCCCTTCGGGCTGTTGTTCTTTTGTGTACACATGTTGTTCATGTTGAATTGTTCTTTTGGTTCATGGTTTCAGTTCTCCGAACATCCTTCGGATTGAATTTACCTTAGACCAATTTATAAGTTTCCTCCTTCCTGCTTTTGCACCAAAACTGAGGAGCCCGTGATGCACGGGAGGGTGTATAGGCAGAGGGGAGGGGTTACACTTTTTAAAGTGTAATACTTTGTGTGGCCTCCGGAGGCAGAAGCTATACACCCAATTGGCTGGGTCTCCCAATAGGAGCTAGAAGAAAAGGAATTTACGGTAAGTAAACAAAATTCCCTTCTTTTACTTTGTGCCTTTTTATTCATACGTCTGTTACATGACAGGAGCATCACTTTTGTCCTTGAGCTGTGTCTGGTTTGGCAGCACTGGTTAATATGCATTCTACATAATAGGACTGAGCTGTCGTAATAGACACAACACACAGACAAGGTCGGTGCGGTTAGATGGGGCTTTTGAAAATAAACTGATCACAAAGTATATTCCAGCTGGGACCCGCAGTAATCAGAGGACAAACCTGACAACTCAATGTGATGGTTGCGTAATTCAAGAGAAGTCCTCCAGAGTAAGGGTCCCGTCAAACATAGCGACATTCCAGCGATCTCACCAGCGATGCGACCTGGCAGGGATCGCTGGAGCGTCGCTACATGGTCGCTGGTGAGCTGTCAATCAGGCAGATCTCCACAGCAATCAGAGACCAGCCACCAGCGACCCGTGTAATGACGCTGTGCTTGGTAGCCAGGGTACACATCGGGTAACTATGAAAAGCACTTTGCATAGTTACCCGATGTGTACCCTGGCTACGTGTGCAGGGAGCCGGCATCTGGCAGCCTGTAACCGGCGTACACTGGTAACCATAGTACACATTGGGTAACTAAGCAAAGCGTTTTGCATAGTTACCCGATGTGTACCATGGTTACCAGCGTACCGCTGGTTCCCTGCATATTCAGATCGTTGGTCTCCCGCCGTCAAACACGCCGATGCGTGCTGCACAGCAGGAGACTAACGAGCAAAATATGGTCCTGATTATTTTGTAACGATCAGCGACCTCGCAGCAGGGGCCTGCTCGCTGCTGCTTGTCAATCACAGCGATATTGCTGGCGAGGTCACTGATGCATCACAAAACCTGTGACGTTTCAGAGATCTCGCTAGCGATCTCACTGTATGTGACGGGGACTTAAGAGGCGCTTTTGATAACTGAAAGTGAATGGGTCTGAGTTGCCCATTCATTTAAAAGTGTACAGTGTTGAGTCTGGTGAACAATGGAGGGGGTGCAGGCCCGGTGAAGAGCCGCAGACTCTTCAGATAGCTGATCATCAGCTGCTCTGAGAGTCAGACCCCAAACAAAAGTGAGTACATCCCTCACATTTTTTTCGAGTATTTTATTATCTTTTCATGGGACAACACTGAAGATATGACCCTTTGATACAATGTAAAGTAGTCAGTGTCCAGCTCATATAACAGTGTAAATTTGATGTGACCTCTAAGTAACTCAGTCATTAATGTCTAAACCACTGGCAACAAAAGTGAGAACACCCCTAAATGAAAATTGTGTCCAAAGTGTCAATATTTTGTATTGGCCACCATTTATTTTCAAGCACTGCCTTAACACTCTTGGGCATGGTGTTCACTAGAGCTTCACAGAAGAAACTAGAATCCTCTTCCATCCTCCATGACGACATCACGGAGATGGTGGATGTTAGAGATCTTGTGCTCTTTGACCTTCTATTTGAGGATGCCCCACAGATGCTTAATAGAGTTTAGGTCTGGAGACATGCTTGAATAGTCCAGCACCTTTACCCTCAGTTTCTTTAGCAAATCAGTGGTCATCTTGGAGGTGCATTTCCTGTCGATATCATGTTAGAATACTGCCCTGCGACCCAGTTTCCAAATGGAGGCGAAGATGCTCTGTTCAGTATGTCACACTACATAATGGCATTTTTATGGTTCCCTCAATGAACTGTAGCATTAATAGTTAGCAGTACTCGTGCAGCCCCAAACCATGACACTCCCACCACCACGCTTGACAGTAGGTAAGACACACTTGTCTGTACTCATCACTTGGTTGCTTCCACACACGCTTGACACCATCTGAACCAAATAAGTTTATCTTGGTCTCATCAGACCACAGGACATGTTTCCAGTGATCCACATCCTTAGTCTGCTTGTCTTCAGTAAACTATTTGCGGGCTTTCTTGTGCATCATCTTTAGAAGAGGCTTCCTTCTTGAATGACAGCCATCCAGACTAGTGTGATGCAGTGTATGGTCTGAGCATGGACAGGCTGACTAACCACACCACTTTAACCTGTACAGCAATGCTGGTGGCACTCATACGTATATTTTGAAAAGACAACCTCTGGATATGACGCTGAGCACGTGTGTTCAACTTCTTTGGTCGACCATGGCGAGGCGTGTTCTGAGTGAAACCTGTCTTGTTAAACTGTTGTATGGTCTTGGCCACCATGCTGCAGCTCAGTTTGAGTGTTGGCAATCTTCATATAGCCCAGGCCATCTTTATGTAGAGCTACAATTATGCCTAAATATTGGAAACCTCTCATATTTTGGAAACTAGACCCTTTAAGGAATTTATCTAGATGTTTGGTGAGCACCTTGAACTCCCAGGTGCTTCACAGAATTTTATCACATTAAGCCATAAAAATGAAAAAATACATTTTTACCACAAAAATAAGTTGATTTCACCCTAAATCTTTTATTTTCACAAGGATAACAGGAGAATTTGGACCATAGAATTTGTTGTGCATTTTTGAGGCACAGTTAAAAGTGTAGAAGTTAGGAGGGCCATATTTGAGTTCAGATTTAGTTGGAATAGTTTGGGGGTGCCATAGTTGAGCAATTTCTCTTGAGCATGCAGATACACCATATGTGATGGAAGTCTACTGTTTGGGTACACAGCAGGGTTCGGAAAAGGGGAAGGAGCGCCATTTGACTTTTTGATTGCAAAATTGGCTGGAATTGTTTGCGGACACCATTTCATGTTTATAGAGCCCCTGATGTGTCTAAACAGTGGAGCTCCCCCACAAGGGACCCCATTTTGGAAACTAGACCCCTCATGGAATTTATTTAGATGTTTGGTGAACACCTTGAACCCTCAGCTGCTTCTCAGAATTGTATAACGTTAAGCCGTGAAAATAGAAAAATACATTTTTAAACACAAAAATGTTGCTTTAACCCCACATTTTTCATTCAAACTAGGGTAACAGGAGATAGTCAACCATATAATTTGTTGTGCAATTTCTCCTGAGTACGACAACAACCTATATGTGGTTGAAAACTACTTTTGAGGCATAGTACGAAGTAAAGAAGGGAAGCAGCGGCATATTGCAGTGCTGATTTAGTTGGAATGGTTTGTAGTGCCATGTCACATTGGCAGAGCCCCTTGTTATGATCTGGTCACCGTGGATGATCACAAAAATCCCATCAGCAGAAAAAACACATGAGTAGTTGGAAGCTGAGCTGACCGCAATCCCCTATCTGTCAGACCACACTAGAAGTAGCTGTGGAGTGTTCCTAAACACACCTAGACGACACATCACAGCTGGAGAAACTTACTAAACCTCAGAGATAGAAATGAGGAAACCTATCTTGCCTCAGAGTAGTCCCCAAAGGAATAGCAAGCCCCCAACATATAAAGCCAACGGTGATGTAAGAAAACACAATACACAGATCGGAAATATAGATTAGCAAAGGCAAGGCCTGACTTCCTAGATAGGACAGGACAGATAACTGATTGCAGTCAGTGCAAAACCCTGCGGAAAAAATACCATTCTCCTGATAAGAAAAATACTGAGACCACACTGATTCTTCCCCACTATATCAGGTACTCTTATAAATAATGGGAGAAACAAAAAGAAACACAAGAAATACAAAAGTGCAAATAATCAAATGGAACAGGGAGAATCTCCCTTTTTCTTGCAGTGGGACCTGCAGAGGGGGAACCCCCATGCTCATCAAAACAGAAAGACAATTCCTCTCCTGCAAGAAAACAGACTTTAAGCAAAACAAAAAGAATAACAAACACCCTTAGGTGTGGATCAGGCAATAAAGCAAACAACTTGCAACTTATCTGGAATGGGACAGGCACAGGATAAATGGAAGGACAACTCCAAGCCAATTCAGAGACTGAGGAACAACAACAATAACCGGCCCCAGCCTGAAGACTACTCTTCTATATAACCCAGGCTGATCTTCAATTGGGCTTCCCAAACTCCCAATTAACTCCCACAACTGTTGAGGCACAGTCAGCTTCACCCCCAGTCCTGACCACCAGAGGGTGCTCCAAACCATCACCCCGTCGGATGATATTCACAACAGCCCCTGTTGTGCCAGAACAACAGAACCCCCCCCCCCCCACAAGTGACCCCATTTACAAATTGCATCCCTCAATGAATTCATCTAGTCATGCAGTGAGAATATTGACACTACAGGTGTGTCCCAAACGTTTATACTATTGGGCAGGGGAGAAAAAATAATTACATTTTTACCACTTAAATATTTTTACCCCAGATTTCCAATTTTCACAAAGGGAATAGGTTAAAAAAAAGCCCCGTTATGTGTGACACAATCTCTCCTGAACGTGGCAGTACCCCACATATGACTGTACAGTACTGTTTGGCCGCACCACAGGGTTCGAGAGGAAAGGAGCGCCATTTAATTTGTGGAGCACAGATTTTCCTAGAATAGTTTGTGGACTCCATTTGCAGAGACCCTCAGTGCCAGAACAGCAGAAACCCGGGTCACATGCCAAAGTGACTCCCTCTGCCTCATTACAGTGAATTTTCTATAGGGAATCTTGTCTGAATTGCGTTTTTCAGAGACTTACAAGTAATGCCCTGTATAAGTGCTCAGCGTAGAGCACAGGATAAATGTGAGCTACGCCATACTGCGATCTTTGGGAGGAAGAATGAACAAATCAACAACAGTTGAAGAATTGCTTTATTTACTTATTTTTACTCTGGTTTTTAAAACTTTTTTTCCTTCTACTTTGTCCCTATGTGGGACATTACCTTTTTTCTTCTCTGATAACAGCTCTGCTGTACTGCAAAGCTCATACATTGCAATGCAGTGTAGCTGTCAGAGCTGCAGTGTTAGAAGCATCGGGGATTATGCTCCTGGCATGATTCCTGAGGCTTTCCGTAGCTGTGTGACCCATTGCTTGTCATGACGTCAGGTCATTATGGCAATGATCAGGCCCTCATGATTACATTAAGGGGGCACTTATCGGAGGGTAGAAGGAGCACGATCCCTCTCCCAATCCCATAAATGCGATCAATATCTGTCGCGGCTTTTCGGGGGTTAAAAAACCAGAGACAGCGTAGAGACAGTCCTTGGCTGTGAGTGCTTGGGCTCAGCTGTCAAAAAGCCGAGCTCCCTGCGGCAATTGCGGGGGAACAGTGCCTGAGCCCCCACAATCGCCAGGACGTACCCAGTACATCCAATGTCAGGAAGGCATTAATGACTGTGTGTTGAGTTATTTAGAGGGCACACCAATTGTACACTGTTATACATTGTATCAAAGTGCCATATCTTCAGTGTTGTCAAAAGAAATAGGTATAACTAAAATGTGACAAAATTGTGAGGAATTTACTCACTTTTGTGATATACTGTAAATAAAAACTATAATTTACTATGTTTTGCAACCCCTTTAATAGGTTTTAGCAATGTGTTTGGTAATCCCCCTCAGATAACTCCTTTTAACAGTAAAATACTTAAAGTCCACATAGAAAGTACATTGTGACTGCTAGTATTCTGTATTGTTTTCCATTTTCCCTTATTTAGTATGATGATTTTGCTGATATTAAGATTGAAGATGATGGAGAAGAGATGAGAAAGTGGGATGTTAAGCCGTGTCAGGAAGAGGACTTTTCTAAAACCCACCAAAGAGGTAACCTTTGAATATTCTTTGTCTAACCTTCCAGTTAAGGGTGGGCAATTAAATTCCCGAGGGGCTACATGAAATACCTTGACTGGTGTGGAGGGCCGAACCAATAGGCTGATGTTATTTTTACTTATTGTTAATATTAAAGGGAACCTGTCAGCAGAAATTTTGCAATAAACCTAAAAGATTCCCCTTCTGCAGCTCCTGGGCTGCATTTTGGAAAGGTTCCTGTTATTATTGTGCCCCCTGTGAGACCAAATTAAATACTTTATAAAGTCTTACCTTTTTGTATGCTAATCTTTTTTTATGTACACGGGGGTGGGCTGTCTGGTGTCCGTTATTCTCCCTCCTGCCGCTTTACGCAGTCCCGCATCGCTCATTTCCATAACTGAGCACACCGCCCAGTGCTCCCGAGGTCTCGCGCATGCCCAGTGCCACTCTCGTGGGACTGAGCACTGTGCCCCATGTGACCGCTGGTGACGTGTTGCGCAGGCGTGAGATTATGGACGGCGCTGTGATTGTCATCAGCAAGTACCTGCCCATAATCTTGTGCCCGCGCTGTCCCCTCTGCCTCCACCATTCTGCGCAAGGGCTCGCCAGATGAACCCACGTCACCTCTTACCCATCTTTCCCTGGAGCAGGAAATAGATGGGAGGAGCGGAGCAGCACACCACCGATCGAGAGGAGACGCGGAGAGGAGCTTACCGACGTACGCAGTAAAAAAAAAAAAACTAAAAACAAACAAAGGCACACATTGTCTTCTGCAAAGTGAAAAGCACTAAACGTTTTTTTGGGGTTTTTTTCCCCAATGTACGGTGGAGTCAGAGGGGAAAGCGCGGGCACGAGATTATGGGTGGGTACTTGCTGATGACAATCACAGCGCCGCCCATAATCTCACGCCTGCGCAATCACACTGTGCACAGTGCTCAGTCCCGCGAGAGTGGCACGGCGCATGCGCGAGACCTCGGGAGCACTGGGCGGTGTCCTCAGTTATGGAAATGAGCGATGGGGGACGGTGTAAAGCGGCAGGAGGGTGACTAACGGACGCAAGACAGCCCGCCCCCGTGACCATAAAAAAGATTTGCATACAAAAAGGTAAGACTTTATAAAGTATTTATTTTGGTCTCAGATGGGGCACAATAACAACAGGAACCTTGCTAGAATGCAGCCCAGGAGCTGCAGAGGGGGAATCTTTTAGGTTTAGTGCAAAATTTCTGCTGACAGGTTCCCTTTAACATAGTAATAATTATTTTATATTAATATTATTTGTATTACTTAATCTTACGCAGAATTAAGTACAGTATACTGACACCCCCTATATACATTATGAGCCCCCACACAGTCCCCCTATATACAGTATGAGCTGCCACACAGTCCACTGTATACATTATGAGGCCTCACACAGTCTACTGTATACATTATGAAGCCTCACACAGTCCACTGTATACATTATGAAGCCTCACACAGTCCACTGTATACATTATGAAGCCTCACACAGTCCACTGTATACATTATGAAGCCTCACACAGTCCACTGTATACATTATGAGGCCTCACACAGTCCACTGTATACATTATGAAGCATCACACAGTCCACTGTATACATTATGAGGCCTCACAGTCCACTGTATACATTATGAAGCCTCACACAGTCCACTGTATACATTATGAAGCCTCACACAGTCCACTGTATACATTATGAAGCCTCACACAGTCCACTGTATACATTGAGGCCTCACACAGTCCACTGTATACATTATGAAGCCTCACACAGTCTACTGTATACATTGAGGCCTCACACAGTCTACTGTATACATTGAGGCCTCACACAGTCCACTGTATACATTATGAGGCCTCACACAGTCCACTGTATACATTATGAGGCCTCACACAGTCCACTGTATACATTATGAAGCCTCACACAGTCCACTGTATACATTATGAAGCCTCACACAGTCCACTGTATACATTATGAAGCCTCACACAGTCTACTGTATACATTGAGGCCTCACACAGTCCACTGTATACATTATGAGGCCTCACACAGTCCACTGTATAAATTATGAAGCCTCACACAGCCCTTTAGAAACAGTGTGAGCCTGCACATAGTCCCCTATATACAGAATGAGCCCCCAAATCTCCTTATACACAGTATGAACCTTCACATAACCATCCTATATATAGTGTAAGGCCTCACATAATCCCATATATACAGTTTGAGCCCTCACTTAGCTCCATATATAGTGTATGAGCCCCCATATATACAATAAGACACCACATAATTCATCTACATACCATATGAGCCCCACGTAGCCTCTCAATGTACAGTATGAGCCCCATATAGTCAATATATACCGTATGAGCCCCATATAGTCAATATATACCGTATGAGCCCCACATAGCCTCTCAATGTACAGTATGAGCTCCCACATAGCCGTCCCATATACAGCCACACATCTCTCACACACAGAAAAAAAAACAACACATACTTCCCTCGTGTCCTCCTGGTGCTGCTCTCCAGTTTCTGATGCACTGACTTGCCGCACAGGAAACGCAATGATGGGTTGTCATCAAGTCTGCTGTTGCAGTCATACACTGTGATTGATGGAAAAAGGAGGTATCGGCTCCATCCTTCACTAATCTATTCACCGCTATATGCAGCTTTAGGATGCAGACAGTGAAGACATAGGAATGCCAGTAGGGTAAGGCACTATGCGGACCGTTGGCCTCCCCCTATTAGAACTAGCATAAGTATTATATAAACGATTCACTTTTCACTTGCAGGAGCTGTGTGAGGTCATACCCATGTGACCAGAAAGGGCGGGGCCTTCGCCAACAAAGCTGACACCACGAAGCAACATTTTCCTGTTGGCTGAGGCCCCGCCCCTTCTGCGCCCATGGGTATGACCTCACACAGGTCCTGAAAGGGAAAAAGTTAATAGTTTGTATAATACGTATGCTAATTCTAACAGGGGGAGGGGATAAGGATGAATACCCCCCCAGATATTATCTGATCCTCAGCTGCTGTCACTCAAGAAGCTCCCAATTTTATAAACTTTACTTTCTTAGGTTTCAAAACCTAAGAATCCGAGCTGACCACTCCAGGTATGTATAGAATCAGCCTGACAGTGCCAGTATAGCACTAGCTTTGGGTTTTATACGAAAATCCTGGTGATTGGTTCCCTTTAAATCTCCACCTTCTCCCACTACTGAAGAGATGACTTCGTATTCTGTCCTAGGCTATACAGCAAAGCTGCCAATTGTGCTATAGAGGCAGGAAACGTCAGTCTGCAGTAGTGACCAGAGTGATTTTACAATACGGATTGTAACAGGATAATATGAAATGAAGAAAAACAAAACTTTTTGAAATATGTTTGTAATGCAAATGTGCAATAAATAATTTCTGGTAGTCTTCTGATACATTCCATTCTACTATATATAATTGAGTGTGATGTTTTTAGTTCATTAAGTGAAAATTGGTAATCGATTCACATTCAGAGAAAACTCTTTGTATTTGGCACTCGGAAGGGCCGGTTTTTACATTCGGCACATTTCATATATTGTGTACTAGTAATGTTCTTGTATCATTATTATACAGAATGGGTGTGTAAGACGTCTGTGATTGAGAAAGCTAAAAATCCCCATCTGCATCGGACTGCAAAAGAGAAGGTGCCTAAAGAAAGAGGTTAGTAGTTAAAATACAGTAATGTGCACAATCCTTTTAATCTGGAGTCCGAACATTCAGAATACATCTCGTAACATGGTATTTCCAGTGCAGGACTGAAGACTGATCAGAAGGAACAAAACAGAGTTAAGGCATGGTCACACTGCGTCCAATTCCACTGGAAACGGCGCTGATAAAACTCAAAAAAGAATGGACCTATTAATTCCTATGGAAAATGGACCTGCTGTGCATGTGTTCAGGCTTTTGAGTTTCTTTGAAAGTTTTCAGGCTTTTAAAGGGAATCTGTCACCAGGTTTTTGCCACCTAATCTGAGAGCAGCATAATGTAGACAGATCCTGATCTCAGCACTGTGTCACTTACTTGGCTGCTTAGTATACTTTTGGTAATCTGCTTATTAAACAGTGATTTTATCATTACAGGACTACTTGGTATGCTGCAGGTAGTCCAGCATATTCATGAGCTCTGTATAACTGCTAGATCTGCAGCAGAGAAAACATTGGTTTTATCAAAATGACAGCAAACAGCTCAGTAAGTGACACATCGCTGGAATCAGGGTCTCTGTCTCTACATTATACTATTCTCAGATGGGGGAGCAAAAACTTGATTCGCTTTAAAACTCCAAGTGTTTACTTATGGGGGTTTATGACTGCCAGGAAATGACGCCGTGTGAACATACCCTAATAACAGTAGGTGTATAAATATTGTTTTTCAACCCCTAGAGGGAGGATTTGTTAAAGCCTTTGAATCCAGCTTTTCATATACAAAATGTTATGACTTTTTGCTATTTGATCTGACTTGGCACTTTGAATGGTAGGTGGAAAAGTGAGTCCGGATAACCAGACAAGGAAGGGTATACCAGATTTCTGAATTGTGACTAAGTAAAATGCCAAAAAACTCAGTTCTCTCTTTCCCCCGTGTGGGATGTGTAATAACTGAAAAAGCCTTTCTAGACAGAGTTAGAGCTATATATGTGCAAAGCTTATCAAACATTATGCATCACATAAATAAATATGGTGCAAATGACCTTTTTATGATAAATCTCTAATCTTTTTTAAGCCTTTGCTATGATCGTCCAATAATCCAGAAATCAGTCTGTTCTGATTTGATTTTGGATTATTGGAATATTGCTGTACTGATGTCTGTGTAGCAAGAGCCAACTAATCAATGCTATATGTAATGTAGATCTGCAGCTCAGAGCGAAATGCCGGCTTCCACCTGTGATTGCAGTGGACGGAGAGGATACTGGATGCATGCAGCCTACTGCCGAATGGGAGATTCATGAAGGTAATGGTAGACTTCCACGTTTCTGGCACGTTCTGAAGCTTGAGATAATTGGTGGGGATTATTAACATACATGGAAGGCTGATGGTGCATTCACACATTCCGATTTCAGGCTGTTAAACATTATCAATCAACTGTATACAAGTCGTTCGGTGCTTGTTCGTTGACCTGTTTACACAAGTTGATGAACCATTTAAGTGGCTGCACATCTCCTGTTTACACTGGGCAATCTGCTTCCACTAAAGCTGGTGTCACACACAACGACAACGACGTCGCTGCTACGTCACCATTTTCTGTGACGTTGCAGCGACGTCCCGTCGCTGTGTGTGACATCCGGCAACGAGCTGGCCCCTGCTGTGAGGTCGCCGGTCGTTGCTGAATGTCCAGCTTCATTTTTTGGTCGTCACTCTCCCGCTGTGACACACACATCGCTGTGTGTGACAGCGAGAGAGCGACGAAATGAAGCGAGCAGGGAGCAGGAGCCGGCGTCTGGCAGCTGCGGTAAGCTGTAAACATCGGGTAACCAAGGGAAGACCTTACCCGATATTTACCTTCGTTACCAGCCTCCGCCCTTGCTGCCAGTGCCGGCTCCTGCTCTCTGCACATGTAGCTGCAGTACACATCGTGTAATTAACCCGATGTATACTGTAGCAAGGAGAGCAAGGAGCCAGCGCTAAGCGGTGTGCGCGGCTCTCTGCTCTCTGCACTGTGACATGTAGCTGCAGTACACATCGGGTTAATTAACCCGATGTGTACTGTACCTAGGAGAGCAAGGAGCCAGCGCTAAGCGCGGCTCCCTGCTCTCTGCACATGTAGCACAGCGACGTTATGATCGCTGCTGCGTCGCTGTGTTTGGCAGCTAAGCAGCGATCATAACAGCGACTTACAAGGTCGCTGTTACGTCACAGAAAATGGTGACGTAACAGCGACGTCGCTGTCGCTTAGTGTGAACCCAGCTTTACTGTTACAAAACTCTAAAATGCTAATAAGGGAACTCTGGTATTGCATTACTGCTATATGAATATTTGAAAAAAAGATACTTAGCTTATATATTGGCCAATGCATGTGAGCCTGGTTACCAGCAACAAGGTATATCTCAATATACTGGGAACCAAACTCAAATGCCTGTATCTGGGTTAAAAACCTCCATGTCTGGGCAGCTAGGATCAACTAACAATGTTTTTTATGCCAGCACAAACCATTAGTGCACACGATGAACATGCGTTTTGCTAGTTTGGCAGATTATCGCTGGTATGTTTTAACAGGCCATCAGGAACAAGTGTTCCTTTGACATTTGTTTGCAAGTTATCTACTCAGATGAATGCACCAGTGGTATCATGTGACATGCCAATCTATATTGTCTATGGTTTTTACCATCGCTGCCTGTCCCCAGCACTCCGGTGTTTTGGTTTTTTTTCTCAGTGGTGGAATTGTTTGTTTCCTATGTAAACCCCTTTTGTCAATATAGGTTACTTTAAAGACTCCTATACACCTAAGATAGCTGTTGGCTGATTGATGCTACTGCTAACAGCCATCTCTTTAACTCTCCCATACAGAAAAATTATTTTTGGACAAACTAGCTCTTTTATGTGCTCTATGAGAAAGCCAACAACTGACATGTCAGCTGGCGGCTTATCTCCCGGAGAACAAAGCAGTCTGAAATCGTACATGCCCAATTGATATCTTTCCCAACAGTCAGTTAGCTGGCACCCCATACACATTAGGGGTACTTCTCACATAGCGAGATCGCTAGCGAGATCGCTGCTGAGTCACAGGTTTTGTGACGCACCAGTGACCTCATTAGCGATCTCACTGTGTGTGACACTGCGCAGCGACCTGGCCCCTGCTGTGAGATCGCTGATCGTTACACACAGTGCTGGTTCATTTTTTGCTTGTTGCTCTCCCGCTGTGAAGCACACATCGCTGTGTTTGACAGCAAGAAAGCAACAATCTGAATGTGCAGGGAACAGGGAGCCGGCGTCTGGAAGCTGCTGACGCTGGTAACCAAGGTACACATCGGGTAACCAAGCGAAGCGCTTTGCTTGGTTACCCGATATTTACCTTGGTTACTAGCGTCCGCTGCTCTCAGGCTGCCTGTGCTGGCTCCCTGTTCCCTGCATACGTAGCCAGAGTACACATCAGGTAACTAAACGAAGCGTTTTGCTTAGTAACCCGATGTGTACCCTGGCTACGAGTGCAGGGAGCCAGCGCTAAGCGGTGTGCGCTGGTAGCCAGGGTAAATATCTGAAGCAAACAAAGCGCTTTGCTTGATTACCCGATATTTACCTTGGTTACTAGCGTCCGCCACTCTCAGGCTGCCAGTGCTGGCTCCCTGTTCCCTGCATACGTAGCCAGAGTACACATCAGGTAACTAAGCGAAGCGCTTTGCTTAGTAACCCGATGTGTACCCTGGCTACGAGTGCAGGGAGCCAGCGATAAGCGGTGTGCGCTGGTAGCCAGGGTAAATATCGAATAACCAAGCAAAGCATTTTGCTTAGTTACCCGATATTTACCTTGGTTACTAAGCGCAGCATCATTTCCACGAGTTGCTGGTGGCTGGTCACTGATCACTGGTGAGATCTGCCTGATTGCCAGTTCACCAGCGACCATGTAGCGACGCACCAGCGATCCTGACCATGTCATATCGTGGTCGGTATCCCTGGTACGTCGTTTAGTGAGACGGTACTCTTAGAATGTCTCATCAATATTGACGGGTGCGGCTGATTTTAGTCCAATGTGTAGGTGGCGGGGTCTTTATGTTCACTATATAGCACAACCTAGATTCCTGCTGATTTATGTATCTGCTTTCAGTTTTAGAAACAAAATTAAGGCAAATCCAGATTTTCCCCCTTTGAATATCTCTTTTCCTACAGATGGGTCAACACATCTCATGACGACTGGAGGACCACCAGTGTCGAAAAGAAAATACACTTTAACATCAGGAACAACATCTGACATGCTGACTGACACTAGCTACCCTGACAAGTGTTTCTCTGAAGTCTTACACCTTGAGAGTCATCAGAAAGTCCACAGTATACCTTCCCTGTTTGTCTGTGCAGAATGTGGGAAGAGCTTCACAACGTCATCAGAGCTGGACACACACATTAAAGTCCATAGAGATGGGAAGCTGTTTGCTTGTTCAGAATGTGGAAAGTGTTTTACAGTCAAGTCAAATCTGCTTGCCCATAAGGTCGTTCATATGGGAGAGAAGCCTTTTGCCTGTGCTGAATGCGGCAGATGTTTTTCATTGAAGTCCTCACTCACTACCCACATGTCGGTTCATGCTCTCGAGAAGCCATATTCCTGCTCTATATGTGGTAAATGTTTCACCTCCAGCGCCCGCCTCTCCTTTCATCAGTCTACACATATAGGGGAGAAATCATATGAATGTGACGAATGCGGAAAAGTGTTTACTGCCAGTGGCAGTCTTAATCGGCACAAACGAACACACACAGGGGAGAAACCGTATGCCTGCAATATTTGTGGAAAGTGCTTCAACAGGGAAACCAATCTCTATAGACATCAAACGATTCACACAAGATGATTAAGGGGTCTTCTTGCTCGTAATACAATACCCTCGATATCGGTGGAGAAGTCATATGACCTGTGCAAACTCCCTTTGCTCTCCTTGTTGCAGTAGGGATCGCTGTTCGTTCACTAAGACAGCTCTGTCGTTTTGTAGATTTTTGCTTATCTGTTTTTAAGACGCTGCACTCCAGCAACTAATTCCTGTTTAAAGTAGTCTTTTTATAAGAGTAGATGTCGATATCTATTTCAACTTCTTAAAGAGAAACTCCACCTGATTGTGTTTTCTGGTACCATGTAAGGAGATAACAATACAATTACCAGGCTCTGTGAGATGCTACTTTTGTAAATTCTATAGCTCTGTATATAAGATTTCTGGCTAATAAATTTAGACTACAATGTGTGCAGAATTATTACGCAAATGAGTATTTTGATCACATGATACTTTTTCTACATGTTGTCCTACTCCAAGCTGTATAGGCTTGAGAGCCAACTACCAATTAAGTAAATCAGGTGATGTGTGTCTCTGTAATGAGAAGAGGAGGGGTGTGGTGTAATGACATCAACATCCTATATAAGGTGTGCTTAATTATTAGGCAACTTCCTTTCCTTTGGCAAAATGGGTCAGAAGAGAGATTTGACGGGCTTTGAAAAGTCCAAAATTGTGAGATGTCTTGCAGAGGGATGCAGCAGTCTTGAAATTGCCAAACTTTTGAAGCGTGATGACTGAACAATCATACGTTTCATGGCAAATAGCCAACAGGGTCGCAAGAAGCGTGTTGGGCAAAAAAGGCGCAAAATAACTGCCCATGAATTGAGGAAAATCAAGCGTGAAGCTGCCAAGATGCCATTTGCTACCAGTTTGGCCATATTTCAGAGCTGCAATGTTACTGGAGTTTCAAAAAGCACAAGGTGTACCATACTCAGGGACATGGCCAAGGTAAGGAAGGCTGAAAAATGACCACCTTTGAACAAGAAACATAAGATATCAAGATATGGTATGGGCTGGTATAATCAAAGATGAACTTGTGGGGACTTTTCGGGTTGAGGATGGAGTGAAGCTCAACTCCCAGACCTACTGCCAGTTTCTGGAAGACAACTTCTTCAAGCAGTGGTAGAGGAAGAAGTCGGTATCGGTCAAGAAAAACATGATTTTCATGCAGGACAATGCTCCATCACATGCATCCAACTACTCCACAGCGTGGCTGGCCAGTAAAGGTCTAAAAGATGAAAAACTAATGACCTGGCCCCCTCGTTCACCTGATCTGAACCCCATAGAGAACCTGTGGTCCCTCATAAAATGTAAGATCTACAGGGAGGGAAAACAGTACACTTCTGGGAACCGTGTCTGGGAGGCTGTGGTGGCTGCTGCACGCAATGTTGATTGTAAACAGACCAAGCAACTGACAGAATCTATGGATGGTAGGCTGTTGAGTGTCATCATAAAGAAAGGTGGCTATATTGGTCACTAATTTTTTGCATGTCATAAATGTTTATTTCTAAAAATTTTTGCAGTTATATAGGTTTACCTGGTGAAAATAAACAAGCGAGATGGGAATATAGTTGTTTTTTATTAAGTTGCCTAATAAGTCTGCACTGTAATAGTTACCTGCACAAACCGATATCCTCCTAAGATCTCCAAATCTAAAAAAAAAAAAACACTCCAACTTAAGCTTTGATATTTGAGTCTTTTGGGTTGATTGAGAACATAGTTGTTGATAAATAATAAAAAAAAATCCTCTAAAATACAACTTTCCTAATAATCTGCACACAGTGTATATAATTCCAATGAGCAGAATTCTCTGAGCTGTGTGAAAGGGTCTGGATCATCTTGCAGAGTTCTTAGCATTACTTTAAGGTGGGGTGTTGTATCGTTACCACAAATAAAAATGAATTGCATTTGAATTGCCAATTTAGGGCATTTTAAAGATAACTCGTAACTCATATTGGGTTTGTCTAGTAATAGTATTAGGTTCATATTAAGAGGCTTATAAACTACTGGTTGCTTAAACAGTCTGATACGGAAGGATGTGGCCATGTATGGACTTAGTTTACAAACCCATAAATGGAATAATTACGTATTTCTCTACTGTTAATTCTCCATAGAAGTGGTGCGATATTTACCTTGTTGAGTGGTCTGTTACTTGCCAGTTAACCTTTCCTGTGTTGATGTTTCATCTCTTCCTGTTTACACCTATTTTTAAAATGAAGTATTTAAGTAAAACCATTAATGAAATTAAAACGTAGGAAGAAATTTACTCCTCCTGTTCTTTTCTCACATCATTGCCAGAAGATGTTAGTGGCGGTCTGTAAACTTGGACTATACCCAGCTGAAGGTGCATACATGGAAAAATGCAGGATTGGGTCCAGGTTTTCGTGGGCCCCGGGCGAAAGAATCTCAGTGGACCCCATGCAGACACAAACATGTAAACATACAGACATACCATGTTTCCCTGAAAATAAGTCCTAGCAGGAATTTTTGACCTTTTTAAAGCAAGGCTTAAATATAAGCCCTATGATAAAAAATAAGCCCTAGTTGCGATTCAGTAATGAAGTATTGAATAATACTGCAGACACCCCCCAAAAGAGAGAAGACAGACCCTGCAATCATACTCACCAGACCCGGACGTATTTCTAAAGATCCTTTATGATATGCAAATGAGCGCAGGGACTAATCTCAAGGGCATTAGTTCCTGCGCTCATTCCGCCCTCTCTAGCATGTTAGCACACCCACAGCTATTTAATGCCCATTGCCCCACATCATCAGCAGTGACGCACGTACATGTGTCCGCTGTCACCGCTGATCAGAATTCCAAGCACTTCCAGTCATGGGCACTATAAGCTGGGTGTACGCATCCCAGCTTCAGAGAGGTCTAGTGCGCATAACCGGAAGTGCCAGGATTTCTGATCATGCACAGCTTTGCGTTCTGAAGTGGTGACAGTGGACACAGTTACGCGCGTAACCGCTGATGATGTTGCATTGAATAGCATGTTGGCACTCCACCGTGGGCATGCTAAGAGGGTGGAATGAGCACAGGAACTAATGCCCTTGCGAATAATGACTTTGCTCATTAGCATATCATAAAGGATCTTTAGAAATACTTTTTCTTTTTCGCTCTATTGGGAGACCCAGACAATTGGGTGTATAGGCTATGCCTCCGGAGGCCGCACAAAGTACTACACTTAAAAGTGTTAGGCCCCTCCCCTTCTGCCTATACACCCCCCGTGCTCCCACGGGCTCCTCAGTTTTTTGCTTTGTGCGAAGGAGGTCAGACACACACAGCACAGCTCCACAGATTAGTCAGCAGCAGCTGCTGACTATGTCGGATGGAAGAAAAGTGGGCCCATATAGGGCCCCCAGCATGCTCCCTTCTCACCCCACTCTTGTCGGCGGTGTTGTTAAGGTTGAGGTATCCATTGCGGGTACGGAGGCTGGAGCCCACATGCTGCTTTCCTTCCCCATCCCCCTCTGGGCTCTGGGTGAAGTGGGATCTTACCGGTCTCCAGGCACTGAGACCGTGCTCCATCCACAACTCCTGTGGAGCCTGATGGATAGGAGCCGAGTATCGTTCAGGGACATGGCCCTGCATCTTGGAGGTACTCTGTATCCCTGTGGGGACCGCGCACGGCATCACCTCAGCTTTGCTGGGTGTGCTAGTGCACCGGGGACCGCGGCGCTGACCGGGTCTATATGTGCCATTACACACTCAGCGTCGCTGAGTGTGTTTATATGTAAGGGCTACCGCACCAACCGCCGCTGCCATGGGACACTGCGGCGCGGCTGGGACTTGTAGTTCGCCTGGGACTTTCACGCCGGCCGCGCTTTTACGGCGGCCGCGTTTATTACTAGAGTCCCCGGCTTCCTTGCGGCCTAGTTTACTTTTCTCCCGCCCTCAGCCCTGACAGGCAGGGGGAAGGGCGGGACGCTGCACGGAGCGAGCAGCTCTGAGGGCTGGAGTATGATTTACATACTCCACCCCCCTCACTGTGCACGGTGTGAGCACCAGTTCGCGCTCTTTCTCGGCCACGCCCACAGCTCCCTCATCTCGTCAGGACGCCGCAGCCATTCCTGTCAGCTCCACCGACGCTGCAGAAGAGGGACAAGTCCTGGGAGACCCAGACACGGTCTCTGGTGGCCTCACAACCGCTTTAGGCGGCTGGTAAGCAGCACCTGTTGGTGCTAGCCCCATGGTGCTGTAGTGTATTGGTACATTATTTGTGTATCATATATACTTTACACTGTATGAGCACAGTGCATTCTGGCTATATACCCTTTTGTGTAACTCAAGGAAAACTATAGCATGGCGCCCACAAAAGGCAGGGGTGCCAAAACACAGGCTTATTATGCTGCCTGCGCCGCTTGTAAGACCCCACTACCGGCAGGTTCCACTGACCCTCATTGTGTGCAGTGTTCGACCCCTGTGCCACTTCTTCAGCCGGAGCCTATGCTAAGAGGGGCCCAGGGGGAGACACCTGTTGACACTGTCCAGGTGACGGGGACTGAGTTTGCTAAACTCTCTGAGACTATGGCTAAGATACTAGAAGCCTTGCAGTCCAGGCCGGTATCTCAGCAACGGGACCCTGTTGAATCGTTGTTCCCGGGCCCCCCTCAGTTGGACCAACAATGTCCTCCCGGGGTATCTCCTACATCCCAGTCTGAGGGTTCTGACTTAGACCCCAGCCCCAGATTGACTAAGCGGGCTCGCTTAGAATTTCCCTCGACATCATATTGTTTAGGGTCTCAGCGGGGGGAATCTTTGGTTGATGATGCGGAGACAGCTGATCAGGATTCTGATCCTGAGAGCGCTCTCAATCTTAATACTCCAGACGGGGACGCCATAGTGAACGATCTTATTGCGTCCATCCATCAGTTGCTGGATATTTCTCCCTCAGCCCCTCCGGCGGAGGAGTCAGCTTCTCAGCAGGAGAAATTTCGTTTCAGGTTTCCCAAGCGGACACAGAGTATGTTTCTAGACCACTCTGATTTCAGAGAGGCAATCCAGAATCACCATGCTTGTCCAGATAAGCGTTTTTCTAAGCGCCTTAAGGATACACGTTATCCTTTCCCCCCGGACGTGGTTAAAGGTTGGACTCAATGTCCCAAAGTGGATCCTCCAATCTCCAGACTGGCGGCTAGATCCATACTTGCAGTGGAAGATGGGGCCTCGCTCAAAGATGCCACTGACAGGCAGATGGAGCTCTGGTTGAAATCCATCTATGAAGCTATCGGAGCTTCTTTTGCCCCAGCATTCGCAGCCGTATGGGCGCTGCAAGCTATCTCAGCAGGTCAAGCGCAAATTGAAGCAGCCACTTGCACGGCCGCGCCACAAGTGGCATCCATTACCACCCAGACCTCGGCAATTGCGTCTTACGCTATTAATGCTGTCCTGGACTCTGTGAGCCGTACGGCGGTGGCGACCGCCAATTCGGTGGTACTCCGCAGGGCCTTGTGGCTACGGGAATGGAAGGCAGATTCTGCTTCCAAAAAGCGCTTAACCAGTTTGCCAATTTCTGGCGACAGGCTGTTTGGCGAGCGTCTGGATGAAATCATCAAACAATCCAAGGGAAAGGATACATCCTTACCCCAGCCCAAACCGAACATACCCCAACAGAGGAGAGGGCAGGCGAGGTTTCGGTCCTTTCGGGGCGCGGGCAGGTCCCAATTCTCCTCGTCCAAAAGGTCTCAGAAAGAACAAAGGAACTCTAATGCATGGCGGTCTAAGTCACGTCCTAAAAAGAACATTGGAGGCACCGCTAACAAGGCGGCTTCCTCATGACTTTCAATGTAATAGAAATGCCTGGCTCACTAAGAAGGAAAAAGCTTTGGGTGCTCGGAAAAATAAGTCCAGAAAATGCAAATGTGCCGGATTCTTTGCATTTCCTCATGACTTTCGACCTCCTCTAGTAGCATCCTCGGTCGGTGGCAGGCTCTCCCGCTTTTGCGACGCCTGGCTGCCACAAATAAAAGACCGCTGGGTGAGAGACATTCTGTCTCACGGTTACAAGATAGAGTTCATCTCTCGTCCCCCGACTCGATTCTTCAGGTCTTCTCCGCCTCCCGAGAGAGCCGAGGCTCTTCTGCAGGCGCTGGGCACTCTGAAGGCAGAAGGAGTGGTGGTCCCTGTTCCTCTTCATCAACAGGGCCACGGTTTTTACTCCAACTTGTTTGTGGTCCCAAAGAAGGACGGGTCTTTCCGTCCTGTCCTAGACCTGAAACTTCTCAACAAACACGTAAAGACCAGGCGGTTCCGGATGGAATCCCTTCGCTCCGTCATCGCCTCAGTGTCCCAAGGAGATTTCCTTGCATCGATCGATATCAAAGATGCTTATCTCCACGTTCCGATTGCCCCAGAGCACCAGCGCTTCTTGCGCTTCGCCATAGGAAACGAACACCTGCAGTTCGTGGCACTGCCATTCGGCCTGGCAACAGCCCCACGGGTTTTCACCAAGGTTATGGCTACTGTAGTAGCGGTCCTCCATTCTCAGGGTCACTCGGTGATCCCGTACTTGGACGATCTGTTGATCAAGGCACCCTCTCAAGAGGCATGCCAACACAGCCTCGACGCTACCCTGGAGACTCTCCAGAGTTTCGGGTGGATCATCAATTTTCCAAAGTCAAATCTGACACCGGCCCAATCGCTCACATACCTTGGCATGGAGTTTCATACCCTCTCAGCGATAGTGAAGCTTCCGCTGATCAAGCAGCGGTCACTACAGACAGGGGTACAATCTCTCCTTCAAGGCCAGTCACACCCCTTGAGGCGCCTCATGCACTTCCTGGGGAAGATGGTGGCAGCAATGGAAGCAGTCCCTTTCGCGCAGTTTCACCTGCGTCCTCTTCAATGGGACATCCTACGCAAATGGGACAGGAAGCCGACGTCCCTCGACAGGACCGTCTCCCTCTCTCAGGCGACCAAAGCTTCCCTTCGGTGGTGGCTTCTTCCCACTTCATTATCGAAGGGGAAATCCTTCCTACCCCCATCCTGGGAGGTGGTCACGACGGACGCGAGTCTGTCAGGGTGGGGAGCGGTTTTTCTCCACCACAGGGCTCAGGGTACGTGGACCCAGCAAGAGTCCTCGCTTCAGATCAATGTTCTGGAAATTCGGGCAGTGTATCTTGCCCTGAAAGCGTTCCAGCAGTGGCTGGAAGGCAAGCAGATCCGAATTCAGTCGGACAATTCCACAGCGGTGGCATACATCAACCACCAAGGCGGCACACGCAGTCGACAAGCCTTCCAGGAAGTCCGGCGGATTTTGATGTGGGTGGAAGCCACGGCCTCCACCATATCCGCAGTTCACATCCCAGGCGTGGAAAACTGGGAAGCAGATTATCTCAGTCGCCAGGGCATGGACGCAGGGGAATGGTCCCTTCACCCGGACGTGTTTCAGGAGATCTGTTGCCGCTGGGGGGTGCCGGACGTCGACCTCATGGCGTCCCGGCACAACAACAAGGTACCAACGTTCATGGCACGGTCTCAAGATCCCAGAGCTCTGGCGGCAGACGCCTTAGTTCAGGATTGGTCGCAGTTTCAGCTCCCTTATGTGTTTCCTCCGCTGGCACTGTTGCCCAGAGTGTTACGCAAGATCAGGGCCGACTGCCGCCGCGCCATCCTCGTCGCTCCAGACTGGCCGAGGAGGTCGTGGTACCCGGATCTGTGGCATCTCACGGTCGGCCAACCGTGGGCACTACCAGACCGACCAGACTTGCTGTCTCAAGGGCCGTTTTTCCATCTGAATTCTGCGGCCCTCAACCTGACTGTGTGGCCATTGAGTCCTGGATCCTAGCGTCTTCAGGGTTATCTCAAAAAGTCATTGCCACTATGAGACAGGCTAGGAAACCAACGTCCGCCAAGATTTATCACAGGACGTGGAAAATTTTCCTGTCGTGGTGCTCTGCTCAGGGTTTTTCTCCCTGGCCATTTGCATTACCTACTTTTCTGTCCTTCCTTCAATCTGGACTGGAAAAGGGTTTGTCGCTCGGTTCCCTTAAGGGACAAGTTTCAGCGCTCTCTGTGTTTTTCCAGAAGCGCCTAGCTAGACTTCCACAGGTACGCACGTTCCTGCAGGGAGTTTGTCACATCGTTCCACCTTACAAGCGGCCGTTAGAACCCTGGGATCTAAACAGGGTGCTGATGGTTCTTCAGAAACCACCATTCGAGCCAATGAGAGATATCTCTCTCTCACGACTTTCGCAGAAAGTGGTTTTTCTAGTAGCAGTCACTTCTCTTCGGAGAGTGTCTGAGCTAGCAGCGTTGTCGTGCAAAGCCCCTTTTCTGGTTTTTCACCAGGACAAGGTGGTTCTACGTCCGGTTCCGGAATTTCTCCCTAAGGTGGTATCCCCCTTTCATCTCAATCAGGATATTTCCTTACCCTCTTTTTATCCTCATCCAGTTCACCAATGTGAAAAGGATTTGCACTTGTTAGATCTGGTGAGAGCACTCAGACTCTACATTTCTCGTACGGCGCCCCTGCGCCGCTCGGATGCACTCTTTGTCCTTGTCGCTGGCCAGCGTAAAGGGTCACAGGCTTCCAAATCAACCCTGGCTCGGTGGATCAAGGAGCCAATTATCGAAGCTTACCGTTCGGCTGGGCTTCCGGTTCCCTCAGGGCTGAAGGCCCATTCTACCAGAGCCGTGGGAGCGTCCTGGGCTTTGAGGCACCAGGCTACGGCTCAACAGGTGTGTCAGGCGGCTACCTGGTCGAGCCTGCACACTTTCACGAAGCACTATCAGGTGTATACCTATGCTGCGGCGGATGCCAGCCTAGGTAGACGAGTCCTTCAGGCGGCGGTTGCCCACCTGTAGGAAAGGGCCGTTTTACGGCTCTCTTACGAGGTATTATTTTACCCACCCAGGGACTGCTTTTGGACGTCCAAATTGTCTGGGTCTCCCAATAGAGCGAAAAAGAAGAAGGGAATTTTGTTTACTTACCGTAAATTCCTTTTCTTCTAGCTCTAATTGGGAGACCCAGCACCCGCCCCTGTTTTTTTGTGTACACATGTTTTTCATGTTGAATGGTTTCAGTTCTCCGAGTTTTCCTTCGGATTGAAGTTACTTTAAACCAGTTTATAATTATTTTTCCTCCTTCTTGCTTTTGCACCAAAACTGAGGAGCCCGTGGGAGCACGGGGGGTGTATAGGCAGAAGGGGAGGGGCCTAACACTTTTAAGTGTAGTACTTTGTGCGGCCTCCGGAGGCATAGCCTATACACCCAATTGTCTGGGTCTCCCAATTAGAGCTAGAAGAAAAGGAATTTACGGTAAGTAAACAAAATTCCCTTCTTCTAAAGATCTCTTTTTATCTATGCTAGTATAGCCTGGGACAGTTAGGCAGGGATTAGAAATATGCACCCAGAACTGCTCGTGGTTCTGGGTGCATATTGGACCTGACAGATTCCCTTTAATATATAACATAAATAATTTCCCAAGCTGTATTCGACTAAAAATGTTGGATACTTTATTAGAAAAATTTGACATACAAAATACAACCATAGACATAATAAAAGACAGATACAGTACTGCAAGAAACCAGTAGGTGGCAGGTTAATTGTACAATTCTACGGACATGACCATATATGGCATACCAATATAGCACAATAGTATTAGTGTGCAAAAGTAGGTCAATGAGCCTAAGGCCCCTTACACATTGCGTTTTTGTCGACGTCCACAGGTCCCGTCGGGGCATCCGTCCGGACCGCCCCTCCCCCACTCTGCAAAGCGTGCTCCGGATGCATGCGCCCGACTGGGCCATTCACTGTTATGGAGCGCACTGCGTTAGCGTGTGCTCTGTTTTGTGCCATTTTGTGCACATATACGTTTCTGCAGACGGACACCCGAACGTAGACCACCTACGTTCGGGTGTCCGTCTGCAGAAACGTATATGTGCACAAAATGACACAAAACAGAGCACACGCTAACGCAGTGCGCTCCATAACAGTGAATGTCCCAGTCGGGCGCATGCGTCCGGAGCACGCTTTGCACAGTGGGGGAGGGGCGGTCCGGACGGATGCCCCGAGGGGACCTGTGGACGTAGACAAAAATGCAATGTGTAAGGGGCCTAAGGTTGCAACCCTATTTTATATAGGTCTAGGGACAAACTGGGGTGATATAAATCATTTAATTGAAGATGTATAGTCACACAGGGGATATAAAGGTAATTATAGCACATATTTGTAAATAAAATGTGGTATTTTAATTAGTGTGTTATAAAACAGTACACAACCAGTGCTCAACTTGTATGACTATATATTGCAGGTTAAAGTGTGCAAGGCTTAGTATAAATACTTTAGAGAGATAATATATTTAGCAAAGTGCATAAAGAAAGCCATTGCATAAATAACCCTGCAAATATATAATAACAGTTGTCCAATGAAAGGGTTAAAGCAACTTACACAGAGAGTAGTCCTGCTACGTCTGGTCACCTCAACATATGTTTCAACAATGATCTCTTCATCAGGAGGTGTGTGATTAAAGATTCCCTTTAATGAAGGTGAGAGTCAATCTAAGGCTGACTGAAGACTCACCCATCTGGAAAGTGGGCTAGAGATATTCCAGCCAGTAGTGGCTGTTAGAGATGAGCGAACCGGTCCCGGTTCGGCTCGAGGCGGTTCGCCGAACGGGGGGTCTGGCTCGAGTTCGGCTCGTCGAACGTTCGACGAACCGAACTCGAGCCCATAGGAAACAATGGCAGGCAATCACAAACACAGTAAAACACCTAGAAAACACCCTGAAAGGTGTCCAAAAGGTGACAAACAACTCACAACATAACACAAACACATGGGAAAGTGACAAGGACATATACTCATGTGAAAACAAAACAGCTGGACAAGGAAAAAGAGGGAGACACACAGATATATGAGTATATGCAAAGAAACATCGATTCCATTATTGTGCAACTTGAGCCCTGCTCATTTTAGGCTTCCAATCTGGATAAATTGCCTGAGCTCGCCACGTACGCCTTGAGGATCTTGTCGTGTCCTGCAGCCAGCGTTCTCTCGGAACCTGTCTTCAGTGCTGCTGGGGGTCTGCTGGCAGATAAGCACACGTGTCTGTCCACTGACAATGTGGACCTGGCTCTCAGAGGACTTTTCTTCCCCTGGGTCAGCCAGGGGAGGCGAAAGGCACGCGTATTTTTGAGAGTGCTTCATGCAAAGCATCTTTTTCTTTGTCAAAAGGGGGGCTCAACCGATGCCAGTCAAGTGGGGTGTGTGTGGCCCAGTTAGTGGCAACGAGGGAGACTGTGGTTGGAGTCCCCTCGCTGTGTCTCTAAAAGAACCAAGATGAACAAGTCATGGCTCTCAGAGGACTTTTCTTCCCCTGGGTCAGCCAGGGGACGGGAAAGGCACGCGTATTTTTGAGAGTGCTTCATGCAAAGCATCTTTTTCTTTTTCAAAAGGGGGCTCAACCGATGCCAGTCAAGTGGGGTGTGTGTGGCCCAGTTAGTGGCAACGAGGGAGACTGTGGTTGGAGTCCCCTCGCTGTGTTTTACATGCTTTTAGAAGGGCATGAAATGGCTTGGAGGTTGACTTTCATCATATGCAAACTGTTGGCTACCAAAATGCTGCCTTTCCAACAACTGTGGTTATAGGCAATGAGGAACATACTGATGAAGATGAGACGCAGATACCCGATTGGGATGACAACTTAAATATTCGGTCAGGGCAAGAAGAAACTCGGTCTGAGGGGTAGGGGAGTGCAAACACAACAATTGATGATTAAGTTCTAGATCACACCTACTGTCAACCCACAGTCAGACACTCGAGGAGGTCAACAGAGGCGGTGGAGGAGGATGCAACCGACGTCGAAGTAACCTGGCGCCTTCCTGGACACAGTCGGAGCACTGGTAGCACGTCTACAACTGCATCCTCAGCCACCACTCTGCCTCTGAGCATTATTCGGGGTGGATCAACAGGTCGCATGGCCTCTAAGCCTTGCCTAGCCAGGTCCTTTTTTGACATAGAAAAAGATCGCCCAAATTATGTGATCTGTAAAATTTGTCATGGTTCTCTTAGTAGAGGTCAAAACCTCAGCAGTTTGACAACTTCTTCCATGAATCGTCACATGAATAAATATCATATGGCCCGATGGGAAGCTCACCGTGCTGCAATGCGGCCTAGCGGAGCGAACCATCCACCGCCTGCCCCTTCCAGTGCATCCGCGCGCTCGTCATCTTCTAGGACTGTGGGGACAGCTGTCACACCTGTTTTTCCACCCACAACTTCCACCACTGTAACCGCAACAGGCAGTTTGCTTGGTAGGTCGTCAGTTGGTTTGGAAGGGGAAACAAGTGAGTGTGTACAGCTCTCTCAGACATCGATAGCACCAACTTTGGATGAAGGCAACATCATGTCTCCGCCTGCACTTTCCTCACAAAGCTGCATTTTTCCAGGGACACCCGACTCAACACCGTCTACACACAGCAGCCAGATCTCTGTCCCTCAGATGTGGTCAAATAAAAGGCCACTTCCTGCGACCCATGACAAAGCGAAGAGGTTGACTCTATCCCTCTGTAAGCTGTTGACTACAGAAATGCTGCCTTTCCGCCTAGTGGACACACAGGATTTTACAGACCTTATGTCTGTCGCTGTGCCCCAGTACCAGATGCCCAATCACCACTGCTTCTCCAAGAAAAGCATGCCCGCGCTACACCGGCATGTCGCACACAACATCACCACTTCCTTGAGAAAATCTGTGTGCGACAGGGTGCATTTCAACACAGATACTTGGACCAGTAAGCATAGACAGGGTCATTACATGTCACTGACTGGGCACTGGCAAACTATGGTGAGAGATGGAGAAGGGTCTGCTGTACAAGTCTTGCCGTCCCCACGAGTTGTTTCAATCCTTGTTCTGTATGTAGAAGTTAATACACTGCTTCTGCCTCTTCAACCTCGTGTGGGTCCTCTACCTTTGCGCAAACCCTGTGTGGTCAGGCCACCCTTCCTTGCAACTGCGCACAAGGACTACCACACACCTCCTTACTATGCTGGCAGCAGAGCTCAATGCCATCAGGCGGTCAAAGTTTTACTTTGAAATGTATGGGAAATGTGAGTCACACCGCTATTACAGAGAATAGTAGTCAGGCAGGGTCAAAACATTAATTGAGGAACAGGAACAGAATGGGACGGCCAGGACTTAATCAGAAAACAAGCAGAGGTGAAATGCGTATCGGCCAACAAGGTACATAAACAGCAAGCAGGAAAAGTAGTCAGGTAACAAGCACACAAAATCATAAAACTGAACTGGGGGTAAAATTAACCAGAGGTTCATAGCTATGTCTGGCAGTGGTCTGCAGACAGGATGGGCATAAAAAAGGGTGTGGTGTCTTCCCATTGGTTGTAGCTGAATGATGGTATTTCATCTGTGAGATACCCACCAGCTACATTCAGCCAGAGATTCTGCATCTGTCAAGGTAATGCAGCCCAGTGGGTGAGCATAACCTGCGTCCACCTGCGCCGCTGGCATCGACTACTCTCCCATCATCAGCACTATTCATGAAAGGAACACGTTGTCACCTGGCGACCGGAGTACAAATTGACGGAGCGGACTCCGTTGGTGACTTAACAGCCGTGTGCGGCAATGATGCAAACCTGGCTGCGGGCCATCCTCAGGGCAATGTGACACACGTGCCTTTTATGGCTCACGTGTTGATCCGAATTCTCCAGCAATTTTTAAAACACCATCACGGCCTACATGGCCTTGTGCAGCGGGCACGCTCGCTATGTGCTCACTTCCATCGTGCGCACACAGCAGCTCAACAACTTTCATCACTCCGGAAGTCTTAGGGTCTGGCAGTTAAACGCCGGAAATGCGATGTTCCGACACGCAGGAATTGGAATCTGCACATGTTGCAGCGTGTGTGGCAGCACCGCAGAGCCCTGCTGAAATACGGTAAGACATATAGCCTGGGATAAGTTGATCCAGAGGTGGTGCAGATCACGCTGCTGGAGTGGTGTCAGATCAAGGACCTATGCACCCTGCTACACAGTTTTGAAATGTCGACGAAGATGTTTAGCACTGGCAATGTCATTCTCAGCGTGACAATTCTGGTCATCTACATGATGGAGCACACTGTAATTATTATTCGGAGTCAGGTGTTGGGACAAGAGGAAGGGGAGGAAGTACAGGAGGAGTCATATGCGGAAGGGATAACAAGATCTACGAGGTCCAGATGGTCAGCGGCACCTATGCGGCAGTCATGGTGAGGGAGAGGGATTAACAAGGGCGCATAGTATCAGCAAAAAGTGTTGATGAAAGTGCAGGAGCCCATGAAGAAATGGAGGACGAACTGGCGATGGGCATGGAAGACTCAGCAGATGAGTGAGAGCTTGCTCACATTTCGGTTGTGCGAGGTTGTGGGTAGAGGGCAGAGGAAGGATGCACGATTCTCACCTCTCTGCCACCAACACACCAAGGACTTGGTCCTCCTGGATGCACAAGACACATGAGCGCCTTCTTGCTGCACTACCTACATGACCCTCGGATTGTATGAATTTGAAGTAATCCTGAATACTGGGTTGCCACACTGTTAGATCCCCGGTACAAGACAAAATTTGGCGAACTAATTCCTGCCATAGAAATAGACGCACGTATACAGGAGTATCTGCAGAATGTGGTACGCAATCTTAGATCTACTTTTCCACTAAACACCAGTGCTGCACAGAGTGAATCTCAACACTTTGTCATGGATAGGAGGAAATGGTCTTTTACTTGTCCACATCGGAGGGACCGAGGGATGGCTGCTGTGCTGAGATGGCGTTGAGTACGGTGTCCCTGCACAGTTGCACTTTTGGTCATATCCCAAAATGAGTTGAAAAAGGACAGATGCTGTTGGAAAGGGGAACAGGTGTGTTGGAAAGGGGAAAAAAATTTTGGTCCGTGGATTTGGTGGTTAAACAACTGTAACATTTGCTGAAGAAACAACATCTGTTACAGTGGGACTGGCAGATTTGGATAAAGTGGTATATAATCTGTGACCGCTATATAACAAAAATTAATAAGAAAAGAAAGAGAAAGGTATATATCACCTTCAGCAGTCAGTGTCCACCGTGCTCCCAGTTGGAAAAGGAGAGGTTGGCAACTTGAAGGTTTGGTGGAGGATACAGAGCTGTGTGGCTATGAAACTAATAGTAGCCTGAACCGAGTTAGACGCCATTCGGATCTGGAGACTGTGAGCCCTGTTAGCGTCACAGGGTCCACATGCCCACCCAGCCCAGGAACTCCCTGTTAACAACACAGGGGCCATTGAGTACGCTGACCGTGTGCGTAGGGGCCACACCTGTGGACAGCAGGCGCATCAGCAGCAGCAGGCCTGTTAATGCCACTGGGCTGCACAAGCAGGACTGTTAGGACAGGAGCTGGTCTTAACCGTTCTGCGTTACCAACTGTGGTGGTGGCCTGCATCCACCACCCTATCCCTGCCTACCTCTGGCCTAAAGCCGCAATGGGTTCAACACATGGAGGTGTGCTCTTTCGGAGCATAATAGAAGACTGCGCACCTCCTTGTTGGCTCCAGCCCCTTTTATAACCTGGGTCCGCCCCAAACCAGGGTGAACCACAATGCACCTCCTGGAGACAAAAGCAGAGTGACACGTCATGAGTGGCATAACTAGCGTCCTATTTGGAAACGCAACTTCAATGATGACCTCATGGCTGCCATGACCCAAACACCTCACCAGTCATCGTCTGACCATCAATAATGCGGTGACAAGTCATAGGTGTGGGCCTCTGCAAGCCATTTGGGAGGACACCTGATGCCCTGTGGTCTATATGGGACCCCCACATCAGGGCCAGGGCCAAAGAGTTCATTACCGGACCTAGTCTCTGATGCAGGAAGTGCCTGAGCATGCTCAGTAGCATGAAATACAGTCTCTGAAAAAAGACTATCAGCTTTAGCATGGTGTCTAGGCACAAAACAGGACTTAGACCCGGCACAGAATGCAAGCACCTGTGCAAAGAGGCTTTTCACACTTAGTGTGGGAGCATGCGCTGTATCCCGAAATGAAGACTTAGCGTCAGGAATGGCACAGTCAGGCTGAGCATACTCACTAGGCGAAACACTGTAATTATGCTGCAGCTGGGGTACATCGGCACACGCATGCGCACTAGCTGCCTCTCCACACTTAGACGTGGAGGGGAAATTTGTCTTGGAGATGCTGTCTATGAACAGAAGGAAAAGCTAAAGGAAGCCTGACTTTCTATCCCTCCGAATTATGAAATGCAGCAATGAATTCCATGAGTTTGCTATAACATTAGCGTAGCTAAATGTGCATGAGGGTGTGATGTAGAGGTGCTAGAAATAGCTTGTCACCAGTGGGGCACTAATGGAATACAACAGCCAGTTCTATGATGCCACAAAATGGCAGTATTTTGTGCTATCATTATAGCTTATTAAAAACAGAGCACGAGGTTGTCATGCAGAGGTGCTGCACATAGATTTGCAGTAGTGTGAATAGACAAAAGTACAATAGCCACGTTTAGGATACAACTAGGTACAGTGAGTGTTTGCTAGTATAATGGCTGAGTTTAAAAAAGTTTGAGTGTGCAATGCAGGCAGATGTCCTGCAAATATCGTTCCAATACTGTGAATTGACAAAAGTACAATAGCCACGTTTAGGATACAACTAGGTACAGTGAGTGTTTGCTAGTATAATGGCTGAGTTTAAAAAAGTTTGAGTGTGCAATGCAGGCAGACGTGCTGCAAATAACGTTCCAATACTGTGAATAGACAAAAGTACAATAGCCACGTTTAGGATACAACTAGGTACACTGAGTGTTTGCTACTATAAATGGCTGAGTTTAAAAAAGTTTGAGTGTGCAATGCAGGCAGACGTGCTGCAAATAACGTTCCAATACTGTGAATTGACAAAAGTACAATAGCCACGTTTAGGATACAACTAGGTACACTGAGTGTTTGCTACTATAAATGGCTGAGTTTAAAAAAGTTTGAGTGTGCAATGCAGGCAGACGTGCTGCAAATAACGTTCCAATACTGTGAATTGACAAAAGTACAATAGCCACGTTTAGGATACAACTAGGTACACTGAGTGTTTGCTAGTATAATGGCTGAGTTTAAAAAAGTTAGAGTGTGCAATGCAGGCAGACGTGCTGCAAATATCGTTCCAATACTGTGAATAGACAAAAGTACAATAGCCACGTTTAGGATACAACTAGGTACACTGAGTGTTTGCTACTATAAATGGCTGAGTTTAAAAAAGTTAGAGTGTGCAATGCAGGCAGACGTGCTGCAAATATCGTTCCAATACTGTGAATAGACAAAAGTACAATAGCCACGTTTAGGATACAACTAGGTACACTGAGTGTTTGCTAGTATAATGGCTTAGTAACAATGAGTTGTAGTGTGCAATGCAGGCAGACGTGCTCTGCAAATGTCTTTGCACTAGTGGGACTATAGCAAAGTCCAATAGCCACGTTTAGGATGCCACTAGGTACACTGAGTGTTTGCTAGTAAAATTGCTTAGTTTAAAAAAGTTGGAGTGTGCAATGCAGGCAGATGTGCTCTGCTAATATCTTTGCACTAGTGGGACTATAGCAAAGTCCAATAGCCACGTATAGGATGCCACTAGGTACACTGAGTGTTTGCTAGTATAATGGCTTAGTTAAAATGAGTTTGAGTGTGCAATGCAGGCAGACGCGCTATGCAAATGTCTTTGCACTAGTGGGACTATAGCAAAGTCCAATAGCCACGTATAGGATGCCACTAGGTACACTGAGTGTTTGCTAGTATAATGGCTTGGTTTTAATGAGTTGGAGTGTGCAATGCAGGCAGACGCGCTCTGCAAATGTCTTTGCACTAGTGGGACTATAGCAAAGTCCAATAGCCACGTATAGGATGCCACTAGGTACACTGAGTGTTTGCTAGTATAATGGCTTGGTTAGAATGAGTTGTAGTGTGCAATGCAGGCAGATGTGCTCTGCTAATGTCTTTGCACTAGTGGGACTATAGCAAAGTCCAATAGCCACGTATAGGATGCCACTAGGTACACTGAGTGTTTGCTAGTATAATGGCTGAGTTTAAAAAAGTTAGAGTGTGCAATGCAGGCAGACGTGCTGCAAATATCGTTCCAATACTGTGAATAGACAAAAGTACAATAGCCACGTTTAGGATACAACTAGGTACACTGAGTGTTTGCTACTATAAATGGCTGAGTTTAAAAAAGTTTGAGTGTGCAATGCAGGCAGACGTGCTGCAAATAACGTTCCAATACTGTGAATTGACAAAAGTACAATAGCCACGTTTAGGATACAACTAGGTACACTGAGTGTTTGCTACTATAAATGGCTGAGTTTAAAAAAGTTAGAGTGTGCAATGCAGGCAGACGTGCTGCAAATATCGTTCCAATACTGTGAATAGACAAAAGTACAATAGCCACGTTTAGGATACAACTAGGTACACTGAGTGTTTGCTAGTATAATGGCTTAGTAACAATGAGTTGTAGTGTGCAATGCAGGCAGACGTGCTCTGCAAATGTCTTTGCACTAGTGGGACTATAGCAAAGTCCAATAGCCACGTTTAGGATGCCACTAGGTACACTGAGTGTTTGCTAGTAAAATTGCTTAGTTTAAAAAAGTTGGAGTGTGCAATGCAGGCAGATGTGCTCTGCTAATATCTTTGCACTAGTGGGACTATAGCAAAGTCCAATAGCCACGTATAGGATGCCACTAGGTACACTGAGTGTTTGCTAGTATAATGGCTTAGTTAAAATGAGTTTGAGTGTGCAATGCAGGCAGACGCGCTATGCAAATGTCTTTGCACTAGTGGGACTATAGCAAAGTCCAATAGCCACGTATAGGATGCCACTAGGTACACTGAGTGTTTGCTAGTATAATGGCTTGGTTTTAATGAGTTGGAGTGTGCAATGCAGGCAGACGCGCTCTGCAAATGTCTTTGCACTAGTGGGACTATAGCAAAGTCCAATAGCCACGTATAGGATGCCACTAGGTACACTGAGTGTTTGCTAGTATAATGGCTTGGTTAGAATGAGTTGTAGTGTGCAATGCAGGCAGATGTGCTCTGCTAATGTCTTTGCACTAGTGGGACTATAGCAAAGTCCAATAGCCACGTATAGGATGCCACTAGGTACACTGAGTGTTTGCTAGTATAATGGCTTAGTTAAAATGAGTTTGAGTGTGCAATGCAGGCAGACGCGCTATGCAAATGTCTTTGCACTAGTGGGACTATAGCAAAGTCCAATAGCCACGTATAGGATGCCACTAGGTACACTGAGTGTTTGCTAGTATAATGGCTTGGTTAGAATGAGTTGTAGTGTGCAATGCAGGCAGATGTGCTCTGCTAATGTCTTTGCACTAGTGGGACTATAGCAAAGTCCAATAGCCACGTATAGGATGCCACTAGGTACACTGAGTGTTTGCTAGTATAATGGCTTAGTTAAAATGAGTTTGAGTGTGCAATGCCGGCAGACGCGCTATGCAAATGTCTTTGCACTAGTGGGACTATAGCAAAGTCCAATAGCCACGTATAGGATGCCACTAGGTACACTGAGTGTTTGCTAGTATAATGGCTTGGTTTTAATGAGTTGGAGTGTGCAATGCAGGCAGACGCGCTCTGCAAATGTCTTTGCACTAGTGGGACTATAGCAAAGTCCAATAGCCACGTATAGGATGCCACTAGGTACACTGAGTGTTTGCTAGTATAATGGCTTGGTTAGAATGAGTTGTAGTGTGCAATGCAGGCAGACGCGCTCTGCAAATGTCTTTGCACTAGTGGGACTATAGCAAAGTCCAATAGCCACGTATAGGATGCCACTAGGTACACTGAGTGTTTGCTAGTATAATGGCTTGGTTAGAATGAGTTGTAGTGTGCAATGCAGGCAGACGCGCTCTGCAAATGTCTTTGCACTAGTGGGACTATAGCAAAGTCCAATAGCCACGTATAGGATGCCACTAGGTACACTGAGTGTTTGCTAGTATAATGGCTTAGTTATCAGTTGGAGTGTGCAGAGGACAAGAGGGTACAGTGGCAGGATTGTGGTGCTCTGGGTAGAGGAATGGAAGCCTGCCTTTCTATTCCCTCCTAATGGTGAAATGCAGGTAGGAAATCCCTGACCTGGGCTACACAGACGCTGTTGCTGTTTGCAGGACCTGTCACCTATGGCTCTCTGACCCTGCCGGTTGGAGCCCTTAAAAGGACTGCTATAAAGTGCTCTCCCTAAGCTGTCTAACGCTGTGTATGCAGCGCATACAGCTGTATCGGCTATAGGACTCAGGAAGACGGAGCTGCGACAGTGATGTCTGACACCAAAGACGCAGAAGGCAGATAATGGCGTCCGTGAAGAAAATGTCCGGTTTTATAATGCAGGGACATGTGACATGCAGATCCTATCACACATGCCGTTGCTTCTCTGGCTCAAAGTCCACTTAGCTGTGTGTGTGTCTGGGATTGGCTGACATGCTGGCCCGCCCCACAAGACGCGCGCGCTTAGGGAAGGAAGACAAGAAAAAAAAAAAAAAAAAATGGCGATCGCCATTATAGAAACAGCAGTGATCTGAAGGCGCTGTTCACGCACACTATACACTGAAATGTGATAATAGTTTGATTCACAGAGTGACTTACACTATTACAGCAGAAACCAAGCTATGATTTAGCTGTTTTTTGGCTGCTAGAACCGTTCTCGAACGTTTCTAGAACTACCGAGCTTTTGCAAAAAGCTCGAGTTCTAGTTCGATCTAGAACATGCCCCAAAATCACTCGAGCCGCGAACTGGAGAACCACGAACCACGAACCGCGCTCAACTCTAGTGGCTGTGCAGCTAGGGTTACTAGTCTGTACAGGGACTATTAGGGTGCAGGTGTGACTTCGTTGAGATAGGCTTTTTCCTTTGACCCATGTTAGAATGTTTATGTGCATAACATTATAGCCAGACAACCCCACTAGTGTGCTGAGGCGACATTATGAATCCTGTGGACGTGTCTCCGGAAGCGGTGGATATTAAGCAGTAGCAGCACGCACGTTCTGCTGCTACAGAGGATGCGGTCCATCAGAATACCATATCTGAACCAAAGGTAAAATTGCTGGACTGCTTCATTAGTGACCGAAGTAAGTTTTTAAAAACATTTGCCTCATGCAAATAGTACTTTGTCTGGTTTCCTCTGGGGATGAGAGTGAACGAGTGGGTATTGTTTTGTCTTTCCTCCATAGGGATCCACAGGCATGGGCATTTTCCTCTGACAAGACATTATTCTCGGTCCCTGGCCTTCTTTTTGACAACCCTGACAAAATCCCTGTTGCAGAATCCAAGATCCACAGCTGGTTGAGGGAAACTGTAGTGTTCAGGACTACAGCTCACAGTTTAGAAGGAGGGCAGTGGAGATGTCCTGGGGTGACCCTGCTCTTCCGAGTCAGTCCTGCCAGTGGCTTTCGGGTCTCGGTAGGGACATGATGGCTTATACTCCCTGCCCACTGTCTCTGGAATTAATGTCACTGGCTGTTCATTTAAATAGACACCTAACAGACAGAAATATTTAAAGGAGTATCAATGACCTATTCCTCCCTATCAGTAGAAACTGGTGAACCTATGCAAATTGGTGCTTGAAGCCTGCGCAGGACCTCACTGTCGGCTAGTGTAGATGACGTAGAACGCTTCATCCACACTAGCTTCAGCAAGATAAAGATGGCCGAAAGACGAGGTGTGGGACCCAGAGAACGGAGACGCTCATCCGACCCATCTGCTCCGTGCCGACTGTTAGGTAAGTATTATAAACATCCAGTGACAGGTTCCCTTTAAGGGGTTAATGTAAGCCTAATCTAATAGTATGGGCGTCATCAATAGGCTGTAAGCCAGACACTGTGCACCTACATGTGTGAACGGCGCCCTATACAAGCCATTTGTGTGGAATTTTAATACTAAGCAGTCACCTCCTCCATGGACTGGTGGTGTGTGGGTGGTTGCTCCATCTGTGTTTTGCAGCTGTTGCCTCCATCTTTATTAGTGGCTTTTGCTGCATCCGGTTAGTGCATTTGTTCCTATGGCCTGGGACGGTAAACATTGTTGCCCTTTGTTTCTGTGATTTTTTTTTTTTTTTTAAAGAGATCTTTAGAAGAAGTATTTCTAAAAAATTTTTATGATACGCTAATGAGTGCAGGGACTAGTTCCAACAGCGTTAGTTCCTGCGCTTATTCCACCCTCTTACCATGTTAGCACACCCACAGGGTCGGGCAATCAGATCAACGGTAACAGTGAACACAGGTCCGCGCGTCACCGCTGGTGATGCTGAATTCAATAGCATGTAAGCACACCCCTGTGGGTGTACTAACATGCTAAGAGGGCGAAATGAGCGCTCTTGTCAAGACATTATTTTCAGCCCCTGGTCTCCTTTTTGACGACCCTGACAAAATCCCTGTTGCAGAATCCGAGATCCACAGCTGGTTGAGGGAAACTGTCCCTGTGCTCATTAGCATATGATAAAAGATCTTCAGAAATCCTTATCTAAACATCTCTATCTATGCTAGTGTCGCGGGCGGGGAGGAGGGTGTCAGCACACCGCGCTCACCCCTTCTGCTCGGGTCCGGCAGCTGCTCAGTGGTGGCTCGAGCTGTGGGCCGGATCCCGGGGTTTCTCGAGCGACACTCCTCGCCCGTGAGTGAAAGGGGGGTTTTGTGGTTGGGTGTGGGGATTGTTATAGTTCGTGACGCCACCCACGGTTGTGGTGATTTCACCACCGCTGCTCAATATGGGGCTCCCGGGGATGGTGATGCGGAGCAGCCAGTTGTTGTGTTGCCCCTCCGTGGGTAGGGGTTGGTGATCCCGGGGCCCGGTGATGGAGAAGTAGGTGCGGGGCCTGATGGGCGCAGGGACGCGGGGGCAGCGCTGTGCCTTGCGGCACTGTGGTACTCACTCAGCCTGAGACACGGACACAGTTTGTACGGTAAACCAAACGGCTGGTAGGACGGTCCCACAGACGGCTGCACCTGCACTCCCGGTAGGTGACGGTGATGTCCCTCTTCCTTGCACCTATGTTTGACTTGTGGTAGCGGTGGATTCCCTCCGGTTACCCGCTCCCCGACTGCAATCTGGGCCGGAGGAGCTCTACACTTTGCCCGCAGGCGCTGGCCCTGAGAAACTGGTGCCGTGGCGGTGGCGGTGTCTCTCCAATACGGGTTGGGCTGTTGCCTTCAATCGGGACTTGGTTGTTGGGGGATCTGCGTCCCCGTCACTGACGGATTCGGCAAATTTGGCGACTCCTAGCCTTGCCGGGGTCCGAGAGGCCCCTGCCCTGGTGCTGACTGTCCTTCGGAACACTGCTCCAGACCACCGGGCACACAGCCAACGGGGTCCTTCCAGGAACTTCCAAACGGTCCCCCTCCAGACAGTCACCGCCGTCGCTGACCTTGTTGATCTGGCCCTACACAAAGCTGGACCCTTCAGGCTTTCTTTCTTTACTGTCACTTCACTTAGCTGTTCACTTTCTCACTTAGCTCCTCACTCCTGCTCCTCCCTGAGCTATCCCCTAAACTCAACTGCCCTCCTTCATGTCCCTCACTGGACTCTGTTGTTCACTCTTGCCCTGCCTGGGCTAATCTGCCTGGTTTTCCCGCCTCCAGAGTTGTGAGCTCCTTGGTGGGAGGAGCCAACCGCCTGGCCCACCCCCTGGTGTGCATCATCAAACTCCTGGAGGAAGGCAACAAGGATTTGTGGTTAGCATTGATGTGCCTACCTGGAGTGTGGGGTGTGGTGGTGTTGTGACCCGTGTCCCCTGGCTTGCCCAGGGCGACACACTAGTGTATATGTGGAGCCCACCTGCAGCAGTCGCCTCAGGGAGCATCACTCCTCCTTCAGGGACGCCACAGGGTCTTCACTTTGGTATTTTTGGCAACAGGTATGTCGGTTTTGTATGAATATGAGTCGTGATGCCACTCACGGTTTGCGGTCAGGGATATGGGTAACTGCCACTGCAGTTTTAATGAGCGTCTTGGGATGATGGAGTCTGCAGTCGGATGGTATGGCCTCCCGTGAGTGAGGCTGGCCCCAGGGGCTTGGGTGTGTAGAACAGGTTCCAGAATAACTCAGTCTCAGTCCAAAATGTCTTTCAACTTCCTTTTACTCACTTTTGGATGGTTTTGTGAGGTACCCGGGCGATGCTGAGATTAACCAGGTGAAACCAGGTATCCTTTAGGCCTGTCTAAGGTTAACTCTCCTTCCTAGGACTTCTTGTTTCGGATAACCCCTGACTTGAAGTACCGTGGGATTCATCCAGGGAAGTCGCTACTGCCTTTTTTCCCCTTTTTGGCCCGTTTTCCAGCAGCGTGGACCAAGTGAGATGGCTCCAGGCTCGATCCCCCTTATGGGCCCCCTCGTTGCTGCTGAGGCTCGGACTCTAGATGGTTGGTGAGGGACTTGTAGTTCACCTCACTGGCAGGTTTAGCAGATCAATAAATGGACGTTTACTCTAGGGACCTGTTCCCCGTGCGTGCCTAGTCACCAGGAGTCCCCGTACTCAACCGACTGACTCCCTCAGCGTCTTTCTGACTGGCTGGTAACCGTTCTTCACGTGCAGGGTCTGACTAGCGTGTGCGCGCGCCTCCGTTTCTTAGCAACTGCGCTCACTGCTACCAGACTGGCTCGCTCCACCTCTTTCCTGACAGTCTCTGCAACTTTAGCGTCCAGCATCTCCGCTCCACCCCTTGATGAGATGTGGAGGCAAGCCCCCTCTTGTGTCTGCCCAAGGGTCCCCTCTAATGGTGTGGGAGACCTGGTCGCTATGTGTCTGTGCGTACACACCCTATTCCAGCTTTTAAGATTACCTGGAAGTACTGCCCCAGCATGGGTGAAACACTCAGTGGTGCCAGGACCAGGTCAGGAGCGCCACATATACAGGGATGGTTAGTTAGGGATTACAATATGCACCCAGAACTGCTCGTGGTCCTGGGTGTATATCGCACCTGACAGATTCCCTTTAAGATCAAGGTGCTGCCTGCTGTCCTATGTACTGAAGTTGTCCAGTAAAGTGTGTTCTGTTTGGAAAAGGACCTCCCAGGTCCAGAGGTGAAGGTGTTAATCGTAATGGCGTCACTCCACCAACAAACATGAAACCCCCTCATTTCTGTAGTATGAAATGACAAGGAAACAGAGTCCCTTGCCCACGGCTGCTGCCCCAAACACGCTTACATAGACACAGCAACTGAATATGACAAACAAAACTCCAGTCTAATGACAGTATTTTAGACACATAGAGTCTGATATGCAGCAATAGTTTAGTGCAGAAGTGTAATGAATGTGCGCACTTACAGATATATTCAAGTTAACACAAACGGCCTGAGGAAAGTCCATAAGGTTACATGCGCCCGCTGCAGAAAAGTTAACAACAAAACTGAATCTATAGGCCCAAAAACACACCTTGGGCCAAAACCGCATAAAAAAACACATGCATTTCAAGTGCGTTTTTGTACGTTTATGTCCCATGTGCTGTGCTCCAGGACTTGAAGGTGCTCGTAGCCCTCCAGATAGGCCAAGCTGGTATACAACTGAAGAAAGGAAAAAGCACCAAAAAATCAGGGATATTAAAATATCAAAATTTTATTGGAAATTTAAAATATCAGAGGGGTCCATAAAGAGAGAGGACACGCATAAGGACAGCCTACGCGTTTCTGACAAAAAATAAAAACCAGTCCTTAATCATCGGTGTATATGCATAAAACAGACACGTGTTAAAGGGAACCTGTCATCAGAAATTTAGCTATAAACCTAAAGGTTTCCCTTCTGCAGCTCCTGGGCTGCATTCTAGCAAGGTTTCTCTAGTTTTTCTGGCCCCTTTTATACCAAAATAAACACTTTATAAAGTTGTACCTTTTCATATGTAAATTTCGTAAATTATCCATGGGGGCGGGCTGCCTGGTGTCCGTTACTGTCGTCCTGCCGATTTACGCCGCCCCCGAACGCTGAATTTCTGTTAGGGTGAACTCTTAATCAGAGATCACTAGTTGCCTCCTGCCTGGCCTAATTGGTGTGGATCGAGTGCATGCTTGAAAAATGAGATCAGACACAGTCGGATATTCATCTTTCCTCGACAGAAGTCAGCCCATGCTCTGCTTTATTACAACTGAGCTTGCTTTGATATAACCTTGCAAAGGGGCATGTCCGGATGTGTTCATTGGTCAGTGGGTCGAACAATGTGTTAGTCCATGAGCTGATTGGTAGGCGTCATTGTAGGCGGGTCTATGACATCATTGGATGGATCCATGGTGATGGTGATGGGAGGGACGTCATCTGGTGCATCCATGCTGATGGTTTGGTCTGTGATGTCTTCTAGCTTGACCAGGGGTCTTCCCTTATATGGTATCTTCTTACATCTCGACATTCCTTGCATTCCAGGCAAGGTGTGGAGAAACAGGCAATGGCAGCCACCTTTATATCTGTGTCATGTGTATGATCTGAAACCTGAATTATGTAAGGCAAATCGACATATTTCCCACAATCCCTTGTCAAGAGGTTAATTAAGTATTTGATGGAAAGGTCCTCCTCAACAGTCCCCCCTAAATACTTTATTAACCTTCTGACCCTACCGTGGTCCTCTAACAAATCAGCTCTAATGCTTTAACTGCAACCTTTTTTCATTTTTCTATCCGCTATACAAGCAATGCTAAGCCTTTGCCCCCGCTGGTACAGACTGCTGATCAGAGAGTTGATCACATTCCGCACACACAGTTCACAGAGGCACAGGTAATGTCCCAGTCTTTAGAACAGACTATTTAATGCTGAAGAGCTCACTCAGATTTTGAGATTAATCGATTAGAAAGAGTAAAGCAATTGTAAGAATAAGCTTCTTACCGTTATGCTGCAGCTTTTAGCATTACTGTTTCTGAAAGGCTGATTCTCAGTCAATATCTGAGTGCTGTCCGCGTCTTCGAGACTTTTCTACCCGAATACACCTGATTGTATCACAACACTAATGGATCTCTTCTTGTCTCGGGTCTATAATCTACCACCAGGAGGCCTTTAACAAAATTTCCCTTACACATGGATCCGATTACCTTCAGTAATACAGAGTAGCACTTTTACGGCTTCAAATACCAACAAATAAAACAATACCAGTTACCTACAAGTGTATGTTATCCTTTAAAAAGTCACTTAAACCCTTAAAATAATTGATTGGTTCAGGTCAGATAATGTTTTTCCCACCATGAGCCCTTATTTGTGTAATGTTCCTGTACCCATTGTTCCCTTATGGTTATTTCCCATGTATCATCCCCAATCTAGAAATTCTCCATAAGGTTCTATGTGAGATAAGCCAGCACTATGTGTGTTGTGATGCTCATTCTGCTGGTACGATGGACTCTTTACAGCGGCTGCTGTCTCCAGATGGGTTTTCCCTCAAGCTTCATGGAAGTTGCTGTGGTTGGGAAAAGCTGGATCAGCCCATCTGATTCTGACTCAGGGATCATTCTGACTTGTCTTTTTAAGATCACCCAGTCTCCTGGCTGGAGACCACGTGCTCCTAACACTGATTTAGGATCTGGAATTGGAGGATACACATGTTTAACACACTATACAGGCAGTTGTATACGGCTCGTACATCACTGGTCAGGATATCACACTGTATCTGCAGTATCTGTGAGAAATATAATCACGTTCTAGGTACTAAACCAAAAATACCTTATATAAAGATCTAATTATTAAAGGAAAACGAACATTTGTTACATGATTTGCAGCGTCCACCATTATCTTGTGGATCGTTACATGTTTATGTTATAATCATTAAAATTCCAAACAACATACACCCATGTGAGTATAGACACAATTAAATATTCCAATAAAGGAGGGGCAGGGATTGGGGCAATAGCCCTAAACTCTCCCTACCTCGCAGCGGAGGTCGGCACCCTATAAGGCGAATTGGCGCCCCCGCTCACCGACGGCTCGCCCTCCCTATCCCTACACTGCTAATGCTAATACGTGCTGCTAATGTCAGTGAGGAAATATAGAAACCATGAGATACAGGGGCTAAAGAGGCGTCAATATGCAATTATGTATATCCAATTCATTCCCAAAGATTAAATATTCACACTCTGTATTTTGCATAGCTGTTTTGTAGCTTAAATCAATATGATATAGCAAAATTGAGGGACCAAACCCTAAAATAAATTAAATATCTCACATGTATAACATGTACCCACTGTATCAATATAATAATAATAAGGCCAGGTAAAGTCATGAGGAGATTTCGTCCGATCACAGACTCTCCACTGTACAATTCACACTCAGGCTAATAAAACAAACGCATATTTGTCAGACATTTAGCTTGAAAGAAACCCAACGCGTTTCTCCCTTCTTCACAATGGCAGATGGGTTCATCAGGTACTGATCTCTATAGTGACCTCTGCTATAGAATATGTACTTTCACCGCTTTTTAGGAACTCCATCTTTACATACCACCAGCACCATGAGTTTTTCAGCAGTAACGTTTTCCACACTGGATATGTTTCAGAGCAGGCCTGAAAAGAAATTCACTCAACACGCACAAAACTCATATAAACCTACTCATGGTAGATGTATATGACTAATCTGCAATCACTGGAGCAGTAGAGCGGATGAGGGGGGTGTTTCTACGAGGTCTTTACAGTTTTTCTACCTTAATAGACACACGTCTTACAAGACTGGAGGTGTCTCGCCACCTGGGTACTGAGCAGTGGTGCCGCCCATATCTTGTCCATCCCAACACCTTTGTCACATGGGTTACCTGGGCCATTATTGAGTAGAACGCTCATGGCAGAGAAAGCTTACCGTCCTTTATCCATAGACCTTCCTCAGTCACTGGCTCCCTGCGTCTCACACTCCGTTCCTTGCTGAATCGCTTGTTCCTGTAAGGATTTAAGAACACAAGGAGTGACCAATGTCACGGACGACGTGACAGGAGCCACCGAGGTACTGGTCTGTATTGGTAAAGGACTCTCGACTCTAGGCCCATTCACTGCGTCTTTGTTGTGCACCTGTGCGAGCATCTCCTCCGGCTGCCGCCTATATCCACATTTTGACTATCTTACCCCTTTCCGCTCTACAAACCACAGTGATCGCAAATCTTCAACTCGTTCTCCTATTCCGATGAGAGAGAAGGGAGTGGTTTCGTTTTTTTTTTTACCTCATGTTGTGTAACCTCAGCATATCCAGTGCAGAATCAACCAGCATCTTGGTATCTGGATCCATCTACGGAAAAACTCAAAATCTGCATTAGCAATGGGCTCATCTGAGACATGTTCAAAACCTGACAATTCTTGTTACATCAGAGCAATCATGAGATATATGTCTGTCTGCTGTATCCTCCTTACAGATAAAAATATAAAGAAAACTTAATAGAAAAACTCAATTGATGAACAAATTAAAACCTTAAATAATGTGTGACTTTCCACATCATCTTTCCCCCCCTTTTTGAATCTATTATCCAAAACATAATTAGATTCAAAAAGTGTGTGGCCCCAGAGCTCTACATTTAGGCATGAAAGTCACATTGTATAGATTGTACCTAACCGGGAACACCAGAAATATTGTTTTTATCTGTAACTTAATAATGGAAAACCCTTTCAATGGCTTTTATAACCTTTGCTTGGACCACAGAAATCTGCACTGCATTCATTCATTCTATAAAAAGAAAGCAGATTATTCAATACATTATATATAAAACACAGAATGCCATAAATCATCCACATACTTTTAAACCAAATTATTGTAATTATGAATAAATTATTAATAATTATTATTTTTTATCATTATTATTATTAACAACAATAATATTAATAACGTAACACAACCTATGGCTATAGAGGCGTTCATATTTGCAAAATTGAGGAAATTATCAGGAAATTTTCAGCATCTCTGTGATAATTCTGTCCATCAATACTATTACGTTTTCTATAAATTGCTGCTTTACCATAGAAATCCATCTGATTAAACAGCTTCCCATGCTCTTGTATCTACCAATAAATCTAAACATTTACACAATTAAGTTTTATTCCTTTAGGATAAAATTAGTAAATTAATTATACCTTTTTCCAGTATAATTTGCAATGAATTAAATGCAGAAAGCTCTTTTTTTTTTTTTTTTTTTTTTTTCCTTGGGCTGCTCTTTAAGGTGTAAACTTAAATAGATAGAACTACCCCCCCCTGTAACCTGATACTCTACTGGAAAAGCCTGTATTTTTCCTCCTCCCCCTGTAGCCAAAAACAGGGTTTCTTTTTTTTTTCTTTTTTTTTTTTCCTTCTGCAAGACAAGTCAACATTGCGACCTCTCTTCGCATGGATATATTTAATCTTTTTATATATTTATTTATTTTTAAAACATACAACTCTCAGGATCAATCTATCAGATCCATAACTGGAATATTTATTTATTTTCATCAGATCTGTTTTAAGGTACGCTTATTTTAAGGTTTTTCTCTTATTCTTTTATTGCTTACTAATTAATAAGATATTGCTCCTTGTGACTGTCCTGACTCAATCCAACCTGCACACTGGATCTATATTTAGTGTTTTCCACAACTCCCCAATCATTCAATATTCCATCTTTTAGTGCTATAAACATTTACTAACACTTCATGTTATTCAGTGGCTGCAGTTTTGTCAGCTCCACTGAGGCCTGTAGAAAATGGCCCCACAGCACGTGATTTCCTTCTCTTTGTTGGGATTGCAGCATCATCTGGGTGGAGGGGAAGGTAAACTTTTTTTTTTCTCAACTATTTTCCCCTATATTCCATAGTCTGGATTTTATTCATACACACCACACATACATTTATATATATCATATACACACATTCAGATATCTACAGTCCTGGTCCAACTACAGTTAAAAACACTCATGTTTCTGTCTAAGTATATAGTATTCCATCCAATCCATTGCACATCCCCCCCTCACTTCCTGTCTTTGTCTCAATCGTGCCTCAGCCATGTGCTTCATCCACCATTTTAAAATCTGTAGGAACATGTGGCAGAGAAAAAGGAAAACTGACCTCACATCTGCTCAAACTGTCTCCCCATTTTCTATAGTCTGTACTTATACATATATTTATATATATACACACACACACACACACACACAACTTCATCAATTTCTCCATCTTTCTCTCAAGATAAACAACACCAAACAAGCAATCTTTCTCTATGCATACCAGATAAAAACAGACAAACAAAAAGACGGGGGAGATGACAAATAACTGAAGCACTAAAGAAAACCTGCAGTTTGCAGCACACACTTCCAAATCCTTCCTTATACTGCCACGTGGTCCCTGTCTGATTTCTGCGTTCTGTAATGTACAAAAAAATACCTAGTATCACCCCTGACTACAAGGTGTCTATACCGGCCGATTCGCCTCTCTTGGAGGACTTATAACTAGCCTAATAAAAAAACCACCTAGTATCACCCCTGATTACAAGGTGTCTATACCGGCCGATTCGCCTCTCTTGGAGGACTTACAACTAGCCTAATAAAAAAACACCTAGTATCACCCCTGACTACAAGGTGTCTATACCGGCCGATTCGCCTCTCTTGGAGGACTTACAACTAGCCTAATAAAAAACCACCTAGTATCACCCCTGACTACAAGGTGTCTATACCGGCCGATTCGCCTCTCTTGGAGGACTTACAACTAGCCTAATAAAAAACCACCTAGTATCACCCCTGACTACAAGGTGTCTATACTGGCCGATTCGCCTCTCTTGGAGGACTTATAACTAGCCTAATAAAAAACCACCTAGTATCACCCCTGCTTGCGCTAAGCCCCAATGGTATCCATACCAGCCATTTCACGTCCAGCGTTAGGCCCCAAGACTACCACGTACCAGCCACAATGCGCAACTTAAACGCTATGCCCCAATGGAATCTGTACCAGCCATTCCACGCTACACTGCGCTAGGCCCCAAGATTACCACGTACCAGCAGTCCCACGTATTTCCTCACAGAGCCATAAACTGTACCACAGGCGGCAACCGTATACTATACCACAGACAATATCCTTTACCATATCAACAAATTTGAGAGCCCGTGAAAAACACGTGCCTAACCTGACCAATTAAAACCTGCCCTATATCTCTAGGTCTTGTACCAAACCGTATTAACTACTTAAGTTTCCACTAGAACCACAAACCATATCACAGGCGACAATTAACAGAACTCATAAACCCACATGCTCTCTTCACAAATACACAACAGGCAGCAGGCAACTGAATATGTGACGGTTCTTCTGAGATTAATATGGCCAATAGCCGTGAGACCCGTCTGCCCGTCAACAGATACCCCAACAAACCGGACACAGTCAGGCAATCAGTGCCACACACCCCACCGAGACCACGGAAAGACTACAGATTATGAAAAATCAGCAGACTTACCATACTCTCGTTAGGAAGTGATCAGTTTCCTATGGTGTCCAGCACGTCATGCCATTCCAGTTGCCGGTTCATCAGGATTTCAGGTGTCTCCGTCTATTGGCCCCACGTTCGGCGCCAATAATGTTAGGGTGAACTCTTAATCAGAGATCACTAGTTGCCTCCTGCCTGGCCTAATTGGTGTGGATCGAGTGCATGCTTGAAAAATGAGATCAGACACAGTCGGATATTCATCTTTCCTCGACAGAAGTCAGCCCATGCTCTGCTTTATTACAACTGAGCTTGCTTTGATATAACCTTGCAAAGGGGCATGTCCGGATGTGTTCATTGGTCAGTGGGTCGAACAATGTGTTAGTCCATGAGCTGATTGGTAGGCGTCATTGTAGGCGGGTCTATGACATGATTGGATGGATCCATGGTGATGGTGATGGGAGGGACGTCATCTGGTGCATCCATGCTGATGGTTTAGTCTGTGATGTCTTCTAGCTTGACCAGGGGGTCTTCCCTTATATGGTATCTTCTTACATCTGGACATTCCTTGCATTCCAGGCAAGGTGTGGAGAAACAGGCAATGGCAGCCACCTTTATATCTGTGTCATGTGTATGATCTGAAACCTGAATTATGTAAGGCAAATCGACATATTTCCCACAATCCCTTGTCAAGAGGTTAATTAAGTATTTGATGGAAAGGTCCTCCTCAACATTTCAAACCTCAGGATGCCGCCCCTGGGCGCCCGAGGTCCTCCGCATGTGCTGTGGGACTGTAGCGGGACTGTGCACTTCATGCACGTGTGACCGCTGGTGACGTTTTGCGCAGGCACGAGGTTATGGGCGGTGCTGTGAGTGTCATCAGCAAGTGCCGCCCATAACCTCGTGACCGCACTTTCCCCTCTTCCTCCAGCGTTCTGCGCCGGCCAAATGACCAGACGTCACCTCCTTCCCATCGTACCCTGCAGCAGGAAATAGATGGGAGGAGCGGAGCAGCACAGCACAGGAGAAGCGGAAAGGATCTGAACGACGTACAGAGGGGAGAGCGCGGCCACGAGAGTATGGGCGGGCACTTGCGATGCAATCACAGCGCCGCCCATACTCTCGTGCCTGCGACCACGTCACCAGGTGTCCTGGCGTGCACGGGACCTCGGGCGCAGTGGGCGGCGTCCTGAGGGATGATTTGGAGCGTGGGGGGACGGCGTAAGGGACAGCAACGGACACCAGAGAGCCCGCCTGCATGGAGAATTTACAAGATTTTCATACCAAAAGGTACAACTTTATAAAGTATTTATTTTGGTTTAAAAGGGGGCACAAAAAGTATAGAAACCTTGCTAGAATGCAGCCCAGGAGCTGCAGAGAGGGAAACATTTAGGTTGAAAGCCAAATTTCTGATGACAGGTTCCCTTTAACCCCTTCACGACCATGGACGGAAAGATCCGTCCTTGTGCCCTGGGCCTTAACGACCAAGGACGGATCTTTCCGTCATGGCGGAATCGCGGCACCGGAGCCTCCGGTGACTGCAATATGTTAACATAAACCGCAGATTCGGGGAGGAGGGGACCTGTTCCTGACCTTAGGAGGGGTGGTGCCTCCTCCCCGGACCTACGGAGGCTGTGATTGGCTGACGAACGCCGCTCAACCAATCACAGCCACTGTAATGTTCCAGCCATTTAAAATGACTGAAACATTGAAATCCAGCCCTGGCCAGTGCAGCTGTAGCACTGGCCATTGGCTGGAGCTGGGTGACCTCACTGGATCACCCTCCCCCAGCTCCAGTATCTCTGATAGGAGAGATCGGCCTTGTGACCGATTTCTCCAATCACAGTGGACCTGTTGCCGGTGTGCGCTCCCTCCCCTGTCACCGCCGTGATGTGCGCTCCCTCCCCTGTCACCGCCGTGATGTGTGCTCCCTCCCCTGTCACCGCCGTGATGTGTGCTCCCTCCCCTGTCACCCCCGTGATGTGTGCTCCCTCCCCTGTCACCCCCGTGATCTGTGCTCCCTCACCTGTCACCCCCGTGATCTGTGCTCCCTCACCTGTCACCCCCATGATGTGCGCTCCCTCACCTGTCACCCCCGTGATGTGTGCTCCCTTACCTGTCACCCCCGTGATCTGTGCTCCCTCACCTGTCACCCCCGTGATCTGTGCTCCCTCACCTGTCACCCCCGTGGTCTGCTGTCCGCTCTCCCTCCACCTCTCACCCCCGTGATCTGTGCTCTGCTCACCTGTCTCCTCCGTGATCTGCGCTGCGCTCCCTCCCCCACCTCTCACCCTCCCCGATCTGCTGCCTCCTTCATCTCCTGTGATCCAGCTGCCTAGATCCATCCTGTAGGGTAACTATCCCCAATCTCACCTCCCACTCCCCTTCCCACCCATCCCCCCCATCCTCTGCCGCTCCTGCATCCACTGCGCCCTCTCCCATCCGCCCCCACCCTATCCCAGCCGCCGTCTCACAATCACAGATGCTCCCTTTATATGCCGCTGCCCCCCCATCTGCTGCCGCCCCATCTGCCGCCCCCCCCCCCCATCTGCCGCTGTTTTTTTTTTCTATGCCATGGGGGTCTAGTTTCCAAAATGGGGTCACATGTGGGGGAGCTCCACTGTTTCGGCACCTCAGGGGGTCTCCAAACAGTATGGAATACGCTAATTATCCCAGACAATTTTGCGTTTGAAACGTCAAATGACGCTCCTTGCCTTCCGAGCCCTGCTGTGCGCCCAAACATTTTATTTCCACCACATATGAGGTGTCTGTGTACTCAGGAGAAATTGCACAATACATTTTATGGTGCAATTTTTCCTGATACCCTTGTGAAAAAAAAAGCTACCTGGTTGAAGTAACAATTTTGTGGGAAAATTCTACAGCTCAACTCTATTAACTTTTGTGAAGCCCCCAGAGGCTCAAAGTGCTCAATAAACATCTAGATAAATTCCATGAGGGGTCTAGTTTCCAAAATGGGGTCACATGTGGGGGAGCTCCACTGTTTCGGCACCTCAGGGGCTCTCCAAACGCAACATGGTGCAGCTAACGATTCCAGCTAATTTTCTGTTCAAAAAAGTCAAATGGCGCTCCTTCCCTTCCGAGTCCTGCCGTGCGCCCAAACAGTGGTTTTTCGCCACATATGAGGTATCTGCGTGTTCAGTAGAAATTGCCTTCTTGAATGTGGTTTTGAGTAGCCTGAGAGGTGCCGTTTTTGCAATGGTGTCACTTTTGGGTGTTTTGTGTCATGTAGACCTTTCAAAATCGCTTCAAATGTGATGTGGTCCCTAAAAAAAGTGGCTTTGTAAATTTTGTTGTAAAAATGAGAAATTGCTCATAAACTTTGAACCCCTATAACTTCCTTAAATTTTTTTTTTTCCCCCAAAATTGTTCTGATGTAAAGTAGACATGTGGGAAATGTTATTTATTAATTATTTTGTGTCATATGTCTCGTTGGTTTTAGAGCATAAAAATTCAAAGTTTGAAAATTACAAAATTTTCGCGAAATTTCCGTTTTCTTCACAAAGAAACGCAAAAAATATCGGCCTAAATTTACCACTAACATGAAGCCCAATATGTCACGAAAAAACAATCTCAGAATCACCGGGATCCGTTGAAGCTCCAGAGTTATAACCTCATAAAGTGACACTGATCAGAATTGCAAAAAATGGCCTGGTCTTGAGGGTCAAAATAGGCTTGGGGCTGAAGGGGTTAAATACCCAGGGACAAAATTCTGAAAAGAAAAAAAAAAAACGTTTAATATCCCTGATTTTTTGGTGCTGGGCCTATCTTTTTCCTTCTGTGGCCTACTAAACCAGACTAAGGGACCATTTTAAACTTTTAGGAAGCCTTTGCAGGTGTTTTGTGGTAATTATTCTAATTTTCTGAGATAATGACTTTTGGGTTGTCATTGGGTGTAAGCCATAATCATCAAAATTAACAGAAATAAGCACATGAAGTAGATCACTCTGTGTGTAATGACTCTATATAATATGTTTCCCTATTTGTATTAAAGTACTGAAAAAAATTAACTTTTTGATGTTCTAATTTATTGATATGCACCTGTATATCACAAAAAGCAATAATAAAAATGAAAGTTTTATTAAATGGGTTGTCCACTACTTGGAGAACCTCTTCTTATTGCCCATGGTCACCCCCATAAAGATAACAAAACCTATACTCACTTCTGATGACGGCGTTGTTCCAGACATGTCAGAGCTCACGTTTCTAGGGCTAGAGTTATTGAATGTTCTCAGTGAGAGGAACAAAATTATAATCTTGTGATACCTTTTAATAGCTAACTAAAATAAAATAAAGTGATGTTACAAAGCAAGCTTTCGAGACATCTCAGGTCCCTTCATCAGGCATGGTATGACAAAATATCTGAAGAAACACAAATATATGCACAAATAGAGCAGAGGGATGGCATAATAAAAGACATTTAAATAAACAAACACCAAGCTTGGAAAGTGAATCCTTAATTAGCTTTGATTAGTGGTGTGAGAGTTTTATTGTCCCAATATCCATGTAGGATCAGAGGTCTGGTGAGTCTCTGGAATGACTCCTCAGATTTTGTAATGGGCCATAAATCCTCCTGACAGATCGAGTCCTGTGTCCACAGAGTTAAACATTGTGATGAATTTGTATTCCCAGACCCTGCGATGGCTCTGTGATCTGAAGTTGCCTTTTAATATGACAACTTTCATATGGTTTATGTTGTGTCCTGAAACGCAGAAATGTTTGGCCACAGGTAAATGGATTTTTTTGTCTGTAATTGTGTGACGATGAGATCTCATCCTTCCTTTCAGTCTCTGTCCTGTTTCTCCAACATAGTGGACACAGGACTCAATCTGTCAGGAGGATTTATAGCCCATTACAAAATCTGAGGAGTCATTCCAGAGACTCACCAGACCTCTGATCCTACATGGATATTGGGACAATAAAACTCTCACACCACTAATCAAAGCTAATTAAGGATTCACTTTCTAAGCTCAGTGTTTGTTTATTTAAATGTCTTTTATTATGCCATCCCTCTGCTCTATTTGTGCATATATTTGTGTTTCTTCAGATATTTTGTCATACCATGCCTAATGAAGGGACCTGAGATGTCTCGAAAGCTTGCTTTGCAACATCACTTTATTTTATTTTAGTTAGCCATTAAAAGGTATAACAAGATTATAATTTTGTTCCTCTCACTGAGAACTTTCAATAATTTTTCAACTGGCTAACACGGTACCAAAACCTTTTCACTTGTAACTAAAAACAGGGCTAGAGTGACATTGTTATGACATGGGAGCGCCGCGGTGCTGCCTTCCTTCTCCCTGCGACCAATCAGCACCGGCTTCCTTCTACCTACGACCAATCAGCGCCAGCTTCCCTCTTTCAGTCTTTGGAAACAGGAAGGAGTCATCAACAAGAAGTGAGCGCTGCGGCTGCCGCTCAATTCCTGTTAATTGCTTAACTGTACAGACTCGGGGAGAAGAAAGCTGGCGCTTATTGGTCATGGGGAGAAGGAAGGCAACGCTGATTGCTGCAGGGAAAAGAAAGCTGGCACTGATTGGTCATGAGAAGGAAGGAAGCGTTGATTGCGGGGAAAATAAAGCTGGCATTGATTGATCGTGGGGAGAAGGCAGGTGACGCTGATTGCGGGGAGTAGGTAGCTGTAGCACAGATTGCGGGGAGAAGGAAGGTGACGCTAATTGCGGGGAGAAGGATCTGACAATGATTGCGGGGAGTAGGAAGGCGACGCTGATTGATTGCGGGGAGAAGGAATCTGGCACTGATTGCGGGGAGTAGGAAGGCGACACTGATTGCGGGAAGAAGGAAGGTGACGCTTATTGATTGCAGGGAGTAGGAAGGTGGCGCTGATTGATTGCGGGGAGGGGGAAGTCGACGCTGATTGATTGCGGGGAGGAGGAAGTCGACGCTGATTGATTGCGGGGAGGAGGAAGTCGACGCTGATTGATTGCGGGGAGGAGGAAGGCGACGCTGATTGATTGCGGGGAGAAGGAATCTGACACTGATTGCTGGGAGTAGTAAGGCGATGCTGATTGATTGCGGGGAGAAAGAAGCTGACACTGATTGCGGGGAGAAGGAAGGTGACGCTGATTGCGGGGAGTGGGAAGGCGACGCTGATTTTGGGGAGTAGGAAGGCGACGCTGATTGCGGGGAGTAGGAAGGCGACGCTGATTGATTGCTGGGAGAAGGAAGCTGGCGCTGATTGATTGCTGGGAGTAGAAAGGCGATGCTGATTGATTGCGGGGAGAAGGAACTGACACTGATTGCGGTGAGAAGGAAGACGACGCTGATTGATTGCGGGGAGGAGGAAGGCGACGCTGATTGATTGCGGGGAGGAGGAAGGCGACGCTGATTGATTGCGGGGAGAAGGAACTGACACTGATTGCGGGGAGGAGGAAGGCGACGCTGATTGATTGCGGGGAGAAGGAACTGACACTGATTGCGGGGAGGAGGAAGGCGACGCTGATTGATTGCGGGCAGGAGGAATGCGACGCTGACTGATTGCGGGGAGAAGGACTGACACTGATTGCGGGGAGGAGGAAGGCGACGCTGATTGATTGCGGGGAGGAGGAAGGCGACGCTGATTGATTGCGGGGAGGAGGAAGGCGACGCTGATTGATTGCGGGGAGAAGGAATGTGATACTGATTGCGGGGAGTAGGAAGGCGACGCTGATTGCGGGGAGAAGGAACCTGACACTGATTGCGGGGAGGAGGAAGGTGACGCTGATTGATTGCGGGGAGAAGGAAGCTGATGCTGATTGATTGCGGGGAGAAGGAACCTGACACTGATTGCGGGGAGAAGGAAGGTGACGCTGATTGATTGCGGGGAGGAGGAAGGTGACGCTGATTGATTGCGGGGAGAAGGAAGCTGACGCTGATTGATTGCGGGGAGAAGGAAGCTGACGCTGATTGATTGCGGGGAGAAGGAAGCTGACGCTGATTGATTGCGGGCAGGAGGAATGCGACGCTGACTGATTGCGGGGAGAAGGACTGACACTGATTGCGGGGAGGAGGAAGGCGACGCTGATTGATTGCGGGGAGGAGGAAGGCGACGCTGATTGATTACGGGGAGGAGGAAGGCGACGCTGATTGATTGCAGGGAGTAGGAAGGTGACGCTGATTGATTGCGGGGAGTAGGAAGGTGACGCTGATTGATTGCAGGGAGGAGGAAGGTGATGCTGATTGATTGCGGGGAGGAGGAAGGTGACGCTGATTGATTGCAGGGAGGAGGAAGGTGACGCTGATTGATTGCAGGGAGGAGGAAGGTGACGCTGATTGATTGCGGGGAGGAGGAAGGCTACGCTGATTGATTGCAGGGAGTAGGAAGGCGACGCTGATTGATTGCAGGGAGTAGGAAGGTGACGCTGATTGATTGCAGGGAGTAGGAAGGTGACGCTGATTGATTGCAGGGAGTAGGAAGGTGACGCTGATTGATTGCGGTACTAGCGTGTCATAACAATAACATAACGTCTTGTGAGCCCCGGGAATGCAAGCTCCACACCACCGGATCCGGGGCTGCACTGGAGAGAAGTATAGGCTTATTTTTTTTATGGGGGCGCATATAGGGAATGAGAAGGGGTTGTAGAAGTAGTGCACAACACCTTTATTATGGAAATAATTTTACCCTATAGAAATACATAATAATATAACAGTGTAGAAAAAAAATGACTTTTGATGTTTGTTCCATTGAAAACTTGAACAATTCCCTAAATAAAAACTAAAAAGCCATGAAACCATCCCAATTATAAAGCTGGTAGATATGTATAACGTGGTCCTAGGGAAGAACACACTCCTCCCGTGGTGTCATGGCCTCCTCATTATACCCTCCCTGCAGGGACTCATTCTAGCCCGCTCTGTACAATGGAGCTGCTGGAAGGAGACCTTCACAGATACACCCTATTCTACACGCACGCAACACGTACGTCACACCTCAGCCAATCACAAAATAGCAACGGGAAAGAGGCCTGAGCCGCACAACACGACGTGCGTAGGCTCCGCCCCTTCTGGCTTCTCTTCATATGTGGTGTCAGGTCACGTGTAGTTCCGGTTGATGACATTCCTGGAGCAGGTCAGTGCAGCGCTCCCTGCTCATGCCGGCTGTCACTATGTAGCACTTATATGGGGGCTGCAGACACAAGGCACACTGCCGTTAGCTATTACATGCAGCTGCTTGTATCAAGTGAGCAAAGTCACGTGATGTTACAGTCACTTTTGTTTTTACAGTAGTCAGCCATGCTGTTGCTTTCGCTTCACTTATCTTGGTCACGTGACATTGGAAAACGTCTACAGCGTCACATATTGCTGGCCTGTTGTGCGCATGTCCGTGTCTGTGACCGCTCTGGGGTGGTTAGCCTGAATCCCAGCACGTTATGGTCTTTGTCCCCAATTGTCCTTGGTTCTGCCACAGCCCCTTCCTACAGCTCGTATCATTAGCCGCAGTTTTCCAGCACATTTCCCCTGGAATAGTCTGCTGCTGATGTGGATGTCTGACCTCAGAATCCCTGACACACCGAGAGCAGCATGCAGTGCGGTGCGGCCCCATAACGTACTCGTTCTACTTCGTCTGCAAAGCTGTTGGCTCTGTGCTGGTTTCCCATAGAAATCTATGGGGGGGAGCAGATTTCTGAATACACCCCCAAATAGCACGGTGCAGTCCATGGCGTCTTGCCACCGCATTGCATCAATGCCATTTGTTAAAGGAGAGAGAGAGAGATATGTGTGTGTATATGCAGGGCCGTATTTACCATTAGGCACCCGTGGTCCCGTGCCTAGGGCGGCAGGATGCAGGGGGCGGCACCTTCTAGCAGTAAAAAAAAAAAATTTTTTTTTTTTTACACATTCATTAAATCCGCTGTACTTTCGGAGGGGGGAGGGGGGAGAGGCGCACCTTTATTTATTTGTATCCACGTCAAGTAAGACGCGAATACAGACAAACTGCGGCGGCCGGGCACAGAGCTGATTGACCCCGGAACTGCCGGCGCCTGCACTTCCGGGGTCACAGGCGCGCCAATCAGCTCCTTCCTCTGTGCTGCGTCCAATGCTGTGTGGATTTCACATGCAGAGCTCACAGCAGGACGCCGCGATGGAAGCCGGTGTCAGAAGAGGATACTCACGTGAGCCAGGAAGATGACGGCGGGCCCTGGAGTAGGTAAATGCTCGCAGAGCTGAAGATTCATAAGGAGTGTGGGGGTGTCTCTAATGCAGACTGGAGATCTGCGTATGGGGTGGGAGGAGAGAGGCTGATACTGGGGGAGACTTGGGGGAAGAGAAGCTGATACTGGGGGAGGCTGGGAGGAGAGAGTCTGATGCTGGGGGAGGCTGGGAGGGGGGAGGCTGATGTTGTGGAAGGCTGGGATGGGGGGAGCCTGACGCTGGGAGAGTTTGGGAGGAGAGAGGCTGATGCTGGGGGAGGCTGGGAGGAGAGAGGCTGATGCTGGGGGAGGCTGGGAGGAGAGAGGCTGATGCTGGGGGAGGCTGGGAGGAGAGAGGCTGATGCTGGGGGAGGCTGGGAGGAGAGAGGCTGGTGCTGGGGGAGGCTGGGAGGAGGGAGGCTGATGCTGGGAGGAGGGAGGCTGATGCTGAGGGAGGCTGATGCTGGGGGAGGCTGGGAGGAAAGAGGCTGATGCTGAGGGAAGCTGATGCTGGGAGAGGCTGATGCTGCGGGAGGCTCGGAGGAGAGAGGCTGATGCTGAGGGAGGCTGATGCTGGGGGAGGCTGGGAGGAGAGAGGCTGATGCTGGGGGAGGCTGGGAGGAGAGAGGCTGGTGCTGGGGGAGGCTGGGAGGAGGGAGGCTGATGCTGAGGGAGGCTGGGAGGGAGGAGGCTGGGAGGAGAGAGGCTGATGCTGGGTGAGGCTGGGAGGAAAGAGGCTGATGCTGAGGGAGGCTGATGCTGGGAGAGGCTTATGCTGCGGGAGGCTCGGAGGAGAGAGGCTGATGCTGGGGAGGCTGGGAGGAGAGAGGCTGATGCTGGGGGAGGCTGGGAGGGGGGAGGCTGATGCTGAGGGAGGCTGATGCTGGGGGAGGCTGGGAGGAGAGAGGCTGATGCTGAGGGAGGCTGATGCTGGGAGAGGCTGATGCTGCGGGAGGCTCGGAGGAGAGAGGCTAATGCTGAGGGAGGCTGATGCTGGGGGAGGCTGGGAGGAGAGAGGCTGATGCTGGGGGAGGCTAGGAGGGGGGAGGCTTTTGCTGGGGGAGGCTGGGAGGGGGGAGGCTGATGCTGGGGGAGGCTGGCAGGAGCGAGGCTGATGCTGAGGGAGGCTGATGCTGGGGAAGGCTGGGAGGAGAGAGGCTGATGCTGGGGGAGGCTGATGCTGGGGGAGGCTGGGAGGAGAGAGGCTGATGCTGGGGGAGGCTAGGAGAAGAGATGCTGATGCTGGGGGAGGCTGATGCTGGGGGAGGCTGGGAGGAGAGAGGCTGATGCTGGGGGAGGCTGATGCTGGGGGAGGCTGGGAGGAGAGAGGCTGATGCTGGGGGAGGCTGGGAGGAGAGAGGCTGATGCTGGGGGAGGCTGGGAGAAGAGAGGCTGATGCTGGGGGAGGCTGGGAGGAGAGAGGCTGATGCTGGGGGAGGCTGATGCTGGGAGGGGGGAGGCTGGGAGGGGGGAGGCTGATGCTGGGGGAGGCTGGGAGGAGTGAGGCTGATGCTGGGGGAGGCTGGGAGGAAAGAGGCTGATGTTGAGGGAAGCTGATGCTGGGAGAGGCTGATGCTGCGGGAGGCTCGGAGGAGAGAGGCTGATGCTGAGGGAGGCTGATGCTGGGGGAGGCTAGGAGGGGGGAGGCTTTTGCTGGGGGATGCTGGGAGGGGGGAGGCTGCTGCTGGGGGGAGGCTGGGAGGAGGGAGGCTGATGCTGGGGGAGGCTGGGAGGAGAGAGGCTGATGCTGGGGGAGGCTGGGAGGAGGGAGGCTGATGCTGAGGGAGGCTGATGCTGGGGAGGCTGGGAGGAAAGAGGCTGATGTTGAGGGAAGCTGATGCTGGGAGAGGCTGATGCTGCGGGAGGCTCGGAGGAGAGAGGCTGATGCTGAGGGAGGCTGATGCTGGGGGAGGCTGGGAGGAGAGAGGCTGATGCTGGGGGAGGCTAGGCAGGGGGAGGCTTTTGCTGGGGGAGGCTGGGAGGAGGGAGGCTGATGCTGAGGGAGGCTGGGAGCAGAGAGGCTGATGCTGAGGGAGGCTGGGAGGGGGAGGCTGATGCTGGGGGAGGCTGGGAGGAGAGAGGCTGATGCTGGGGGAGGCTGGGAGAAGAGAGGCTGATGCTGGGGGAGGCTGATGCTGGGGGAGGCTGGGAGGAGAGAGGCTGATGCTGGGGGAGGCTGATGCTGGGGGAGGCTGGGAGGGGGAGGCTGAGGCTGGGAGGAGAGAGGCTGATGCTGGGGGAGGCTGGGAGGAGAGAGGCTGATGCTGGGAGAGGCTGTGAGGGGGGAGGCTGATGCTGGGGGGGCTGATGCTGGGGGAGGCTGGGAGGAGTGAGGCTGATGCTGGGGGGGCTGATGCTGGGGGAGGCTGGGAGGAGTGAGGCTGATGCTGGGGGAGGCTGGGAGAAGAGAGGCTGATGCTGGGGGCAGAGAGGCTGATGCTGGGGGCAGAGAGGCTGATGCTGGGGGCAGAGAGGCTGATGCTGGGGGAAGCTGGGGGAGAGAGGCTGATGCTGGGGAGAGAGGCTGAAGCTGGGGGAGGCTGGGGGAGAGAGGCTGAAAGCTGGGGGACGCTGGGGGGAGAGAGGTTGATGCTGGGGGGGCTGGGGGGAGAGAGGCTGATGCTGGGGGGAGAGAGGTTGATGCTGGGGGGGCTGGGGGGAGAGAGACTGATGCTGGGGGAGAGGCTGCTGGTGAAGGTGGGGGAGAGCGGCTGCTGCTGGGGGAATGGGAGAGAGGGGCCAATCCTAGAGACAGAGGACAAGGGTTGAGGGATAGTGCAATGACAAAATCGATGGGGGGGAGTGTAAGGACTCAGAATGAGAGGGGGGCAGCATTGGGAGCTCATTATGGAGAAGGGGCAGCATGTGTGGGCTCAGTATGGAGTGGAGCAATGTAGGGGAGTAAATATCAAGAGTGGGGTAGTGTGTGTGTGTGGGGGGGGGGGTGTCTCAGCATAAGCGTTAGTGTGGTGGTCTTAGTATGATGAATGGGGCAGCATGGAGGTGTCATTATGGAAAAGAGGAAGGCAGCATTAGGAGCTCATGGAGAGGGGCAGCATGCATGGAACATTGTGAGGAGGGAACAGCATCCATGGGAAACTGTGAGGAGGGGGCAGCATGCATGGGACACTGTGAGGAGGGGGCAGCATGCATGTGACACTGTGAGGAGGGGGAAGCATGCATGTGACACTGTGAGGAGGGGGCAGCATGCATGGGGCACTGTGAGGAGGGGGCAGCATGCATGGGACATTGTGAGGAGGGGGCAGCATGCATGGCACATTGTGAGGAGGGGGAAGCATGCATGGGACATTGTGAGGAGGGGGCAGCATGCATGGCACATTGTGAGGAGGGGGAAGCATGCATGGGACATTGTGAGGAGGGGGCAGCACGCATGGGACATTGTGAGGAGGGGGCAGCACGCATGGGACATTGTGAGGAGGGGGCAGCATGCATGGGAAACTGTGAGGAGGGAGCAGCATGCATGGGACATTGGGAGGAGGGGCAACATGCGTGGGACATTGTGAGGAGGGGGAAGCATGCATGGGACACTGTGAGGAGGGAGCAGCATGCATGGGACACTGTGAGGAGGGGGCAGCATGCATGGGACATTGTGAGGAGGGGGCAGCATGCATGGGACATTGTGAGGAGGGGGCAGCATGCATGGGACATTGTGAGGAGGGGGCAGCATGCATGGGACACTGTGAGGAAGGGGCAGCATGCATGGGACACTGTGAGGAGGGGGCAGCATGCATGGGACATTGTGAGGAGGGGGCAGCATGCATGGGACATTGTGAGGAGGGGGCAGCATGCATGGGACATTGGGAGGAGGGGGCAGCATGCATGGGACATTGTGAGGAGGGGCAGCATGCATGAGACATTGTGAGGAGGGGGGCAGCATGCATGAGACATTGTGAGGAGGGGGCAGCATGCATGGGACATTGTGAGGAGGGGCAGCATGCATGAGACATTGTGAGGAGGGGGGCAGCATGCATGAGACATTGTGAGGAGGGGGCAGCATGCATGGGACATTGTGAGGAGGGGCAGCATGCATGAGACATTGTGAGGAGGGGGGCAGCATGCATGAGACATTGTGAGGAGGGGGCAGCATGCATGAGACATTGTGAGGAGGGGGCAGCATTCATGGGACACTGAGGAGGGGGGCAGCATGCATGGGACACTGTGAGGAGGGGGCAGCATGATGTGAGGTCAATGTGCAGATCATATTTCATAATTGAGGAAGGTGTGGTGGGTATAATTTATAAGGGAGGGCAGTGTGCAGTTTATTAGGGGCAGTGTGACAGTCACAGTATATAAGTGGGGACGGTGTGGTGGGAATATTTTATGCTCATGCTATGTTTTGATATGCTTGTGGTGATCCTCATTGGGGGGGGGTTAGTGCCCTTCGTTTCTCATTGATACTTTTTCAAGTGTTTTACAGAGTAGATCTGCCTTAAACAGATGTCGTGTGCGAAAACTCAGTTTTACGTTGTCAATAAGGGGCGCGACCACTTAAAGTGCCTAGGGCAGCACGAAGGCAAAATACAGCCCTGTGTATATGTATAATATATGTATGTTGTAAAGATAAAACATCTGCGCCTGTGCTTCTCTGTGCGCTGATCTTGCATTTTTTGATCAATAGCCGTTTTGTAGTATTTACGAGTCTCGGATAGACTTTTATTGCATTTTATTTTGGGTTCAGGTCCATGACCAAACAGCAATTCTAGAGGGATTTTTTTCACTGCATTTAAAGATATATTTTAATTGTAGTTTTCTGGCACAGTCTTTTTTTTTTTTTTTTTTTATGAAGTATGATTGAAACGTTACATTTTTAAAACATTGTATAACATTATTCACTTAAGATGACTGTTTTTTAAAACAAATCTTATAAACCTCACTGTCTCTATACTAATTAGGGTGCTGACTAGTTGATGGGGCCCAGACTAGTATGCCCTCTTTCCATGTTATTGTGGTCCTGTGCGCAATAGAACATGATTTCCATAAGCAGGCGTCACTGCCAGCTCCTAGACATCTTATTTCCGCGGTGTTAGTGTGCCTCAGAAGCAGGGTGTACACTTCCGGCTTCATTAGGTGCAATGCGCATGACCAGAAGTTCAGAAGACATGTACATTATTCTAAACTTCTGATCTTGCACATTGCACCTACCGAATCTGAGATGTGTCCACCCGGCTTTTGAAGCGCACGAACGCTGCAGAAATGAGCCGCATGTGCAAGATTTCCAGAAGCTGCATTGACGTCAGCTTGTGGAAATCAAGTTATCAAGCCCAAAGTGGTGTGATAACATGGGAAGAGGGCTGACTAGTCTGGGAAAATAATGCTCCATCGACTGACATGTTGCAGTAGTAATGTCACAAATGCAGTGCATGTGACCACTGCAGCCAATCAATCACGGAGCTAATTGATGATGCTTATAAAGTTAGCTGAAGACACCTGAACCCAGGGATTGACTACAGCACTAATGTGCAGTAGTAGTAACTTCATGACTGCAGATTTGAGGTGCTAAATATTATTTTTATAGTGAACAAAATAAAAGCTATAAAGTGATTTTTTTTTTTTTATTTTTTTTTTCTGTAAAAAAATTACATTTTTAGGCTATGTTCACACAGTGCATCTTTAACTGTTTTTGGTGCATTTTTGACCTCACAAAGATGCACCTAAATTCATGCATTTCCTTCTCCCAGCAAAGTCTGAGATTTCTATTTTGCGGTCTACACTGGGCATCTATTTTTGGCTACATCTTGGCTGCTTTCTTGAAGATGCAACAGATCAATTCTTTTTGCTTCTTTTTCCTGCGTTTCAGAGGACTGGCAGATCAATCCCCCGCTGACTCAAGGTCATTGGGGGATTGATCCCTGGTATCTTGCTAGATGCCGGTTCCCATAAAGTCAATGAGGACCAGAATCTGGCGCAAAGGGGTAGGAGCAAGCACTTCATACTTACTGAATCACCGGCGCAGTTGTCACGCTGCTCCTGCGGCCGGTCATTCACTTCCCGAGCCACTCATTACCTTCATTGAATATGCACTGCTTCCCCCACCAGATGTGCCCCCCCCCATGCTGAGTAACAGCTGTCTGACTGGAACTAATCACAGCCACCGGTAGGCAGGTCTATCATACAGTGCAATAAATAAATTAAAAAAACACAGCATGCAGTCCCCCCCTCCCAATTTTGATACCCAGCCAAGATAAAGCCTTACAGCTGAGGGCTGGTATTCTCAGGCTGGGGAGACCCACCTTATTAGGAGTTCCCCAGCCTAAAAATATCAGCCAGCAGCCACGCAGAATTGCCGCATCCATGAGATGTGACAGTCCCGGGACTTTACCCGGCTCATCCTGATTCCCCTGATGCGGTGGCAATCGGGGTAACCAGGAGTTAATGGCAGCCCATAGCTGCCACTAAGTCCTAGATTAGTAATGGCAGGCATCTACCCGAGACACCCCCATCACTAATCTATAAGCGAAATGAAATGAACACAAAACCTGAAATAATGCTTTATTTGGAATAAGACAATAAAAGCCACCCTTTCACCACTTTATTAACTCCAACACAACCCTCCAGATCCGACGTAATCCACACGAGGTCCCACGACGCTTCCAGCACTGCTACATATCTGAAGCTCACAGTGAGTGCCATAGAACAGGACTGCCCTCTGTGAAGAGAGCCGCACGCTCAGCGGTTACGTCACTCAGGTTAGCCACGGTCTCAGCTGGAGTCCTCCACCTGTGACAGCAAATCACCTGAGTGATTAAAGGTGCCAGCCACCTCTGCAGTGGATCTGGTCTTCAGCCTCTTGATAATCAAGGCTTTGGTCGCAGGGTGGATTTTTGGCATGTTGTCAGAGGTCAAGTTGCAGTTCAAGTGAAGGTCTGGGGTGCTGGGTTTCTTTTTATACACACCCACTAATTAACCGATCATTTAGTGAGGATGTAAACTAGGATTGGGTGCATTATATGACAAGGCGACAAAACTTTTGTCTTGCCAAAATCTGACCTTTCTGTGTTCATTAAAGGAGCAATATTTCAGCTTTGCATCAACTTTATTTTCATAACCTAAACTAAATTTGGGAGGGTTTCAGCTTTCAAAAGAGTAATTTATAAAACCAATGGATGAATTTAAAGTCAGATTATAAGTTGTTTTTTTTTTTTTTGTTGTTTTTTTACAGAACATGGATAAGCGACAGGACTCCTGTCAGGGAGTGTAATTTATGTAAAAATTATGAAGATATCAGAATTACTTGCATGGTATCACGAAGTACCTAAAACCCTTCCTGTAATATTTATGAAAGGGTCATATATGAATAAAAATTCCTCTATTTAATCCATTACAGAATCCTGGACATTGCTTCAACATGCTCTGCAGGCATCACATCTCTCCACAATGATGGACAAGACTAGAAGTCCGCTAATGGAGATATTCAATCTCACCCTGGAGATCCTGTGTGTGCTGAGCGGAGAGGTGAGGGCTCACGAAATATCACGGTAACATCAGTACTTAGTGCCGGACCAGCTTTAATTGATTAAATGAGCATAGAAGAGTAACATATGCACCTTTTTGTTTTTTTGTTTTTTTTTGCTGCAGTTTTTTTTTATGCAAATTAAAATCTGCCTTTTATAGTACCAGCAAAAGCTGTGAGATTTCAGAAATATCATGCACACACTTGATTGTTTTCCTTGAATTTGAGCACCACAGCATAAAAAAGGACAGAGGGCAGGAGATTTCTATAAATCCTATCCTCTTTGATAGAATTGTAAGGCCTTGTGCGCACGCTGTGTTTTTTTGCCGCATTTTTCGGGTGCAGTTTTGATAACAAAACTGCATGCATTTCCTTCTCCAGCAAAGTCTATGAAATTTAATTTTTGCTATGTGGACGTTGCAGTTTTTTGGGGGTTTTTTTCTTTTTTTTTTTTTTTTTTACTGCATCTTTGTGGTGACCACAAAGATGCAGCATGTCAATTCTTTTTGCGTTTTGTCCCTGCGTTACAGAGGACTGGCAGATCAATCCTCGTTGACTTGGGGTCAGCGGGAGATTGATCCCTGGTGTCTGGCCAGATGTCGGTCCCCATATAAAGTCTATGCAGTCTGGAATCCGGCGCAAAGGGGTAGGGGCAAGCACTTCATACTTACCGGCGCAGCTGTCACACTGCTCCCACTGCCTCTCATTCTTCTTCCCGGGCCGCTCATTAGGCTTATACTTATTCACTGCTTTCCCCACCCACAGGGGTCTGATTGGTTGCAGTGAGACAAGCACACAGCGTGAGTGACAGCGGGTCTGAGGCTTCCAATCACAGACGCTGGTGGGTCGATATCGTACAGTAAAATAAATGGTGAAGGATCCCCCATATTATGATGCCAGCACAGATAAATCCCAATAGCTGGGGGCTGGTATTCTCAGGCGGGGGATACCCATGGTTATTGGTGCCCGCCAGCCAAAAAATATCAGCCAGCAGCCGCCTGGAATTGCCACATCCATTATATGTGGCAGTCACTTTACTTTACCTGGTTCTTCCTGATTTGCCCTGGTGCAGTGGTAATCGGGGTAATGAGGGAATTAATGGCAGCCCACAGCAGCCACTAATTCCAGGATTCATAATGGCAGGCGTCTGAGACACCCCCTTGGCAACCAACCTGTAAGTGAAAGAAAACAAACACCAAAAAAATCAAAGGCTAAAAAGCACACTCTTTCACCACTTTATTAACCCCCAAAACACCCTACAGGGCCGACGTAATTCACACGAGGTCTCATAATGCTTCCATCACTGCTACATCTGAAGCTCACAGGGAGTGCCATAGCACATGACTGCCCGCTGTGAGCTCCATGCTGCAACTGAAGTTAGGTGCGCGATCAGTGGTGACGTCACTCAGATTAGCCACAGCTGGAGTCCTCCACCCGTGACCACAAATAAACTGAGTGACGTCACCGCTGATTGTGCAGCTCACTTCAGTCTCTGTGTGGAGCTCACGGCGGGCAGTCATGTGCTATGGCGCTCACTGTGAGCTTCAGATGTAGCGTTTTGTGGGGCCAAGAACATGCAGCTTTGTGGTCACCACAAAGATGCAGCGTGCGCACATAGCCTAAGATAGTGTTTTTGACACGGAAAACACTATCAAAAGTTCACCAAATGCTCATTCTGGAAAGGTAGTATAATAGTTGCAGAAAGGTTTGGCAATAACAGGTAATATGATTTCAGGATATAGTACTTCAATTTGCACTTATGTATCTAAATATGAGAATACCTTTTAGGGTCTAGAAAGCAAATGTGACTATACGATTGGCGAAGAAAGCTGATTATCTGTAATGAGTGATTAGAATCTCTATATTGCAATGACCATGACTTAAATGACCATGTAGGATACTGTTATGGTGAAAAAGTGTGGTGAATGGGCGAGAACTCAATCACTGGTACATGAGGAAAGGAATTATAAGAAGATCCAAGAACTGGCTAACAAGATCATTCAGGTGCTGAATGTAGAGGTGAGCGCTGCTGGAAATACTGAGATCTGAATTACCATATACCCAAGCTTTGATTATTTCTCAGTGTGTGTCGGGTTCCTATAAGATATGATGACTTCACTGTCTATTTCTCCAAGGAGGAGTGGGAGTATATAGAAGAGCACAAGGATTGGTACAATCCTGTTTTGAAGAAGAATGACCAGTCTCCTATGGCTCTGGGTAAGTTTACAGCTAATCAGTGGCTACAATACTGCATGAACTTGCCACCAGCCAATGTGTACAAGTACAGCCACATAGTGCTACTGAATGCCTGCAGGGCATCTAAATAGGTGAAGCAAAGGACCAGAGTTCTGAAGAAAGTTTAGAAGAGGTGAAGAGGGAACAGTTTCACATTTAATTTGTTTAATCTGGCCTATTGCCTCATAAATTTTTTTAAAGAACGCATGAAACTGTGGAGACTGGGAATTAACACAATTATCTGGGATAGAGCATTCCAGACCACTGGTGTGCCTTCAGAGGAGTCTTGGAAACAGGAGTGGGTGGTTTGGGTTAGAGGATATCAGTCTTGGGTTGTAAGCGGAACAGAGAGCACGGTTTGGGTTTATAGACTGAGATGAGTGAGGAGATGTAGCGCTTTTGCACTCAGAATAGATTAGATAGTAAAAGGGAGGCCGATTTAATGGAGAGTTGCAGTAGTCCAAACGAGAATGAAGAGTGACCGAAAGAGTCATAAATATGGAAAAGTCGAATTATTGTGATGTTTTAGAGGTGCACGTGACATGAGTGATTGAATATAGGAAGTGAAGGAAAGATCGGAGTCTGATGTAACCCCAAGACGGCAAGTTATGGTGGAGTCATCCACGGAAATGGCAATGTTAGGTTTAGGTAGATTAGCATACCGAGGAAACACAAGGACAGAGACAGCAAACCACGATTGGTGTAGTTTAGTAATGCAACGGTAATGTCTGGAGAAGATGTGTATATATTAGGTGTTCACTTTGGACGATAGCACAATTGTGGGCTGTGGTTCTGTAGTTAAGAATTCTTAAGACTAGCATGAATTTAATAGATTTTATTTCCACGATGCTTTCAATGGTATACTAGCATCTTTTTCATGTAAAAATTGCACAGTGCACCAATTTTTCACTTGAAAAAGATGCTAGTCCAGTGTTTGAAAGGCGGTTGTAGAAATAAAGGCTGTTCAACACATCTTGGTCCTAAGAATTACCCAACATAGCCGCACAGCTTTAATGTTGTATTATCATCCAAATTGGTCAACTACCCCGGAGGAGTTCAACCCTCAGCCACAAGGCAGCAGTAGATAATATTTATAGGCGTTCTTAGGAGTTGAGCCTGCAAACAACCTGCTCCGGAGAGCTCCTTTTTACTTTACCTATATCAAAAAGGGTATCACTTGATGGTCTTGTGCGCTTTTTTCCCCCTACGGTTTTTGTGCTATAATTGGGTGTCATCAGCATATAGAGAGAGCTGAAAAAGAATATGCAGGGGTCGGGAAACTACGGCTCACAAGCCAGATGTGGCTCTTTTGATAGCTGCATCTAACTCTCAAATCTTTAATACAAATTGGAAAGTACTTTTTTTTTATGCGCACTTTTTCCCCCCAAAACTTGGGGAAAAATGGGGGTGCATTTTACAAACTGCATATGGCTTACCGGGGCAGCAGTCTTGGCACAGGGTCGGCGATACTGCGGGCTCGTGGGGAGTCGCGCCGATGGACTGCTTTGAATCTCATGCAGTTGACCAGATCGACTTCAAGAAAATGTCAAGGAGGCGGCGCATGCGCAGATAGGACTCCGTGGCCATTTTCTTGAAGTCCATCGCGTTAATCTGGGCACGCGCAGCAGCCATTTTCTTGAAGTTGATCTCGCCAACTGCGGGAGATTCAAAGCAGCCCGACGGCAGATCAATGGTGCCTGCTGCCGAGACACTTGACAAGCCTGCAGCGGTATCGCTGACCCTCTTGAGCTGCGACATCACCTCCGCCGTGCCCACAGCATCGACTACCCTGCCTACTGGGACCTTATGGGCCGCTCCACCACCGCCGCTCCCCCCTGGTGAGTATGGCTCTAACGGAATTACATTTTTAAAATGTGGCGTTCATGGCTCTCTTAGCCAAAAAGGTTCCCGACTCCTAGTATAAGGTATAGAGACAATTGTAGGGGACCTAGAAATAAATCCTGAGGAAATTCTGACTGGGGGGGAGAAGAATAGCTGGCAGTTAGTGAAAGGAAATTTAGAGTGGTAGGAGGAAAACCAAGAGAGCAGTGTACTTGAAACTGATTGAGCGGAGCATAATAAAGAGGAGCTGGTGATCCATAGTTTCAAATGCTGCAGAAAGACCCACAAGTATTAGAAAGGAGTAAATATCCACTACATAGTTTAAGCCTTGATCACATTTTGCTTGAGTAACAATTGTTCATCTCTCTTTACTAGATCCTATTGAAAGTCAAAAGGTCGCAGAAGAAAACCATATTGATGTTCTAACACAAAAACCTAATGGTGTTCCAGAAGAGTCTACCAACTTCCAGGCTTCTCAGTCTGAAGACAAAAAGAGTAGCCTTTTAGACGCACATTTGTCATTTGTCTTCTGTGATGAAAAAAAAGTCATACTAGACGAAAAGTATGGTGTTACCCCTCCTATTTCCCAGTCAACAGAGCAGTCAAACTCTTGTAATGAAGCACAATCTGACAGCAATGTGTTTTTGAAAGCGGATAGTTCTAACCAAACAACATCACTGGAGAAACCAACATTTGTTCAAGATTCCCAGAAAGATCTCCCGTTACTTCATATAAAAGAAGAATTAAGTTCATGTGATGAAAATTCCACTGATGTGGAAACTTTTACAGTTGCCTATCTAGATGAAGTAGACTGTGTATCTCCTGCTAACAAAGACTCAGACTACATTACACACGTAGCAAAAACTTCTAAATTTATAGACTCTAACCAAGAAGCTAGTGAAAAACAATACTCACGGGGTTTATCCGAGATAACCTTAAATGAAGAAAAGACATTCCAGTGTTCTTATTGTTTAAAGGCATTCAGCAATACTACACAACTTAATTTGCACATAGTGTGTCACCAAAACCACAAAACATTCACATGCTCAGAATGTGGAGAATGGTTTTCTAAAAAATCCGCACTTGTGACACATCATAGAGTTCACACGAGAGAAAAACCGTATGCCTGTCCAGAATGTGGTAAACAATTTGCCAGTCATGCAAATGTCATTGCCCATGAAGCGATTCATAAACAATCATTATCTATGGGTACGGACCCTCGACTTACTCAGAAATATCAAGCTTCACTTTTATGCTCCGAATGTGGAATTAATTTTAATAGCGCTAAAGTTCTTTCTGAACATCAAAAAATTCACAAGCAAGAGAAAATGTATGTATGCCCTGTGTGTGGTAAAGGTTTCACAAAAAGAGGGTATCTTAGTAACCACAGTAGAATTCACACGGGGGAAAAGTGTGGTGTGCTTTCTAAAAATGAAGGATGTTCTTCGCAAAAACGAAAGAGACCATTTCCATGCTTTGAATGTGGTAAAAGTTTCCCAAGTCGTTCCCATCTAGTCAGACATCAAAGAATCCATACAGGAGAGAAACCATTCTCATGTTCTGAATGTGACAAACGATTTACTGACCGTACTGGCCTTGTGATACATCAAAGGATACATACTGGAGAAAAGCCATATTCATGTAATGACTGCAGCAAATGTTTCCGAGATCGCTCCGGACTTGTCGTCCATCAGAGACATCACACTGGACAACAACCATTTAGGTGTCTTGAGTGTGGGAAGTGTTTTCACAATAGGGCACGTCTGGAACGCCATGAAAGCGTTCACAAGACTTAAAAATCCTATCCAGATAGTTTCTTCCTTGACGTTTCATTACAAAGCACACTTTGGAGAACACTTTAATGATCAGACCACTGAAAACATCACTTCACAATGCCTTCCTCAAGGTCAACAAAGAAGTCTCAGAACAGAGAAGTAAAGCTGGGTTCACACTAAACGACAGCGACAACGACGTCGCTGTTACGTCACCGTTTTCGGTGACGTAACAGCGACCTTGTAAGTCGCTGTTATGATCGCTGCTTAGCTGTCAAACACAGCAGAAGCAGCGATCATAACGTCGCTGTGCTACATGTTCAGAGGGCAGGGAGCCGCGCTTAGCGCTGGCTCCTTGCTCTCCTACAGTACAAATCGGGTTAATTAACCCGATGTGTGCTGCAGCTACATGTCACAGTTCAGAGAGCAGGGAGCCGCGCGCACTGCTTAGCGCTGGCTCCTTGCTCTCCTTGCTACAGTACACATCGGGTTAATTACCCGCTGTGTACTGCAGCCACATGTGCGCAGTGCAGGAGCCGGCACTGGCAGCAAGAGCGGAGGCTGGTAACCAGCGTAAACATCGGGTAACCAGGGAAAGGTCTTCCCTTGGTTACCCGATGTTTACGCTGGTTACAGCTTACCGCAGCTGCCAGTGCCGGCTCCTGCTCGCTTCATTTCGTCGCTCTCTTGCTGTCACACACAGCGATGTGTGTGTCACAGCGGGAGAGTGACGACCAAAAAATGAAGCTGGACATTCAGCAACGACCGGCGACCTCACAGCAGGGGCCAGGTCGTTGCTGGATGTCACACACAGCGACAGCGACGGGACGTCGCTGCAACGTCACAGAAAATGGTGACGTAGCAGCGACGTCGTTGTCGTTGTGTGTGACACCAGCTTTACTCACATGATCCAAAGAATTATCTGCTCTTTCTACAGATTACAGGACTTGTTTAGGAGAGGAGCAAGGTATCCACCAAGGAGAAAGTGTTACCTGTGTACACTTACATCAGGGAGCTCATCCCATTGAAAAGCTCTCCTCTTCTTCAAAGGATAGAAAATTACCTCTTGCTCATACCTTTCTACTACATAAGAAAAGACCTACAAAAAGCAAAGTATTATCCTGTTCTCAGTTTGATTTAATCTTTTTTTAGATCATTCAAGGTTTATTGCGTTTACCAAAAACATACTGGGGAATAAACATAAATGTCCAAAATGTGGGGACATTTTTTTTTTCCTTAATGGTTACTTACCTGAACACTTAAAAACCAATGTGTGATATGTTTCTGTGAATTAATAGTCATGATATCTACTGGGTATTTTGTCAGCCCAACAGACCAAAATAAACCCAAACAAAAAGGGTATCAATCACGATAAACTAACCCCCAAATAGGAACAAAGTGCTTAATGCTTGATTAAAAACAGTCAGATCTGAATAAAATCTGTTTCTTTGTCGCTCTATTGGGAGACCCAGACAATTGGGTGTATAGCTTCTGCCTCCGGAGGCCACACAAAGTATTACACTTTAAAAAGTGTAACCCCTCCCCTCTGCCTATACACCCTCCCGTGCATCACGGGCTCCTCAGTTTTGTGCTTTGTGTTGAAGGAGGCACACATTCACGCAAGCTCCACATTTTAGTCAGCAGCAGCTGCTGATTATATCGGATGGAAGAAAAGAGGGCCCCAGGGCCCCCGGCATGCTCCCTTCTCACCCCACTAAGTCGGCGGTGCTGTTAAGGTTGAGGTACCCATTGCGGGTACAGAGGCTGGAGCCACATGCCGTTTTCCTTCCCCATCCCTTAGAGGCTCTGGGAGAAGTGGGATCCTATCCGGTCATCCAGGCACTGGGACCGGGCTCCCTCCGCAGCCCCTGTGGGAATCTGCCAGACAGGAGACTTAATATCATCAGGGACAGGCCCTGCATCCAGAAGGTACTCTGTGTCCCCTTGGGGACGGTGTATGGAGCGCTCGTGTCACTGACACCGCAGCGGCTGCTGTATTTTTATGACGGCCGGGACTACCGCGCCGACCGGGCCTGTTTGTCGGCCGCGGTATTAAATTTAGTCCCCGGCTTCTGCGGCCTAGTACCATAACTCCCGCCCCCGGGCCTGCCAGTCAGGGGTAAGGGCGGGACGGTCGACTTGACGTCGACAGTGAGGGCTGGAGCATACTTTAGGTGTCCTCCTCCCCCCTCACTGATCACTGTGGGGCACCAGATTCCCGCACTTTATTAGTCGTCGCCCACGGCCCCCTCCTCCCCTGAGAGCTCCGGCAGCCATTTTTACATCATTCTGCCGGTGGAGGATTTCAGAAACGAGCTCTGCAGCTCTGGGAGGCCCAAGGCAGGGAATCTGGTGGTCACACAACCGCTTGGGCGGTCGGTAAGCCACACCGGTCTCCGGTGCTGGTCCCCCTGTGGTGCCGAAGTGTATATATTTATAGATATATCTGTATACATTTTCTCTGTTCGGCCGCATTGTTTTTGCTGGCTATATACCCTCAGTGATCACTCTCCTAGGACACAACAGCATGTCGTTCACAAGGAGCAAGGGTGCCAAGACACAGGGTTATTTTGCAACCTGTACCTCTTGTGCGGCTATGTTACCTGCAGGTTCCACCTACCCTCACTGTGAGCAATGCTCGGCCCCTGTTGCACTCGCTCAGCCGGAGCCTCGGGCACTGGTGGGACCCTCGGCTCAGGTAGAACCGCCAGCTGCTCCTATACAGGTGACAGGGACAGAGTTTGCAGTTTTGGCTGAGAAACTCTCTGAGTCGCTTTCACAATCCATGGCTCAGTCTATGGACAGATGGTCGGCTAAGATACTAGAAGCCTTGCAGTCCAGACCGGTCCTTACACAGGCCCCAGGCACTGTAGGATCATCGCCCCCAGGGCCCTCTCGGGCTGCGCCGCAGCGTGCTCCTGGGGTGGCCCCTATGTCGCACGGACCGCAGTCCCAGACCGGCTAAGCGGGCTCGCTGGGAATCTTCCCCGACTTCATCACGCTGTTCGGGGTCTCAGCTTGATGACTCTCTGGAGGATGAAGCGGACGTCGCAGCTCAGGGCTCTGAACCTGAAGTTGCTCTCAATCTTGATACACCTGAAGGGGACGCCATAGTAAATGACCTTATAGCGTCCATCAACCAGGTGCTAGATCTCTCTCCCCCAACTCCACTTATAGAGGAGTCGGATTCGCAGCAGGAAAAGCACCAGTTTAGGTTTCCCAAACGTACACGGAGTGCGTTTTTCGATCACTCTAACTTCAGAGAGGCTGTCCAGAAGCACAGAGCATTTCCGGACAAGCGCTTTAATAAGCGCCTTAATGACACACGTTACCCCTTCCCCTCTGACGTAGTTAAGGGTTGGGCTCAATGTCCCAAGGTGGATCCGCCAGTCTCTAGATTGGCGGCTAGATCCGTAGTTTCAGTGGCAGATGGTTCATCGCTCAAGGATGCCACTGACAGGCAGATAGAGCTCCTGATGAAATCCATCTATGAAGCCACAGGTGCGTCTTTTGCCCCGGCCTTCGCAGCCGTGTGGGCACTCCAAGCTATCTCAGCTTGTCTGTCTGAGATTAATGCGGTCACACGTACCTCTGCTCCGCAAGTTGCGTCCTTGACTTCTCAGGCGTCGGTATTTTCATCCTACGCCATGAATGCTGTCCTGGACTCTGCTAGCCGTACAGCGGTAGCGTCCGCCAATTCGGTGGCAGTCCGCAGGGCCATGTGGCTACGCGAATGGAAGGCAGACTCTGCTTCCAAGAGGTTCTTAACCGGTTTGCCATTTTCCGGCGACCGATTGTTTGGCGAGCGATTGGATGAAATTATTAAGCAATCCAAGGGAAAGGACTCGTCCTTACCCCAGTCCAAGCCAAACAAACCTCAGCAACGGAAAATTCAATCGAGGTTTCGGTCCTTTCGGCCCTCAGCCAGGTCCCAACCTTCTTCGTCCAACAGGCCACGGAAGGGCCAGAGGAACTCTTATTCATGGCGGTCTAAGTCACGTCCGCCAAAGGCCGCCGGAGGCACCGTCTCCAAGGCGGCCTCCTCATGACTTTCGGCCTCCCCAAACCGCATCCTCGGTCGGTGGCAGGCTCTCCCGCTTTTGCGACGCCTGGTGGCCAAATGTCCAAGACTGATGGGTGAGAGACATTCTGTCTCACGGTTACAGGATAGAGTTCAGCTCTCGCCCCCCGACTCGTTTCTTCAGAACATCTCTGCCCCCCGAGCGAGCCGAGGCACTTTTTCAGGCGGTGAACACTCTGAAGACAGAAGGAGTTGTGATCCCCGTTCCCCTTCAGGAACGTGGTCGCGGGTTTTACTCCAACTTGTTCGTGGTGCCAAAAAAGGACGGATCATTCCGTCCCGTTCTGGACCTCAAACTGCTCAACAGACATGTGAGAACCAGACGGTTTCGCATGGAATCTCTCCGCTCGGTCATCGCTTCGATGTCCCAAGGAGACTTCCTAGCATCAATCGACATCAGGGATGCGTATCTCCATGTGCCGATCGCACCAGAGCATCAACGCTTCCTGCGTTTCGCCATCGGGGACGAACACCTTCAGTTTGTGGCACTGCCGTTCGGCCTGGCGACAGCCCCACGGGTCTTCACCAAGGTCATGGCATCCGTTGTGGCGGTCCTACACTCTCAAGGCCACTCGGTGATCCCTTACTTGGACGATCTCCTAGTCAAAGCACCATCCCGGGTGGCATGTCAACACAGCCTGACCGTGGCTCTGGAGACTCTCCAGAGATTCGGGTGGATCATCAATTTCCCAAAGTCAAAGCTGACACCGACCCAGTCACTGACTTACCTCGGGATGGAGTTTCATACTCTCTCAGCGATAGTCAAGCTACCGCTGGACAAACCGCGTTCGCTGCAGACAGGGGTACACTCTCTTCTTCGGGCCCAGTCACACCCTTGAGGCGCCTCATGCACTTCCTGGGGAAGATGGTGGCAGCAATGGAGGCAGTCCCCTTTGCGCAGTTTCATCTGCGTCCACTCCAATGGGACATTCTCCGCAAATGGGACAGGAGGTCGACGTCCCTGGACAGGAAAGTCTCTCTTTCCCTGGCAGCCAAAACCTCTCTTCAGTGGTGGCTCCTTCCCACTTCTCTGTCGAAGGGAAAATCCTTCCTGCCCCCATCCTGGTCTGTGGTCACGACGGATGCGAGTCTGTCAGGGTGGGGAGCGGTTTTTCTCCACCACAGGGCTCAGGGAACCTGGACTCCGACAGAGTCCTCCCTTCAGATCAATGTTCTGGAAATAAGGGCAGTGTATCTGGCCCTGAAGGCGTTTCATCGCTGGCTGGAGGGCAGGCAGATCCGCATACAGTCGGACAACGCCACGGCGGTCGCGTACATCAACCATCAGGGCGGCACGCGCAGCCGTCAAGCCTTCCAGGAAGTTCGGCGGATTCTGCTGTGGGCGGAGGCCACAGCATCCACCATCTCCGCAGTTCACATCCCGGGCGTAGAAAACTGGGAAGCAGACTTCCTCAGTCGCCAGGGCATGGACGCAGGGGAATGGTCTCTTCACCCGGACGTGTTTCAAGAGATCTGTTGCCGCTGGGGAACGCCGGACGTCGATCTCATGGCGTCTCGGCACAACAACAAAGTCCCGGCATTCATGGCACGGTCTCAAGATCACAGAGCTCTGGCGGCGGACGCATTAGTTCAGGATTGGTCGCAGTTTCGACTACCTTATGTGTTTCCTCCTCTGGCAATGCTGCCCAGAGTGTTACGCAAGATCAGGTCCGACTGCCGCCGCGCCATCCTCGTCGCTCCAGACTGGCCGAGGAGGTCGTGGTACCCGGATCTGTGGCACCTCACGGTCGGTCAACCGTGGGCACTCCCAGACCGACCAGACTTGCTGTCTCAAGGGCCTTTTTTCCATCTGAATTCTGCGGCCCTCAACCTGACTGTGTGGCCATTGAGTCCTGGATCCTAGCGTCCTCAGGGTTATCTCAAGATGTCATTGCCACTATGAGACAGGCCAGGAAACCAACGTCCGCCAAGATCTATCACAGGGCTTGGAGGATCTTCTTATCCTGGTGCTCTGATAAGGGTTTTACCCCCTGGCCGTTTGCCTTACCCACCTTTCTTTCCTTCCTTCAATCCGGAATGGACAAGGGTTTGTCTCTCGGCTTTCTCAAGGGACAAGTTTCGGCGCTTTCCGTGTTTTTTCAAAAGCGTCTAGCCAGACTTCCGCAGGTCCGCACGTTCCTGCAGGGAGTTTGCCACATAGTCCCACCTTACAAGCGGCCGCTGGAACCTTGGGATCTTAACAGAGTGCTAAGGGCTCTTCAGAAACCACCCTTCGAGCCGCTGCGGGATGTCTCTCTTTCACGTCTTTCGCAGAAGGTGGCTTTTCTAGTGGCGGTTACGTAGCTCCGTAGAGTGTCGGAGCTAGCAGCATTGTCATGCAAAGCCCCATTCCTGGTTTTTCACCAGGATAAGGTGGTTCTGCGTCCGGTCCTGGAATTCCTCCCTAAGGTGGTATCCCCGTTTCATCTCAATCAGGATATTTCCTTACCTTCATTTTGCCCTCATCCAGTTCACCAATGTGAAAAGGATTTGCACTTGTTAGATCTAGTGAGAGCACTCCGGCTCTACGTGTCTCGCACGGCGCCCCTGCGCCGTTCAGATGCGCTCTTTGTCCTTGTCGCTGGCCAGCGTAAAGGGTCGCAGGCGCCCAAGTCAACCTTGGCTCGGTGGATCAAGGAACCGATTCTTGAAGCCTATCGTTCTTCTGGGCTTCCGGTTCCTTCAGGGCTGAAAGCCCATTCTACCAGAGCCGTGGGTGCGTCCTGGGCATTGCGGCACCAGGCTACGGCTCAGCAGGTGTGTCAGGCGGCTACCTGGTCTAGTCTGCACACTTTCACGAAACACTATCAGGTGCATACCTATGCTTCGGCAGATGCCAGCCTAGGTAGGCGAGTCCTTCAGGCGGCGGTTGCCCACCTGTAAGAGGGGGCCGTTTTCGGCTCTTTTTTATCGAGGTTTTCTTTTACCCACCCAGGGACTGCTTTTGGACGTCCCAATTGTCTGGGTCTCCCAATGGAGTGACAAAGAAGAAGGGAATTTTGTTTACTTACCGTAAATTCCTTTTCTTCTAGCTCCTATTGGGAGACCCAGCACCCGCCCCTGTTCCCTTCGGGCTGTTTGTTCTTTTGTGTACACATGTTGTTCATGTTGAATTGTTCTTTTGGTTCATGGTTCAGTTCTCTGAACATCCTTCGGATTGAATTTACCTTAGACCAATTTATAAGTTTCCTCCTTCCTGCTTTTGCACCAAACTGAGGAGCCCGTGATGCACGGGAGGGTGTATAGGCAGAGGGGAGGGGTTACACTTTTTAAAGTGTAATACTTTGTGTGGCCTCCGGAGGCAGAAGCTATACACCCAATTGTCTGGGTCTCCCAATAGGAGCTAGAAGAAAAGGAATTTACGGTAAGTAAACAAAATTCCCTTCTTTGGTCTGGTAAATATATCATTGACTAGACCAGAGGTCTCAAACACGTGGCCCCTCGGGCTGCTTCGTGCGGCCCCCAGGCCCGTGCCCCTGTTGACTTTCACGGCCGGTGCAGGGGCCGCAGCGCCAGCAAATATTCATCTGACATAAATCGCTGACAGGGGCTGCGGGTGGCCCCTGCACCTGCCGCGATAGTCAACAGGGGCACGGAAGCAGAGATGAAGCAGCCGAGGTAACGCGGGACAGATGAGAAGAATGGTGTGTTTTTGTGTTTTGTTTTTTTTGGTGTATGTGAACGCAGGCACATTAACCCCTTAGCGACCTAAAACGTACTGGGTACGTCATGGCACCCCGGAACGTAAGGACCCATGACGGACCCAGTATGTCATGGCGAAATCGCATCCCCGGTGGCTGAGATCGCTGCAAATACCTTAGATCCGGGGAGGAGGGGACCTATGCCTGACCTCAGGAGGGGTGGTGTCTCCTCCCCAGACCTACGGAGGCTGTGATTGGCTGACGAACGCCGCTCAGCCAATCACAGCCACTGTAATATTTCAGTCATTGAAAATGGCTGAAACATTGATATCCAACCATGATCAGTGCAGCTATAGCCCTCATCATTGGCTGGAGCTGGGTGACCTCTGTTTCACCCGCCCCCAGCTCTGATTGGAGAGACCGGCCTTGTGGACCGATCTCTCCAATCACTGTGGATCTGCGGCCGGAGACTGCTCCTCTCAGCTTCACTCCGGCGTCTGTGGAAGGTGAGGAGAGCGATCGGTAAGTTATAGCCACTGCCCCTGCACCCATTACTACAGGATGGTCACATTACTATGGGATGGGGACAAGGCTGGGGACATGCAAGGATGGGCACATATATATATTTAAACAAAGATTGTGCACATTTGCTATAATAAGTGAAAAATGTTTTCAAAATCGGTGATCCAAAGGCGTGTAAAAAAAAAAATAAAATTATATATATAAATATGGCACCAATAAAAATGTCACTTTGTCCTGCACAGAATGCGGCCCCTGCAAATTATTTTTTTTCCCTCTATGTAGCCCATACACCCAGCCGAGTTTGAGACCCCTGGACTAGAGGACCATGGCTACATTTGGGACTTTGACTTGATTTAGACCTGACTTTTTATCAAGCATTAAGCACTTTGTTCTTGTTTGCGGGTTAGTTTATGGTGATAGATACCCTAATTTTTGTTAGCTAAGGGCATATTAGGGGTAGCTGACATGGAGCAGGGGCACCACAAACCTTAGGGAGTTGACCACCGCTGTCAGGTAGGGAGCAGTGTAGGGTGAGCCTCTCCTCAATTTCTCAGGCCAATGTTCAGGCCACACTGCTGCATACCAGGTGCATCTTTTGTGAATACCTTGCTAAAAGTGCACAGAAAAGGGAGAAGATGTTACGGACTTTGTGATGGTCACTCCCTCCTGTGCCCTACCTGTCAGTGGAGATCGGCGTCCTAGATGGCGTAATGGCGCCGCCGCTCACCGTAGGCTCACCCTACCCACCCTGTATATCCCTGCTGAAATAAAGTGCAGTGCCTAGTGATACTTTGAATTTAAATTTATCAGGCACTGTGCACTTTAATGTATCACTAGGCAATGCACTTTTTTCAGCAGGGATAGGTAGGATGAGCCTACGGTGAGCGAGGGTGCCATTACGCCATCTAGGGTGCTGACCTCCGCTGAGGGAGTGACCGGCACAGGGTCCGTAACATCTTCTCCCTTTTCTGTGCACTTTTAGTAAGGTATTCACAAAAGATACACCTGGTGGTGTTTTTAAAAATATTGAATAAAAATTGTTTTTAAAGGGTATTTTGATTTATTCCACTGAAATCTGCAACATCCAACCGAGACTGATTTCCAATAAACCAAATCTAACATCTGTGGAAAGGGAGGGACTGATGGGAATTGAGAAGAATTGTGAGCTCATTATTAAGACATCAGACAAGGGTGGGAATGTTGTCATCATGGATGCAGACAAGCACCATCCTGTCCGATAGGTCCACATATGAGATTCTCCCCTCTGACCCTAACCATGAGTACTATAGGATTGTGTATGACATATTGATTGTACAGAGGTTTTGATCAATCCTTGATCTCCAAGGGGGAGTTTGACTTTCTGTATCCGAAATAACCAGTAATCACGATAGTCTACACCATACCTAAGGTTCACAAAGGTCTAGAACCTCTACCCAATTGTGTCAGGGGTGAATGCCTTGAGCTAGAACTCCAGTATATATCTGAACACGGTTCTCTCCTTTTGTGACCTCTCTACCGTCACATATTAGAGACACAATATACCTTTTATCCAAATTGGAAGGGCTCCAGGTGGGACCAGATACTATCCTGGCCTCCATTGATGTGGAACAGCTATATAGTAACATTCCACACATGAAGGGTATGGAAGCAATTGAAGATTATTTTAGTATAAGGGGTAATCATTTACAATGACATAACCAACTTGTTGTGGACCGCTTGCGGTTTGTTTTGGGTCACAACTACTTGTCTTTACTAATTATACTACCAACTCAGGGGCAGTGCTATGGGGAGCCCTTGTGCTCCCTTCTATGCAAACATGTTCTTGGGTTGGTGGGATGATAAGGTGGTTTTCAGGGATGAGGATGTCATCCGGAAACCCCTCCCATATATCCTTTTGGGAGCGCTACATTGATGACCGCCTCGTCGAATTGACGGGAGATGTAACCTTGTTTAAGACTTTTTTTTTTTGAGCAACTCAACTATAATGATACCAAATTATTGGCCCAATCACAACAATGCTAACTCTAGAGTTGAAGGATACCAATGAAAAAACCAGAGTATATAGCGAAACAAATTTTTAAAAAAAGGATTTATTTTATTGAAAATATCTTTTTAAAAATACATTTTATAAGAGAGATATAGGAAAAAAGGGGGATTTTTTGCCACAAACCAATCCCTCCAAGAACCACTTGAATTCACATATGTGTGTATCACAGTAAACCACAAAATATTCACTAAAATTTGTAATTTCTCAATACATATAACATGCTAAAAGCAGGAAAACAAAACCCCTAAGAGAGAATTTTTGCACATCCGCAATGGGATATATTTTTTGTGCAATTTCAAGAAAAGGGATATGAGAACCAAACAGTGGTTTGTAAACCTCAAAAATAGTAAATAGTGCTAGCACTTTCCCATAAAAAATATAGTATCAACAAGCAGATAAAAAATATATATATATTGCCAATATGGCTTTTCCAGACAAAAGCATTTATATTAGGATGGAATTCATAAATTTACTTGCCCATATAAGAAAAATAATGCCTATAAGGGAAATATACACAAGAGGGCAGTAAAATTCCAATACAACAATATGTAGCTATTTGTCTTAGAAGAAATATACAAATGCTTGTTTGAATATAGAGGGAAAAATGCCAGTCACAAAAAATATAAGAGGAAAACAAGATACCGGATCCACATGCAGTCAGGGAGAATACTGATACCAGACTGCCGAATACCAACGGAGAGTGGATGGAGGGATAATTACCCTGACGGCCGTTTCGCCTAGGGCTTCTTCGTGAGGGTAGTGAGGGGTGTACAAGGTTGGAGTTTTATATCACTCACCTAAGTGGTAAACTCGGCGCTCATGACCGCGATTCCGGACCGGAAGCACATGCTGCGGCGTCCGACGTCACTTCCGCCCGCTCTAAACAGAGGGGAGGGAAGCAAGTTACAGGACGCGTAGGCATGGTAACGGTCACGTGAACCGCGGGCAGAGCGCGCACCACAGGAAAAACAGTGTGCAGCATGAATCGCCGCCCCACTCCCAAAGGGGAGAGATGCAGGGAAAGAGGCAACACAGTGTTGATATATATAACATTGAATAATTAGAATATGGAGTACCGTATATAGACCATACATGAAGAGAAAAGTTACAAAAACCATATAGTGCGATTACAATACAGAACAATACAAATAAACAAGATGCAAGCATGTGCATATATAAATAATTATAAATAGTGTGAATGTGTGCAAGTGATCAACAGATGTGATGGTGAAATGATTATAAGATCATATATAATTAAATAAATAATGATATATGTATTTAAACAAAAATAATATATCTCATGAGAGATTCCCTATGAGATATAAATGTGTAATATAATTAAAAAAGTGAAAAATAATAATAAAAGTGAGTGGATATATAAAAAATATAAAAATATGAAATGAATATGATACATAAAATTGCAAGAATTATTATAATACACATACATGCATATAAATCCACCCTCACATACACATAAATACACACATACAAAAAACACATGCATACACACATATATATACACATACACACATACATACATGTACATATATATATATATATATATATATACACGTACATACATACACACACATACACATATATATAAAAATTAAAAGTGATATTCTATATGTGTTAATTAATAAAGATATTTCATTTTATATAAATCCATATATGGAACAAAACCGTGCAATTATGTTGTGCACATATAATACACATAGTGTTAATAATACCACACAGATATTCACTCAATCGTACGCATCTGTGCACACACACACATGTGCACACATACACACATACAACATGCAACATAGTGTGTAATTGTTCCTCTACATGTAATCAGTCTTCCTTAAAGTCACTATTCCTCCAAGAAAAAATCTAAAAGAAAAAAGGAAAAAGATGAGAATTAAAAACAAGAAAAGCAATGAAAATTAAAATATTTTTATTGAGTTAAAAACTATAAAAAGATAAAAAACGACACCCTACTAGATCAGTGGTTTTATAAAAATGACGCAAAACTGAGTACTTCGTTCAGACCATTTGGTCGAATACTATCAATAGTCATGATCCATTTTGTTTCTAATTGAGAGAGCTTTTTCTTCATATCCCCTCCTCGTTGATCTTGGGGAATACAATCCATACCAAAGGCCCGTAAAAGGCTGCCATTACAGGCATGTGTCAGTTTGAAATGTTTCGCCAAAGGTTTCAAGGTGGAAATGTCACCAACATCTATAGCATGGTTGATATCCCTGACGTGTTCTCGTATTCGTACTTTGAGAGGTCGGGAAGTCAGTCCTACGTACATCTTCTTACAAGGACAGAAGGCGCAATACACCACATGTGTTGTGTTGCAAGTGATGTGTCTAGTAATCCTAAATTCTCGTATTCCATTTGCAGATGTAAAATGAGTATTCCTAATCATATTAGGGCATGCAATACATGTACCACAAGGATAAAAGCCCCATTTAGGTCCCTTGGATCCAAAAATCACAGACGGTTTCGATCCCTCATAGTTGCTGTGTGTTAGCAAATCCTTTAGATTATTAGACCTCCTATAAGTTATATTAGGTCTATTCATGGTGCATTTACTCAAGGTGTTATCTGCCCGAATGATGGGCCAAAATTTTTGAAGAGCTTCTGCCACCTCCTTCCATCTGCAACTATAGGTTGAAATAAACCTTACCTGCTGTATGGATTCTTCTCGTCGCCTGGGGCAAAGTAACTCATCCCTATTGCTTTTCATAGCACGCTGATATCCTCTCTTGATAGATCTTCTGGAATATCCTCTGTCATGGAATCTGGAAGCCAAATCTTCAGCCTGTTTTAAAAATGTAGATTTAGATGAACATATCCGACGTGTCCTGAGAAATTGGCCTGTTGGAATGCTTTGTATTAAAGCCTGTGGATGGGATGAGGTTGCATGTAAAAATGAGTTTACTGCTGTAACTTTTCTAAATACCTCAGTCTGAAGCATGCCCTCATCATCCTTCTTCAGGCGAACATCCAAGAAATCGATGGTAAACTGGTCATAATGGGAGGTCATCTTTACATTAATTTGATTTTTATTCAATTGTTCCGTAAATGTCAGTAAATCCTCCTCACTACCCTGCCAAATCAAGAAAACATCGTCAATGTATCTTGTCCACATTAACACAAATTCTGTCCCTGATAACGGATGTGACTGAAAGATCTCCCTCTCCCACAGCCCCAGGAACAAATTAGCATATGAGGGCGCAAAAGACGCCCCCATAGCTGTGCCCTGGAGCTGTAGGTAGGGGACATCCTTAAAGAGGAAGAAATTATGCTTGAGGGAGAAGTCAAGCAGAGAAATCAAAAAAGTCTTGAAGGATGGTTCCAAATTCGTGGTGTTCAGAAAAAACCGGACAGCTCCAATGCCATCCTCATGGCGAATTGATGTGTATAATGATTTGCGACTTCACTTCATATTTGAAGGAAGTCTAGGTAAATTGGCATTCCTGGATATATGTATGTTTAAAAATCAGGATGGAACCATGTCAGTGACTATACATCGATAACCGCCGTCAACCAATAGTCTCCGGAGGTGGGAAAGCTTCTATCCTCCTGCCCTTGGGAAAGACCGTCCCAAAGGGCAGTTTCTCTGCCTCAGGAGAAATTGTTTGTCCCTTCTGGATTTTAAGAACCAGGCACTTGATCTTAAGGGGAGGTTTCAAAGTAGTGGTTATCCCCATGAAGCTATTGAACCAGCCTTCCGATACACCTGGGAGAGTAAAAGATCTGATTTACTCATCCCTCAAAAGAAAGTACAACAGATGACCGTTACCCCTCAATTTTCCCAGGCCACACTGCACTGTTTGTCCTCACTACTTAATATCTCAGTGGTATCTAATGTGTGCACTCTACACAGCACTTTTGTATCTGTCTGGACCATTTTTAAGTTAATTTAACAAAATATATTTTAGAGGGTTTATTTTGGTCTGTTAAGTTTATACTTCTATATCCATTATTTTGCTTTGTTTTAGTTATCGTATATTGTCAGTCACAGTAAAAAATATTTCATCATGCGTAGTTGGTATTTTGTGACCTCGTGTTAATAGAAATTTAATGGAAGCATATATTTATCCTCAATATAATGGCTTGACTCGACCATGCCTTGAAGTTTTTTTGGTTTTTTTTTTTTGTTTTTTCCCTTTTATTTCCATATGGGCTCAAATGTGTAAAACAACCAATTGAGCGTTTTCTTTCCCATCCTAGGTTCAGTGCTACTATTCTCCAGCTGGTCCTTTCTTTGTTGATCAACTGCAGTGGTGATGTCAGGTCTATCTTGCTGAAGTCATTCACTGGGCTTAACAGCTCATACCCATCCACATTGGCAGAGCCGCTGCTCTGTGATTGGCTGCAGTGGTTACAAGCGCTGTAGATGTGACTTCACCGCTGCAGCTGATCATCAAAGACGTCATGTTTTAACCATTATTACACCACAACCTCTTACGGTTTTAGAAAAGTGTTATTTATGGCCTGTTGGAAAAACTTGCACAGAGATTTGATCCTGGTTATTGCAGTAGGATCTAAGCTGTATGTAATAGCCATCTACTGCTCCAGATGGGCACATCCCTGGAAACTGTATATATCATGAGGTGCAGTAAATTACTCCTCACTACAAACTACACTGCTCAAAAAATTAAAGGGAATACTTAACCAACCGAATAGAACTCCCAAGTTAAAGGGGTGGTTCACCCGTATTTTTTATTTTCTAGAGCGATATGTTGGGAAACAATGTTTCTCTCAAATACCTTATGTTGACAATAGTGCCTGTAAGAGGCGGTATTGGGGACCGCTCTTTCCCATGCCTGACCCCCAGGCTCCGGTACCTCGGGGATCCGGTGATGTCACGTCAAGTTCTTGTTAACCTGACATCACCGTGGCTGGCCATAGTGTCTGAGAGTGATGGGTTGGTGTTTCACCACTTGTCACAGCCCATCAGCTCCCTCCTCCCTCACAGCAGAGCGCTGCAAGCAGGAGCCACGCTGGACTGTGACACACTGCCCACAGCACCGTGACTCAAGAAGACTGCGGCCGGCTGCGGTAACGTGACGTGATCCTTGAACTTAACGTGACATCACCAGATCCCCGAGGTCACCGAGCCCGGGGGTCAGGCATGGGAAACAGCGGTCCACAATAGCGCCTCTCATTGGCACTATTGCCAACATAAGGTATTTGAGAGAAACATTGTTTCTCAACCTATTGATCTAGAGAAATTAGCATTCAGAGGCTAAAATATAACTTTTAATCTATTCCATTAAAATTTAGATTAAAATATGTAATAACCCAAAGTTCTCTGGATTGTTGTCATTAGATACAACACACACATTTCCAGAGAACCTATGACACAACAAAAAAACACAAAATACACAACAAAACTGAGTAAGATGATTATCACTCCAATAGGGACAGTGGTCCAATATATGAGTATCTAAAAAAATCATCAAAAGCAACTCAATATAATAAACAAATAATGCACGGTGATCCTCAAAGAGGAATTCACCAATTCAAATTTAGTAGAATGAGTTAGGAATGATCTCACCCATTCTTGCAGCTTGGGGTACACAGGACTTCCTCTATATGGGTCCACACAGCATCAGCTGGCCCTACAACTGACCCTAGGAAATCTTCATAACACCTGACACCCCAAGGCTTCTGCTCTTACAAGAACAGACCACATCTAGTCCTCTCTTATGCCCCTACAATGTTCCTGGCCCTCGTCCCGACGCGTTTCATCACTTCAGACTCATCAGGGGACTTCAGTATTATATTAGAGGTAAAAGGTCCTACACCCAGACTCACATAGGAGCTGAGGCAGGCATAAAAGAGAGTATATAAGCATAGCAGAGCCAATCATAAACTGCACTCAATCAGAAACTCACCAATGGCCAGTTTCATCCCCAGGTGTTTTATGTTCAGTCATTATTATCACTCTCCAGAGATGTAAAGCCACGCTATATGGAAGAACATGGTGGCTGGATGCAGCGTGCGTTCCAAAGTGAAACATGCATATCCGGTATGTGAATCACATCCGGGATCATTCCGGGTGTACATCAATAAGCCAATCAGGGAACGCTATAACGGCGCGCCTATCAGCAATTACAACCCCTCCAGACGTAGATACTAGGGGCGTGTTTATCCCCGAATGGGGCAGGTTCTAGAGCTACCAAGGCAAACCCCTTGGACGTTCTGCGCAGGCTCCCTGTGTGGAACGCACACATCCGCGCTCCACACAGACAAAAGGACACAGAGTGCAGAAAACACGTCACATCCGGTCTCACTAGGCAGGCGCATCACCAGGGGCATCGCACATATCCAAGACCTGTCACGATTAGGGCGTGCTCACTGCTGAGTGACGCATCTCACAGGGAAACACCTCTCAGACGCTCCGTGCAAGCCCCTGTATGGAACGCACATATCCGCGCTCCACACCATGTAAGGGGATATTCAATGCCGGATGCTGTCAAATTCAACCTCCGTAGATAGGCGCATCATTAAGCACACTGTGTGTATCAAGCACAACACAGTGTACTGCGCAATTTCTACAGTAGAGGATGTCCCTAAAATGACGTCACTCATGGATGCTGAGATGCATCCATTTAGTACCATAACATCTCATATGCATCCAAAATACGTATACTGTGCATGCTCTTACATGGGAACGCCCACTCCTTCAACTCCCTGTCCTCAATGTCATAGCACGAAGGGAGGGAGGAAGGGGACGTCACCAGAGGCTATTAAAGGAGCATCTCTCCTATATGCACGTCAGTGGATACATGCTACCAATTCTAGGAGGGCTCCAAAACATATTGCACAGGACGTTATGTGTAAAATGTATAACCACGTTCTATTAAATTGGAGAGGTTACTGTGATGTAAATTAATTATATATGTGACTGAAAGCAGGGGGGTGTGCTGTGACATCTGTGTGTTACAATTGACATTCTGCTGTACATCAATCATATAGTTCAATCAAGGCCCAAGTATAACAGTGGCATATAGATTGAGTTCTAGATAGGGAGATGGGACAACACCATCAATCCCGAACTATAAGGGTTACAAAATCATTGATCATTAATACAAGGCTATCTTTGGCAGTTGTCCAACTGGACCTATATGAGACTGGCGAATTGCAAATGTTCATTTAATCCTTGCGGAGATAAGGTACCTGTGACGGGGTGTACAGCAGAGCAAGGAGGGACAACAGGCCAAGGAACAATCCAAAGGGCTTTATTGGAACCACAAAGATAAAGCACCAAACATAAATATAGATCCTTAAAGTCTGCAAGGAGTCCACAACAAAACAAAAGATCCAGGGGCACCGCCTGGTATTCCGATGCCAGGGAAAATAGGGCAATGGTCCTTATATGAGTTCCTTGAGTCCAACAGGGTGAACAACAAAACGCAATCCCACGTGGCCACTGATCTCCAGTCTGTAACAGTCCATACACCGGCTCTAGGATCCAGCCTCAGCTATTCCCTCCCAGAGGATCAATCTTCTTTCTTCAAGTTTCACACAGACTGACTGAATCTCCCAGGTAAGCAGAGAGTTTACACTAGTTGGACTCTAGGCCCACCTCCCCCTACTCCCAGGGATGGAAGTGCCTCAAGAGGCTACAACCTTGCACTATAGGGGGTGATTACCTACAACAATAGAAATGTACACAGAACTAGTTCAAATAAGACAATGAACCAAGCTTGAAATAGGAATCTGTACAGCAAGATACACCTCCCCCAATCCCACCATCACAACCTGTCCCCCCTTTTTAATAAGTGAGTATGCCACGAGGTCTACACAGACCTCTGGCCATCTCACTTACGTCCATGTTGCTCAGCTGTGAATAGTCTATGGTTCTTCTTGCTGGGACAGTCCATCAGCATTCTGGTGTTGGCTTCCACACTTGTATTGGATGGAAAAGCTGTAGGTAATCCCATGTAGAGCGATAGGGTTGGAAGGACAAGGTTCCTTTTGTGTCCTCCCTCACTCAAACTCGGCTTTCTGCACCCACAAATCGGCATTGTATATCTCCCACATCATTGCCTAGGAGTATGTCTGCAGGGAGGCCGCTCATCACACCGATTATGCATTGTTTTGCCCCAAAGCCATAATCCAGGGTCACACTCGCTCTTGGAATATATCTCTGAGTACCTCCAGCCAATTCAATGGCAATTCCTGGTCCCTTTTGAATTGCTTCTGGTTGAATTACTCGGGGATCTGCGATGGTGAGAAAAGCCCCAGTGTCACGAAAACCAACAACTTTTTGGCCATCCAGCACAACCTCCTGTAGATGTTTATGCTGAAGATCAGAAGAACGGGCGGCTGTGGCTCGCACCCCATAGACTCCTGGTAGGGGAGCCAGGATATCAGAGTCACTTGGCAAATCATCAGGGCCTGAATCCAGCTCTTCTCCTGCTGAAGATGTCTGTAGATAATGGACAGGCAAAGGTGGTCTGCAGCTGTTCTGCCTCTGAACACCTGGACAGTGAGCTTGCAGATGACCAGGCTGCCCACATTGATAACATCTGCGCTGCTTCTCACTCCGTCCAGTTTGCCTTCTGGAGAAGTAGGTAGGAGACCTTGGTGACTGATAGGGAGGTGCAGGTGCTGGAGGTGGTTGTCGATTTGGAGGATGACTCCACGGGATAGATGGGCATGTGGCCCGCAGATGTCCGGGATGCCCACAGCTATAACATCTTCGCTCTTCTATTTTCTCTCCTCGTCGCATTCCAGAAAATGTGGTAGAAACAACTGGAGGCACATACACACGGGTATCCACATGAGGTGGTGATCTAGGAGGTCGAGGAACATTGGGCACTGAAGGACAAGGAACCTCTGGTGTTGGGGAGCTGGTCATTTTTGCTCCCTCTGCTAGCAGCTTCTTCCATTGAGGCTTGATGGTGAGAGCCTCATCAGCTAAAGCTGCAGCTTCCTCCACAGTGGCTGGTCTCCTTTCACGCACCCATTCCCGGATCTCAGCAGGGCACTTGAAGTAAAACTGCTCTTTTAGGAGGACCTGGAGGACGGTCTCCAAGGTTAAGGCCTCCTCTGCCTCCAGCCAACGATGCCACAGATGTTTGAGTTTGTGGGCATACATCTTGAAAGACACTTCCTCATCACATGCTAAAGTACGGAACTGAGTCCTGTAAGTGTCTGGCGTTACAGCATAATGTTCTAGAATAGTCTGTTTAATATCCGCATACTCACAGTTCCACCGAGGGTCCATAGCTCTATAGGCTGCGGCAGCTCCACCCTCTAAGAGCCCAACCAGATGCTGGACGCGCTCCCTTTCTGGGACTTCCATTAATCGACACTGATGCTCAAAGTCCTGGAAGAAGCCCTCAATGTCACCAGAAGCCTCATTAAACTGCTTGAAGTCTTTGCGAGACACTCTGGGAAGTTCCCTCATGGTGGGTGCTGGGGTTACAGTCTGTCTGGAACCTCTCGCGGCTTCCACAGCGAGCTGCTTATCCAGCAATGCCATCTCCTCCATCCTGCGCTCCTTCTCTTTAACTCCACGCATGACCTCCATCTTATATTCTATGGTGGTCTCCTCTCCCAGCAAGGCCATCTCCTCCTCGTACCACACAACCCACTGACATTTTTGGGTATTTACCTCCGGCTGCCGTCTTTCTTCCGTTTGCTGGGAGGATCCTTCCTCAGCGACATTTTGCGAGCAAACGCCTTCCAACGCCTCAATCAGCTGCTCCTTGGAGAGTCCCTTGTAGCTGACTCCCAGTTCACGGGCCTTTGTTTGTAGGTTCACCGCAGTCCAGTTCTTGTACTCGGAGGTTCTGGTTCCAGCTGTTGATGGGCCGTTGTCCTCCATTCCTTCTGCTCTGATCCCACCGCTGCCAACCAGTTTGTGACGGGGTGTACAGCAGAGCAAGGAGGGACAACAGGCCAAGGAACAATCCAAAGGGCTTTATTGGAACCACAAAGATAAAGCACCAAACATAAATATAGATCCTTAAAGTCTGCAAGGAGTCCACAACAAAACAAAAGATCCAGGGGCACCGCCTGGTATTCCGATGCCAGGGAAAATAGGGAAATGGTCCTTATATGAGTTCCTTGAGTCCAACAGGGTGAACAACAAAACGCAATCCCACGTGGCCACTGATCTCCAGTCTGTAAAAGTCCATACACCGGCTCTAGGATCCAGCCTCAGCTATTCCCTCCCAGAGGATCAATCTTCTTTCTTCAAGTTTCACACAGACTGACTGAATCTCCCAGGTAAGCAGAGAGTTTACACTAGTTGGACTCTGGGCCCACCTCCCCCTACTCCCAGGGATGGAAGTGCCTCAAGAGGCTACAACCTTGCACTATAGGGGGTGATTACCTACAACAATAGAAATGTACACAGAAGTAGTTCAAATAAGACAATGAACCAAGCTTAAAATAGGAATCTGTACAGCAAGATACACCTCCCCCAATCCCACCATCACAGTACCCAAGGTAAAAATCCATTTAGTCTCTCTTTGAAGTACTTTTTGATCCCAATTTCCTCCCCTTTTGGGCTTTGGGATCAAATCAATGCCAACAAAACGTATCGCCGAGGGGTCACCACCATGTTTGGCCCAGACATGTCTGGCCAGAGGTTTATCTCTCTGGTGCTCAATGTCACCGAGGTGATCCCCCACTCGGCGTCTAAATTCACGAATGGTTTTACCCACGTATTCAAGTCCGCAGGAACATGTGGCCTTATATACCACTCCCTGAGAACGACAATTGATAAAATGGCGGATTTCAAAGGTTCTGTTGAGGACATTGCTCCTAAAGTTTTTTCCTACCTCCAAAAAGGGGCATGCAATACACTTGGAGCATTTATAACACCCTTTAATTTCTCTAGATAGCCAGTTTGTTTCCTGGCTCCTCTCAAAATGGCTATGCACTAGCCTATCGCCGAGGGATTTCCCTTTTTTGTAGGTGATTAACGGTCGGCGAGAGAGTGAAGGGCCTATATCTCTGTCCATCAACAGTACAGGCCAATGTCGTTCAAGGATCTTGCGAACCTCCGTGGCTCCATTATCAAATGTGGTAATAAATCGTGTGGTATTCTCCTTTTTGATTGGTTTCTGTCGACTAGCCAACAGTTCTACTCGGGGGATGTTCTTGGCCTCATGGTATGCTTTTTTTAGGATCTCCTTGGAGTAACCCCTTTCTTTAAATTTGTCGCGGAGTGCCCTTGACTGTATCTCAAATACATGTTTGTCAGTGCAGTTCCTCCGCAACCGGAGGTATTGACCTTTCGGAATTCCTCTCCTTAGGTGGAAGGGATGGCTACTTTCCCACCTGAGGAGGGAATTCGTGGCGGTAGGCTTATAGTATGTTGATGTGGAGATTTCACCCATTCCATTTTTTTGGATGAGAATATCAAGGAAGGGGAGAGTTTCTTCCTCTATGACATATGTAAATCTGAGGTTGATGTCATTTTGATTTAGACCCGCCACATAGTTAATCAATTCCCCTCTTGATCCATTCCATACAATCAGAATGTCATCTATGTAGCGGGTCCATACATCAAATCTACATGTCATCTCTCTTTCCTCCTCGACAAAGATCCGTGTCTCCTCCCACCAACCCAGGAATAAATTTGCGTATGTGGGAGCACAAGGGCTCCCCATAGCAGTACCCCTGAGTTGGTGGTGGATCCGCCCATCAAAAACAAACACATTCCTCCTCAAACAAAAATCCAGGAGTTTAAGAATGAATCTGTTATGATTAGAAAATTGGCAACCCCGTGTGCTCAAAAAATACTGCACTGCCTCTAGGCCTCTAGCATGGGGTATCGAGGAATAGAGGGCCTCCACATCAATACTTCCAAGGAGAGCCCCTTCACTGACTGAAATACCCTCTAGTTTCCGTAAGAGGTCAGGGGTGTCCTTCACATATGAAGGCAGGGCTGATACAAATGGTTTAAGGATCCTATCAAGGTAGATGCCACAATTCTGGGTTAAGCTGTTAATCCCAGATACGATGGGCCTTCCTTTTAGTGGGTGAAGACCTTTATGTATTTTTGGAAGGCAGTAAAAAGTTGCCATCACTGCCTCCCCTTGATACATAAATTCATATTCGGTTTTATCAATTACCTGGGTCTGAAGGCCCTCATCCAAGATGTCTCTCAGTTCTTCCAGGTAAAGCTTAAGCGGGTTTGAAGATAGTCTCTTTCCCTGTGAGATGCGTCACTCAGCAGTGAGCACGCCCTAATCGTGACAGGTCTTGGATATGTGCGATGCCCCTGGTGATGCGCCTGCCTAGTGAGACCGGATGTGACGTGTTTTCTGCACTCGGTGTCCTTTTGTCTGTGTGGAGCCTGCGCAGAACGTCCAAGGGGTTTGCCTTGGTAGCTCTAGGACCTGCCCCATTCGGGGATAAACACACCCCTAGTATCTACGTCTGGAGGGGTTGTAATTGCTGATAGGTGCGCCGTTATAGCGTTCCCTGATTGGCTTATTGATGTACACCCGGAATGATCCCGGATGTGATTCACATACCGGATATGCATGTTTCACTTTGGAACGCACGCTGCATCCAGCCACCATGTTCTTCCATATAGCGTGGCTTTACATCTCTGGAGAGTGATAATAATGACTGAACATAAAACACCTGGGGATGAAACTGGCCATTGGTGAGTTTCTGATTGAGTGCATTTTATGATTGGCTCTGCTATGCTTATATACTCTCTTTTATGCCTGCCTCAGCTCCTATGTGAGTCTGGGTGTAGGACCTTTTACCTCTAATGTAATACTGAAGTCCCCTGATGAGTCTGAAGTGATGAAACGCGTCGGGACGAGGGCCAGGAACATTGTAGGGGCATAAGAGAGGACTAGATGTGGTCTGTTCTTGTAAGAGCAGAAGCCTTGGGGTGTCAGGTGTTATGAAGATTTCCTAGGGTCAATTGTAGGGCCAGCTGATGCTGTGTGGACCCATATAGAGGAAGTCCTGTGTACCCCAAGCTGCAAGAATGGGTGAGATCATTCCTAACTCATTCTACTAAATTTGAATTGGTAAATTCCTCTTTGAGGATCACCGTGCATTATTTGTTTATTATATTGAGTTGCTTTTGATGATTTTTTAGATACTCATATATTGGACCACTGTCCCTATTGGAGTGATAATCATCTTACTCAGTTTTGTTGTGTATTTTGTGTTTTTTTGCTTGTTTTGTTGTGTCATAGGTTCTCTGGAAATGTGAGTGTTGTATCTAATGACAACAATCCAGAGAACTTTGGGTTATTACATATTTTAATCTAAATTTTAATGGAATAGATTAAAAGTTATATTTTAGCCTCTGAATGCTAATTTCTCTAATTTGAAGTGGCTTATTCTCTTATATCAGGAGCTGCTGTTTGATCAACATATCGATCTAGAAAATAAAAAATATGGGTGAACCACCCTTTTAATCAAACTTCTGTGAAATCAAACTATCCACTTAGGAAGTAACATTGATTGACCATCAATGTCACATGCTGTTGTGAAAATAGAATAGACAACAGATGGAAATTATTGGCAATTATCAAGACACACTCAATAAAAGGAGTGTTTCTACAGGTGTGGACCACAGACCACATCTCAATACCAATGCTTTCTGGCTGATGGTTTGGTCACTTTTAAATGTTGGTTGTGCTCTCACACTCGTGGTAGCATGAGATGAACTCTACAACCCACACAGGTGGTGCAGCTCATATAGGATGGCACATCAATGTGAGCTGTGGCAAAAAGGTTTGCAGTGTCTGTCAGTGCAGTGTATAGAGGCGCTACCAGGAGACAGGCTAGTACACTTGGAGACGTGGAGTGGGCCGTAGGAGGGCAACAACCCAGCAGCAGGACCACTACCTCTGTCTTTGTGCAAGTAGGAACAGGAGGAGCACTGCCAGAGCCCTGCAAAGTGACCTCCAGCAGGCCACAAATGTGCATGTGCCTGCACAGACGGTTAGAAACAGACTCCATGAGGAAGGTATGAGGGCCCGACGTCTACAGATGGGGTTGTGCTCACTGCCCAACAACGTGCAGGACGCTTGGCATTTGCTACAGAACACCAGGATTGGCAAATTCGCCACTGGCTCTTCACAGATGAAAACAGGTTTACACTGAGCATGTGACAGACGTGACAGAGTCTGGAGACGCCGTGGTGAGCGATCTGCTGCCTGCAACATCCTCCAGCATCATCAAATAAGTCATAAACAACAAGGGATGTGTATATTTTTTACAATCATCATAATTAGTTACATCAAAATCCCTAGTATAGATTTATGTAATATAGAATCTACTCCCAGTAATCAACTAGATACATTGTGCCTAAAGGAAACGTACAGGAGACTTATTCAAATGTAGACAAAGTTTTATTAATGACAACATACAATTAAAAGTAGTCACGTTCCATATAATTGAAAATACATGAGGTAGCAAGTTGGATTCTATCACACCCACCCACCAGAAGACTAGCAGAAACTATCCCACATCCACTCCATTTATCTCAGATATAACCATAAATTAACTAACGGTTAGGTTCATTTAGGCACACCATGGGGTTAATTATTTAAATGTCAATTGCATAATGTTAGCATTGTACACTTACCCATGGTATATGGATGGGGGTATTCAGACTGCCAGTCAGAGGTAGGTGAGGAGATGACCTAATCCCGGACGCGTGTTGCGTATGCTTCATCAGCGGGGTGCAGGCAAGTAGATGTGCCACTCATCATGCTCCCCATTTTATATCCATGTGTATCATTAGTGGTCAGTGATGTATTTCCTATGTCGCGTCGCTGCTTTGATAGCGCATGCGTGCGGGACGGGAGACCCAGAAATGGTGTCCACGCACGGCGGCTCTCATTCCCAGGGCGCATGTCAGAGGGAATTCCCTCGATGACGTCACTAGACATGCGCACTGGTTCCACTGAGGCTGCCAGGCGCCGAAACCCGGAAGTCGCGTCCAGCGCGCAGCAGCAGCGATCACCCACGGGAAGAACATCATAACAACCAGCGCAGGCAAACGTGAGTAGCAAGCAACTCCATTCACCCGGCATATACCAAAGAAGGGGGGGGGGTAAGGAGGGGGGCGGCTGGACTCTCCCACATACACTTGCCATCTATTTTCCAATGTGGCAGTGTGTGGTATATCTATGTAGGTTGGCCAATATCCCATAATATCCAACATTTATACAATTATAAGTACATCCTTTCCCTTTATACCAAAGGTGCATGAATATTTAACCACTTATATACATTTTTAACTATTATTTTTCAATTTCATAAATTCACACACATGAATAAAGGACTATTCAATTGACAGTATAAAACATCATAGTAAATCTGTCTAGAACACTATTCTTGTGTGTATGATTTGTGCTTATTTAATCCCTTTATCCATGATTATCACGGCTACACATATTGAAAATGGCAATTTGACCGACCATTTCAGATGTCACTAGATTGTGTACAGTCCTGTACGCTGATCATAACTTTATTTCACCACCAACATATTTTTAGTTTCTAGATGAGTATGTATATGGATTTTACTGTTAAAAACAACAACAAAACAGGCACAATTAAAAAGAGTCACAAACAATAAAACACATAGGGTACATCAGTACCACAATCAGGCCATAACCATGGCACATCATATATCACTTGTCCCAACTACTGCATCCCCAGGATTCTTATATTTGGACCGCCCCCAGTTCTACAGCTCCAGATCATACTTAGTCATATGGACAGGTTTAGGCACCCCCTATTAATGTTAATCTTTTTTCTTTATAACAATTTGGGTTTTTGCAACAGCTATTTCAGTTTCATATATCTAATAACTGATGGACTCAGTAATATTTCTGGATTGAAATGAGGTTTATTGTACTAACAGAAAACGTGCAATCCGCATTTAAACAAAATTTGACCGGTGCAAAAGTATGGGCACCTCAACATAAAAGTGACATTAATATTTTGTAGATCCTCCTTTTGCAAAAATAATAGCCTCTAGTCGCTTCCTGTAGCTTTTAATGAGTTCCTGGATCCTGGATGAAGGTATATTTGACCATTCCTGTTTACAAAACAATTCCAGTTCAGTTAAGTTTGATGGTCGCCGAGCATGGACAGCCCGCTTCACATCATCCCACAGATGTTTAATGATATTCAGGTCTGGGGACTGGGATGGCCATTCCAGAACAATGTAATTGTTCCTCTGCATGAATGCCTGAGTAGATTTGGAGCGGTGTTTTGGATCATTGTCTTGCTGAAATATCCATCCCCTGCGTAAGTTCAACTTCGTCACTGATTCTTGCACATTATTGTCAAGAATCTGCTGATACTGAGTTGAATCCATGCGACCCTCAACTTTAATAAGATTCCCGGTGCCGGCATTGGCCACACAGCCCCAAAGCATGATGTAACCTCCACCAAATTTTACTGTGGGTAGCAAGTGCTTTTCTTGGAATGCCGTGTTTTTTTTGCCTCCATGCATAACACCTTTTTTTTATGACCAAACAACTCAATCTTTGTTTCATCAGTCCACAGGACCTTCTTCCAAAATGTAACTGGCTTGTCCAAATGTGCTTTTGCATACCTCAGGCAACTCTGTTTGTGGCGTGCTTGCAGAAACTGCTTCTTTCGCATCACTCTCCCATACAGCTTCTCCTTGTGTAACGTGCGTTGTATTGTTGACCGATGCACATTGACACCATCTGCAGCAAGATGATGCTGCAGGTCTTTGGAGGTGATCTGTGGATTGTCCTTGACTGTTCTCACCATTCTTCTTCTCTGCCTTTCTGATATTTTTCCTGGCCTGCCACTTCTGGGCTTAACAAGAACTGTACCTGTGTTCTTCCATTTCCTTACTATGTTCCTCACAGTGGAAACTGACAGTTTAAATCTCTGAGACAACTTTTTGTATCCTTCCCCTGAACAACTATGTTGAATAATCTTTGTTTTCAGAACATTTGAGAGTTGTTTTGAGGAGCCCATGATGCCACTCTTCATAGGAGATTCAAATAGGAGAACAACTTGCAAGTGGCCACCTTAAATACCTTTTCTCATGATTGGATACACCTGTCTATGAAGTTCGAAGCTCAATGAGGTTACAAAACCAATTTAGTGCTTTAGTAAGTGAGTAAAAAGTAGTTAGGAGTGTTCAAATCAAGAAATTGATAAGGGTACCCATACTTTTGCACCGGTCAAATTTTGTTTGAATGCGGATTGCACATTTTCTGTTAGTACAATAAACCTCATTTCAATCCAGAAACATTACTCAGTCCATCAGTTATTAGATATATGAAACTGAAATAGCTGTTGCAAAAACCCAAATAGTTATAAAGAAAAAAGGTTAACATTAATAGGGGGGCCCAAACTTTTCCATATGACTGTAATTAAAGCCAGTAACGAATTACTGTATGGATCTGGATAACCACATAGAGAAACTGCGCTAAAGGGCTCAAAGAAAGGAAGAAAAACTAAGTTTTTCATTCAGCCCCATAGGGGCCATAGTCCCCAGAGTGACTATCCAGCGACACTCAAGTTGTGCAAGCTGCTTTTTGAGGTCGACACCCCTGATGCCACAGTGTAAAATATCTATATCTCTGACCTTCAGTCCTGAAGGATCACAACTATGATAGACATTAAAATGTCTTGGAATAATTCTGAGGAGTGACACATCCAAACATTGTTTGGAATTACAGATGTCGTGGACATGTTCCCTTATTCTCGTCCGAAGTTGTCTCGATGTTAACCCGACATACATTTTCTGACATGGACAAGTTGCCAGGTAAACAACATATGTACTGCTGCAGGAGATATGTCTCAGAATGTTGAATGTTTTTTTTACCATCAGCGGAGCTAAACTTAGTATCCCTGATAATGTTCTTTTCTTTGCAGGCCAGACATTCCCTGCAGGGAAAACAACCACCCCTCGCGGCTACTGCCCCAAAAGCAGTGAATGGGTTACTTGGTCTTGCCACATAGTGGCTGTCTACCAGAATGTCTTTGAGATTCTTAGCTCTTCGGGATGTCATAAGGGGTGACTCCAGGATAAACCCAGCCAGACATGAGTCAGTTTGCAACACCAACCAATGTCTGGACAGGGAATCCCTCATCTCATCCCATCTATAGTTAAATGTAGAAATGAACCTCACCACATTTTCAGTGCTCTTCGGGGAGGTGGACTTGAAGAGGAGTTGCTCCCTCTGGGTATGTCTTGTTCTTAGGTAACTTTTTTGATGTTTTGTTTGCTATAACCCCTCTGTAGAAACCGCTCCCTTAATTCATTCGCCTGCATGTCAAATTTCTGGTTTGTGGATCATACCCTCCTGACCCTCAGGAACTGTCCGTTGGGGACAGCCCTGATCGGGGACCTAGTGTGGGCAGACGATGTGTGTTGGAGAGAGTTCAAAGAGGTGTCCTTCCTGTGAACATCTGTCTGCAGCACACCATCGTCGCCCACTTAAAATAATATGTCTAGAAATTCAATTCACCTCTGATCCACACAATGTGTTAGCCTGATGTTAAGATTATTCTTATTTATGGCTCTCATAAACTCATCCAACCCAGACCTGGCACCCTGCCATAGGAACAGCACATCATCAACATATCCTAGCCATAGAACAACATGGTTGGAAAATTGATTGTTCTCATAGAAGAGTCTCCGTTCCCACATGCCGAAAAATAAATTGGCATAAGATGTTGCGCATGCTGCCCCCAGGGCGGTGCCATATCTCTGTAGGGAGAATCTTTCTTTAAAGACAAACACATTGTGCATCAGGACAAATTCCAAAAGTTCAACAATAAGTCTACGAACAGCGCCATCCCACCCACTGCCCTCAAGGAACAATCGAGAAGCCTCCCCATCATTATGCGAGATGCATGTATAGAGGGACTCCACATCAGCCATTACAAGCCACATATGGTCAATGTGGAGCCCCTCCATTTTGGTTAATACATCAGTAGTATCTCTGACGTATAATGGTAAATCATAGACAAGTGGCTTCAAGTAGTGGTCCACAAATTTACATCCTTCAACATGACCGGTTTGGCAGTGGGTCAGTATGGTGTGGGGTGGAATTTCTTTGGAGGGCTGCACAGCCCTCTATGTGCTCACCAGAGGTAGCCTGACTGTCATTAGGTACCGAGATGAGATCCTCGGACCTCTTGTGAGACCATATGCTGGTGCAGTTGGCCCTGGTTTCCTCCTAATGCAGGACACTGCCAGACCTCATGTGGCTGTAGTGTGTCAGCAGTTCCAGCAAGATGAAGGCATTGAAGCTATGGACTGGCCCGCCTGTTTGCCAGACCTGAATCCGATTGAGCACATCTGGCACATCATGTCTCGCTCCATCCACCAATGTTACGTTGCACCACAGACTTTCCAGGAGTTGGCGGATGCTTTAGTCCAGGTCTGGGAGATGCCTCAGGAGTCCATCCGCAACCTCATCAGGAGCATTCCCAGGCGTTGTAGGGAGGTCATACAGGCACGTGGAGGCCACACATAACACTGAGCCTCATTTTGACTTGCTTCCACTTTAATTTTGTCTTGTTTTGATTTTCATTTTTACTTGTTTCCACTTTTATTTTGTGTATCTTCAAATCCAGGCCTCCATTGGTTAAAACATTTGATTTCTATTGACGATTTTTGTGTGATTTTATTGTCAGCACATTGTAGTTTGTACAGAATAAAGAATTTAATTAGAATATTTCATTCATTCAGATCTAGGATGTGTTATTTGAGTGTTCCCTTTAATTTTTTGAGCAGTGTACAGTATATGGTATCCTCCAATTTCCCTTCAGGAAACAAAAACAAAGCAGAGGATATACATAGGACACCAAATACATCAAGCAGGAGTGATAGGTTAGGGACCAGTTTGCGCAGCGACCTTCTATTGCCGATCACCAAATGACTCACCCGTTATGTAGTGTGCTGAAGGGAAAAAAAGCGCAATATAGGGTCTTATCTGGAGATGAGTATTGGAAAGGCTCACCTTAACAGGTTGTGAGAGTCACAACCAACTGAAAGGCTCACAGAATATGGCTGCAGCAGCCCCACATGTATAACAGCAAAACCAAGAGACTAAGAATGAGTACATATGCCGTGGTGAAGAAAACATTCAGGAGTAGGTCAATAGTGCTTTATTTCTCTACGTGTTTCAGAGAGCTCCCTCTCGCTCAGGAAAATCATATATAATATATGGGATTTTTCTGTAGAAAAGGGATCACTCTGAACTGCATAGAGAAATAAATCACTATTGACCTACATCTGTACCCATTCTTCCTCTCTTGGTTTTGCTGTGTGTCACCTGTGACACACCAAGATTCATCTATACGGTAGACTGAAACAAAAGTTATTACAGCCAAAAACATTTACCAATGCATCAGCTGTTTCATACACTCCCAAAGAGCGTGGGACTCGCTGAAACAGCATTCCATGAGAAATTATTTACATTACTTTGGTCTCTATTTTAGTTGCTAATAGTGACTATTTAGGGGGTCTGTCCTTATACATGGTTTCTGTTATAACATGATACATCTTTTGATATTCTAGAATAATGTGAACAATAACTCTGGCACACTTGGATTATGCAATGAGGAAAAATAAGTCCACTTTAAACTCGTTTTATTGAAGCATGTATAAATATACAAAATACTTTGTACCAGATATGAAAAAACATAGGATCAAAACATTGATATTTAGCAATACAATTTGAAAGAATACATTTCAATACACCTATACCTTAATATTTTCATAACAAGTAAGCTAGTCTGTCACAAACTCTTTGAACATTTCCTCGGGTACTACACAACCCAATAGTGAACTTAAAGAAACCAGAAATAAACCCAAACTTGATACAAACTGGTGTGGACCACAGAGAACACTATCATACGATAACTACAAAGGATACATAGCGAGAATGTGATCACCATACCAGGGGCATACCAGGTCTCTCATCTGCGAGCTGAAGCCCGATACGGTCTCCCCGGTCAGTGGCGAGTTCAGCGACCCTCCCCATACCTTATCACACTTCTGTGGGCAGCCTCTATTTTTGTAAAGAAAGTACTCGAAGGACAACGTGATGCTAACAAGCCTTATCCAATTAGATCTGCGAGGAGGGCGCCTGTCCTTCCATCTCAAGATTATCCTCTTTCGCGCCAGGAATAGTGTTTTCTTCAAGAAGATATTATTGTACCATGACGATTTTCAGCATTGAGGATTAAAAAAAATGCATAATAAAGGGTCTATAGGTACCTCGAGATCCAAAATCTCTGATAAGAAGATCACCACCTCCCTCCAATATTGTTGAAGATCTCTACAGGCCCAAATCATGTGCCAAAAATCTGCTGCCTCCTCCTCACATCTCGGACAGCAATGGCCCCGGGCGCAACCCATTTTTCCCAGCCTGGCTTGGGTAATATAGCTTTGGTGTATAATATATAATTGAATCAACTTATTGTTTAGCGCTTCTGAGATCAATGTATGAGATTCAAGAAAGTCACTCTCGATAACATCATCAATAGCAGGTATCAGTGATCTCCATTTATCCAGGACTGGGAGAGGAGAGCCATAGGCCTTGGCCCTGATAAGAGAAGAGTATAGTCTGGATATCAAACCCCCAGGACCCTGTGAGTGGATTATACCAATAATTGAGAAAGAGGAGAATGTAATTATCTTGTGCGGGAATTGTGAGTGGAATGTGTGGCATATTTGGAGATACTTAAAGAAATGAGAATGCGGTAACTCAAATGTTGCTTGAATTTGGGCAAAAGAATTAAACACATTATCACATATTAGGTCCCCAACCATATTTATTCCCATAGCCTCCCAGTCACGAAACACCTCGAGCTCACCAAACTGAGGCAGACTCGCATTGCGCCAAATTGGAGACTCCAGGGAACATCTGTGTGGCTAAATATTTGTTTGGCCTGCCTCCAGACTTTAACTGCCAATCTGTGCTTGGGGAGTGTCAGGTTTCTAGGTTTTCCAGTTCTCTTTTGAATGAGCTTGCCCTCGGTTAACATGGAGTTTACTGTTCTGTTGCCCTACTTCCTGTCCAGCTGCTTAAAAGGCCGCCTCTAAGCCTAGTCCAGTGCCTGAGTATACTGCTTGCTGTGTGCTCCTGCTTTGCTGCTGCTAATCCTGATTGCCTTTGGATCCTCCTAAAGACTACCGACCGACCGACTCTGGACCTTACCCGGTTTCTCAAAGCTGTGCCCGGATTCCGTCTGCCATCTTCGGTCAGCACTCTGCCCGGTTCTCTCTGGTTCGTAACCACTCTGGACAATCATCCCGTACGGACACTCCTGGACTTTTACCGCTTGCCCCTTGTGTCCCGGCTGCTGCGCATTTAGGCCTTCCGGGGTGATTGCCGGACAGTCCCTGTATAGGGGTTCGCTCTGGTGGTCTCCCTGGGGGAGTCCGGTGCGTGGCCCCGGGAATTCCCTCCGCTCCGTTTCGGGAAGGTATTTTGTGTATTTGTACTGCTGTGTTTTCCGTTGTGTATCTACCGTGGTTACATATTATAAAACATCTTGTACTAAGAACTCGTCTCTGATTGTCATTGCCCTACGCTATCGAAATCCTCAGAACATATATAAGTATTACATTATACTCAGGCCATAAGAGGATTTCGCTGGGGCAATGACTGAGACACGAGTAGATCAGCTCTTCTCCATGATTAACTCCCTGCAGCAGGAGATGGAGGCGGTGCAGAATAAACTTAGAGATGTGGAGGCACAGCTGGGCCATGATCACCAGGTACTGGGGCCGGCTATACAGGATTTGCAAGTCAGAGTGGAGGCTCAGGAAGCCGTCCCCACTACGTCCGTATCAGCTGCTGGTATGCCTAGGTTACCCCCATTCCGTTTCAATGGTGATCGTAGTCAGTTCCGTGGATTTGTTAACCAATGTATACTATTTTTCGATGTACATTCTGATTATTACCGTTCTGATCGGTCAAAGGTGTTATGTATCATTATGTTATTAACCTCACGAGCACTGGCTTGGGCTAATCCCATGATAGAGAATCGGGACATCCGTTTGAATCACCTGGATGACTTTCTGAACGCAATGGCGCAAATGTTTGATGATCCGAATCGCCGTGCTACCGCTGAATCGGCTCTCCTTTCCTTACGTCAGGGAAAGCGTTCTGTCGTTGAATACGCCACTGAGTTCAAGAGGTTAGTGGTAGACACCGACTGGGGAAACAATGCCTTATTGTCTGTTTTCAGAAAAGGTTTGTCCGGTACCATCAAGGACGAGTTAGCCCGTTCCGAATCTCCAGGGGATTTTGAACTGTTTCTCCAGCACTGTGTGCGCATTGATACCCGTTTGACGGAACGTAGACAGGAAAAATGGGCAGCTGTAAACCGTGTAAACAATATTGCGTTTCCTTCCAGAGAACCCGCTCTCAGGACGCCACGGGAGGCCGAGGACGTACCTATGCAAGTGGACTCTCTGCAAAAACGAGAGACCAACAAACGTCGTGAACACCGGCTCCGTGAGCGTTTGTGTTTCTATTGCGGTCAATCGGACCATTTCTTGATCGACTGCCCGAAACGTCCAAATCGCCCAAATAAGGTATTGGCAGCCATGGCAGAGTGTGACAACACGGACGCAGAGTCCGATATCTCTGAGGCAAGTGGACACTTGGATGCGGTATTTCCCTTGACTGTAATGTCTACCTCACCGAAGGACTCAGAGGGGAAATATACCCATTGCTCACTCCCCATTCAGATCCGTTGGGAGGGACAGCTAATTCCTACCTCTGCAATGATAGACTCTGGGGCAGGGGGAAATTTCATGGACTCTTCCTTTGCCAGGAAACACGGTATCCGGACTCAGCAAAGATCCTCACCGGTTACCATGGAGACGGTAGACGGATCTCCGTTAATCTCTGGACCAGTGGATCGGGAAACAGTACCGCTCGAATGCGTGATGAAGCCAGGTCAGCAGGGGACCCTTGTTTTCATGATAATTTCTTCTCCTCATTTTCCGATTATTTTAGGTATTCCGTGGCTACGGTCTACAAATCCAGTCATCGATTGGGAGACTAAAGAAATAACCTTCCCACCGCAGAGTGGTCCGACCATTTGTCCAACTGTTCCGGTTCCAGTAACACCAAATACGGAGGGCACTGTACAGGTACCTGTTTTACCCCCAGTTTACCGTGACTTCGCTGATATATGCGACAAAAGAAAAGCCGATCGGCTTCCCCCGCATAGACCGTATGATTGCCCCATAGACTTACTCCCAGGGGCGGAGATTCCGTTTGGTCATGTCTACCCGTTGGCGGCACCTGAGCTAGAAGCACTAAAAGAGTATATTGATGAAAGCCTAGCCAAGGGTTTTATTCGTCCGTCTACCTCACCCGCAGGGGCACCCATCTTTTTCGTGAAAAAGAAGGAGGGGACTCTGAGACCCTGTATTGACTACCGGGAACTGAATAAGATAACCATCCGGAACCGGTATCCGTTACCGTTGATTCCTGAGCTATTGGAGAGGGTCCAACAGGCAAAAATATTCACCAAATTAGACCTCCGTGGGGCATATAATCTGCTTCGTATACGTCCCGGAGACGAGTGGAAGACCGCGTTCCGATGTCGGTACGGACATTTTGAGTACCTAGTGATGCCTTTTGGACTTTGTAACGCTCCCGCGGCATTTCAACATCTAGTTAACGATATTTTTAGGGATATCATGGACCAATTCATGGTGATCTATCTGGACGATATCCTAATCTTTTCTGATTCTCTACAGGAACACCAGGAGCACGTCAAGACTGTACTTACCCGTCTGAGGGAAAACCACCTGTACATTAAACTGGAGAAATGCGAGTTCCACTGCTCACAAATACAATTCTTAGGTTATGTCATCTCTCCTCAGGGACTGAACATGGAATCTAGCAAGATACAAGCCATTCTAGACTGGCCGGAACCGGGAAACATCAAAGAGGTACAACGCTTTGTCGGTTTTGCCAACTTTTACCGACGCTTTATCCGTAACTTTTCAGAGATTGTTCGTCCCATCACTCTGTTAACCAAGAAAGGACAGAAGTTTGTGTGGTCCGCCCAGGCCCAGGAAGCATTCCATCGTCTCAAGGTATGTTTTACCTCAGCGCCAATATTAGTACATCCGAATCCCGCACTTCCCTTTATCGTGGAGGTCGACGCTTCCGACTATGCATTAGGGGCCATTCTTTCTCAAAGGACCGGGGACAAGAGTCTCTTGCATCCGTGTGCCTTCTTTTCCCGCCGGTTGTCCCCTGCAGAAAGGAACTATGACATTGCGGACAAGGAATTATTGGCGATTATTTCCGCTTTCAAGGAATGGAGACACCACTTACAGGGAGCCGCGCAGCAAGTGATAGTACTCACAGATCATCGTAATCTGGAATTTCTTAAGTCTGCCAGGTGCCTGTCTCCACGGCAAGCCCGTTGGAGCCTATTTCTTAACCAATTCAATTTTATCGTTACATACCGTCCAGGTTCACGTAATGGGAAAGCCGATGCCTTGTCCCGAATCCACGCCGTGGACTCCGTGCCTGGAACCCCGTCTCAGACCGTGTTATCGGATGCCAATTTCGTTGGAGTAATCCAGGACCAGGACTTGTGGAAGGACATCAAGCTGGCCTATGATGGTGACGTATTTCTTGCTGCCCCCCCGAATGATGTAACTCTTGTTCTTCGGAATGGTGTGTGGTTGAGAGAGCGACGCATTTATGTCCCGGAGGCCGTAAGACTTCGGGTTCTCAAGTTGGTCCATGACTCCGTGTTGGCTGGTCATAGGGGGGTACAGAAGACACAGGAATTTCTGAGCCGTTTTTTCTGGTGGCCTACCTGTTTAAAGGATGTGAAGGACTATGTCCACTCATGTGTGGTTTGTGCCCGGTGCAAGGTCCCTCGTGTGGCTCCTACGGGACTCCTCCAACCGTTACCCGTGCCATCTCGCCCTTGGGGGTCTATCTCCATGGATTTTATTGTGGAGTTGCCAGTCTCAGGCGGGCACAATACCATTTTAGTGGTGGTGGATCGATTGACTAAAGCTGCTCACTTCATTCCGTGTACCGGTCTTCCCTCAGCCGCAGAGACAGTGGATTTGATTATCCAGAACGTATTCCGATTGCATGGGGTACCAGACGAGATCATCTCTGACCGGGGCGTGCAGTTCACGTCTAGATTCTGGAAGGGGTTTTGTACGGCACTCCAGATTGATGTCTGTTTGTCTTCTGCATACCATCCTCAGACAAATGGGCAAACCGAACGGACGAATCAAACCCTGGAACAATACCTCCGATGTTATGTCAGCCATCTCCAAGACGATTGGTTGAAGATGCTTCCGTTGGCGGAGTTCTCATATAACAACACTCAGAGCAGCTCCACTAAGGTAACGCCCTTTTTCGCTAACCTGGGTTACCATCCGACTGTTTTGCCTAGGTCACCGGTTGCGGTTTCGGTGCCAGCGGTGGAGGACAGATTGACAGAACTACGACAAAATCTGGAGGTTCTGAAGGACACTGTGGCTACGGCCCAGGAGCGTTACAAGAGGTCGGCAGACACTCACCGGAAACCGGCACCCATGTACAAGGTAGGGGACTCTGTATGGTTATCCACCAAAAACCTGAGATTGGGTGTTCCTTCGCAGAAGCTGGGACAAAAATTCATCGGTCCGTTTAAGATCACCGGGATCGTGAGCCCTGTGGCCTGTCGGCTACGGTTACCGCACCATCTAAAGGTACACCCGGTCTTTCATGTGTCTCTCCTCAAACCCGTTTCCCCTAATACGTTTCATGGTCGTGTTGTGCCTCCTCCTCCGCCTGTGATGGTCGACGGCGAGGAGCAGTTCGTGGTTGAGGACATTATTGACTCCCGGCTCCATCGTCGTCGGCTTCAGTATCTGGTACGTTGGCAGGGGTACGCCCCCGAGGACGATTCCTGGGAACCGGTGGGTAACATTCGGGCACCCCGGAAGATTGCTCAGTTTCATCAACGTTTCCCGGACAAGCCAGGCCCTGATCCGTCCTGAGGCCGTCTCTGGGGGGGGGAGTAATGTCAGGTTTCCAGGTTTTCCAGTTCTCTTTTGAATGAGCTTGCCCTCGGTTAACATGGAGTTTACTGTTCTGTTGCCCTACTTCCTGTCCAGCTGCTTAAAAGGCCGCCTCTAAGCCTAGTCCAGTGCCTGAGTATACTGCTTGCTGTGTGCTCCTGCTTTGCTGCTGCTAATCCTGATTGCCTTTGGATCCTCCTAAAGACTACCGACCGACCGACTCTGGACCTTACCCGGTTTCTCAAAGCTGTGCCCGGATTCCGTCTGCCATCTTCGGTCAGCACTCTGCCCGGTTCTCTCTGGTTCGTAACCACTCTGGACAATCATCCCGTACGGACACTCCTGGACTTTTACCGCTTGCCCCTTGTGTCCCGGCTGCTGCGCATTTAGGCCTTCCGGGGTGATTGCCGGACAGTCCCTGTATAGGGGTTCGCTCTGGTGGTCTCCCTGGGGGAGTCCGGTGCGTGGCCCCGGGAATTCCCTCCGCTCCGTTTCGGGAAGGTATTTTGTGTATTTGTACTGCTGTGTTTTCCGTTGTGTATCTACCGTGGTTACATATTATAAAACATCTTGTACTAAGAACTCGTCTCTGATTGTCATTGCCCTACGCTATCGAAATCCTCAGAACATATATAAGTATTACAGGGAGCAGCATGTTAGGAAAAACTGGTTTAGTCCCTTCCAATACTGGCCACAGCAGCTTCAGATCCAGAACCTCCGCCAGATAGGACTCCGGGGATCTAGAATGGCTTATCTGTGTCTAGGACCTTAAGTACTTGAACTGTCCTTCAACGTAATACAAATTTAGGTCCGGAGCACCATACCCCAAGAGCTTTGGGCCGCTTTGATAAATTGGAGTTTAGGTCTAGCTGTGCCCCATGTGAAAATAATCATCATGAAGTCCAATGACCTAAAGAAAGAGTGGGGGATCCACACAAAAATATTCTGGGTAATATATGGGTAATATATGGGCACTTAGGTTGCACTATCATCTTAATTAAATTGATCCTGCCCGCTACCGAGAGAGGGAGGGAGCTCCATCCTTTGAATTTATCTTTAAATACAGGAAGCAAAAGGGAGACATTAGAGGCTATCAACTCCATTGAAGATCTAGACAGGAAAACTCCCAGGTATTTGAATTGGCTTACCACTTGATTCTGTGCATGCTGGAGCCCAGCAGATGGTCTCTGCCATGGGATATGAAAAGTGTATAGGATTTGGTCCAGTTTATTACCAGGCCTGAAAAATCTCCAAACCTGTCAATCAACTCTATGGCCCTCGGGATCGAAGAGTCAGGGGATAAGGCAAAGAAAAGCAGATTGTCTGCATAAAATGCCAATCTCTCCTCCCCTAACCCAGACCGCACACCAGCATACAGGGGATCTCCCCAAATACGCAATGCCAGGGGTTCAATCACCAGGGCAAACAAAAGAGGGGACAAGGGGCAGCCCTGTCGTGTACCTCTACCCAATCGAAAAGTATCCGATAAATCTCCATTCAACTGGATATTAGCTCTAGGACACTTGTATACTTGTATAACAATTTGATCCATTGTAAAAAAAATAGCTCCCAAACTCTCGCAAGACTACGTATAGGTATGGCTGTTCAATAGAATCAAAGGCCTTGGCTGCATCTAAAGACACCAAGGCCCAATCCCTCTCCTCCCTATCTCCCGTCTGCAGGACTATCTGTGCCCTCCTCAATTTATCCAAAGTGCTCCTACCTGGTATGAACCTCGCTTGATCTTTGTGGATAATGACGTCTATTACTTTATTCAATCTATTAGCAAGGACTTTGGTAAGTAGTTTGTAATCTGAATTTAATAAAGAGATGGGCCGATATGAGTCACAGTCCAGATCCTTGTCCGGTTTCAAGATCAATACTATGGTCGCTTCGTAGAAGGAGTCTGGCAAACACCCCACCCAAAATGAAACATTATAAAGATTCAATAGGGTGGGAAGAATTTTTGCACTATACTGAGAAAACATTTCAATAGGGAGTCCATCCGGCCCTGACGTCTTTCCCTTTTTCATCTCTGATAGTGCCTTCTCCAGTTCTTCTAAGCTAATATCAGGGTCCAACATAGCTGCCTGTTCGGAGGAAAACTTAGGGAAGTTGAGGGAGCTCAGATAATCTTGACTGGTCTCACTATCATGACATAGCCGAGATTCATAGAGTTCCTCATAGAACATGGCGAAGGTCTGCACAATCTGATCATTAGTGGCAACAATATTCCCCTGTGATATTTTAAGTATAACAGGGAGCTATTATTTTGGTGGACTAGAAATGCAAGGAGGCTACTCGATTGGTTCCCCTGCTCAAAATATCTGTTTGGTAAAAAAGATGTTTCTTTTACTTTTGTTCTGCAGGAATTGTAGATACCGTCTACCCGCTTGTAGCCAGGAACAACGCTTAGTATCCAACGGGTAGTCCACAAACTCCCTCTCCCTAGACATACAACTATGTGCGAGCTCAGTCTCCTCCATGGCCACCTCCCTTTTAATGTATGATATGGTGGAGTGTCAGCAATCCCTTAAATATGCCTTAAATGCATCCCAAAACATCGAATGATTATCTCCAATTTAATTCTCTAACATAAAGACGTTTATTTGATCCAGAATTCGGACATTAGGGACAACCACCAAGAGTTAATGCGACGTGTGGATCTATGTAGCACCGCATCTCCCCATTTAAGCTGCACAGATATAGGGGAGTGATCAGACACTGCCCGGATCAGATGGCTAATATTAACCCTTTCACGACCGGCCGATTTTTCGCTTTCCGTTTTTTTTTTTCGCCATTCTTTTTCTGAGAGACGTAACTTTTTTATTTTTCAGTCAATATGGTCATGTGAGGGCTCATTTTTTGCGGAACGAGCTGTACTTTTAAATGAAACCATCAGTTTTACCATATTGTGTACTAGAAAATGGCAAAAAAATTCCAAATGCTGAAAAATTGCAAAAAAAGTGCGATAGCACTATGGTTTTTGAGATATTTTATTCACTGTGTTCACTATATGGTAAAACTGATGTGTGGGTGTGATGCCTCAGGTCAGAGCGAGTTCGTAGACACCAAACATGTATAGGTTTACTTTTATATAAGGGGTTAAAAAAAAATCGGAAGTTTGTCCGAAAAAAGTGGCGCACGTTTTACGCCATATTCCGTGACCCGTAGCGTTCTCATTTTTCGGGATCTTAGGCTCAATGACGGCTTATTTTTTGCGTCTCGAGCTGACGTTTTTAACGGTACCATTTTTGCGCAGATGCTACGTTTTGATCGCCTCTTATTGCATTTTGCGCAAAAGTTGTGGCGACAAAAAAATGTCGTTTTGGCGTTTGGAATTTTTTTGCCGCTACGCCGTTTACTGATCAGATTAATTGATTTTATATTTTGATAGATCGGGCGTTTCTGAACGCGGCGATACCAAATGTGTGTATATTTTTTATTTTTTTAACCCTTTAATTTTCAATGGGGCGAATGGGGGGTGATTTGAACTTTTAGGTTTTTTTGTTTTTTTTTAATTTTTTAAAACTTATTTTTTAACTTTTTTTTTTTATTTTACTAGTCCCCCTAGGGGGCTATTGCGATCAGCATTCCGATCGCTCTGCAGTATCTGCTGATCACAGCTGGAAGGCTGTAAACAGCAGATACGCTGTCTTTCTCTTTTGCTGTGCCCCGGGCACAGCGAAAGTGAAACCAATTCATGTGTAGTACAGGAGTCATCACATGACCCTGTACTACCATGACAACTATCGGGAGTCACGTGATCGCGTCACGTGACTTCCGGTTTCGGCGGTAAGTAAAACTTTACCGCGATTGCGCTTATAATGGCGCTGTCATGTATTGACAGCGCCATATAAGGGGTTAATCGGCACGAGCAGATAACGATTCTGCTCGTGCCTAGCAGGCACACATCTCAGCTGTGAAAATCAGCTGAGATGTGTGCCGATCGCGGCATGCTGCCGCCGGAGGACCGCGGGCAGTAAGATTATGTCATTTAGGACGTAATTTTACGGCCCGCGGTCGTTAAGGGGTTAAAGGAGTTGTCCGACATAAACTCAAAAATTTTTGTTAAGCTAATCTGTGCTGTATTGTCATATAAACCACGCCTACATTGTTATTTTTTTGTTTTCTAACTTTTGTTCCTCTTGAATTCACCCTTTATTCTCTGCAGCTTCTTGTCTACATTCAGCTCCAGCAAACTGACCACTTCCTGTGCTAAACCTCCCAGTCAGAGCTGGCCCCGCCCGGCCTCAGTGTCCAGCCCCTCCCCAGTGTCCAGCCTCGCCCCCTGCACACACATTCCATGTCAGTATTCAGCCTCAGCACTGACCTGTTATCACTACAGCATTGCAAATAACAGCCCCACATCAGGCTCTGCACCCCACACCACTTCGGGCTCTGCACCCCACACCACATCGAGCTCTGCACCACACACCACATCGGGCTCTGCACCACACACCACATCGGGCTCTGCACCACACACCACATCGGGCTCTGCACCACCACCACATTGGACTCTGCACACCACACGCACACATATGGCTCTGCACACCACACACACACACATATGGCTCTGCACCACACACACGCACATATGGTTCTGCACCACACACACGCACATCGGACTCAGCACCGCATGCGCACATCGGACTCTGCACCGCACATGCACATCGGGCTCTGAACCGCACACGCACCACATCGGGCTCTGCACACCACATGCACATCGGGCTCTGCACCGCACACGCACATATGGCTCTGCATACCACACGCACCACATCGGGCTCTGCACCGCACACGCACATCTGGCTCTGCACACCACATGAACATCGGGCTCTGCACCGCACACACACATATGGCTCTGCATACCACACGCACATCGGACTCTGCACCGCACACGCACATCGGGCTCTGCACCGCACACGCACATCAGGCTCTGCACCGCACACGCACATCAGGCTCTGCACCGCACACGCACATCAGGCTCTGCACCGCACACGCACATCGGGCTCTACACCGCACACGCACATATGGCTCTGCACACCACACGCACACATATGGCTCTGCACCACACACACACACATATGGCTCTGCACCGCACACACACATATGGTTCTGCACCACACACATGCACATCGGGCTCTGCACCGCACACGCACATCGGGCTCTGCACCACACACGCACATCGGGCTCTGCACCGCACATGCACATCGGGCTCTGCACCGCACACACACACAGGGCTCTGCACCGCACACACACAGGGCTCTGCACTGCACACGCACACATATGGCTCTGCACCGCACACACACACACACACATATGGCTCTGTACCGCACACGGCGCTCTGCACCGACCCTCCCCCCCATGCCCATCCCCATAGGGAACACATGTAGGGAGTACATACCCATCCTCGGTCCCCGCGCTCCTGCACGTTCGCACGCTGTCTGTGCTCTGGCCATATCAGCACAGTAGTGACGTCACCGCTGTGCTGAAGAGAGCACAGACAGCGGGGCAGTGATGAGAAGCAGCGCTGCGCTGTTTCTCATCAGCGCTTTCAAATGTACCGGCATCTATGATCTGTGATGCCGGTATATTTGAATGTGCGATCCTGAGCAGGGGGCCCGGTGCTGGCGCTGACACCACAGCAGCCGCCACCAGGCCCCTCCCCCAGGTCACGGACCCCACAGCAGTGCAGGGGGAGGTTGCGGGGAGAGTACAGGTACGGGGGAATGTGTGGGAGGGTGCAGGGAAGGGGGCGGGGCTCATCGCACTGTACAGCCCAGCAGAGCGGCAACATGCTGTTCCAGATTTGCATGTCAACATGGCCCTGCCCATGTTGACATGAAATGACCGGAAGCAGCAAAATCGCGGTAGGAGCGGTTGTGTCGCCCTGGGCAAGCCAGGGGACACAGGTCACACACCACTACACCCCACACTCCAGGTAGGCACATCACAGCTAACCACAAATCCTTGTTGCCTTCCTCCAGGGGTTGATGATGCACACCAGTGGGTGGGCCAGGCGGTTGGCTCCGCCCACCAAGGGGCTCACAACTCTGGAGGCAGGAAGAAACCAGGCAGATGAGTCCAGGAGGAGGAAGTGGAAGGAGTGGAGGAGTAGTCTAGACAGGGCTAAAGTAAACAACTAAGTGAAAGTGAAGGAAGGAAAGTAGTAAAGGTGGAAAAGCAAGTAAAGTGACAGAAGAGAAAGACAGCCTGAAGGGTCCAGCTTTGTGAGGGCCAGAACAGCAAGGTCAGCAACGGCGGTGACTGTCTGGAGGGGGACCGTTTGGAAGTTCCTGGAAGGACCCCGTTGGCTGTGTGCCCGGTGGTCTGGAGCAGTGTTCCGAAGGACAGTCAGCACCAGGGCAGGGGCCTCTCGGACCCCGTCAAGGCTAGGAGTCGCCAAATTTGCCGAATCCGTCAGTGAAGGGGACGTAGATCCCCCAACAACCAAGTCCCGATTGACGGCAACAGCCCAACCATTACAGGGGAGACAACGCCACCGCCAGGGCACCAGTTTCCCCAGGGCCAGCGCCTGCGGGCAAAGTGTAGAGCTCCTCCGGCCCAGATTGCAGTCGGGGAGCGGGTAACCGGAGGGAATCCACCGCTACCATCAGACAACACAGGTGCAAGGAAGAGAGACGTCACCGTCACCTACTGGGAGTGCAGGTGCAGCCGTCTGTGGGACCGTCCTACCAGCCGTTGGTTTACCGTACAAACTGTGTCCGTGTCTCAGGCTGAGTGAGTACCACAGTGCCGCAAGGCACAGCGCTGCCCCCGCGTCCCTGCGCCCACCAGGCCCCGCACCTCCTTCTCCACCACCGGGCCCCGGGATCACCAACCCCTACCCACGGAGGGGCAACACAACACCTGGCTGCTCCGCATCACCATCCCCGGGACCCCCGAATTGAGCAGCGGTGGTGAAATCACCACAACCGTGGGTGGCGTCACGAACTATAACAAATCCCCCACACCCAACCACAAACAACCCCCCTTTCACTCACGGGCGAGGAGTGTCGCTCGAGAAAACCCCGGTATCCAGCCCACAGCTCGAGCCACCACTGAGCAGCTGCCGGACCCGAGCAGAAGGGGTGAGTGTAGTGTGCCGACACCCTCCTCCCCGCCCGCGACAACTTGGCGTCACGAACAGGATCTTACCGCTCTGCCGTCAGGTAGAGGTGCGCCTTGTTACCGCCGGAGGCATCCGGCAGAAAAATTTCAGAAGCCGCCATCTTTGGCGCGAAAAGTTCCCGCTCGAGCGTCTTCTCGAGCAGTAGAGGCGCGAAGGCCAAAACCCCGCCCCGAGAGAGGAGGGACCGGAAAGAGCTAAGGGGGACGCGATGGCGGCCGGCCGCATGTAGCTGCGGCTATAAAAGCAGGGACGCCAGGACTCTGCCAACATTTGGTTCCTGGAGAGGCCGCCGCAGCGATGCACCGACCCGTTACCCCTGTTACTGGTAGCGGAGCCCGCAGCGCCTGTTGGGGAGGACCCAGACCTGGGGTCCCCAGGCCTCATCTTTGTCACCACCATGCCACCGGCCCCGGCAGTCCGCCCGGCCGCGACGGAGATGACGACGGCTCCGGCAGTCCGCCCGGCCGCAACGGCAGCGAAGTACCGGTCCCGTTGACCAATTTGGGGCTGTTCCTGGACTGGGGTCAAGGGGTGCTGCCTGGGTTTTAGGGGCAGCACCAAGGCTAGGTTCTTTGGGTGGGTGACTGAAGGACCCGTTACACAGTTATTATTAAAAGTGTTATTTGTTGTTGCAATGTTGAAGCAATGTGTATCCCGCTGTGGGAAGATTGAAAATGTTTACAATGTTTTATTCTTTTCCAGTTTAATAAAATGTCGGTGCCTAGCCGGCCCGAGGACGGGCCGTGTTTTACCAGGGGGGTGTGTGACGCCCTGGCACAGCCAGGTTGTCACATAAAGAGTTAATCCTCCTTGGTAATATGATCTCACACCGGTGCAGCCAGACAAGCACAGCCCCAGTGTAAGGGAAAAGCAGAGGAGAGGGGAGGGGCTGGAGCAGAGAGTGTGGAGAGGTCAGAGAGAACAGAGGTCTGGAGTTCAGCTCCCGGCTGGGAGTGAAGCGTTCTCCAAGAGGGCCGGGGCAGGCCGTAGTGAGGAAGGGGCCAGAACAGGTAGCCGGAGCTGGGCGGTGGCCCCTCGGTACCTGGGTACCCGGATCACTACAGGGGAGTAGATTCCCCGTCCCCGGCTGAGGAGAAAGTGGAAGAGAGAGGAGAGAAAGGCACTTGGCTGCAGGGAAGGAAACAACAAGGGCTGCTGCACCGTGTGTGGGACTCTAACACCCCCGTACCGGAGGCCGCGGACACCGGCAATTCTTAGTTCACCAGTGACTCCGTGTGACTTTCTTGTGAGTACACCCGTGCCCTCGGGCACCACACTGCAGCGCTGCGCCCTGACCCCTGCTTACCCCATCACTGGGCCCCGGGACAACCAACCCCCCTACCCACGGAGGGGACATAACAACTACGCTGCTCCCTGTCATCGCTCCCGGGATCCCCTTCCAGAGCAGCGGTGGTGTTCCACCATCACCACAACCGTGGGTGGCGTCACGGACAATCTCCCCTAACAAAACCCCTTTTACTGTGGAGCCTGGGATCACAGACCGGGTCACGCCATCGTGATACCCACAGAAGTGACTCAGTGGCCCGGATCTGAGTACCCCTGGTCCCCGGGCGAAACACGGTCACATGACCACTCTGAGCCGGGGGAGAGGGGCTGACAGCAGGGCAGGTAAGTGCTCTCTATCTACTTACCTGCCCCAATGTAGCCCAATAGGGTAATAAAAAAAAAGTCAAAAGAAGCCAGATAACCCCTTTAAGGATCAGCGAGCAGGTCCTGGTGTTCCCACACATGTAATCAATTTGAGATACGGAATACTTACCAGGGGTATAAATTCTTTCAAAACTGGATTGTGAAGTCACCACATATCCACGCAACCGGTATCCTGTAGGAAATCGGCCAGTTTAGTGGGAGGTATCCGTGGAATCGCAGAAGTATGCAACCCAAATCTATCCAACTCAGGATTATGTATCAAGTTGAAATCATCCATACGTACTGTATAAGTAAAGCTTGCGGGAATTGTGAGGCAAATTTTATTGCTTCATACAGCAACGAGAGATCAGCCAAAGGCCATCATGATATTATTAATATATGCCTGAATGAAAATATATCTGCCCTCTGAATCCTCTTGAATTCTACCCGCTTCCCATCTCACCAACCTATGAACCGGCACTGAAACACCCCGGGAGAATGATGCTTGGACTGAGTGAGATGACCACTGGATCCAAGGCTTGCTGATAAGTTTTTCAGTGTCTGGGTGTGTGACACCCTGGCAAAACCAGGGTGTCACAGACCTGCAGAAATCCAGCAAAGTGCAGGTCATTCTCCTCCTTTGTAACCTGATCCCACACCAGTGCAGCAGGACAGACCCCCTTCCCCCCCCCATCAGTGTAAGAGCTAAACAGAGCAGGAGGGGAGGGGCTGGGGCAGTGTGAGTTTGGAGTGTGAATAGAGTAGACCAGGAGAGGATAGCTCCTGGCTGTTATAAGGAAGGGAAGTGTGAGGAAGTTCGCATTGGCTTCACTGCCTGTGCGGCTAGAGGAAATGAAGTTGCCATCCGTGGTGCTTTTGCCAAGTAAAGCATTCGGGCTGAAGAAAAACAGAGATTGGCAGCACTCTGCGGTGACCAAAAACTTCTTTATTTTCTTATGCTGACAAAAGAGACGGACATGAGGGAGTGGAGGGAGCGGAGCACGAGGACGACGGTACCGTTTCGCACCTTTAGGGGTGCTTTCACGGGTCCATACAAAGAAAACCTGAGTATTAACCACTTATATAAGGTGTTCCTGACTCACGTGTTGATTAAAAGCTAATTAAAAAAAACATTCACATCATGTAACTAACATTTACTAGAATAGAATTGTTATCAACATGCAAATACAAAAATATAATATATTCTAAAGAGAATTTAGCCAGACTATAATATAAGAATCAAGTTTATAATGTGTTCATTGAGATACTCATTGGTGTGCAGCCTCTCCACAACGACCTATATGTTGCCATGTCATAGATATAATGGTATTTAATTTTAATTTTATTTTTACTAAAGGTGCTATCGCACCAATGAGGATCATCATCTATCAAAAACATTGGTTCATTTTTTTGTTCATTTTTTGATTAATTTTTGTATTTTTATATTTCATTATTTTGATTTCATTTTTTTTATTTCATTTTTTTGACAGGAGTCCTGTTTCTATATTTTCAATAACCGTTTGAAGGGTATATTAAAGCCCAATTTCTATATTACCGTTTAACGGTCTGATCGAAATGGAAAATTATATCACCTATTATATGTGTCCAATATTGGACTAATGAATTAACAGATATCTTGTATTTGATATTATTTCATTTTATTATTTATATGAAATTCTATGGTCATAGTATGGCCAGCATCAAGGGGTGACCCGGATCACTGCAGGGGGAGTGGGCTCCCCGTTCCCGATTGAGGAAGGAGAAAGAAGCATCTGGCTGCAAAACAAGAACAGGATCCTGCTGTACTGCATGTGGGACCCTAAGCACCCTCCGCACCTAAGGCTGTGGACTCCGGCAGTTTCTAGTTTACCAGTGACTCTGTGTGGTTTACTTGTGAGTACAATAGTGCCATCAGGCACTGCAACGCAGCACTGCGCCCAGCAGCCCTCCTCCCCATTCGCCACCGGGCCCCGGGATCACCAACCCCTACCCACGGAGGGGGAACCAACATCCTAGCTGCTCCCTGCCATCGCTCCCAGGATCCCCGTCACCAGCAGCGGTGGTGCCCATTTGTTAAAAGCAGTAAAATTAATACATCTAGTGATCAAATATTTTATAGTAGGACATATAAGTTCATAGTTCTGTTTATGTTGGAGGGCATAGTTTATTAATAAAGTTTTTATAAGGAATAAGTATTAAAATATCCGTATTGAATATACATAAGTGCTGACATGGAAGGATATTTATATATTCTTCTGGAAGCTTCTAGAAGATTATGTCATATGGAACTATGTTCAACTAAAACACCCTATATGGACTGAGCAGTTGGTATATAACACACGATGGAGGGGGCTATTGCTCGCTCCTACACGTTGTCAGCTGTCAGAAGGCTCGAGGCTGCAAGATGAACATATGCTGTCCAGCCTACGGTATATCCCCTGCCTTGCCATTCAGAACCCAAGGAGAGATGGATGAAGAATTCCCATTGATCAGTATGGACTAAATGAACTCTTTTTTACGTAAGCTGACAAAGTATATTATTTTTCCTTTCTGTAACTGAACCCTGGCAACCATTTTTAAATAGATAAAATACATTTATTTTTTACATTTTTGAAGTCCTTTCTTTCATGCGCTTTTACGTATTTGAAGAAAAATATATTTAAGAGTATATTTTTTAACATTTGGTGAGCCAGCCATTCGTGATTTTTTTACATTTTTTGTTGTTCCTTCACTTTGCATAAGGGGGAGAGAGACATCACAGACATATGCCTCCTGCAAAGTGACCGGGAATCGACAATTTATAAAAATCACGCAGAACCTAGGAAATACGTATAAGTCAAGTTGCATGAAAGTTTTTTTGATCTTTAAAGTCTTTATAAAGCCACAGAAGTTAACTTTTGATGTATTTTTTGAGCAAGAAAGACAAAGTCAGTCCATAAGAAGTATTGGACGTGCTGAGCAAGGTGAATCAAGTCTTACAGGATCATCCATCAGATCATCTGATCATTTCAGGTAAGAAAATGGATTTTATCTCTTCATATGTTAAGCAAAGTAAACTTCAGTTCACTTATTCAGATATTTCTAATGTGGAAGAGATTTGGTTACGCTTTTATGAGGAGTGTGAACTTGAGAATTCACGTGTAGAATGTGCAAGGTCTTTTAATAGAGAGAAACAGAAAATCAGAAATGTCTGTCATTTAGTCTATGATTTTCACAAGTTAATCATAGAAAAATGTAAAAATGGTGGAAATAGACAACCTGAATTGTCAGGAAAGTCAGTGATAGAGAAATCTAAAGACTGCTTAGAACCTGGAATGTCAGTCAGTGATATTGTGAATTCTGACTGTAATGTTGGAAATGATAAATCAGATTTTGACTGTAATTCAAATCAGAATTTTGATAATGGCGGCAGACACGTGCTACATAATCAAGGTGATTTTCAGGACACTGGGAAAGAAGCAGGAAATGACGTAGAGAAGCCAGAAGGGGGAGGAGCCAGAGTGGGACACGTGCAGAAAGGACACGTGCAGAGAGAAAATGGCGACGATCAGTTTCTAAAAATAGAACAGGCTAAGTTAGGAATTAAACTTAGAAAGAGTCTATTGGACATATGCAAAATAATTCCCGCATATAATCCTAAAATACATGTTTGCAGAAATTCAGAGATATTTGAAAGTTCCATTGAGAAGTTAAATTTAACCAATAGTGAGACGAATCAGTTATTCCGTATGTGGATACCTCAGCATTTCTTTAGACAATTGGCATTAAAAAAGTCTTCTGACAATGAGACATTTGATTGTTCAAATGATAACGATATCATAAGGCTGAAAAATCTCATCTTCTGTGCAAGTAATGAATCTGATCCAAATTATGAGATGTTGAAGGAATTACAAATTGAACAGAATGAGAGTACGTTCTCATTTATGTCCGTTTTTGAACGTTTGTATAGGGCGGTCATTCCAAATGTAAGATTGGATGTAATGATACTTTTATTCATCAAGAAATTTAATTTCCTTGATAATGCAGCTTGTGCGGTGGCAGTAAATAAAAAGTCCCTATTCGAATGTACGACATTTATTGATTTTGTTAGAAAAAGTCAATCAAAACAGAAATTAATTAATTCTGAAAAACCAACACGAAAAAGGGAGAGTTTCTGTGAAAAACCAACAGTGTCTCCCAGATCCAGATATTTCTGTGACAGGATATATGAAATTCGAAGGAAAATGCATACGTGTTACAAACCATACAATCCACCCCAATTTTTATCATCTAAAAATCTTTTTCCACAGGAAAAACCCTTGTCTCCAGTGAAGGGATTGGTCACTGGGAGTGAGGATCCCAGACAAATGATGAGTAAAAGCTTTGAAAGACAGAAACAGGTGTCTTGTGGAGATCCTCTCCCTGGGTTAGAATTTGATAGCCAGCGGCAGCTGGGAGACGTTCTTTCTCATTTAAGAGAAAAACTTGAATTACATAAGTTCAGAGATTCCTATAAGTTTAAAATGAATCTAATAAATCGAATCTTTGAAGAAAAATTTAGGTTTGGTCTTCAGCTAAATAAAGTGGATTTCTGGGTAAATTAATTTTATTGTTTGATAAATATGTTTATTCATATACAGTGAATCTATGCATATATATATATATATATATTAAAGGTAGTGATAGTAAATCAAGGTCATATTTTCATTTAGTAAAATGATAGTTTAATGTTATAAATTAATAATTTGATCTCTGTATATGAATAATAATATTTAAAATAATAAGAGAAAGTAACAGATTTTAAGTGTTTCATTTTTATCATAAATATGATAATTTTATTCTTTTATTTCCCTCAGAATTTATCAGTAAAGCAGATTGAAGAAGTATTAATTTTTTTATTTATACATTTGTTCTTGTCCTCAATCAGGTAACATATATTTTATTGGGTAAGGTTAATCGCGAAAGCACGATTAATAATAATTATTATTTTCTCAGGTACCAATTGCCAGAGAACTATTACTTTAACGTTTCTTTTATGAATATACATACATCTTCTTTAGAGTTATTAGAAATGTAATCTGAGCTTTGGAGTGTAGTAAAACTGCTTGCTGTTTTGGAATGGTGCTCTTTGCACGTAACCAGAGCACGTGACTTGGTACTAAAGCTAATAATAAATGTTTGTTCTATGGTCAAATGTACAGTATGTAATACATTGGAATTTGTATTTTTTCGAGAAGTACTTCAAATTAGAAACATAATTTTTGAAATGCGCATAGAATAATTGGAAAAAAGGGATATGTGTCTGTCAGTTTCTATGTAGAAGTATATGTTAAAGAACCATGACAGTCTTGTGTGCATAGATGTGTCTATGAATGATTGATTGTCTGAGCAGCTGCAGATGTCAAGTACTTTGGATCCAGAAAAAAAAAAAAGGGAATTTTTGTTTTAACTTCAAGGTTATAATATATGTATGTATACTTTTAGAATAAATAAGTTATAGTACATAAGTATAAATAATGAAGGAATTTATTCCGGGTATATCTTATTCTTAGACATATTTCTTTAATATAAAGATGTTAGGATCTTTTGTGTTAAGTCACTTCTTTTACTGATACATAGATTGGTAATAATTTTTCTTTTCAAATATGGAAGTGATATTTCTAATATGGTCTTGAAGATATACAACACAAATTTTAATTTAATTTAATCTAAACATATTAATTTTTATAATATCATATTTTATGATATTGAAAGGGAGAGGCTTGGTCTCAATCACACATTTTATATTTGATAAATATATGTGTTTACAGGATACTTTAATAATTAATATTTCAAGTACAAAGGAAGAATTGGGAATAAAAAAAATATATATTTGAAGTATATCATAATGCATTTATATACTAAGAGAAGTGTATTATTTGCAAGGTTACATGACTTAATTATTTTTATAGGTTACTGATATGATAGGTATGGAAATCCTATAAGATATTGGTAACATTAAGGTTATGTATTATTGAAGATATAGGTGTTATATACTTAGAAGGTTTTATTTGTATTCCAATTTTTATTTTTATTCCGATTTTCATTTTTCCTTTTATTCCTATTTTTTATATTGATTATTATTTTAATATTCACATTTTTAATCAAAATCTTAATTCTACAATTTTTATTTTTTCTTCAGATTTTAAATACCTCAATTGAGAAAACACTTCAATATTTAGTTCAGTAATATCTAATATAAGAATATTACTTTATTAAATATGAATCATATTAAAAGGGAAAAGTTCCATTTCTTGGAAGAAAAGAATACTTCCTTCATCAATATATACAATTGTCTACTTCCTAGTAATACATTATTTTTATATTAGTATGTTAACACAATAAGGATGAGATATTACTTATAGTTACACATTTTCTTATAGTAGGTTATTTAATAAATAATGGACAAATCAAATAAATTAAATTAGAATAATAAAGATGGAAGATCGAGGTACATCTAGGTTTACCTTCCTATATTTACAAATAATATATATTATATTTTTAATCAATAATAATTTATAATGGGTATTATTGTGTTTTGATGGAATCATCCAGTCTTTTCTAAAAGGTTATTTGCTTTGGTTTATAATTTTACAAATGATCTAACTAAAAAGCCACATTGTTGCCTTTCATATTTATAATATGATACATGTTATAGGTACACATTATATTATTTCATATTTTATATTATATTTTGGTTACATTCAACACATTGCCACCTATGGGTTTGGAAGGGTAATGCACCAATGACAAAAAGGTCATTACATGAGAATACTATTGTCTATACCATTATGCAGTATTATTACATCATTCTAAGTATCAATTATATTAATACTTCTACGATAATAATAATGACATGGTATTATAGTATTAGAGTTATGATACGCTGTGACATTTATTAGTGATAGTTATTGCCATATTTGGTATTTAGATTATGGAATGAAGTCTTCAATCAAGATTACAAAAGATAAAAAGACTTTATAATTTTCCTAAAGTTAAAAGGGATTCTGCAAAAAGGTCCAAAAGGTAACATCTCAAATAAGACTGTTACATACAAAATACACTTACCGTGTTTGCACCTCAGAAACACAGTGATCTCATGGTTCCAGGATGGACAATGACACATGGTCTGTGCATTGAGATCTCACTGCAGTTACTAAGAAGAGCAATGACGTGTTAAAGTTAACCCCTGTCGTGCTGACCAAGAACGTCTTAACATCTGTTCCAGGATTTGACAACAGGCAGCATGGAGGATAAAGGTGACTAATGTAAATTACACTGTACAGACATCAAAGACTTCTGCTATTCTTCTACACTCATGAACTGTGGTTTATCAACATTGGCTATGGACTTTGTAATAAAGAATAAAGTTTATGGACTTGATCTAACAATGATAAACACAATACGGGACTGTTTAAATTGGTAACCATTCATTTTTATCAAAGGATTTATTTCTAAGAGACTGTGTTTATGCCGGATTACATCGGAGATAAGAAGACATCAACTCAGAGGACATCATATGGTGACCGGATTTGGTTTTTTGCATTTCTTTTTAGGTCTAGCGAAGTATAGTTATATATTTTTATATGATTGATCAGTCACGGCCTATCATAACAGGAATCCACATTATTATATTATTGAACTTACAACATGAATAATGCAAATTAATTATTATTCATCATTATTATTGATATTAATCCATTATCACCAAATAAGGAAAGAAGATTTGTTATTTTAATGATGTATTAATTAATTTTCGGGGTTACTCCACCCGCTTCAAGGGGGGATTGTTAAAAGCACTAAAATTAATACATCTAGTTATCAAATATTTTATAGTAGGACATATAAGTTCATAGTTCTTTTTATGTTGGAGGGCATAGTTTATTAATAAAGTTTTTATAAGGAATAAGTATTAAAATATCCGTATTGAATATACATAAGTGCTGACATGGAAGGATATTTATATATTCTTCTGGAAGCTTCTAGAAGATTATGTCATATGGAACTATGTTCAACTAAAACACCCTATATGGACTGAGCAGTTGGTATATAACACACGATGGAGGGGGCTATTGCTCGCTCCTACACGTTGTCAGCTGTCAGAAGGCTCGAGGCTGCAAGATGAACATATGCTGTCCAGCCTACGGTATATCCCCTGCCTTGCCATTCAGAACCCAAGGAGAGATGGATGAAGAATTCCCATTGATCAGTATGGACTAAATGAACTCTTTTTTACGTAAGCTGACAAAGTATATTATTTTTCCTTTCTGTAACTGAACCCTGGCAACCATTTTTAAATAGATAAAATACATTTATTTTTTACATTTTTGAAGTCCTTTCTTTCATGCGCTTTTACGTATTTGAAGAAAAATATATTTAAAAGTATATTTTTTAACACCATTATCACCACGAACCGTGGGTGGCGTCACGAACTATCTCCCCAAACCAACCACCCCCCTTTTCACTCGTTGGCGAGGATCGCTGCTCGAGTCCCGGGTCCGGCCCACCGCTCGAGCCACCGAGCAGCAGCAGCCCCGGACCCGAGCACAGCGAGCGCGGCCCCTCCAACCGCGACAGGTGCAGGTGGGTTTTCTGTAGACAAATCATATATGGGGGTTGGCTTCTTTATATGGGAGAATACCGCATTTCGCTTCTTAGGGGTACCCAGTCCCCTTACATTCCAAGATTGTTTCTTTAGTGTCATAGGTCCAAAACTAATACTTATTTAATATTTAATATTTAAACAGAACTAAAATGTGACTGGTCTGAATCACACAAGCTTCGTGCGAGGCAACAGTGAGGGTTTGCAACGTAATATATATGTGATGTACAAAAGGCAACAGGGAGTAATCCAAAAGAGGTGCCCTCCCCACCACAGAAAACAGGCCCAGCCATCAGTGACTGATCATACACATAACTCATGTGAGCACCCAGCTTAGCCATCACTAAACGTGAAAGCGGTACAGGATCTAGCTCTGATAGATTTACATAAAAGTATACAATCGGCTCTATCAAGCATATGGTAGAAGTTAACCAATATGTAACCATATAATACCTATATGACATAGGTATAAAAGGAGAGAGGGGAAAAAAAGAGGGAATTAAAAATTAAAGTGGGGGGGAACAGGGGGGATGAGAAGGAAGTGGGGGGGAAGGAACAGAGGGAGCAGAAGCCACGGAGACAGATAGGAAAAAGTAAGGAAAGGAGAAGGCAAAATAGGAAGGAGCATGTAATAGGTTTAGAGAAGAGGAAGGTGAGACAGCAAAAGCAGCAGAAGTATTTAACAGTAACTGCGAAAACACTAAACTTTTTTAGGCCTCAACCAGCACCAACAACGAGGAAGGACAGGATAACTCCAGTCTCAGATCTCCAAGGCGACTCCATCCTCCAACCAAAGTACGTCAGTCCCCGGAGCAGTCTCACAGCAGGGGAATAAATCAGAATCCCACACCAGTGATCATATCAGTGCTTCTTAGCAGCACCGCAGGTGTTTAGGCATAGGAGAAGAAAAGAACAGGGTTCTGTCCTCATAGATGACCCGTAACTGGGCAGGGAATGTCATAGAATATGAAATCTGCAGCTACCAAGATGCTTCTTGATATGGACAAATGCAGCTCTGGTTTCCTGCAGGGCAGCTGAAAAATCGGTGAATATGGAGACCGTCCCGTCGTTATAAGTGATGGGCCCCTTGCGTCGCGCCACTCCAACAAACGCATCCCTGCCCCGGCTGCTTAGAATCAGAATAAGAGCAAGGAATGGTTGTGGGGTGGCTTAAAATAAAAGGGGACGTATTTGTAAGGGATTTGCCTAAACTGTCTGTGACGCCACCCACGGTGTGTGGTGAAGTCTGGCACCACTGCTGCTGTTGTGGGGCACCCAGGGGCGATGGGATGGCAGCTGGATGTTAACCCCTCCGTGGATAGGGATGGAAGCCCCGGGGCCCAGTGTCTCTATGCCGAGGATGGTGACTGCAGGGGCCGGCGCGCCCGGTCAGACCGGAGGATGTTAGTTTACTCATGATTAAATGAATCACACATGTCCAATGGTAAACCAAGGTGCTGGTGGCTGGTGTATGGCAGACAGGAGCTGCGTCGAGACCTACTTTGAGGTGTGCTCCTGCTCTTTGCCACTCTCCTCCATAGCCACATCTCCCACAGCTCTCTCCCTCTCACCGCTTACAGCAGGGGATCCAGCGCCATTTTGGCTGGTAGGCCGAGCAAACTTTCAGAACTTCTCTGCCGCTGTGCTCTGCTTCCTTCGGTACATTACCGGGCTCTGTACAGTCCTAGGGACAAGGGAAGTTGGATAGAAGTGCTGGGTCCCGATTTCGGCAGGATTAAAGGCTGGAAACTGTGCTAGGAAGCAGAGCCTCTCGTAGATGCATCTGCTCATGCTCATGCCGGCTGCAAGCTACGTCACCCCCCAAATTTAAGTCCACTTTAACCCCTTCACGACCATGGACGGATATTTCCGTCATGGAGTGTGTCCCGTTAAGCCCCGCCCTCAGCCTCAGGCAGGCGGCGTTGATCGTCACACATATCAGCTGTTTTCAACAGCTGACATGTGTGCCTGCATGTTACGAGTGGAATCGCATTCCACCCGCAACATTAACCCCTTACATCTCGCTGCCAAAGTCTGGCAGCGAGATCTATATGCGCGCGGCCATTTTTTTTACTTACTGCCGCCCCCACCGGAAGTCACGTGAGTGATCACGTGACTTTCGGTGGTTGCTATCGTAGCACAGGGTCATGTGATGACGCCTGCAGCTATGATGTTTCACTTTCGTTTTCCCTCGGCCCCGAGCAGAGGGAAACAGGAAGTGACTGTATCTGCTGTTTACAGCTGTAATAATGTGATCAGCAGATAGATAAGAGCGATCGGATTGCTGATCGCTATAGCCTCCTAGGGGAAGTAGTAAAATAAACAAAAAGTTAAAAAAAAGTTTTAAAAAATAAAAAAAATAAAAAAACCCTAAAAGTTCAAATCACTTTCCCCTTATTGAAAATTAAAGGGTTAAAAAATAAATAAATATACACATATTTGGTATCGCCGTGTTCAGAAATGCCCGATCTATCAAAATATAAAATCAATTAATCTGATTGGTAAACGGCGTAGTGGCAAAAAAATTCCAAACACCAAAATTACGTTTTTTGGTCGCCGCAAGTTTTACTCAAAATGCAATAACAGGTGATCAAAACGTAGCATCTGTGCAAAAATGGTACCATTAGAAACATCAGCTCGAAACGCAAAATATAAGCCGTCACTGAGCCATAGATCCCAAAAAATGAGAACGCTACGGGTTTCGGAAAATGGCGCAAAACGTACGCCACTTTTATTGGACAAGCTTGTGAATTTTCTTTAACCCCTTAGATACAAGTAAACCTATACATGTTTGGTGTCTATAAACTCACACTGACCTCAGACATCATATCCACACATCAGTTTTTCCATATAGTGAACACCGTGAATAAAACATCCCAAAAACTATTGTGCGATCACACTTTTTTGCAGTTTTTCCACACTTGGAATTTTTTTTGCTGTTTTCCAGTACACCATATGGTAATACTTATGGTTTCATTTAAAAGTACAACTTGTCCCGCAAAAACAAGCCCTCATATGGCAAGATTGACGGAAAAATAAAAAAGTTACGGCTCTCGGAAGAAGGGGAGCAAAAAACAAAAACGCAAAAACGGAACGTGCCCCGGGGCTGAAGGGGTTAATATCAGAATTCAATTTACATGAAGAAAATACAGAACCAATATTTCGGCTTATATTCAGCCATTCTCAAGGTTTTTGTTATTTGTGTATGAAAGAAATACAAAAATTATATAATATTCTGGATAAAATAATAAAAAGAGAACAGGAAAGAAATGCAGCAAATTGCACAGGAATTGTGTAAACAAATAATATGTGGACATAGAAAACATCAAGATAATGGGACATGACAATGTAGTGCCCCTGAGCTACTCAGGACACTAATAGGTACTGCATCCTCACAAGGATGCAGGGCCTACCTCCTGGGACCGCAATACCAGTGCCAGTAACACCTACACACACTAAAATCCTAGTTCCCACGACACACCAGGGGGCATGGAATAGTCAGACACTGTGGGATGGCCACCTAGAGGGCGGAGCCAGACCAGGGGACTAGACAGCCTGATGCGAGTGGACAAGAAAAAACAGTCGGACAGTGGAGGAGAGTGAGGTGCCTTGAGCTGGGTCGTGTAATAGTGACCCGGGGGCACAGGAGAGTGGTTGCCAGGGCAAGTACACCCGAGTACCGCTGAGACCAGAGCACTGACAGGGCACAGGGCCCTAGGTCAGGCGACAGTTTAATACAGTCTGGCAAATACCTGCACAGTGAGGGGACTGTCACGGACCGCACTGACCCACAGATCCGGAGGCACCATCAGTAAAGCAAGGATCAGGGTTCGGGACACAGACCAGCCCTACATGGTCCACACTGCCCACCGTACGGACAAGGAGACGGCCACAATAAGGGACAGTCGGGGCCCCAAAACCGCTTCAAGCTACGGGGACCTAAAACACACTGAGGGTGCCGGGGACAAAGCAACCAACTCATCAAGCTGGCACTGGAAATACAAGGACCTGAACCAGCCGTCCAAGGGTCCAAGAGTGAGTAGAGACTGTTAATTATTACCCCGGTGTGGCCTATCTTATTCCGGCATGTCCGCCATACAGATCCCTGGGCTCAGCCCTATCTGCGAAGAGCCTACAACCTCAGCTGCCATTACCACCAACCCTAGGGACAGCCAATCCAGCAGCGGCGGTTCCATCATCCTAACCGCAACCCGCAGATAGCATCACACTAATGACTATAATTCTCCCTGTAAATATTCCCCTTTTAAAAAGCCCCAAGGGCACGGGACCAGGCAGCGGCCACCAAAGTGCCATTCCCCTGTGATACACAACCCAGGATAGAGTACCCCATTCCCTGGGCGACACAATACAAAAATGGTGTGATCATCAGGTTGTAGAGACAAATATGTCAAAAGGGGCCCGTAGCAAACTAGTACATGAACAGGGTCCTTAATAATGGAAAACATAGGCACAGAAGCAAACAAATTATGCAGGTTTGTACAGGTACAATAAATAAAAAACAAATAAAAAACATATACCTTGATTCACAAATGCTTATACACATGTGTAATATGCGGCATGACAAAGTCAAGTTGTGGCTAAGAATGAACATGTCAATAATCAGTAAGATAATGTGAGAGAATACAATTTGTTTTGTTCATATAGAAACCATCTTGTCTTTATAGCTGAATGATGTCAGAAAGCTCAGCAAACACTGATGGGCGGGGAAGTTTCACACTTCTACACACACCCCTGATGCTCTTATTGGTGCATAGTTATTTCTTTGTTTGGGATACTATATAAACTGGTAACATGATGTAATAAACCAAAAACTCTTAGTACACCACAGAGTGTGTGTGCTATATTGATTCCCAAGTGCTTATTAATTTGGAGTTCCAATGGCATAGGAGTGTATTTCACTCACAATAACAATGCAATAATTCACAAAAGATGTTATAGTGACAGTCTACAGTCATATGAAAAAGTTTGGGCACCCCTATTAATGTTAACCTTTTTTCTTTATAACAATTTGGGTTTTTGCAACAGCTATTTCAGTTTCATATATCAAATAACTGATGGACTGAGTAATATTTCTGGATTGAAATAAGTGCAATCCGCATTTAAACAAAATTTGACTGGTGCAAAAGTATGGGCACCTCAACATAAAAGTGACATTAATATTTTGTAGATCCTCCTTTTGCAAAAATAACAGCCTCTAGTCGCTTCCTGTAGCTTTTAATGAGTTCCTGGATCCTGGATGAAGGTATATCTGACCATTCCTGTTTACAAAACAATTCCAGTTCAGTTAAGTTTGATTCGCCGAGCATGGACAGCATGATTCAAATCATCCAACAGATGTTCAATGATATTCAGGTCTGGGGACTGGGATGGCCATTCCAGAACATTGTAATTGTTCCTCTGCATGAATGCCTGAGTAGATTTGGAGTGGTGTTTTGGATCATTGTCTTGCTGAAATATCCATCCCCTGCGTAACTTCAACTTCGTCACTGATTCTTGCACATTATTGTCAACACAATACAATAATTGATACTGAGTTGAATCCATGTGACCTCAACTTTAACAAGATTCCCGGTGCCGGCATTGGCCACACAGCCCCAAAGCATGATGGAACCTCCACCAAATTTTACTGTGGGTAGCAAGTGCTTTTCTTGGAATGCCGTGTTTTTTTGCCTCCATGCATAACGCCTTTTTGTATGACCAAACAACTCAATCTTTGTTTCATCAGTCCACAGGACCTTCTTCCAAAATGTAACTGGATTGTCCAAATGTGCTTTTGCATACCTCAGGCGACTCTGTTTGTGGCGTGCTTGCAGAAATGGCTTCTTTTGCATCACTCTCCCATACAGCTTCTCCTTGTGCAACGTGCGATGTATTGTTGACCGATGCACATTGACACCATCTGCAGCAAGATGATGCTGCAGGTCTTTGGAGGTCTGTTCTCACCATTCTTCTTCTCTGCCTTTCTGATATTTTTCTTGGCCTGCCACTTCTGGGCTTAACAAGAACTGTACCTGTGTTCTTCCATTTCCTTACTATGTTCCTCACAGTGGAAACTGACAGTTTAAATCTCTGAGACAACTTTTTGTATCCTTCCCCTGAACAACTATGTTGAATAATCTTTGTTTTCAGATCATTTGAGAGTTGTTTTGAGGAGCCCATGATGCCACTCTTCATAGGAGATTCAAATAGTAGAACAACTTGCAAGTGGCCACCTTAAATACCTTTTCTCATGATTGGATACACCTGCCTATGAAGTTCAAAGCTCATTGAGGTTACAAAACCAATTTAGTGCTTTAGTAAGTCAGTAAAAAGTAGTTAGGAGTGTTCAAATCCAGAAATTGATAAGGGTGGCCATACTTTTGTACTGGTCAAATTTTGTTTAAATGCGGATTGCACATTTTCTGTTAGTACAATAAACCTCATTTCAATCCAGAAATATTACTCAGTCCATCAGTTATTAGATATATGAAACTGAAATAGCTGTTGCAAAAACCCAAATTGTTATAAAGAAAAAAGGTTAACATTAATAGGGGTGCCCAAACTTTTTCATATGACTGCATATAAAGATGTAATGTAAGAATAAACAAGTACCGCTAATGTCGCACCAATGGTGTATAGATGGATTTTAATTAGATAAATTGAATTCCATAGCATGAGATGTTGTTATGGACTGTGATGAAGCATATGTAAAACAAAAAAAAAAGAGGTGGATTAATAATAGTACTGCAGATCTAGTCATATGCCATAGGAGCAGAGACTAATCGCGCTGTGGAGTGAGGAGCGCTATGTGGAGAGCGTCATTAAGGCCGGTCGGTGGGTGACATCACATCCTGTAGTAGTGTGCTGTGAAGGCCAGTACACATGCGTGAGTGTGCCGCCCCTGCAGCGGTCGAACCGCTCAGATCTGTGGGTGATTACTCGTGGCTCGAGGGGGTCTCCGGACTGGGGGCTTGGGACCACACTCGAATAAAGAAGGGGCTCTTTACAGGGGAGATATAGTTCGTGACGCTACCCGTGGTGTACGGTAATTAAGAGTACCACCGCTGCCATTGGGAGTGCCCGGGGTGATGGAGGACAGCAAGATGACGTTACCATCCACGGATAGGGACAGGTCCCAGGACTCGGTGGGATGCCGTGGGATGCAGGGATCACTCAGGTACTCACTCAGTCAATAAGCAGGCGCTGACAACCGGGTAAACCAAATCTCGGGGTATCACTGACGCTTGAGGGGAGCTCGTCCGGGTCCTGTCCCCTATGGTGTAGCCTGGTGATCCGTGACCTGCCTCATGGCACTAAGTTTAACTTCAACATGGTGGCCCAGTAGTCTGAAACTTGCCGGGCCCCGCTCCCCACTGTGGATAAGTGTGGGAGCTTGCTCTCAGGGCTCACGCTTGGGATTTTCTGGACCGTTTGTTTGGAAGGCCCTATCCCCCTCGTTGCGCTAATGCCCCGATTGTGGAGCGGATGAGAACAGATCATAATGGCTCCGTTCTCCTCAGGTTAATTGCTGGGTTGCCTGAATCTTCTCCCCGACCTAGGGTCCGTGTACCCCACCGTGCCTTTGGTCCCGGACCAGTGATAGTGCCAGACTGCTGACTGTCCTCCTTGACAGGTCCAGGCACCTAGCCGCAATCCCCTGCGACCGGGGGTCCAACTCCTCTAGGTCCAGACCACCGTCTGCAACCTAGACAGCTTTTCCTGGGAGCCACCACTCCCAACCTCCTCTCACTCTCACTCCTAACTACTCACTACACTCCTCACCTCCCCTCCCTGACCCCCAGGTGGGTGACTCTATTCCATTCAAGCCGTCCACTGGTGTGCCTGGTGGGTGTGGTGCAGTGTGTATCTAGGATTTGATTTGCTGTTGTAGGCAACACCAATAAGTTAGGGATCCAGAACCATGAGGGACTTGGAATACTGCACGGAAGGGCATTTTGTGCAGTACCCTGTGACGACCTGATAGTCCAGTCAATTGCTTATTTTGTCTTTCTACGCAGTACATTCTGCTCTTTTCTCTGTTCTATGTAGAGACTGCAAGTCTGTTGCCCCTGCATAAATCATTCCCCTCTTCAACTCCTGACCCAGCTGCTCCCCTCTTCCTATCTTCCATTGACATTTGCAGTGGCTTTCTGTTTCTACATGGAGCTTAGAAGTAATCAGCTAGTCAGTTTTAAATCACTTGATGCAATAGACCTAATGGAAAACAGAAGAAATAACTGTCACAGGTGTGTTATGGTTGACAGTGTCCTGTGGTGTCCGGCTCTAGAAGGTTGCTGCCTTTGGCTACAAAAACTGCTTCCTGACATTCTATTATTCATTCTGTGGTGTAAATAGAATCCTGTGTGTCTTCTCTGTTGGATGTTAATCCTCTTCCTTTTAGGACCCTGCGGATATCCTCATCTCTCTGCTGAGCTAAGTTTCTCCAGTGGGTATTACATGCTTTCTTTGAAGCTCCTTTCCCCCTCTTCCAGTGACTGAGGTATCCAATATGGCGTCAACTTTTTCTGCCCAGTATTCAATAGCCCATCCCAAACACCTGATGACAGGAGTAGCAGGGGAGATCGCCTCACTATAGCATCTTCTGTGGGACAAGTTGGGTTCACACGAACAGAACTCGAGTGCCTGGACATTGGGATTGGAGATGCAGTGGGTACCTTGCTGGCTGCGTGGGATAGTCTCGCTACTCCTGAGATGAAGGGTCGTATACCCGCATCGCAGACACTGAGGTGCGTCCCCTGTGATCAAGACAGGTTCCAGTACAGATGAGCCTGGGCTCTCCTTTGTATCCGCTAGGTCTGGAGTGTGTGTCGCCTGTGAACTCTCTGGGTTCCCCAGAGGAGGATCTTTTTCTACGAGGTTGTGTCCTTCTTTCCCTGGGCACACAGAGAGGTATGTACAAGATGATCCCTCTTAGGCTGGACTCACACTAGCATATGGCATCCAATGCAAGAGCATCGGATGCGATATGCTAATGACCCCCGGCTCAGGCTCTGCTGCGAATGTCAGCCAAGTGTCATGTGACTGTGACCCGATCCTGTAATCGGATCACAGCTGCAAAGCTGAGAGCGGGCGCTGTGGAGGAGAGTGAGGGGTTAATCCCCCCATCTCCTCCATTGTCAGCCTGTGCGTATATCGCATTGCACTTGGATAACATCCAAGTGCAGTCTGATGTTTCTCTCGCACCCATCTACTTGAATGGGTGCGAGGGATACGGCTCTAGCAGAAAATCGCAGTATGCTGTCACTTTTCTTGCATCCAGAATCTGTATATGAGAAAAGCTGACTAACTGCTGTCCCTCATTGAGTAACATTGGTCATTTTCTCGCATTGCATTTGTCTGATTTTCACGCTCGTGTGAGCGTACCCTTAGTGTGGGACAATCCAAGACAACATCCATATAAGAGCCATCCCTACAAGATGAGATATGGAGAACTATATCTCTAGACTGGAATCCTCATATAAGCATACCTCCCAACTTTTAAAGAAGGAAAAGAGGGACAAGCATGGACACGCAGGCAGCCGGCGGGCCTCCAGCATGGACACGCAGGCAGCCGGCGGGCCTCCAGCATGGACACGCAGGCAGCCGGCGGCCTCCAGCATGGACACGCAGGCAGCCGGCGGGCCTCCAGCATGGACACGCAGGCAGCCGGCGGGCCTCCAGCATGGACACGCAGGCAGCCGGCGGGCCTCCACCATGGACACGCAGGCAGCCGGCGGGCCTCCAGCAGGGACACGCAGGCAGCCGGCGGGCCTCCAGCATGAACACGCAGGCAGCCGGCGGGCCTCCAGCAGGGACACGCAGGCAGCCGGCGGGCCTCCAGCAGGGACACGCAGGCAGCCGGCGGGCCTCCAGCAGGGACACGCAGGCAGCCGGCGGGCCTCCAGCACGGACACGCAGGCAGCCGGCGGGCCTCCAGCACGGACACGCAGGCAGCCGGCGGGCCTCCAGCACGGACACGCAGGCAGCCGGCGGGCCTCCAGCAGGGACACGCAGGCAGCCGGCGGGCCTCCAGCACGGACACGCAGGCAGCCGGCGGGCCTCCAGCACGGACACGCAGGCAGCCGGCGGGCCTCCAGCACGGACACGCAGGCAGCCGGCGGGCCTCCAGCGCGGACACGCAGGCAGCCGGCGGGCCTCCAGCGCGGACACGCAGGCAGCCGGCGGGCCTCCAGCGCGGACACGCAGGCAGCCACAGTGAGGCGGTCGATCGCCCGCACAGTGAGGCGGCCGGTCGCCTTCACAGACAGGCGGCCGGCCGCCCGCACAGACAGGCGGCGGGGGGCGCCCGCACAGACAGGCGGCCGGTCGCCTTCACAGACAGGCGGCCGGCCGCCCGCCTTCACAGACAGGCGGCGGGGGGCGCCCGCGCAGACAGGCGGCGGGGGGGCGCCCGCACAGAAAGGCGGCGGCCGGCCGCCCGCACAGTGAGGCGGCGGGCTGCCCGTACAGAGAGGCGGCTGTCCGCCCGCAGAGACAGGCGGCCGTCCGCCCGCAGAGACAGGCGGCCGTCCGCCCGCAGAGACAGGCGGCCATCTGCCCGCAGAGACAGGCGGCCGACCGCACAGAGGCGGCGGGCCGACCGCACAGAGAGGCGGCGGGCCGACCGCACAGAGAGGCGGCCGTCCGCCCGCAGAGACAGGCGGCCGTCCGCCCGCAGAGACAGGCGGCCTTCCGCCCGCAGAGACAGGTGGCCGTCCGCCCGCAGAGAGAGGCGGCCGGCCGACCGCACAGAGAGGCGGCCGTCCGCCCGCAGAGACAGGCGGCCGTCCGCCCGCAGAGACAGGCGGCCTTCCGCCCGCAGAGACAGGCGGCCGTCCGCCCGCAGAGAGAGGCGGCCGGCCGACCGCACAGAGAGGCGGCCGGCCGACCGCACAGAGAGGCGGCCGGCCGACCGCACAGAGAGGCGGCCGTCCGCCCGCAGAGACAGGCGGCCGTCCGCCCGCAGAGACAGGCGGCCGTCCGCCCGCAGAGACAGGCGGCCGTCCGCCCGCAGAGACAGGCGGCCGTCCGCCCGCAGAGACAGGCGGCCGTCCGCCCGCAGAGACAGGCGGCCGTCCGCCCGCAGAGACAGGCGGCCGTCCGCCCGCAGAGACAGGCGGCCGGCCGACCGCAGAGACAGGTGACCGGCCGACCGCACAGAGAGGCTCCGGCCGGGGGGGGGGGGAGGGAGGGGAATCAGCGCTGGGGAGATTATGTTTACATACCTTAGCAGCAGCACAGAGCAGTTTCGGGCAGCGCGCTCCTCTCTGTTATGCCACATCACGTGTTAGGATGGTAGGAGGGAAAAGCAGGGAGGCGGGGAGAGAGTGGGTGGGCGGAGCCCGGGAGACGGCCGTCCCGCCCGTGGCAACGGGACAAACAATGCAAAGCGTGATAGTCCCGCTGTATCCGGGACGGTTGGGAGGTATGATATAAGGCTCATATAAGGCTGACTCTACCACCTTGAGAATGGAGATGCAATAATTAAGCGAAATGGTTTCTTCTCCAGAGAATCACACAGCTTCCATTGCACAACAATACGCTATTCATGAGCAAACTATTCTTACTCTTTTCAGCTGTAATGCCTGACTGATCTTATGGATGATACTGAAAGTAGAGAAAAGTGTAATAAGATGGTAAAACATTTATACTTAGATGAGGCTCTACGCCATCTTTTCAACTCATTTCTAGGTTTGCCCCTTTATAGTGGGTTGGAACTGGACAGAGCATACAGATCCTTATGTCCCCGACCAGCGAATGTGACAAAGCTGGGTTCTCAAATAGAAACAGAAAGAAAGTATTCTAAATAAAACTCAAAAGATGGACTCTGCTCCACAAGGAGTTCCCTGTCCAGCTTATGCATGACTTATTGTGTCACCAACTACAAAACAGAGGGCTTTGAGACCACTTCTAGATTCTTTGAAACAGTGGAACATTCTTTACTTCTGGTGATTTCCATTCCGTCTCCAGGTTCGTCACTTTGGATCCTTGCATTTTTTTTTGTGACCCTATGGATATACCTGCCTTCACCTCAGATCTTAAGAGCCCTTCTGTATCCATGTCATCCATAGACTGACTGTGCTTTCCTGGTCCTAAATTGGATGATATCCCACAGCCAGAGACAACCAAGATGTAAACCCAGAGGTGAATTCAGAGGATGGAGTGGCAAGGAACTCCTTCTCTACCAGACTGAACTTTCTCCTTCTTTGCTTTTTTCTGTTTATTCTTCCATTCTTAGTCATCTGACCAGGTCATGGGAGCGGGGTCAAAGTCTAAAGGGATGTCCATAGTATTCCACAAATAATTAACATTTTCTCTTATTGACGAATAATTTTTCTTCAACTAAAAATTGCAAATTCAGTCTGTACAATAGTTAATTGGTACCTTCTGAACAGGGAACTTCCCTCTCTGATTTTGTAGAAGGACAATTTGATTACAGGTGGAGATTTCAATTTAACTTTAAACCTTTTAACCCTAGAACGCGCAACCATAGAAATCTACCATAGAAAACAAGTAACCTAGCAGGCCTACGAGGCCCCAGGTATGCGTTCTAGGGTTAATGGATTCTTCATCTGGACAGGTTTCTGTTCCACTGAGACAACTTTGCTTTTTGAAAAGGGTCCTTCATGCCCTCCAGCTGAGACATCTGGTGCTTTTTAAATCCACAAGGTAAACACTACACATATTTTTCACCTGCCCACAATTCATACAGCAGCATAAACTTCTTACTGTTGAGTCATCATGCTTTTATGTGGCAGCCATTGGCAGCGATTGGAGATTTTCTGTGGTCAAATCATGCCCCAGTTTTTCTCTTTCATTGTCCCTTCCTTCTCTTATCAAATGGTCCTGAACATGGAGAGTGAACAACAATTTCTTTAAGGACACATTAAGACGACCGAAAAGTTTGTCCTGTTCAGTTCCTGTTTTTTTTGCGGCCCTACGCACAGGACCATCTTTTCAATGTCTTTTGTGTAGGATCAGATGGCAGAGGGAAGCACTTCTGTGTGCATCAGTTCCTACAAAAAAACACATCGGATACCGTATGTCCATTACGTTATTATTGAACATGTCCTATTCTGTTCCGTAATTGCGGACTGTGACACAATACAAGTGAATAAGTCCGCAAAATCCCCGGAAGCCACACGAAAGCACTTCCATGTGGCTTCCATCAGGTGTCCCTGCAGTCTGTGTCCCGCTCCCACTTCGCAGCTGTGTGTCAGCATCTGCGCGCAGAGCAGTGCGAGCAGCTGCGGGGATGACAAGCGCTGCCGTCAGGAGGTTAGTTAAGTTCATTGCTGTCATGAAGTCCGCTGTACTTCTGATGTCAGCGCTCATCACTGACTTCCATGTCCGCCGCGTTCTCACATCAAGTCTCGCAGGCAGCCTGAGACTGTGACTAGCGGTGACATCACAGGCCGCTCGCGATACTTCGTTTGTGAACGCAGCCAACAATGGAAGTTAGTGACGAGCGCTGACGTCAGGAGTGCAGCTGAGTTCATCACCCAAGTAATGTACCTAGCTAAACTCATGAAGTCAGTACTCGTCATGCCCTTCGGTGACCTGGGCTGACCTATTGATGTTAGCTCAGGTCACTGCACTGCTCTCCCAGTCAATGGGGAACATTCTGTTCTTCATTGACTGGGACAGTAAGTATGGTATGGATCATCGTGGGACCCCCTTATTGGATTATGCCGGTCCCGGATTTGATTTTTGTTTCCAATAAATTTGTGAAAGAGGGAATGTGTTGGAAAGTGTTTTTTCAAATAAAAACCTTTTTTTTTTTATTAGGGACTGGGTTAATGATGACGGATATCTGCTAGATGGCGTGACATTACTAACCCCAGGGCTTGATTCCAGGTGACATTACACTGTTGGTATCAACCCCATATATTACCTCGTTTGCCACTGCACCAGGGCAGTCGGGAAGAGCTAGGTAAAGTCCCGGGACTGTCGTATCTAATGGATGTGGCAATTCCGGGCGGCTCCTGGCTGATATTTTTTATGCTGGGGGGCGCTCAATAACGTGGTCTCCCCATCCTGACAATACCAGCCTCCAGCTGTGAGGCTTTATCTTGGCTGGGAATCAAAATTGGGGAAGACCTCACGCTGTTTTGGTTTTTTTTAAATTATTTATTTTACAGTACGATATAGACCCACTCACTGGCGGCTGTGATTGGAGCAGTCAGACAGTTGTCACTCAGCATGGGGGTGCATCTAACTGCAACCAATCACAGATGCCGGTGAGCGAGGGAAGCAGTGACTATGTATGAGCCTAATCAGCGGCCGGCTTGGGAGGAACAAAGAGCTGTAGCTGGAGCAGTGTGAGCCTTGACGGTGATCGGTGAGTATGTAGCGCTTGCTCCTACCCTTTTGCGCCAAATTCTGTTCCCAATAGATCTTATATGGGGACGAGCATCTGGCCAGACACCATGGACAATATGTAAAGCTCCTTCTAGGTTTTTTTGCAGTCCGCAAAAAAATACAAAACAGAAGCCACACTGATGACACACGGAGCGTATACAGAATGGAACGATTGTCACACGGATGTCACACAGATGCATCCGTGGAAAAATAGGACCATTTTTTGCGGACCGCAAAAACGGAACTGTCATGTGAATGTAGCCTAAGGGTAAAATTTGCACTTCAAATCTGAAGGATTCTATTGATTCCTTTAGTGAGGTGCATACCTTTTGATCAAACCTCAATTCCATTACAGTGGCAGACTGTAAAATGTATCATGAGAAGTGTCTTTAAAAAACATGGCTCCAGACTCAACTGGTGGAGGGCTCTAGAGGTTGATGAATTGCTGCATCAGATGTATACACTAGAAATGTAACACACACAATCACTTTCCCTAACTACCTTAGCAAATCTATAAAAAAAAAAGGAATGATCTGCGGGTAGATCAGAAATATCTACGGCATAGGAAAAAGGTCAAATGTTTGTTCTATGAAGCATCAGATAGGCGTGGGTCACTTCTCTCATGACTGCTTCATCTTCGTTCTTTGGCGACGTACATCCAGGCGTCAAGCGACATAATGGTAGGCAAAACTCAAACTAGAAATGTGTGAGAAAAAAAATTACTTTTTCCAACAAAATTTAGCTTTAGACCCAAATTTTTCATTTTCACAAGAGTAGCAAAAGAAAAATGGAACGTATAATTTGTTGTGCAATTTCTCCATACTACGCCGATACCCCAAATGTGGTGTAACACTACTGTTTGGCCGCCTACAGGGCTCTGAAGTCAAGGGGCACCATTTGACTTTTTGAACGAAAAATTGGCTGGAATTGTTAAATGGATTCCATGTCGTGTTTGGAGAGCCCCTGATATCCCTAACCAGTGGAAAAGGCCTCACAAGTAACCCCATTTTGGAAACTAGATCCCTTACGGAATTTATCTAGATGTTTAGTGAGAACCTTGAACCCCAGCTTGAGCTGTGAAAATAACATAACAAATGTTGTCTTTAACCTCAATTTTTTCATTTTTACTAGAGTAACAGGAGATAATAGACCATACAAATTATTGTGCAATTTCTCCTGGGTGCCCCAGTACCCATATGTAGTCAAAAACTATTTTTGAGGCACATTACAAAGTGAAAAAGGGAAGAAGCGCTATATTTGAGTTCAGATTTAGTTGCAATGGTTTGTGGGTGCCACGTCACATTGGCAGAGCCCCTAAGGTAAAGAACCTCTGAAATTCCCCCATAAGGAACCCCATTTTATAAACTAATGCCTTCAATTAATTCATCTAGGGGTGCAGTGAGCATATTGACACCACAGTTATGTAAAAAAATGTTATACTATTGGGTGGTAAAGAAAAAAATAATTAGATTTTTTTGCCACTAAAATGTTATTTTTTAACCCCAGATTTCCAATTTTCACTAGGGAAATAGGTAAAAAAGGTTCCATAATATGTTACACAATTTCTCTTGAACGTGGCAAAACCCCACTTCTAAATAACTATACTATACTGTTTGGCTGCACCGCAAGTCTCGGGAAGAAAGGAGCGCCATTTGAGTTTTGGAGCACAGATTTTCCTAGAATAGTTTGCAGACTCCATTTGCAGAGCCCCTAAATGCCAGAACAGCAGATCAAGTGACCACATTTTGGAAATTACAGCCCTATGGTAGTTCATCTATGGGTGTGGTGACAATTTAGCCTCTGGAAAACACACATGAAGTCAAATGCAGTGACTGCTGCAGAATTAAAAATTGCAAATAAGCCCTTGTAATGCCCTGTACATTGTAGTGCTCGTACTTTGCACCCAGCTTGTGCTTTTGGAGACACCCCCCCGTAAATTAAGCAGGGTCTTCTCACTACAATAATGCTAAACATATGGACATTAACTATGGATTAGGATGGAACATTGTGGAACATTGTGGTGCTCAGAAGGGAGGTGGAAGTTGCAAGTGCAGATTTTGCTGGATTTCTCTTTTAAAGGGGGAGCCATAGCACTTTTTCAGTGCCTTTGTGCAACCAATAACATGGAAGCTCCGTATATTTCCGTTAACAGATGACCTGAGCGGGGATTTGTGTTTTTGCTCAATGATGTTCATGTCTGGTGACTGGACTGGCCAGTCCTTGAGCACCTTGGTCTTCTTTGCCAGGAGGAACTTTGTTGTAGAGATGGATATATGAGATGGAGCACCATCCTGCTGCAGAATTTGACCCCTTTTATGATTGGGAATGTAAGGGGTAGCTAATACTTCTTCATATTTTAAGCTATTGATATTGCCTTCCACCTTTCAAATATTTCGCACACCCCCATACTGAATGTAACCCCAGACCATGATCTTTCCACCACCAAATGTAACTGTTTTCTGGATCCATACGGGTTCCAGTAGGTCTCCTGCAGTATTTGCGGCGGCTGTGGCATAATTCAACTGAAGATTCATCAGAGAAATCCACCTTCTGCCACTTTTCCAGCATCCATCTGTTTAGCAGGCTGTGGGACTTGGCAAATGCCACACGTTTTTTTAATTGCCTTTTGTGTAGTGCTGGCTTCTGGGCACGGATTCGACCATGGAGGCCATTTCGAGACAGAATCCTACACACTGTTCTAGTTGACACAGGGACTTTAGGTGACCAGGCCTTTTGGAGCTCTGCTGCAGTGGAAGAGGGGCTGGCTTTGGATTTTCTAACCAACAAACGTTCCTCCTGAGCATTTGTCTTGCGGGGTCTGCCAAACCTGGGCTTGTCAAACACATCTCTAGTCTCTTCAAATCTTTTTTTAATTCTTGTACTTGATGCTGAGACACATTAAAAGTGCCAGCCACCTCTGCAGTGGATCTGTTCTTCAGCCTCTTGATAATTAAGGCTTTGGTCACAGGGTGGATTTTTGGCATGTTGTCAGAGGTCAAGTTGTAATTCAACTGCAGGTCTGGGGTGCTGGGTTTCTTTTTATACACAACCACTAATTAACCGATCATTTAGTGAGCACAGGTGAGGATGTAAACTAGGATTGGGTGCATTATATGACAAGGCGACAAAACTTTTGTCTTGCTAAAATCTGACGGGTGTTCATTAAAGGATTTAATTACATAACATGGATAAGCGACAGAACTGTCAGGGACTGTGAGATATATATTATATATATATATATATATATATATATACATATATATATATATATACAGTTAGGTCCAGAAATATTTGGACAGTGACACAAGTTTTGTTATTTTAGCTGTTTACAAAAACATGTTCAGAAATACAATTATATATATAATATAGGCTGAAAGTGCACACTCCCAGCTGCAATATGAGAGTTTTCACATCCAAATCGGAGAAAGGGTTTAGGAATCATAGCTCTGTAATGCATAGCCTCCTCTTTTTCAAGGGACCAAAAGTAATTGGACAAGGGACTCTAAGGGCTGCAATTAACTCTGAAGGCGTCTCCCTCGTTAACCTGTAATCAATGAAGTAGTTAAAAGGTCTGGGGTTGATTACAGGTGTGTGGTTTTGCATTTGGAAGCTGTTGCTGTGACCAGACAACATGCGGTCTAAGGAACTCTCAATTGAGGTGAAGCAGAACATCCTGAGGCTGAAAAAAAAGAAAAAATCCATCAGAGAGATAGCAGACATGCTTGGAGTAGCAAAATCAACAGTCGGGTACATTCTGAGAAAAAAGGAATTGACTGGTGAGCTTGGGAACTCAAAAAGGCCTGGGCGTCCACGGATGACAACAGTGGTGGATGATCGCCGCATACTTTCTTTGGTGAAGAAGAACCCGTTCACAACATCAACTGAAGTCCAGAACACTCTCAGTGAAGTAGGTGTATCTGTCTCTAAGTCAACAGTAAAGAGAAGACTCCATGAAAGTAAATACAAAGGGTTCACATCTAGATGCAAACCATTCATCAATTCCAAAAATAGACAGGCCAGAGTTAAATTTGCTGAAAAACACCTCATGAAGCCAGCTCAGTTCTGGAAAAGTATTCTATGGACAAATGAGACAAAGATCAACCTGTACCAGAATGATGGGAAGAAAAAAGTTTGGAGAAGAAAGGGAACGGCACATGATCCAAGGCACACCACATCCTCTGTAAAACATGGTGGAGGCAACGTGATGGCATGGGCATGCATGGCTTTCAATGGCACTGGGTCACTTGTGTTTATTGATGACATAACAGCAGACAAGAGTAGCCGGATGAATTCTGAAGTGTACCGGGATATACTTTCAGCCCAGATTCAGCCAAATGCCGCAAAGTTGATCGGATGGCGCTTCATAGTACAGATGGATAATGACCCCAAGCATACAGCCAAAGCTACCCAGGAGTTTATGAGTGCAAAAAAGTGGAACATTCTGCAATGGCAAAGTCAATCACCAGATCTTAACCCAATTGAGCATGCATTTCACTTGCTCAAATCCAGACTTAAGACGGAAAGACCCACAAACAAGTAAGACCTGAAGGCTGCGGCTGTAAAGGCCTGGCAAAGCATTAAGAAGGAGGAAACCCAGCGTTTGGTGATGTCCATGGGTTCCAGACTTAAGGCAGTGATTGCCTCCAAAGGATTCGCAACAAAATATTGAAAATAAAAAATTTTTGTTTGGGTTTGGTTTATTTGTCCAATTACTTTTGACCTCCTAAAATGTGGAGTGTTTGTAAAGAAATGTGTACAATTCCTACAATTTCTATCAGATGTTTTTGTTCAAACCTTCAAATTAAACGTTACAATCTGCACTTGAATTCTGTTGTAGAGGTTTAATTTCAAATCCAATGTGGTGGCATGCAGAGCCCAACTCACGAAAATTGTGTCACTGTCCAAATATTTCTGGACCTAACTGTATGTGTATATATATATATATATATATATATATATATATATATATATATATATTTATTTATATTTATTTAGTGGGGGTTTTTTTAAGTTTGACTACTATCACCCTAAAAACACTTTTTTTTAAACAAAATCAAGTTTTTTTGCATCACCAAAATTTGAAGTCTATAGAGTTTTTTTTAATTCTTCTGACCTATGTGAGGGATGAATTGTAGTTTTTATTGGTACCACTTTGGGCCGAATACTATTTTTTAATCACTTTCTAATTTGCTTTTTGTAAGGCAGAATCACAAAGAAACGGCAATTCAGTAATGTTTATTTTTTACTCTGTTCACAATATCATAAAAATGATGACAGCTTTATTTTTTGGGTCAGTATGATTACAGCGATACGACATTCATATAGTTTTTTTTATATTTTGCTACTTTTACACCATTTAAAAGTATTTTATAGAAAAAAAGGAGCTATAGCTTTTTATTTTTTTTGCTGACAGAGCTTTATGGTGGCTTGATTTTTGCGGGACAAGATGCCGTTTTCAGCAGGATGAGTTGGAGTTTGTATTGGTACCATTGTGGGCCACATAATATTCTTTGATCGCTTTCTACTCTACTTTTTGTGAGGCAGAATCAAGAAGGAACAGCAATTTAGGAATTGTTTTGTTTTGGGGTTTTTTGTAAATCAAATTTTATTCATTTGAAAAAGGCATCTCCAAATCATGAAACATTTATGGACATCTATGAACATTTAAAGGGAGTTAAAGGGAGAAGAAAAAAAGGGAAAGAAGTAGAGTCTCGTCCGGATGACCACCCCAATCCAAGACAAGACCATCTGAAAAAGAATTCTACTGACAAGAAAAGAGTCAAGCAATCCGACCTCTATGAGTTCAGCCATTCAGCCATGTGCGGGGAATCCCAGAACATAACCTAGGGCGACCACATATCAAATACTTTGTCAGATCTACCAGAGGTCTGTTCTATCAAATCTTCCATCCTGAATATGTTGTTAATTTCCAACACCAGTTCAGCATGTGACGGAGACTTCTCCTGTCTCCAGTACCTTGGGGTCAGCCTCCTATCCGCAGACAATATATGTCTAAGTAAGCCATTCTTGTACCTGGAGACAGAAAACTCCACTAGGGATACCATTGCCAGCTCCAGTGTTGGCACCACAGAAAATACAGATAGCTTTTTGGCTAGATTAATGTCTCCCTCCCAAAAATGTTTTATTGGCAGACATGACCACCACACATGCAGATATGTGCCCTTCTCCTTTAGGAATCTCCAGCATATATCCGAGGCTAGAGGAAACATGGCGCCAATTGCCGTGGGGCACATGTACTATCTAGACGGTACCTTGTAATTTCTCTCCTGTGACACCGTACAAATGGAGGACTTGAGAATAAACTGATATATCTTGGCACACTCCTCCAGAGAGAAGCTTCTACCCAAGTCCCGTTCCCAACTAGTCAAGAAGGGAGGATTATCGCAGCTTGCCCCAAGCATGCCCTCCTGAAGCATCTTATACAGTAGTGACCCGGAATGGTCTGGAGAGTCCTGTCGGAGACACAGGTTCTCAAATGCGGTATGCGGGCGAAAAACAGCTTGGCGCGGCAGGGATCTAATTTTTTGGGGGTTTTTTTACGCCAATCATCGTGTCGTAAAAAAGTGATAAGGACTACTTTCTGTTCCTGCGCTGTGATGTGAGGGAGGAAGAAGGAGACCTCCAGCAGCCACTGTTTACAAAAGCGACTAAGAGAATCCAGACAGTGACCTGAATCTGACCTGGGAAAGCACCTGCACATAACAGCCACCGGTGCATGGATCGGTACCTGCTTTGTAGTGGAGGAACACCGCTTAAACCAGGAGCAGAGAGACACAAGGAGGCCAGAGCTGAGATAAACATGGCGTCAGGAGTGAGAAGGGAGGAGGGGGAAAGAGTGCGAGCAGCTGCAGCAGCGTCTGCTGAACTCTGACACAACCAGCCAGCACAATCAACAAGTCAGGCTGGAGGAGGGAGAAGGAATAGATTATGCCAGGTTGGCTAAAGAAGTAGCAGATAACCTGGCTACAGAGGTCAGAGAAGCACTCGCAGACACAATTAGGCTAGGTTCGCACACTGCGTCTTTTTGACGCTGCGTTTTTGTGCGTTTTTAGCCACCAAAAACGCACAAAAACGCACCTGCGTCGAAAAAACGCATCAAAAAACGCATGCGTTTTTGCCGCAATTTGGTGCGTTTTTGGCTGCGTTTTGCTGCGTTTTTGATCTCTGCGTTTTGCTGCGTTTTTCCAATGCATTGCATGGGTGGAAAACGCAGAAAAACGCAGGAAAGAACTGACATGTCCATTTTTTTTTTTAACTCAAAAACGCAGGTAAAAAAACCAGATGTGTGCGGACAGCAAAAATGAAAACTCATAGACTTTGCTGGGGAAGCAAAGTCCTGCAGTTTTGAGGCCAAAAACGCACCCGAAAAACGCGCAAAAACGCCGCGAAAAACACACTGTGCGCACATAGCCTAAAGAAAACTCTGGAAGGGCTGCAGGAGGATGTTGAGCAACATGATCTGAGGCTGGGAGAAGCTGAGCAGAGAATTTCTGAAGCTGAAGAGGCTCTGACAAGGCTGGAAGGTAGATTTAAAGATTTAGATGCAAACGCTCAGCAAATGAGGGATAAAATTGATGACCTGGAGAATAGACCAAGGAGAAGCAATTTAAGGCTACATGCGCACGCTGCATCTTTTTGTGTTCACAAACTGCAGCCAAAACGGCACCTTGTCAGAGAGTGCCTGGAAATGTCACAAAAAATGCTTGTAATTATAGGTGCGTTTTTGCTGCTTTTTCGGTGCGTTTTTGGTGCGTTTTTCACAACCTGCGTTTTTGCTGCGTTTTTGTGACAAATGTTGACAAAAACGCAGGAAGAATGAACATGGTGCATTTTTTTGTCACAAACTTTTGACAAATAAAACGCTGACAAATAAACTGCAATGTGCGCATAGAAAATCTGACTTCTCATAGACTTTGCTGGGAAGTCAGATGTCAGAAAGTTCTGACAAATAAACTGCAGCCAAAAACGCACCAAAAATGCAGCAAAAAAAAAAGCAGTGTGCGCATGTAGCCTAAGAATGGTGGGACTGCCAGAGACTGTAGTGGCAAAGCACTTGGACTCCATTTGTGAAAAAGAGTTGCCCCATGCCCTGGGTTTGACACCTTACTGCCGGGTGGAAAGAGCTCACAGAGTAGGGCCCATAAGAGAGCAAAGAGAGAGCCGCAATGTGGAAGATAATTAAACTAAAAAAGAGGATACAGATCCATATCATAACTTAATAGTACTTATTACAGCAGGTCTCACTGAGAATTGCATATACCCCAATAAGAGGAGAGCGCTGTTCCCAAAAGGGTCACAATAATATATCAAACACATTTACAAGTGTATAGTTTTTTTATTATATCTAAATATCATATTTTATATTTCAAGAAAATAACAATACATAGAGTGCTGGTGCTCACAGAGAATTAAAAGCCCCTACCCCATAAAAACATCCAGAACCAAACTGGTGCATTGTGGAACCAATATAATCAATAAATATATATAGCTGGGTATCAAAAATTCATGGAGAGACCCCCAATTACCACTCACAGCACACATAAAGTGCTAGTGCATTCACATCATGATATAGACCGCCAATAAAAGCCCAAAAAACCAATGGTTTGAATAGCAGCAGAATTAAATATTGAATACTCTATAGCATAAATATGTCACCATATAATTGCAGTTCAAATCATTATTGCGGTAAAGAGCTTTTGGCCACATGTCTGGGTAACCATTACAGTTACCGTTATAGCTGGAGGGTAAGGCAGAGGAGAAAAGTGATAATAATCCAGATTGGTGAACCACAACGCCCAGCACCTCGACGCGCGTTTCGCCTCTCGCTTCGTCAGGACCTCCTGAATACGCGCATAGAGTATTCAATATTTAATTCTGCTGCTATTCAAACCATTGGTTTTTTCGGCTCTTATTGGCGGTCTATATCATGATGTGAATGCACTAGCACTTTATGTATGCTGTGAGTGGTAATTGGGGGTCTCTCCATGAATTTTTGATACCCAGCTATATATATTTATTGATTATATTGGTTCCACAACGCACCAGTTTGGTTCTGGATGTTTTTATGGGGTAGGGGCTTTTAATTCTCTGTGAGCACCAGCACTCTATGTATTGTTATTTTCTTGAAATATAAAATATGATATTCAAATGTGGAAGATAATGCATCCATGCGAAATGATATGTCCAGAGCAAGGCAGGTGATAATCAAATATTTAGAATATAAAGACAAGGAAGAAATACTAAGAGCTTTTAGAAACAGAAAACAGGCTCTTCGTATACAAGGACATAAGATTTTGATATTTGGGGACAACTCGGCAGACGTTACAAAAAAAAAGAAAGGCTTTTAGTCATATTTGTACAGCCCTCTACCATAAAAATGTAAAATTCCAGCTATTATATCCGGCTATACTGAGAGTCGGCTATACTGAGAGTGAGAGAGGCAGATGGAACCACCACAACATACCGAGATCCGACAGAAGCAGAGAAAAGCATCTTTCAGGAAAAGAGTCCACGCCGGAAGGATCCAGAGGCAAAGAAGGGAACTCTTGCTGAATCAAATAAGGGAGGCTCTATGAGTGTCGCACCATCTATGTATCAAGGTCTGGAATGGAGTCGGGTGAGCAGCTGTCCAGCCAATCCCAAAGAAAAGAGACACCCTGGTCACTCAGTCGGAAAAAGAGGAGGGAGAGGCGGTCGGTCGTGAGCAGAACTGAAGATGCGGAGAAACAAGCGGGGATTGCTGAGCTGAGATGTCTGGTGACAAACAAGCCACAATTGTATAGAGACTATGCGATGATTACTATGACCTTAGGTTCTGTCCCCCCACCGTGCTATGGTTGGGGTTTTTCTCCCCTTTCCTTTTTTTTTCTTTTCTTCTTTCTCCTCTCCTCTTTCTCCTCTCCTTCCTTCATTCTTTCCTCAAAAAGTATTTGGGCCCATGGCCCACACCCCAACAAGAAGGCATGTGGGGTTTCCATTGCTTTTCACAAGACATTTCAGCCAACAGTTCTCGACACGCTCACTAGCCCGGAGGGACGCTGGCTATTTCTTAAAATATCTTTCCTGAATAATACTTATACAATCGCTAACATCTATTTCCCAAATCAGGACCAGGTATCCTTTGGAGTGGAGACTCTGGAGAAGCTGGCAGAGTTTGCGGGTGGCACCTGTATCATCTTGGGTGGAGATTTCAACCTTGTGATGGATCCAGCCATGGATTCGTCTTCTGGTAGGTCTGCAATCCCCCTCCTCGGCACTACGCAGATTAAAACGAGAACTAACATCCCTTAAACTAGTCGATCTTTGGAGGGTCTTACATCCCGGAGTCAGAGACTACAGTTTTCATTCCACAGTTCATAATAGCTACACCAGACTAGACCACATTTTCATATCCCACGACCTCCTAGAAAAATCCCCGGGTTGTTCAATGGATGTTTTTCTCTGGTTGGACCATGCACCAGTATATGGGGAAATTGGGGTGAGAGATATGGGGGGGTGGGACACACATGGAGACTGAACGACAACCTGCTCAAGAATGAGCAATGCCTGGAGGATATTCATAAAACCATTGCAAACTTCAAAATAGATCATATGGCAGATCCCACACCTGCCCCGGTCAAATGGGAAGCATTGAAATGTATGATCAGGGAGGTCTGCATATCCCATGGATCCAGAATTAAAAAAGAAAGTGCAAGGGAACTAAAAGAACTGTTAGCACAACTAGGCCATAAAGAAACGATAAACAAAACCAAATCCAGTGACACCATTAAAACGGAAATTTCTACTATCCGCCACCAAATATTATCTATCCTTGACCGAAAATCACTGTGTATCAGAGATAAATTTTGTAGGAATATCTTTGAGTTTGGAGATAAAAGTGGACGATTGTTAGCCAGGACCCTTCACCCCAGACAGGCACAAACCCCAATACTAGCGTTAAACTCACAGACAGGTACCCAGATACATTCCACCCCTGACATATTAGAAGAATTCAGAAACTACTATACAAAACTTTATAACATCCCATCCCCACATACCCCATCACCTGATGCGAGACATCGCGACATTTGGGAATACTTAAACAAATATGCCCCAGACCTCCTTGAAGATGCGGTAGCTGAAGACATAGACGAGGATTCCTCAGACACAGAGCTAAGCGATGCCATTAAAACCCTTAAAGTGGGTAAAAGCCCTGGTCCTGATGGGTTCACCCCCCGGTTTTACAAAATATGTGGAGGGGCCTGCAGCCCTATAATGCTGAAAGCCTTCAATTCCATAACCAACACATGCCAGTTCCCTAAACAGACACTCCAAGCCCGAATAACTGTAATCCCCAAGCCTGGCAGGGACCCACTGACCTGCTCTAATTACAGACCTATCTCACTAATAAATGTGGATATTAAATTGTACTCTAAAAGGATAGCCCGGAGACTAGGCCCCCTCATACCCAAACTAATCCACAAAGACCAGGTGGGATTTGTCCCAGGGAGGGAGGCACGGGACAACACTATTAGAACCCTGTCCCTCGTGGCCCAGGCACGTCAGCGTCAAATCCCAATGTGCCTTTTGACAGTAGATGCCGAAAAGGCATTTGACAGAGTCCATTGTTTTTTTTTAGAAGCCACGATGCAGGCAATCGGCGTCCGTTCGCGCTTACTACAATGGATAAAAGCATTATATCACGAACCAACGACACAAGTGGGCGTGAACGGACGCCTGTCAGCTCCATTTAATATTAGAAACGGTACCAGACAGGGATGCCCCCTATCGCCATACCTACACATCCTGGTAATGGAATCCCTAGCAAATGCACTCAGGGAAAACCCTTCGATAATAGGGATACAGATAGGACAAACATTTCATAAATTAGCACTATTTGCGGACGATCTCTTGATATATGTGACACAGCCGAAGACTAGTTTGCCCAACATACTGCAGGAGTTTGAGATCTTTGGCAGACTCGCCAATTTTAAAGTAAACCTACAAAAAACAGAGATCTTAAATGTATCGCTACCATCCGTAGAAGAGAATACTCTCAAACCCGCCTTCCCCTTTAAGTGGGCCAGCAATTACATTAAATATCTGGGGATCAGGGTTTCTCCCAACCACCAAGATCTATATAATTACAATTTCCCAGACCTTTTAAAAAATATCCACAAAGACCTCATAGCATGGCATAACCTCCCCATTTCCTGGTTCGGCAGGGTCAATACAATTAAAATGGATGTCCTACCTAAAATACTATACCTGTTTCAAACTATCCCACTGAACCTAGGAGAAAATGTCTTCCTCAAGTTAAAGAAGATGATCAGCAATTTTATATGGCGTGGCACCAAACCCCGACTGAAATACTCAATGCTGATTAAATCTCACTGGGACGGAGGGGCGGGGCTTAAAGCTTATCACGCAGCAGCGGTGGGTGGTTGCATATTGGATCTCCTGCACAGTAAAGACATAAAATTGTGGGTGGAGATTGAATGTGACCTATGCCCGAATATGGCACACGGAATCTTCTGGTTGTCATCTAGAACTAACCTTGGGACCCTGGGAGTTTCCCCGATCCTCTTGTCCCTGGCTACAGCGTGGAGGACAGCCAATAGACGATATAGATTGACAGGAGAACAGGGTCCTATGACGCCTCTGGTGGGCAACCCCGCGTTTCAATGCTGGCTTCACGAACTTCATCCCAGACTGATTTCAACGCCAATGGGAAGGATTCCACGAGTTAAAGACGTAATTACCCAACAGGGATGCAAACCACTGATATCCCTGCTTGGAGACCGGCCACGGGAACCAGGTTACTGGTTCCAATATCTACAACTACGTAGTTTCATAGATTCTCTGGCTCTGGGATCTGAGATACATAAGGATCTGACTCCATTTGAAAAACTATGCTTCCTTAGAGAAACACCCCCTCACATAGTCTCAATAATCTACAACATAGCAGTGCCCAAGGGGGGTGGAGGAGACGACTTGCCTGACTACGTTAGACATTGGCAAACAGAATTGTGCCAGACTTTTCCCAAGGCACAATGGTGTAAGTCATTTAACCTAACACATAAATCCACCATTTCTTGTAGAATGCAGGAACTCAATTATAAAATCCTCTCACGGTGGTATAGGACACCCGCCAGACTACATAAAATGTTCCCAGAGGTATCTGACGCCTGTTGGAGGTGCAAGACCTCAGTGGGCACAATGCTACATATCTGGTGGACCTGCCGAGGGATACAGGGTCTTTGGAAAGATGTCTTTGCTCTCTATAACCATTTACATCACACGGAAGTGACACCCTCACCGGAAGTGGCCCTCTTATCAATGTATACAGGGGCAGTCTCCAAGGCGAAGAAAGGCTTGCTCTCGTACTTTATGATTTCAATGAGGCAAATCATACCGAGGCATTGGAGATCCCCCTGTACATTGAGGAGAGCAGACTGGGTAGAGGCTATGGATGGGCTGCGGCGTCTGGAGGAGTTGAGAGCGTTTGACGAAGGGAAAGACTCCTTGTGTTTCTCGGTTTGTTATCCGTGGCTTCAGTATAGAGAAACACAGAAATTCCAAACCTGGTTACTCACAAGCGCTCTATCACAAGAAATATTCAAGAAGCCGGGATGGGCTCCCGGACACAGGAGTGGCGCGGCATCACAATACAGACCTTCTCCTCCCCCCCATTTCCCCATGTCTTCCCCTCCTTCCCTTTTTCTCTACCTATCTTTCTCTCCCTCTCTCTATATCTCTTTCTCACCTAATTGATATACATAGGGTCATGTTTTCATACCTATTGAACCAGACTATACAGAAGGAAGTTGCCTTTAACACTTTACACAGAATAAAGATAGAAGATTATTACATGTTAAAATTAAGATGTTCTATAGGATGTTATACAGATTTTACCTTCCACATGATTTGCGATACATTTCATAGTACCATACGTTTTACGAGACTTAAAGACATAGGTTATTTTATAATCTTCATATGCTGTAACATTGGGTAACATGAAAGACCCTTATACATTTCTTATCTTCTGTTATATGAAAACTTTTGAAATAATAAAGACATATTAAACGAAAAAGTATTTGGGAATGCAATGAATATTGTCTACTGGTGTGGTACTGTGGGGAGGGGGAGATTTACAGAAGGGAGAGAGAGGTAGTTCGAAGCGGTGGCTCTAAATGTAAGCTACTATGATGCAGTGGTAGATGGGAGGCCTAGAGCATCACAGAAAAAAATGGAAGTTGAAAATTGTTTTTGTAAAGCTAAAGTTGAAAAAGAGGGTTCACAGTTAGAGGAGGGGGGAGGGGGGGAAGTTGGAAGGAGAGTTATAATCAACATGCGAGACGGCCTGATTTAAAATTCGTAAAGTTGGGGGACTATGGCTAAGTTTGTCACGTGGAATGTGAAGGCACTCAGATCACCGCATAAAAGAAACATGATGTTACGTCATCTTAAGAAACTCAAGGTTGATATTGCTCTATTACAGGAGACGCACTTGCAAAAAGAAGACTTCTTCCGCATGAACAAAATGTGGGTGGGAAAGGTAGTCGGGTCTGCATCTCAAGGTAGGAAAGCGGGGGTTCTAATACTGATAAACAAAAATCTAGCACATGAGATAGAGTCACAAGAATCGGATGAAGAAGGAAGGTATATACACATCAAGATTGTGGGCACCCAGGGTACCTTTAGTATTTATAATATATACGCACTGAACACGGAACAAGGACCTTTCTTTGAATATATTACCAACAAGATTTTAGTGGATGGGGAGCACAATAAAATAGTGGGAGGAGACTTTAATGCAGTGGTGTCTCCGGCAGAAGACAGGAGTAAAGGACAACAAGGGAGGGGAGGGGAAGGGACACTTAGAAAAATACTACGCACAACGATCTTACACGACTGTTGGAGAGTCCATCATCCACAAGAAAGAGAGTTTATCCACTATTCTCATCCACACGATTCGTGATCACGGATTGACCTTCTGTTAATAAGCGAGAACTTGATGCGAAGGGTGGAAGAGGTAGATATAGCAAATATGGTTATTTCGGACCATAGTCCAGTAGTGGTCACCATAGCGGATAAAGTCCAGCGAGGACAAGATTTTATATGGCGTTTCCCCACATTCCTAGCATCAGACGAAAATTTCCACAAAGTCATGTGAGAATGGTGGGTGGAATACACTATGACAAACAAGGAACATGAAAAAGCGACAATGTTGTATTGGGAAGCAGCAAAAGCAGTTTTGAGAGGGAAAATAATAGGATACACGACTAAGGCACATATAAAATTTCAGGAAGCTAGTCAGATGGTGAAAGATGCATACACAAATTTTCTAGAGAAGCCATCTAAGGGTGCTAAGATAAAATGGGTGGAGGCGAAAAGAAATTTTGAGGACTGGGTAGAAAATAAGGAGATTATATATAGGACCCAACAAGAGGCAGAACTGAATCGGTTTGGGAACAAGGCAGGGAAGCTACTGGCTAATTTGGCAAGGGGACGACGACAGAGGGCACATATCATGGCACTAAAGAATACAGTGGGGAAGATAACGACAAACCCCAAGGAAATAAACGATATTCTGGGAGATTTCTACGAGGGGTTATATAAAGAAGAAGGTACAAGTGATAGAACAGAAGGGAGAGAGTGGCTAGAGGGTACTACAATGCCCAAGCTTACAGAGGAAACTTTACAAGCCCTGAACAGGGAAGTGACGGAGGAAGAAGTATTAGCAGTCATAGGAGAGTTACACATGACAAAAGCTCCAGGGCCAAATGGTTACACTGGGAGTTTTTATAAAATTATGAAGGAACAAATTTCACCTATATTAACCGAGGTATTTAACAATATTCTGGGAGGGGAACGAATTTCAGATACTTTAAATACAGCTTACATTAACCTGATCCCAAAAGAAGGTAAAAATGTAGAGGACCCATCAAGTTATAGGCCCATTTCACTAATAAATCAAGATTTAAAAATTCTGGCTAAATTAATGGCGAATAGATTAGCAATGGTGTTACCAGACATTGTAGATTCTCCCCAAGCAGGTTTTGTTAAGGGACGCTCGGTGGTGACAAACATTAGAAAAGTAATGTTAGCAATAGATGTTATAAAGCAAAGAAAGGAGGGGGGAAGGGGGAGACTCCAGCCTTGATCACCTTAGATGCAGAGAAAGCTTTTGACAATGTGAGGTGGTAATGGCTGGAATTGGTGCTAGATCGAATGGGACTGCAAGGGGCTTTTAGGAATTTCGTACAGGTCATCTACACGAACCCCAAGGCAAGAGTAAATACCCCGGGATTTCTTTCAAAGACATTTTCTTCAGCGCTCTATTGGGAGACCCAGACGATTGGGGTATAGCTACTGCCCTCCGGAGGCCACACAAAGCACTACACTAAAAAGTGCAAGGCCCCTCCCCTTCTGGCTATACCCCCCCGTGGTATCACGGGTTCTCCAGTTTTCAAGCTTTGTGCGAAGGAGGTCAGACATCCACGCATAGCTCCACAGATTTTAGTCAGCAGTAGCTGCTGACTATTTCGGATGGAAGAAAAGAGGGCCCATATAGGGCCCCCAGCATGCTCCCTTCTCACCCGTGGATGGTGTTGTAAGGTTGAGGTACCTATTGCTGGTACAGGGGCTGGAGCCCCACATGCTGTTTTCCTTCCACATCCCCTTGTAGGGCTCTGTGGAAGTGGGATCCTGCCGGCCTCTAAGCTCTGACGCCGGGCTCCATCCACAGACCCATAGCACCTGATGGATACGGAGCAGGAGTACAATCAGGGACATGGCCCTGCATCATACAGGTACTCTGTGTCCCCGGCAGGCACAGACACACTCCGGGCTGGCTGGGTGTTGTAGTGCGCCGGGGACCGTAACGTTGGAGTTAGTGTTCCTACAGTTTACTGGGGGACTTTTGTGTTGTGGGAACGCAGCGCCGACCCCCACTGGACCGGGCGGCGCTGCTGTGACTTGTGGTGCGCCGGGGACACGCCGACCGCGCTTTTACGGCGGCGGCGTTTATAAATCCAGTCCCCGGCTTTTGCGGCCTAGCTCCGCTTCGTTCCCGCCCCCACCCTGTCAATCAGGGTAGGGGAGAGACGCTGTTTCGCAGCAGCGACGAGGGCTGGAGCCTGATTTACATGCTCCAGCCCTCTCACTAGGCACAGAGGGAAGCAGGCTTCCCGCTCTTAGTCAGGAACGCCCAGGGCCCGCCCCCCCTCCTCTCCCAGGACGCCGGCAGCCATTACATGCAGTCTGGCTGGAGGAAGGACGCAAGGCTCTGGGAGACCTGGACTAGGGGGCTTTTGGAGAACACACACCCGCTCTTAAGCGGGCGGTAAGCGGCATTTCAGCTGGCCCCTCTAGTGCCTCAGTGTGTATTGGTGTACTGTGTCACCAGATATATATATTTAGTTATTTCTTGCACTGTGAGGTCGCTTCCTGGCTAGACCCCAGATCGCTCTGAGGAGGCAGCAACATGTCATCCACAAAACGCAAGGCTGCCAAGGCTAGGGCTGTGTACACTGCGTGTGCTGCATGTGGGGCTGCTCTACCAGCAGGTTCCAAAGACCCCCATTGTGTGCAATGCTCAGATCCGGTGCTGCTTCGCCAGCCGGAGTCCGGAGGGGTAGTGACCCAGGCTGAGACGCTTGTAAGTCCTGCCCCGGTGTCAGGGACAGACTTTGCAGTTTTTGCTGATGGAATGTCTGTGACTATGGCAAAGATCCTTGAAACTTTGCAATCTATGACTGGGGCTCAGTCTATGGACACGGCGAGGTCTCTGTCCTCTAATCCCCCTCAGTTGGAATTGGTCCAGACTGCAAGGGGGTCCCCGGCTTCCCAGGCTGAGTATTATGACTCAGATGATAGCCCCAGCCACCCTAAGCGAGCTCGCTGGGAAAGACCCTCAACGTCATCACACTGCTCAGGGTCTCAGCGCAATCAGTCGCCCTGTGATGCGTCTGAAGAGAGTGATCAGGAGTCTTATCCTGGAACCCCTCTCAATCTGGATACCCCAGATGGGGACGCCATGGTAAACGATCTTATCTCAGCCATCAATAGACTGTTGGATATTTCTCCCCCAGCTCCTTCTGCAGAGGAGGCAGCTGCAGAGCAGGAGAAGTTTCGTTTCCTCTATCCCAAGCGTAAATTGAGTGCTTTCTTGGATCACTCTGACTTCAGAGAATCAATCCAGAAACACGACGCTCATCCAGAAAGGCGTTTCTCTAAACGTTCTAAGGATACACGTTTTCCTTTCCCCCCTGATGTGGTCAAGCGCTGGACCCAGTGTCCAAAAGTAGACCCCCCGATTTCCAAACTTGCAGCTAGATCCATAGTTGCAGTGGAGGATGGCGCTTCACTTAAGGATGCCAATGACAGACAGATGGACCTTTGGTTAAAATCTGTCTATGAAGCTATCGGCGCGTCGTTTGCTCCAGCATTCGCAGCCGTATGGGCACTCCAAGCTATTTCAGCTGGTTTAGCAAAAGTGGATGCTATCATACATCCAGCGGCGCCGCAAGTGGCGTCCCTTACCTCGCAGATGTCTGCGTTTGCGTCTTACGCTATCAATGCGGTCCTAGAATCTACCAGCCGCACCTCAATGGCGTCCGCCAATTCGGTAGTTTTGCGCAGAGCCTTGTGGTTAAAGGACTGGAAAGCAGATGCTGGTTCCAAAAAATGTTTAACCAGCTTGCCTTTATCTAGAGATAGACTGTTTGGCGAGCCATTGGCTGACATCATTAAACAGTCCAAGGGTAAAGACTCTTCCTTACCCCAGCCCAGATCAAGCAAACCTCAGCAGAAAAAATGGCAGCAGAGGTTTCAGTCCTTTCGAGGTTCGGGCAAGACACAATTCTCCTCGTCCAAAGGGACTCAGAGGACGCAAAGAGTCTCAGATTCCTGGCGGGCTCACGCACGCCCCAAGAAAGCAAATGGAGGAACCGCTTCCAAAGCGGCTACCTCATGACTTCCAGCCCCTCCCCTCCGCATCTCCGGTTGGGGGCAGGCTCTCCCGCTTTTCCGACATTTGGACGTCACAGGTCAAAGACCGGTGGGTGACAAACATTTTGTCTCGCGGGTACAGAATCGAGTTCAGTTCTCGTCCTCCAGCTCGGTTCTTCAGAACCTCCCCACATCCAGACCGAGCAGATGCCCTGCTGCAGGCGGTGGACTCCCTAAGAGCGGAAGGAGTAGTGGTTCCTGTACCGCCTCAGGAACAAGGGCGAGGGTTTTACTCCAATCTCTTTGTGGTTCCAAAAAAGGACGGCTCGTTCCGTCCTGTTCTGGATCTAAAGCTGCTCAACAAGCATGTGCACGCCAGACGGTTCCGGATGGAAACCCTCCGCTCTGTCGTTGCCTCAATGTCTCAAGGAGACTTCCTTGCCTCAATAGACATCAAAGATGCTTATCTCCACGTGCCAATTGCTACAGAGCACCAACGTTTTCTACGTTTTGTGATAGGAAACGACCATCTTCAGTTCGTAGCTCTGCCATTCGGTCTGGCGACAGCCCCCCGGGTCTTCACCAAGGTCATGGCGGCGGTGGTAGCAGTCTTGCACTCTCAGGGACACTCAGTGATCCCTTACCTAGACGATCTACTTGTCAAGGCACCCTCTCAAGAGGCATGCCAACTCAGTCTACATGCTACGCTGGAGACTCTACAGACGTTCGGATGGATCATCAACTTTCCAAAGTCGAATCTGTCACCGTCACAGTCGCTAACGTATCTTGGCATGGAGTTTCATACTCGAGCAGCGAGAGTGAAGCTTCCGCTGAACAAGCAGCGGTCCCTACAGACAGGGGTGCAATCCCTCCTTCAAGGCCAGTCGCACCCCTTACGGCGCCTCATGCACTTCCTCGGGAAGATGGTGGCAGCCATGGAAGCAGTTCCCTTTGCGCAGTTTCATCTGCGCCCACTTCAATGGGACATTCTCCGCCAATGGGACGGGAAGTCAACGTCCCTGGACAGGAAAGTCTCTCTTTCACAGACGGCCAAGGACTCTCTACAATGGTGGCTCCTTCCCACCTCATTGTCTCAGGGAAGATCCTTCCTGCCCCCATCCTGGGCAGTGGTCACGACAGATGCGAGTCTGTCAGGGTGGGGAGCAGTGTTTCTCCACCACAGGGCCCAGGGGACGTGGACTCCGCAGGAGTCCACCCTTCAGATCAATGTTCTGGAAATCAGGGCAGTGTATCTTGCACTACTGGCCTTCCAACAGTGGCTGGAAGGAAAGCAGATCCGAATCCAGTCGGACAACTCCACAGCGGTGGCATACATCAATCACCAAGGAGGGACGCGCAGTCGGCAAGCATTCCAAGAAGTCCGGCGCATTCTAATGTGGGTGGAGGACACAGCCTCCACCATATCCGCGGTTCACATCCCAGGCGTAGAAAATTGGGAAGCAGACTTCCTCAGTCGCCAGGGCATGGACGCAGGGGAGTGGTCCCTTCACCCGGACGTGTTTCAGGAAATCTGTCGCCGATGGGGAGTGCCGGACGTCGACCTAATGGCGTCCCGGCACAACAACAAGGTCCCGGCATTCATGGCGAGGTCGCGCGATCAAAGAGCTCTGGCGGCAGACGCATTAGTTCAAGATTGGTCGCAGTTTCGGCTCCCATACGTCTTCCCACCTCTGGCACTCTTGCCCAGAGTGTTACGCAAGATCAGATCCGATTGCAGCCGCGTCATACTCGTCGCCCCAGACTGGCCGAGGAGATCGTGGTATCCGGATCTGTGGCATCTCACGGTCGGTCGACCGTGGTCACTGCCAGACCGACCAGACTTACTGTCCCAAGGGCCGTTTTTCCATCAGAATTCTGCGGCCCTGAACCTGACTGTGTGGCCATTGAGTCCTGGATCCTAGCGTCCGCAGGATTATCTCAAGGAGTCGTAGCCACAATGAGACAAGCTAGGAAGTCAACGTCTGCTAAGATCTACCACAGAACGTGGAAGATTTTCTTATCCTGGTGCTCTGCACAGAGAGTATCCCCTTGGCCATTTGCATTGCCTACCTTTCTTTCCTTCCTGCAATCGGGGTTGGAAAAGGGCTTGTCGCTCAGCTCCCTTAAAGGGCAAGTCTCGGCACTATCCGTGTTTTTTCAGAAGCGTCTAGCACGTCTTCCTAAGGTGCGCACGTTCCTGCAGGGGGTCTGTCATATTGTGCCCCCGTACAGGCGGCCGTTAGATCCATGGGATCTGAACAGGGTACTAGTTGCTCTCCAGAAGCCGCCTTTCGAGCCTCTGAAGGAAGTTTCCTTTTCTCGCCTGTCACAGAAAGTGGCGTTTCTTGTTGCGATCACATCGCTTCGGCGAGTGTCGGAGCTGGCAGCTCTGTCATCCAAGGCTCCCTTCCTGGTGTTCCACCAGGACAAGGTAGTGCTGCGCCCCATTCCGGAGTTTCTCCCTAAGGTCGTATCCTCGTTTCATCTTAATCAGGATATATCCTTGCCTTCCTTTTGTCCTCATCCGGTTCACCGGTATGAAAAGGACTTACGTTTGCTAGATCTGGTGAGAGCACTCAGAATCTACATTTCCCGCACGGCGCCCATGCGCCGTTCCGATGCACTTTTTGTCCTTGTCGCTGGTCCGCGCAAGGGGTTGCAGGCTTCTAAAGCCACCCTGGCTCGATGGATCAAAGAACCAATTCTAGAGGCTTACCGTTCTGCGGGGCTTCCGGTTCCGTCAGGGCTAAAAGCCCACTCAACCAGAGCCGTGGGTGCGTCCTGGGCATTACGACACCAGGCTTCGGCTCAACAAGTGTGCCAGGCAGCTACCTGGTCGAGTCTGCACACTTTCACCAAGCATTATCAGGTGCATACCTATGCTTCGGCGGATGCCAGCTTAGGTAGAAGAGTCCTGCAGGCGGCAGTGACACCCCCGTAGGGGAGGGCTGTTTTGCAGCTCTAACATGAGGTATCTCTTTACCCACCCAGGGACAGCTTTTGGACGTCCCAATCGTCTGGGTCTCCCAATAGAGCGCTGAAGAAGAAGGGAATTTTGTTACTTACCGTAAATTCCTTTTCTTTTAGCTCTTATTGGGAGACCCAGCACCCGCCCTGTTGTCCTTCGGGATTTTTTTGTTGTTTGCGGGTACACATGTTGTTCATGTTGAACGGTTTTTCAGTTCTCCGACGTTATTCGGAGTTAATTTGTTTAAACCAGTTATTGGCTTCCTCCTTCTTGCTTTGGCACTAAAACTGGAGAACCCGTGATACCACGGGGGGGTATAGCCAGAAGGGGAGGGGCCTTGCACTTTTTAGTGTAGTGCTTTGTGTGGCCTCCGGAGGGCAGTAGCTATACCCCAATCGTCTGGGTCTCCCAATAAGAGCTAGAAGAAAAGGAATTTACGGTAAGTAACAAAATTCCCTTCTTCATTGATGAAGGGAACCAGACAAGGGTGCCCGTTGTCATCTCTATTATTTAACTTAGCAATTGAACCACTGGCTAGATGTTTGAATGAAGGAAAGTGGTTTGATGGAATTAAAATAGCAGGAAAATCGGAATACTCAGCTTTATTTGCCGACGACATAATTTTGTTTATGAGCAAACCTAAAATACAATTGAATGGAGTTTTGCAACAAATTGAGCGGTTTGGAAGATTGGCAGGGTTTAGACTTAATAAGAACAAATGTAAGATTCTCTTCTTGGAGGGAAAAAGGGAGGCAGAAGAAAATAGAGTTTTATGTGACATCCCTATAGCTAAACATACAATAAGATACCTGGGAGTACAGGTGGGGAGGGATCCAAAGTCGGTGTATTCGTTGAACTACTCTCCTCTGATTGAGAAAATTGAACGAGAACTGAAGGGCTGGGCTGAACTACCGTTGAATCTTCTGGGAAGAAATCATCTAATAAAAATGATGAGTTTGTCCAAACTCCTCTATCCTATGCAGACAATCCCACTACTTCTCAAACACACAGATGTGAACAGATTGACTAAGGCATTCTCTAAATTTCTGTGGAGAGGACACAGACCAAGGATTAGCGTCAAAAAATTAATGCTGGCAGTGGAGCGCGGGGGGATAAAACTTCCAAACATTAGAGGATATAATTTGGCATGTCTCCTGAGGCATGTGATCGACTGGATTAGAAAATCTGGTAGATATTCTGATTGGACCTTAGAGGCCGAATTTTGCAAGCCATGGGCTTTGAGTTCAATTTTACACACTTCCATACCAAATTTACCGCCACACATCAGGCAGTCACTGATTTGTAGAGATACAGTGATGGCGTGGAAAGCGGTAAGGAAAAAGTTTGGACTGGCTTGGAATGTCTCGAAGTATCTGGATATTTGGGCCTTCCCAGACTTTCCACAGGGGAGGGAAAATAAACTAAAGAGTGGAGGGAGAAAGGAATTTGTTCCATAAAAAAACATGATGCATGATACTGAACCGAGATGGATGAGATGTGAAGAATTGAGAGAAAGGTATGGTCTACGCTCTTTTCAGACCATACAGTATGAGCAGATGAAACAAGGAATAATGAGGAAATTGCTGAACGTAAGGAAGGAGTATGTGAGAAATCAGATGGACGCGGTCACACTGAGTGATATTAACATAAATATCTCAAATTTATATATGGGAACTTGAGAGAGGTTTTAGTACCGATTATACCAGGAAAAATCTTGAAAGGGTGGACAAAGCAGTTGGGGGATCAGGAAGGGGAGGATAAGATCTTAAAAGGTTGGATGGTGATGAGAAAGAAGGTGGTGAATGAGAATTTGAAAGACACACAATTTAGACTTATGCATAGGGCGATCTATAGTTTCAACTTTGTTAATGCAAGACGTCCGGAAAAATTAATGAACTGCCCAAAGTGTGACGCAGAAAAGTCGGATTTATATCACGGAATCTGGGAGTGTGAGAAGATCATAGGGTTCTGGCAGCAAATACAGGGGGTGGTGAGGAAAATATGGAGTAGGAATATACAGTTGGATCCGATGATATGGATATTTCACTATTTGCAACAGAGTGAAGAGGGAGGAGAGGAGGACAAATTACCATCTCTTTTCCATGAGATAGCAATGACTAGCAAAAAAGTAATCCTCCAAAAATGGTTACAAAAGGAAGCACCTTCAAGGGAGGAGGTGATTAAACAATTAAAAAAATCGTTATTGTTGGAAAAAACGGTGTTTGAGAAGGGCAAAGAAAGGATGACGGCAACATTTTTTGATAAATGGAGAAAATTTATAAGTAAGATGTGTTCAAAGGAAGAAATCACACAAATAATGACCATTTTCAGGTCTACTGAATGGTATCTAAAGGAAGATATAGCAGGGTCCCTTGGCAGGTTGAAAATATAATGAGAAGGGTTTCAGGTCGTGTCGCATGTAGGGGGGGGTAGCGTTTATAGGAGCAGGTGGTTTAAAGTTAGAGGGAGTGTAGTAGAAGTGTGGCCAAGATAGAGCAATTAAATGGTCTGTCTAATTAAAGGGGGTTTACAATTTAACCGATAAGGAGAGCCAACTATTTAGTATTTAATGTGAAAGGGAAGTTACAGGATATTGAATGTTGTTGTCCCGTCCCTTCTTTTCTTCATTCTGTACCCCTTTATAATGATTAACAGAAAATCAATAAAAACTGGTTTAAAAAATAAAAAAAAAAAAGTGATAAGAGCACTTTATTCTTCAAGTCAGTACGTTTACAGTGATACCACATTTATTTTTTTATGTTTTGCTGCTTGTAAAACCATAAAACAAATTTATAGAAAAAATAGAAAAAAAAAAATAGTCATGGTATTGCTATATTCTGAGAGTTATCTCATTTTTATTTTTTCGCTGATATAGCTGTATCGTGGCTTGTTTTTTGCGTGACAAGATGACATTTTTAGTGATACCATTTTTCTCATATATAACTTTTTCATCGTGTTCTATTGCACTTTTTTGCAGGCTGTATTATGAAAAGACAGTTTGTCCTACGTTTTTTGTTTTTATGGTGTTCACTGAAGAGGTTAACTAGTGTTACAGTTTTACAGATCAGGTGGTTACGGACGCAGTGATACCAAATATGTGTACTTTTTTATTTTACATAAATATACATATTTATTGGTATAATTTTTTTATTCCGTTTTTTTTGGTTATTTATTAGGGCTGAGCGGATCTGGACTGTAAAAGTTCAGATCCGTGCGGTTTCAAAGATGTCCGGGTGCCGGACCCGGGCTTCCAAGTTCACGATCTAGATCCGGCAATGAGGAAAATAATTGAAAAATAAGGGAAAACAGAATTAAAACAGCGTTTCATACTTACCAAGACTCGGTGTCATGGCGGCGCATTGCTTCCGGGTCACGCATTCACTTCCTGTACTGCGCAATAGGCTCATCACATACACACAGCTTTCCATGCTTTCCCCGCCCACCGGCCGTCCTGCCGTCTGTGATTGGTTGCAGGCCCCCAGCATGTGACAGCGTCTGCCTGCAGTCATCGCTCATCGCGGCTCAGTCATAGGCTACACTCACAGCTGGCAGTCGTTCTTTATGGTTGCTAGCTGTGAGATGTAGCAGAGCTGGATGCGTCGCCGTGTGACCTCGTGTGGATTACGCCGGATCTGCAGAGTGTTTGGGATTAATAAAGTGGTGAAGGAGGGTGCGTTTTTGTATTTTATTCCAAATAAAGGATTTTTCTCTGTGTTTGTTCTTATTTACTGTCATGTACAGGTTAATGATGCAGGTATCTCAGATGCCTGTGGCATCACTAACGTAGGGTTTAGTAGCAGCTGTGCACTGTAATTAACCCCATATTACCCCGATTGCCACTGCACCAGGGCAATTCGGGATGAGCCGGTATATCACCATGATTGTCACATCTAATAGATGTGGCAATACCGAACGGCTGCGGGCTGAGAATACCAGCCCCAGCCGGCTTTATCATGGCCGGGGATGAAAATTGGGGGGAAGGGGGGGACCGCACGTCGTTTTTTGTTTTAAGTAACAAACAAAAATGCAAATTTGGTGCTGAAATCTGGTGCAGACAAAACTGTGGCAAAGATAGCGTCAAAAAGCCGGAACAAAAAAAATGCGGCAAAAAAAAGAAAAAACCCGCATGCGATTTCTCCCAGAATCACACTTGCGAGGGACTCGCATGAGTCTGCCATGGCATCACCTGGCAAAGCCTCGCACGTGTCACTCTGGGCACTGGATACACAGCACAGTAACAGGCTGACAGCTGGGGGCGAGCTTTATCTGTGCGGTCATCAGAATACAGGGACTCTGTGCCGATTGTTTTATTTATTTATTTTTTTAACACCGTACTGACCCGCAGAGACTTGAACTGCTTTCCCCGCCCACCGGCCATCCTGGCGCCTGTGATTGGTTGCAGTCAGCTGACACGCTGACACTCAGGGTGTGGGCGCGTCTAACTGCAACCAATTACCGTAAACCATAAAAATTATAATAAAATGTTATATAAAACATGTGAGTTAGATTTAAAGCACCACTCCAGTCAATCCAGTGGTGCAATAAAAAAAGAATGCTGGACCATTGTTGTAAATAAGCACTTCAACCTTATGTCACCCCCACCTCCCCATTGTAGATTGTAAGCTCATTATTTTAGCTTTAATGTATATTCTATAACTGTTACTTTTGATTGTTTGTATATGAACCTCTAAATTGTAAAGCGCTGCAGAATATGTTGACGCTATAGAAATAAAGATAATGATTATTATTATTATCTACATACATACATACAGTTTCGGTAACACTATTCCGTCAAGCACCGTGGCACAGTTGCGCAGGCGCAGTTAGAGCATACACATTACCGCAGCCTCCGGGCACGAACTGCACGTGCGCAAGTAGCGGAAGCTGTGGTCAGTGTCCCGTTGTCATGGTCGTGAGTCATGCTTCCCGTCTCGCTTTCTCTCCCTCCTATCTACGTGAGCAGAGCAGTGCACGCTACTTCAAACGGCTCTGACTCTGTACTACTGCTAACATATGGGTCGGCTTCCCTGGCTGCCGGCGCTTTAAATCCGGCACTTGCAACCCAGCATGCACTGCTGACCGCTTGGCTGCTTCTCTAGGGAAGTTCATCTGTGATTGGAGCTACTGTGCAACATGAAGAGCTCCTGTCCCACAGATGAAGAGACTAGAGGGAGAGGAGCCACAGCAACAAGGAACGTCACCAGGTCCAGCGCTGTACGTGGGCTCCCCTTCCCGATCTGTATGCCTCCAGTACCCCCCACCACCAGATCTGTATGCCCCAGCCCCCCTACCAGATCTGTATGCCTTCAGTACCCCCCACCACCAGATCTGTATGCCCCCAGTACCCCCCACCACCAGATCTGTATGCCCCCAGCCCCCCACCTCATCAGAACTGTATGCCCCAACCCCCCTCACCAGATCTGCATGCCCCCAGCCCCCCCCCCTCATCAGAACTGTATGCCCCAACCCCCCCTCACCAGAACTGTATGCCAACAGCCCTCCTCACCAGAACTGCATGCCCCAGCCCCCCCCCCACCAGATCTGTATGACCCCAGCCCTAATCACCACTGCTCCTGTCAGCACCACTAAGCAGACAGATGTTCACTTCACTGCACTCCTGATGCGTTAGCATCGGGCTTATTTCTAGTTACTAATAAATTCTAGAGTGGTGCTTTAACCCTCACTGTCAAACACATGCTGGAAGATGGCAAACTACTTGCTTTTTGCTACTACAAAACGATATAAAAAAAAAAAAAATAGTACTTTTCTTTTGAGGACATGGAGGAATTAGTTTGTGTATAAGAAGAGAAGTTGAGACATTTAGTCTAAAAAGCGATTTTAGAAGTCTAAGGTACAGGAAGAACCTTAGATTTAGACCTTAATATGCTAAAATATGCATAATCTAAAATCTAATACTGGATGGTTGGCTACCTCTAGTGTGTTTAAACTTTGACGAATAGGTGACTAAAACTGGTTGAATGATGCTTTGGCTGATCGTCCGACAGCCATCTCGGCCAGCTATGCCATACACAGGAGCATTTGTTTGGCTGAGCATTCATGTGCTGTCAATGAGAGAGCCTCAGGATAGCCTGTCTGGCAGCTGCTTATCTACGGGAGAGCAAAACGAGTAGCAGTCTAAAATCAGATTGCCCAATTGTCATCTTCCTTGATCAGCTCTTTGGGGGTACCTTACATAGTAGACGGTCGGCTGAATCAGTCAATATTGGTGGGTTCAGCCGCCATTACTTGGTGCATGGGGGCCTTAAAGGGGTTTTCCCATGAACAAAGTACTCTGTAATCAATAGATCTTGGAATAAAATTAAGCTCCACAATTGGACGTGTTTTAGAAATATGTTTGTGTGGTGACAATCTTAAAATAGATTGATACTAGATTTGCCCCTGCTATGTATGGTGTAATAGCGGTGTCTGACCGTACAAAGGCGGTCTGAACATTCCATATTTCTTAGCACAAGATCACAGCTGATTCTGTTAGAATTATATCACACAAAATAGTTAATAAAAGTATGCATGTGGCAAAGTCATCACAATTTTTTAAACAAATTTTTTTCAGCAGAAAGTTAGAAGGGCTGAAAATTTATCAGCAACTTCTAGTTTTTCCAACAAAATTTACAAAACCAATTTTTTTAAAAGGACCACATCACATTTGAAGGGACTTTGACGGGCCTATAAACTATAAAATACCCAAAAGTGACACCATTCTAAAAACTGCACCCCTCAAACTACTCAAAACCACATTCAAGAAGTTTAATAACCCTTCAGGGCAATATGGAAGGAAAAATGTTCTTTTTCCAACAAAAATATTACTTTAGCCTCAAATATTGCATTTTCACAAGGGTAACAGGAGAAATTGCACCATATGATTTGTTGTGCAATTTCTCCTGGATACGCAGATACCCAATATGTGGTGTAAATCTACTGCTTGGACGCATGGCAGGGCTCAGAAGGGAAAGAGCATCAATTAACTTTTTGAACAGAAAATTGGCTGGAATCATTAGCAGACACCATGCCACGTTTGGAGACCCCCTGAGGTGCCTAAATGGTGGTGCTCCCCCACAAGTTACCCCATTTTGGAAACTAGACCCCTCAAGGAATTTATCTAGATGTTTGGTGAGCACTTTGAAAACCCAGGTGCTTCACAGAATTTTATAACATTGAGCCATGAAAGTGAAAAAACAGTTTTTCCCATAAAAATGTTCTTTTGGCCTCAATGTTTTCATTTTCACAACAGGATAAAATGGATTCCAAAATTTGTTGGGCAATTTCTCCTGAGTATGCTGATATCCCATATGTTGTAAAACCATTGTTCAGGCGCACGGCAGGGCTCAGAAGGGAAGGTGTGATGTTTTGGAGCAGATTTTGATAGAATGGTGTGCGAGTGTCATGTCGTATTTGGAGAGCTCCTGATGTGCCCAAATAGTGCAAAACCCCCACAATTGACCCCATTTTGAAAACTAGACCCCAGAAGGAACTTATCTAGATGTGAGGTGAGCACTTTGAACCCCCAGATGCTTAACAGAATTTCATAACGTTGAACTGTGAAAATAAAAAAAAATACTTTTTTTCCCCAGAAAAATATTCTTTTGGCTTCAATTTTTAGTATTTTCAGAAGGGCAACAGGATAAAATGAACCCCAAAAGTTGTAGGGAAATTTCTTCTGAGTATGCCGATACCCCATATGTGGCGGGAAAACAATGTTTGGGGGTATGCAAGGTCTCAGAATGGAAGGAGTGACATTTTGGAGTTTACCTTGTATATATATTTTATGTGGTGGCATGTGTGAGTTGTGTAAAGTATGTCAGGTTGGCATGTGCAAGACGTGTAGAGTAAGTCAGATTGGTATGTGTAAGTGTTGCTAGTTTTTTTTTTTTGTGTTATGTGTGAGTTGAAGAGAGTACGTCAGCGGTGGCGGTGGTGTCAAGAAAAGGACTCTTGTCCTTGACCACAAGCATGTTATCACTATATTGGGACCACTACATGTTGTCACCCTTGTGGAGCAGCTGCCCAATTAGCAACCTGGGGAGGCCCCTATGATTTCTTCGCACAGTACAGCACGCTGCAGTAGGTCTGGCAGAAAAAAAATTGAACAGTGGGATGCTGGTTCAGTACTGTTCAAAATAATAGCAGTCCAATATGACTAATCAGATTATTTACTGTTTTTGGTATAAATTATATTACCTCATGTCAAACAATTTACCAGTTGGTGCAGTAGGTTCTTAGAAAACCACCAGACTCGGCATTCATGATCTGCAGGTTTTTGAGTCTATGTATTTGAATAATTAATAGAAAGGGGGTGTGTTCAAAATAATAGTGTGGAGTTAAATGAGTGTGGTCAGTCATCCTGTGAAGAAACAGGTGTGAATCAGGGGGCCCTTATTTAAGATTGAAGCCGGCACATATTGTACATGCATTTCTCTTTGAAAGTCTGAGAAATATGGGTCATTCAAGACATTGTTCAGAACAACAGCCTACTTTGATTAAAAAGTGGCAAAAACTTATAAAGAAGTGCAGACAATGATCGGCTGTTTAGCTAAAATGATCTTTAATGCTTTAAAATGGGAAGCAAATAGAGACGTGGAAGAAAACGGAAGACGACCACTCGAATGGATCGTAGAATAGCCAAAATGGCAAAGCCTCAGCCAATGATCAGCTCCAGGATGATCAAACACGTCTCAAGTTACCTGTGAGTACTGTGACAGTTAAGGCCCCTTTACACACTGCAACATCGCTAGCGATATCACTGTAACGTCACCGGTTTTGTGACGTAATAGCGACCTCCCCAGCGACATTGCAGTGTGTGACACGCATCAGCGACCTGGCCCTCGCTGTGAGGTCGCTGATCGCTACAAGTCGTTCAGGACCATTCTTTGCACCTTTGTTTCCTGCTGCGCAGCATGTATCGGTGTGTTTGACACCGTTACAACGACATCGTTAGCGACCCAGCCCATAGGCATCCTAGCGTTCCCTTTCCAGCGAGGCCGTTCTGCAGTTCCGTATCGTTGCTGCGTCGTTGGCCAGATCTGCCTGTTTGACAGCTCGGGATCGCTGGTGGGATCGCTAGAAAGTCTCAGTGTGTAAAGGGGCCTTTAGACGACGCCTGTGTGAAGATAATCTTTTAGCAAGAAGTCCCCGTAAAGTCCCATTGTTAAAAAAAAAAAAAAAGACGTACTGAAGCGGATACATTTTGCCAAAGGACACATCAATTGACCTAAAGAGAGACCTAATGGAGAAACATTTGTGGACCGATGAAAGCAAAATTGTTCTTTTTGGTCCAAGGGCTGATGATAGTTCGTTTGACAACCCCCAAAACTCTGAAGCCACAGGACACTTTAGAAACCATGAAGCATGGTGGTGCAAGCATCACGGGCCTGGCGCTAGGTACTTTTGAACGTATGCGGATCTGGCCTTTTATAGTCCTAACATAACATTTCTTTTGCAAAAATTAAAGGGCTCTAAAATTGGACCTTCAGAACTTCCTATCCAATGGCATTGTTTCTCCTGTCCAAATGACAGAACAAAACTTGAAACATTTTTCTCACCTGTTCCAAGTGTAGAAACCCAATATAGCATAAAGGAACACATAAATCTGAAACCTTTAAACCATTATGTCACTTACAGGCTATTCAAGATGGAGTCCACAAAGTTCACCATCCCTAAATAGGAAAAAACAATTATGGCTACCATTGACTTACAAGATGTCTATTACCCTATTCCAATCCATCTACTCCACCGAAAGTTCCTAAGATTTGCAATATTTCAAATTCATCTGATTCTTCCTTTTCCAGTGTAATGTTCTACCATTCAAAATCTCTTCACGTCCTGATATTTTCACAAAACATATTGTGTAAGTGGTGGCCTTTATCAGACAAAATATCTGCATAATCCCTTACCTAGATTTATTAATAGTGTCAAATCCTGACATGCCTGGGTTGGTTAATCAGCTTACAACAATCCAGACATTTCCTTCAATTAACAAGATCTTTTTTGAAATCCTTCTGGATTTTCCAAAAACAAACATCTTTTCTAGAAAGAGAAAAAGACTTCAGATTGTTTCAAAATAACATTTTTGAAACTAAAAAGAAAATTCTTAAGCGTCATGTCAGGCAGTCACCTTTTCTCAGGCTCATTCACGAGTCCTATAGGCTTCTATCCTGTTGAGACAAATCTCCCACAAAAAATTGTCTTCTTAATTCTACTTTGGTAGCGGAATCCAGACAACCCAAGGAAAGGAGTAACCTGGCTTCAATTTTCTTGACCATTTTCCAGCATAATAGGAATGGGGAGTAATCGTCTCTAATAACTGTTTTAAGATAGCACGTTTCTCAAAACCAGGTTATCAACCTCAGACGTGACAGCTGTGGGAAACCCTCAAAGCTACAGTAAAGATTATCTATAGATCCGATCAGAATTTATTGCAAGAACATTACTACGGTCACTCACCTTTGTTTTCTGCTCTTTTGATGACATAGAAATCCTATCAGCCAGGACATAAAACTAGGTAGAAGTATAGTCATCCGACATCAAAGCAAACTATTTAAGCAGAACAGACTGGAATTTTGAAGAGTTGAGTCTTAAAGCCTGCTTTACACGTTGCAATTTTGAATACGATATCGTATGCGATTTGCAAAGCCCCCATCGTATGTGTGGCACGTTCATTTTGTTGAATGTGCCGCACAAACGATTAACCCCCGTCACACGTACTTACCTGTCCATATGACCTCGATGTGGGCGGCGAACGTCCACTTCCTGGAGTGGGAGGGACGTTCGGCATCACAGCGACGTCACGCTCACGCGGCAGCCGGCCAATAGAAGCGGATGGGCGGAGCTGAGCGGGACGTAAACATCCCGCCCACCTCCTTCCTTCCGCATTATCGGCCGGGAGCCGCAGGACGCAGGTAAGATCTGTTCATTGTTTCCGGGGTGTCACACACTGCGATGTGTGCTACCCCGGGTACGATGAACAATCTGACATTCAATTCATGAGGAATGAACGACGTGCGTGCGATGAACGTTTACCATTCAATCGCAATCGCACGTAGCTGTTACACACTGCAATGTAACTTACGATGCCGGATGTGCTCACTTACGACGTGACCCCGCTGACACATTGTAAGATACATTGCAGCGTGTAAAGCGGGCTTTAGGGTGCTTTATACACTGCGACATCGCTAACGATAGATCGTCAGGGTCATGTCGTTAGTGACGCACATCCGACGCCGTTAGCGACATCGCATGTGACAACAAAGAGCGACAATCAACGATCGCAAAAGCGTCAAAAATCGTTGACACGTCGCTCCTTTTGAAAATATCGCTGCTGCTGCAGGTACGATTTTGTTCGTCATTCCTGCGGCATCACACATCGCTATGTGTGACACCGCAATAACGACGAACATCTCCTTAACTGCGTCCACCACCAATGAGGAAGGAAGGAGGTGGCCGGCATGTTCCGGACGCTCATCTCCGCCCCTCCTCTGCTATTGGGCGACCGCTTAGTGACGCCGAACGCAACTCCCCCTTGAAGGAGGGATTGTTCAGCGGTCACAGCGACGTTGCTGACAAGGTATGTGCGTCTGACGCTGCCGTAGCGATAATGTTTGCTACGGCAGCGATCACCAAATGTCGCACGAACGACGGGGGCGAGTACGCTAGCGACGTCACAGCATGTAGAGCACCCTTAAATCTCAAAATATTTTATAACTCAAAGATGTGAATATCCCAAAATAGATGTTCTTGCAACCCAGTAAAATGCCAAAACCACACAATTCTTTTCTCTAAAAGAAAGATCTTTGCGTGGGAGTAGATGCTTTTGTGCACAGTTAAAAAGAAGGATTTTTGTGTACTCACCGTAAAATCTCTCTTTCTCTGAGTCTTCATTGGGGGACACAGGACCATGGGTGTATGCTGCCGTGACTAGGAGGCTGACACTAAGTGAACATAAAAAGAGTTAGCTCCTCCCTGGCAGTGTACACCCCGAGCCGGAGGCGGATCTATGCCAGTTTTGTGCAAAAGCAGTAGTAGGAGAGACCTGAACAACCATAACTAAACAATGTAATACACGAGAAAAATGTGTGGTGAAAAAAAACACCGTGCCTTATGGCACGTATATATATAATAGCCGGATGGAAACAAAGGTGACCCGCAAACAACAATCGGGAAACATCCGGTAAATGAAGACCTCACAATTCAAACAGGGTGGGTGCTGTGTCCCCCAATGAAGACTCAGAGAAAGAGATTTTACGGTGAGTACACAAAAATCCTTCTTTCTCTATCGCTTTCATTGGGGGACACAGGACCATGGGACGTCCAAAAGCAGTCCCTGGGTGGGTACATAAGCCGTCCTACAGATCCAAAACGAAGCACAAATTCTGTAGGAACGCTCTGTACACATGTTTACTACCTTTTTAGAGGTGTGCGACAGCCGTCTGCAACACCTTTCTCCCAAGGCAGGCATCTACTGATGCCTGGGTGTGGACCTTGTAAAACCTGGTGAAGGTATGAAGACTGGACCATGTTGCGGCTTTGCAGACTTGCTCGGCTGAAGCCTGGTGTCTGATTGCCCAAGACGCCCCAAGTGCACGGGTGGAATGGGCTCTTACTCCTCTCGGAGGGGACTTGTCCCTGATTCGGTAGGACTCCGAAATGGCTGACCTGATCCATCTGGCAATGGTAGCCTTGGATGCCAGCATGCCCTTCTTGGGACCAGAAGGCAGGACGAACAGGTTGTCTGATTTGCGAAAAGGCGCAGTTCTCGAGACGTAAATCCTGAGCGCTCGTACTAAGTCCAGAGTGTGTAGTGACCTTTCCAAGGAGCGAGTGGGTGCCGGACAAAAAGATGGAAGCACGATATCCTCATTAAGGTGAAAAGGAGACACCACCTTCGGCAGGAACTCCGGAGACGGACGCAGGACAACCTTGTCCTGGTGAAAAACAAGAAAAGGTGAACGGCACGAAAGAGCTGCCAGTTCAGACGTTCTCCTGATTGAAGTGACCGCCACCAAAAAGATCACTTTCCAGGATAACTGTGAGACTGAAGATTCTTTGAGTGGTTCAAATGGAGCCAGTTGGAGGGATCCTAAAACCAGATTGAGATCCCATGGTTCTAGCGGAGCCCGATAGGGCGGATTCAGATGAGCGACACCTTGGATGAACGTCTTGACCTGCGGACGTGATGCTAGATTTCTTTGGAAAAGAACAGACAAAGCCGAAACCTGCCCCTTGATGGTTGCCAGCGAGAGACCCGCTTGCAACCCTGCCTGAAGGAACGCTAGAAGCGTCGGTAGTGACAGAACTAGCGGGGAGAGATTTCCGTTGACCTCGCACCACTGAAAAAAGGCCTTCCAGGTGCGGTAGTAGATCTTCGAAGATGAAGGCTTTCGAGCCCTAATCATAGTCTGAATCACTCCTGGAGCAAATCCTGACTGGGCTAACAGCCAGGATTCAAGAGCCATGCCGTAAAATTGAGAACCCCTGAATTCTGATGGAAGAGCGGACCTTGAGACAGCAGGTCCGGCCGATCCGGAAGCCGCCATGTGGTGTCTGCGACGAGCTGTGCGAGTTCTGCGAACCATGCTCGCCTGGGCCATTCTGGGGCGATGAGAATCACCGGAATGCCCTCTGCCTTGATTTTCTTGAGGACTCTTGGGATCAGTGGCAGCGGCGGAAAGATGAACGGTAGTCTGAAGTGATTCCACGGAAGAATGAGGGCGTCGACTCCTAGCGCCTGCTTGTCGTGGGAGCGAGATATGAACTGTGGGACTTGATTGTTGAACCGCGAGGCCATCAGGTCCACATCCGGAGTCCCCCATCTGTGGCACATCTGTCCGAAAACGTCTCTGTTGAGAGTCCATTCGCCCGACGCCAGACCCTGTCTGCTGAGATAGTCGGCCGCCCAATTTTCCACGCCGGGGATATGTACCGCGGAGATCCTGGAGTTGTGCGACTCTGTCCACTGTATGATCTTCTTCACCTCTCTCATTGCCATGACACTCCTCGTGCCGCCCTGGTGATTGATGTATGCCACCGCCGTGGCGTTGTCCGACTGTATTCTGATTGGAGACCCCTGTATAAGGCGCTGAAAAGCTTGCAGGGTTCGAAGGACCGCTCTGATCTCCAAAACGTTGATCGGGAGTCGGCTTTCCCGGGAGGACCACTGTCCGTGAGCCGTGTGATGATGGAACACCGCTCCCCAGCCCAGAAGGCTGGCATCGGTGGTGACTGTCTGCCAGTATACCGGTACGAATGACATTCCTTTGGAGAGATTTAGGCTGTTGGTCCACCAGAGCAGAGAGCGGCGGACTTCCGGGGACAAATTTATCTTGCGATCCAGGGTGAATAGCGACTTGTCCCAATTGTGCAGCAGAGATAGCTGAAGGGGGCGAAGATGAAAGCGGGCGAACGGGACCGCCTCTATTGCCGCCACCATCCGACCTAGGGCCCTCATACCGAATCGTATGGACACCGCTCTGGAGCGGTGGAGGGTCTGGACATCTCTCTGGAGGGAGGCAATCTTTTCCTGTGGAAGGGACACACGTCCTTGGATGGTATCGAACTCCATGCCGAAGAATGTGATCCGGCGGGCCGGGGTCAGAGAGGACTTCTTCCGATTGATGATCCAACCGAGCCGGGACAGAGTATCGATGGTAACCTGGACACTTAGACGGCAGTCGTTGAAAGAGGACCACTTGATCAGCAAGTCGTCCAGGTATGGAATCACCAGAACTCCTCTGGAGTGCAGGATCGACATGGCAGCAGCCATGACTTTCGTGAATACTCGGGGCGCAGACGCAAGACCGAAAGGTAGGGCAGTAAACTGATAATGATCGTCTGCCACGGCAAAGCGCAGGAATTTCTGGTGTTGATGTGCAATCGGGATGTGCAGATATGCATCCTGTATGTCCAGAGAGGCGAGGAATTCGCCGACCTCCATGGAGGCAATGACCGATCGGAGGGACTCCATGCGAAATTTTCTGGATCTGACGTACCTGTTGAGGACCTTGAGGTCGAGAACGGGACGCACAGTGCCGTCATTTTTGGGGACAACGAAGAGGTTTGAGTAGACTCCCCTGAACCGTTCCGAGTCTGGGACCGGCACCACGACCCCTGAGCGGCGAAGAGTTTCGATGGCGTGAAGAAAAGGGCGAGCTCGCGCGTCTGACTCGGGAGGATGGGAAAGGAAAAAACCGACTTGGGGGCATTGACGAGAACTCTATCTTGTATCCCGAGACTAGAATTTCTCTGACCCAAGCGTCTGTGATCAAGGGCAGCCAGACGTGTTGGAAAAGAGACAGGTGCCCCCCCACCTGGTCCGCGCTGACGCGCGAAGACCACGAGTCATTTGGAGGAGTATCGCTGAGATCTAGATGCTGGTTTGGCTGGCTGGAGTGATCTAGGACGCCAGGACAGATTTGTTTTGAAGGACGGGTGGGGATCTGTTCCTCCTAGGCTGTGTAGTGGAATTGAAGCTGCGAAAAGGACGAAAACCTGAGGTCGGCTGGCGGCGCGGGATACGTCTTGGCCTCAGCTGGGGAAGGGAAGTGCTCCTTCCTCCCGTAGCCTCGGCGATGATCTGATCGAGCCTGTCCCCAAACAGTCGGCCTCCTGCAAATGGGAGGGCGGTAAGAGATTTCTTTGAAGCTGCGTCTGCTTTCCAGGCTCTGAGCCAGACCGACCGGCGGATTGCCACCGTGTTGCTGGCCGCTTGTGCTGCGCAGTTGGCAGACGCCAGAGATGCGTTAATGATATACTCACCCGCTAGGACAATCTGCGCCGCCATGTTGACGAGCTCGGTATCGCCATCCTGTGAGCGAAGGCCTCTGTGGAGGGTGTCGGCCCATGTCACCAAGGCCTTCGCTACCCAGACGGCGGCGAAAGCCGGCGACAGGGCATCGCCTGCTGCCTCGAAAGCCGAACGGGCGAATCTCTCAATGTTTCGGTCCGTGGCGTCACGGAGCGATGTCCCCTGTGGCAGAGATAGAACCGTATGCGAGGACAAGCGGGAGACCGGGGGGGGTCGACCACCGGTGAGCCTGCCTATTCTTTCCTAAGATTCTCGGGGAAGGGATAGTGTAAGTCAATCGACTTACCGTTGTTGAACGTCTTGTCCGGTTGCTGTCTGTGCTTGCGTAGGATCTCAGCGAATTCCGGATGATCGCAGAAAGACCTGTGGACACGCTTAACACGTTTGAAAGATACCTGTGAGCTCTGGGAGGTGGCAGAGTCCGGCTGGAGCTTCAGCGTCTTATTCACTGCGTCGACCAGGCTGTCCACCATACGCCTGACATCAGCTGCCTGGTCCGAGTCCAGCAGTGAGGCTGCATCCGACTCTTCTCCGGAGAGATCGGATGGTCCCGGAGACGAGTGGCGCTCGGGCCTTGGAGGGGAGAGAGACCTCTGGGAGGAATTGGAAGACGAGACCGTGCGGGTTCGCTTCCGCGCTCCAGCAGCCAGGTCAGGATCAGCACAACTGTCGTCCTGCGGCGGCTGGACCTGTGTGGCATGGCTGAGCGTAGGGAGCGACTGCAAAGCTTGCGCGATGGTCAGGGACGCTCTTGACAGAGAATCCACCGACTGGGAGAGAGAAGTCAGCCACTCCGGGGGAGGGAGCGCATTGGGGCCTGATGCGTCCTGTACTGCTGCAGTAGCGGCGTGGACGGGGGGGCTGGCGACCTCTGGGGCAATCTGCGTGGGCTGCGGATCGGGAGTGCAAGCTGCGCAGAGGGAGGTAGCTTGGCCTTGGGAGAATTTTTCGTTGCAGGACGAGCACGCAAAATGCATTATGAAGGGGGTCTGTTTGGATCGGGACGACTTAGAGTTAGGCATGGCTGCTCAGGGTTCCTACTAGGGACACTAGGGAGGAGACAGGAGAAAATTGGAAGAAAAAAACAAAAAAGTACAAAGTGTCGCTGGTCCTAATGAGGTGCAGCACTCACCCTGGCCTGTGTCCTTCCCGGGTCAGCAGGGGTCTCAGAGTAGCTGGGGTAGCCGCAGAGAAAAGATACTGCTGCTCACCGGCCTGCCTGTGCTGAGGTGAGCCGTTGGTAAGAAAAAAACGCGGGCTTTTGCCTCTTTTTTTTTTTTTTTTTACTGCTGGAGGGGGCGTGTGGCCGATGAGGTGGCTGTCTCTGGGCAGAATATGCAAAGGGCGGGCCAGAGGGGGTGCGCGCGCGCAAACGGGGGGCGGAGCGCTCCGGCCCGAGTTAGGCCCGAAGGGGGACTAAATTAATGAGCGGCGGCCGCCGGGAGCGCAGCGCTGGGCGCGGAACAGCTCTCACCTGCGTCCACGCGCGTCGCTCGGATCCATAAGTCCCCTCCATGATTGCTGCGGCCCCTGGTAAGTGTTGAGGCATCCGAGGGGCCGTGATGGAGACTGCGCAGCGCTCCTGCGCTGCAGTGCCAGAACCTCAGCCTGGGCCCAGGATATCAGGTGAACGCTGGGGGAGGCCTGGTGACAGAGGACCCCTTGATGTGAGCGCTCCTGCGCTGTCACAGTCTGACATCCTCAGGGATTCCTCTTCACCTCCACCAGAAACACCCCCTGGGACGGTACCCATGGGGGTCGATGGGGAGTGTGTGCCCTTAAAACAAATAATAATCTCGGTCCCCAATCAGCCCCTGGGGTGGTACCATGGGGCCGGAGGGGGATAGGGCCTGGTGTCTCGAGCCCTCAGGCAACCCTGGGGCGAGAGTTCTCTCTGAAGCAGGGTCTTTAACCCTGCAGAAGAGACAAAAAATGTAGAACGATGAGAATGCTGAGCGGCGCCGTATAGCCCGAAAAAAAACGGAAAAAACGCAATAGCCTAGGCTGAGGTTGGCCCACAGAGATATGGGCCCACTTCAGCCTCCTATTACACTAAGCAAAAAACTGGCATAGATCCGCCTCCAGCTCGGGGTGTACACTGCCAGGGAGGAGCTAACTCTTTTTATGTTCACTTAGTGTCAGCCTCCTAGTCTCAGCAGCATACAACCATGGTCCTGTGTCCCCCAATGAAAGCGAGAGAGAAATTTAAGTTGGCATATGCATTTTCACTAACTCCTCTCATACAATCAGAGCAAAAGGCGTCAAGAAAATACTTTTAGCTCCTCTTTGGCCAAAGAGGATTTAGTTTGGGCTTCTGACCAATTTAGAAGAAACGTATTCCTCCAGTCACCAAGGCACTATATGTGAAACAGATCCTCAGCGATTATGCCTGACTTGTGAAAACACAATTTTAAAAGTCAGGAGGTATTTAAGTTATTGTGATCCTTCCTTTGCTGAAAATATTACAAATGCTATTTATAATACGGTATAAAATACCTTCTTGTTTTGGTAGGTTGATACTCCTCTCTAGCAGGATATTGCCAAATTCATGAATTTTCTACAAAACATGCTGGAAGAAGGTTTGATACCCAATACTTCATCCCCTTAAAGGGAACCTGTCACCAGTTTTTTCACTATTAAAACAAAAGTATTACCTTCTGCAGCTCCTGGGCTGCATTCTATGAAGGTGCACCTTGTTGCTGACCCCCCTTGCAGACCACAAAAAGAACTCTTACCATTTCCTATGCAAATAAACTGTGTGGGTCAGATGGGCGGGCTCTATTTCGGCTCCTGTCCCCCCTCCTGCAGCTGTTCTCCATCCTCCTGTCATGATTGACATGGATGATGCCGCCACCGTCATCATCCACGCTGCTGGCGAAGTCTCGCACAGTTCGCTGTACCCCTATCGCGGGCCAACCGTAAACACAGTTTCCCGCGCGCCGGTGATGTAGTTGCGCAGGCACGAGATTATGGGCAGCACTGTGCATGACCTCACCAGTGTCATCCTCGTACCCGCCCATGAACAACAGCCACAGATACTGGGGTGTTCAGCAAGCCACTGGCTGTCATGGCATCCCACTGGTGCCCCTGTTAACTTGTTGAATGAAGCTGTCAAGCTCTTGTTTGGGGTCACGCAACTGACTGCACATCACCCCCCAGTCAATAACTCTTTTGCTTAAAATCACACAATATAAAGCCAGTCAGTCAAGCAGGAGAATGTGGCACTATTTCAAGTGGAATAGAGCTGTAGTGACAGAGGCTTCAAATCTTCAACCTAATTTGCATATTAACTCAAACACTGATTCTCTGTATCATAGGAATGGACTGGTCATGATAAGTATTGCTGGATTTGTCTTGAAAGAGCTACAAGTGTATAGAAATAGTTTGGTAGATGAAATCCTACTAAAAGATTACCATTACGGATAATCAGTGATAATAGACATGATTGACAGCTGGAAAAGCAAGAAATTCTCCGAGAATGGAATAAAAGGAAGACTGTAGCTTAGTTATATACCTGCACTAATGTCAACCGATACCAATATAGCTGGCACCTTGCACCAAAAATACATACGTAAGGCAGTAAAACTGTAAGCTATAAAAGTAGCCGGTTAATAGCTTTCTCTTGGACACAATCCCTGATGAGTTTCATATTACATTCAAAGAATACTTTCGGAGATTTTAAGAAGCACAAAATCTACATTCTTTTCATACATTTAATTTTAATCTACAAATGGAAGGGGCACTTGACTGGGCAAGGATCACACAGATAGACAAATGTATTAGAATCTGAAACATCATCCACTAAACACTTTTGCCATACATACAATAAGCACCAGTGTCATAAATGTTATGGGACCAGCCATTTCTTTTATGAGAGTTCCAATGATCTTGCAACCTGTTGTTAACATATTTTTCAATGTTGGTGGCTGGTTTCTCTGTCTCGTGAGTTCTGAGATGCCTGTTCAGGTGACCTTTGTGTCCAAAACGTTTCCCACATTCGGAACACACGAATGGTTTCTCTCCGGTATGAATTCTTTGATGTACAACTAGGTTGGAGTTGTTGGTGAAACATTTGTTACATACAGAACAAGCAAAAAGTTTTTCCCCAGTATGGATTCTTTGATGTATGACCAGGCTTGACTTGTAAAAAAACAACTTTCCGCACTGTGGACAAGACACCTTATTTCCATTGTGCATTGCCTGGTGTTTGACAAGGCCAAAATGGGAAGTGAAGCTTTTGTCACATGTGGAGCAGATGTATATTCCATCTACATCAGGCTTGGTGGTTCGGTGGTTTACAAATACCGCCTTTTCAGGTGTTTTATTCCAATCCCTGTATTTTGTAACAGGAAATCTCTTGCTTGTTTTTGCAGCATCTTTCATTCTGTTCACTGCTTGCACCGGAGCCGATGTATGAAGTATTTGCGTAGAGTCTGTGGGGATGTATAGTTCGTAGCCCTCTTCCTGAGAGATGGGTTCCTCCTTAACCTGTTTAGGTGTATATTGTATCTGCATGTGATCAGGTTGGATGTGAATAGAAGAATTTAGGTAGTTTTCTTCTTCACAAAGAACAGATTCCTTCTTAATATCAGCTGGTGTGTATTGATTTGGGACCGCTGCATAAATATTAGCACATGTATCACTTGCTTTTTGCCATGACTCTTCCTGGTCATGAGTAGACGGATATTGTGCGAGTCCATAACTGTCAGCTTCCACGGGTACACTTTCTTCTTTTATATGAGTATACAAATATTGTGCCTGTGCACATGACGTATCTACAAAGGTATCCATGGACGGGTCTCTAATACAGTAGGAGACCTCTGGATGACTAGGCTTCACATCTACGTTGTCTACTGTGGAAATTCCTTCTGGACAATTTAACTGTTGCCCAGCTTGACAAGCTAAATTTTTTTCCTGTGTATGATCATTGGGCACATAATTCACATTGCTAGGTTTTATTTCACTAGATAAGCAAGAATTGTAGGCATTTGTGGCATCACTCGGTAAGTTTCCATCTTCATTTGTAGCAGATTGACTAATAACAGCTGAGACTTCTGGTGGCTTTTCATCTTTAGGTATGTTCTTCAGGTCATCAGCATTGGGTTTATGTTTACTAATGTACTTGGCCCGTCTTTTTTGGGATTTTCGCCATTTAAAAGCTTTCCGGCCTGCTTTTGTTTGTATAGCACTTGTATCTTTATTTATGCAGGGCACTGAAGGCAAATCTTGGTCATCTTGTGATTTTGTTTCTTCCTTATTTAAATCTAGAAGAAAGGAATGCAGATCAGCATCATAGAACACCATATTCACTACAACACAATTTGGGTCAGATCATTATCAGCCCTGTACAACATACAGGGTGGGCCATTAGTATGGATACACCCTGATAAAAAGGAAGTGGGTGCTGATATCACCTTACCATTTGTGGCATATTAATACATGGGAGGGGCAAAAACATTTTATGACGGGTGACGCCCATAGCGGCCATCTGCAAAGACGCCATTTTAAATTCAACTTTACTTTTTGTTTATCAGGGTGTATCCATACTTATGGCCTACCCAGGGTGAATCCATACTTAAGGCCCACCCTGTATTATCATTTTTAAAGCATCAATTCCTAGGGGTTTGGAATGTGAAAATCAAATTTTTGTTTTAAACTTTAAAAATGCGGAATATAAAGTGCACTAAACAAGGATTAGGTAAAATGTAGCCTTGCACCAAGAAATGCTATGAAGTTTTGGGTTGATTTTGTTATATAGAGTTCTATTTTTAAAGATATGGTCACAAACCTTTGCTATTTTTTGGGGAGCTCTGTCTGTCTGTACAGTTTTAGGAACAGATAATCGGAATTTATGCCCAAAACAAATCCATTTGCTAATTGAGGCAACGGAAGCAGAGAGGCCCACTTGACTTTATTATGTTGGGGTCTGTCTGGTTTTCATTTTTGTTTTGGTGTGTTTTTAGAAAGGAATAAAAAGCACAGCATGCGAGAAAGTTTGCTTCTGTTAAAAAAAAAACAAAAAACGATGCCAAATGGACCCCATAATAATAAACACAGCCCCTTATTTTACATTTTCATTACTCGGCAATCGGGTTTGCATCAGGCATGAATTTCATGTCTGTTCAGAAAATGCAACAGAGGATTGGCTCAAACGGATATGTGCAATAGGGCTAAAAGGGAATAATTCACACATTTCATTAATAAAGTTTAGTCTTTTTCTCATGATTCAATCCTGTTGCCATCCAGCAGAAGATGAACGTCTTCTCCCACTCTGGTATGTATGATTCAATCACTCAGTAGATGAATGTTAGTAACGTTCAGGATCTTCTCATCATTCTTTCTCTTGTGGTCCTGTGCTAAGGACTGATCTCCTTTAAAGCAACTGTCCAGTCATCATAGCCTCAAAAACAGTATGTGAGTATCTCCTACAGATGGTTAAATTGTATTTATTTTCCTTCCTCAGGTCTTGCTGCTTGGCTGCCTTCACTAAAGGCCATTAGGACAGATCTGTGAATCCAGTTTAGCTGCAGTATCTAGAGGGAGTCTGAGGTAGTCTAAAGCATACCCCACTGTCATTTCACTGGTTTAGGCTGGTGCTTTGCCCCTCCCCTTCAGCTCTACATCCTCTGATTGGCTGCTGTGTATGACACAAGTATATCACAGGCTCATCAGGAAGTCACTGATAGAAAAGGGGTTAAGCCTCACTTCTGCCTCAACATCATAACAAGATCGGCAGGTAACATGACAACGTACATGATACAGAAGTGGCAGCGGATAATCACTGTAAGGCCATGTTCACATGTTCAGAATTTGGTCAGTATTTTATATCAGTATTTGTAGCCAAAACCAGGTCAAAAATGCAGAAGTGGTGCCTATGTTTCTATTGTACTTGTCTTTTGGTTGTTCCACTCCTGGCTTTGGATCACAAATATGGATGTAAAAAAACTGACCAAATACTGAACATGTGAATGTAGCCTAAGCCTAACCAATTGCCCAGCCTGTAATCTTGTTTGGATACTTGTCAGTTACATTCTTTTGGTCTAGGAATAAGGCTCTGTGCACACGTTGCGTATTTGTATGCAGTTACACTGCGTATTGCACTGCAGTGTAAAGGCATGCGTCCTGCGTCCCCGGCGCAATCTATGAAGATTGTGCATAATCCATGCGTACGTTGCGTTTTACATGCTGCCAAATCGCTGCGTTTTAAAAAGCAACATGTCACTTATTCCGTGCGCTTTGGATGCAGCCCCCGCTCTGTCTATGGTGGGGGCTGCATCCCGAGCGCATGAAATCGGCTTTTCACTGCATTCATTACGCAGTGTTTCTGCAGCGATTTGAAGCGCACGTGTGCTGTTCAAATCGCTGTAGAAATCGCTGTAGAAATTTCTGCAGGGACACAACACAACGTGCGCACATAGCCTAAGATTTGCACTTCATATATTCCAGACATACTTGGTCTTCCCTACTTCTTGTATCTGCAGATGGTTTGCTGCCACTGTGACTGTAGGCTTGCTTTGACCTATCTTGACCATTCAATGGGCAGAGTAGGAGCTGTGAATTTTATTTCTAGAAATCTTTTCAGGTATTTTCCTCTCACACAACACTATGGAACTGGAAACCTTTTTTTCTTAAAGGGAATCTGTCAGCACTTTGACCTTTTTACACTGATAATATGGGCAGACAGGTTATGGAATGCTGACAATAGTCTGACCTTCATGTCTCATATCAGATGCCTTGTTGTGGATAAATCATCTGTTATCACTTTATGCAAATGAGCTCTTCCAGGCTATGGGGCAGATGCTGCCTGGAAGATAACTCCACCTCCAGAGAATATTATAAATAAAAGGGGTGTTACCAGTGTGAGACAAGTAACTGACACAGAACAGGAGAAGTGAAATTTGTCTTCTTTCAAACACATTTTTTGCAGCTACTTCAGCTCTGCTTCATTGCAACAATGTTGCAACCCTGTCTGCCTGTAAACTGGAGGCTGAAGCTGAGAGGAACCTGCAGAAGTGTCAGTAAGGCCTAAGCCACACGGCGAGAAAATCGGTGCGAGTGGAGTGCTATAAAACATCGCATTCCCTTCGGACCAATTCTAGCCTGTGTGTCAGCACACATGAGCGATTATTTTCTCAGCCCTAATCGGACCGAGAAAACAATCGCAGCATGTTGCGATTGTAAGCTGAGACTCTTTCTCTCGCACCCATTCAAGTGAATGGGACGAGAGAAAAATCGCACTGCACTCGCGGTACACTGGTGTACTGCCAGTGCAGTGCAAGAATGGCAATAGCCGACTACGGAGGAGAGAGGGAGAGAAATTCCTCCCTCCCCTCCTGAGTGCCGGCCCGCCCCTCGCAGCTGAGGTCTGCTCACATGAACGGACCTCAGATGCAGGCACACTAGTATGACACTCAGCTCCTGCTATGCTGCCAGTGCGAGCCGAGTCTCATGCGAGCATCACAGTAGTGCCCTGTGTGGCCCCAGCCTAAGGCTATGTTCACACACTACGTTTTTTACCCTCGTTTTTGGTACGTTTTTGCTGCAGAAATTTCTTGAGAAATTCTTGTAACCTTTCTGCAGACATTCCCCAGCAAAACCTATGGCAAAAAAAATTAGCTGTGAGCACTGCGTTTTTTTCTTAAGAAAATTCTTTCGGTAGATTTTCTTAAGAAAAAGAATGAGCATGTCACTTCTTTTCTGCAGAAAACTGCGTTATGCACTCCATTGACTGTAATGTAATCATCAGGACTATGTTTTCAATGTCTTTTGTGTAGGATCGGATGGCACATAGAAGCACTTCCGTGTGCATCCCATCCTACAAAAAACACATTGGATGCCGTATATCCGCTCCGTTATTATGGAACATGTCCTATTCTGTTCCGTGATAACGGACTGTGACTCAATACAAGTCAATTGGCCTGCAAAATCCCCAGAAGCCGCACAGAAGCACTTCCATGTGACCTCCGTCGGGTGCCCGTGCAGTCTGTGTCCCGCTCCAGCCCCACGGCTGCTCGCACAGCAGTGTGTCAGTGTCTGCCCGCACTGCAGTATCAGCAGCTTCTCACATAGCAGTGCGAGCAGCCGCGGGGATGACGAGCGCTGCCGTTAGGAGGTTAGATGAGATCATTACGTGCTGTGACGATCTCCTGCTCTCCTGACGTCATCCCTGTCACTGCCTTCTATGCCCGTCTCGCGGGTGGCCCGAGACTGTCACTAGCGGTGATGTCACGGGCTCCCGCGATTCTTCGCTGTGAACGATGCGGGCATAGAAGTCAGTGACAGCGCTGACGTCAGCACTGCAGGAGATCGTCACAGCAGGTAATGATCTCATCTAACCTCATGACAGCAGAGCTCGTCATCCCCTGCAGTGACCTGGGCTGACCTACTGATGTTAGCTCAGGTCCCTGCACTACTCTCCCAGCCAATGGGGAACATTCTGTTCTTCATTGACTGGGACAGTGACTATGGTATGGATCGTCACGGGACCCCCTTATTGGATTACGCTGGACCCGGATTTGATTGTTCTTTTAAATAAATTGGCGAAAGAGGGAATGTTTTGGGGAGTGTTTTTCCAAATAAAACTTTTTTTGTTGTCTATTTTTTTTTTATTACTGACTGGGTTGGTGATATCAGGTATCTGACAGACGCGTGACATCACTAACCCCAGGGCTTGATGCCAGGTGACATTACACATCTGGCATCAACCCCATATATTACCCCTTTTGCCACCGCACCAGGGCAATGGGATGAGTTGGGGCAAAGCGCCAGGATTGGCACATCCAATGGATGCGCCACTTCTGGGGCGGCTGTGGCCTGCTGTTTTTGAGCGGGGGAGTGTCCAATAACGGTGGACCTCCCTAGTCTGAGAATACCAGACCACAGCTGTCCGCTTTACCTTGGCTGATGATCCAATTTGGGGGGGACCCCACATTTTTTGTTTTAAATTATTTATTTAATTTAAAATAACAGTGTGGGGTGCCCTCTGTTTTGGATTACCAGCCAAGGTGAAGCTGCCAGCTGTGGTTTGCAGGCTGAAGCCGTCTGCTTTACCCTAGCTGGCTACAAAATATAGGGGGAGCCCACATCGTTTTTTTTTAATTATTTATTTATTTTATTTTTTGGCTAAATATAAGGCTAAGCACCCTTTAGTGCCACATGAAAGTCACTAAAGGGTGCCAGCTTAGAATATGCAGGGAGGTGGGACATTATATAGGTCTTTATCATCTATTATCTATCTATTCATCTATCCATCTTTCTAGCTATCCATTATCTATCGATTATCTAGATTATTTATTGCTGTTAAAGCATTAAAAAACGCAGGGACCAAGCTGCAAAAAATGCGCGAAAAATGCGGTAAAAACGCATGCGTTTTTTTAACGCAGGGGCGCTAATCCTTCACTCAAGAAAAATCATTTTTCTAGTGTGAACATAGCCTTAAGGGTGCTTTACACGCTGCGAGATCGCACATAGGGCGGTTTTATAGCGCCGGTCACATGTGCGATCTCGGCAGACCGCATCTGCGATCTGGCGTGTCACATCGCTAACGAGATCGCTAGCGATATTGCAGCGTGTAAAGCACCCTTTAGGCCGGGGCCACACGGGGATTACTGCGATCCCCTCGCATGACACTCTGCTCACGCTAGCAGAGCCGAGTGTCATGCGTGTGTCCCTGCGACTGAGGTCCGACTGTGCGAGCGGACCTCAGCTGCGGGGGGCGGGACGGCACTGAGGAGGGGAGGGCCGGCACTGCAGAGAGGAGGGCTGGCGTTGGAGGGGAAGGAGGGATTTATCTCCCTCTCTCCTCCGTTGCTGGCTATTGCCATTCTCGCTCTGCACTCGCAGACACCGGTGTACCGCGAGTTCAGTGCGATTTTTCTCTCACCCCATAGACTTGAATGGGTGCGAAAGAAAGAGTCTCGCATTACAGTCGCAGCATGCTGTGATTATTTTCTCGGTCCGATTAGGGCTGAGAAAATAATCGCTCATGTGCTGACACACAGGCTAATATTGGTCCGAGTAGAATGCCATGTTTTATCGCACTCCACTCGCTTTGTTTTTCTCGCCGTGTGTCTTAGGCCTTATAATCACACACAGCTCTGCAGTGAGAGCAGAGAGCGTCCATCACACTGGTAACGGCACTTTTATTTACAAGATGCTCTGGAGGCGGAGTTATCTTCCAGGCAGCATTCATTTCATAGCCTGGAAGAGCTCATTTACATAAAGTGATAAAAGAGGATTTATCCACAACAAGGCATCTGATATGAAACATAAAAGGTCAGACTATTGTCAGCATTCTATAACCTGGCTGCCCATATTAACAGTGTAAAAAGGTCAAAATGGTAACAGATTCCCTTTAACACTAGAAGTCCCAGAGAGGGGTCATTTAACAGTTCTACCTTTGGAACCCAGAGACGGGTGGAATGACCTGAAGGGTTTTAGCTAACATCCTATAATCACCGTCTTTTGTTCTGTAATTAAGGCCATTACCATCGCACCACAGGAGGTTGTTGTTTTCCATTGAGTTTAGCCATTTAGTTTCTAGTTAGTTCTATTCAGTTTGAACTAAGGGTCATTTGACCCTCTTTCGGGACTTCAGGGGGAAGCTCGAAATTTCTGGGACTTCTAGTGTTAAATTGCATGACTTGTATTGTGAGCAAAACACATTTCTAGGAATAAACATGTTTTAATTGTTTTTTTGCTTTAGCAGCTTGCACGTATTAAATCACATTGCAAGTTGCTTGAGGCAGTTCAGTGTCAATCTTCACAGCTGTGCCCCCTGTCAGCTCAATCTATAGCAATTCCAGTCTTCTCCTAAACTCAAATTAAAAGGGTTACTTTCCCTAAGACTCTGGGGAGAACCGGCACAGTTACTTCTTTTCTATTGATCCCTGCCAGGATGTGCGCCTAATAGCTGCTCCAATATGTATTGGCAAACAAAACGTCACTGGCCTCGCTAAGGCTACGTTTTTTTAGCATGCATCATGAACGTTTTTTTGCTGCAAAAGCGGATCCTGTTTTTGCAGAGAAAAACGCATGCAAACGAATGTGTTATTTTGCAGGATCCTGTCACTTGAAGTTTATTGGCGGGCATTGGAGTCATGTGATCGGGAGTGAGGGGAACTGAACGTGATAGACTGGGAGACGGCATCTGACAGCTATGGAGGCTCGTAACCAAGGTAAACATCGGGTAACTTGCTTGGATACCCGATATTTACCTTGGATACGAGCGTCTGCAGCTGCTAGCACACGTAACCAAGATAAGCATCGGGTATCCAAGCAAGTTACCTGATATTTACCTTGGTTACGAGCGTCTGCAGCTCTCAGGCGGGGGACAGAGGGAGGGGGGACAGAGAGACTGATCACCCGAGGCTGGTTTCTGGGCATGCTCAGTAGAGCAAGCAGGATCCTGTCTATCAGCATGCCAGCGTTCACATGCGTTTGCGTGCAGTATAGTCAGGATCCAGCAATTTGCAGTATTTCGATGCAGCTCAAAAATGCTACAAGTAGCGTTTTTGAAAAAAGTTAAAAAACTGCAAGTCGCTGGATCCTCACTATAACGCACGCAAACGCAGGTGAGCGCATGTTGACGAGAGTCCATTGCAAATGCATTGAAATGAAAACGCATTTGCACTGGATCCATTTTTTGCGTTAAAAAAACGTTCAGGACGCAGGTTAAAAAAACGTAGAGTGAAACTAGCCTAAGCTTGCTGTATAAGGAAGTGCACAAAGTTGGAAATGCACCTTAAGGTCTTATTCAAACATTTGTGATTTCTTGTACATAAACACTGTTGTTGCTTGGCGTTTATGGATCCAACATCCAGCAGTGTGTGGGTCCGTGTGTCAGTTTCTACTACCTGTGTTTCAGCAGTGATTTTCACGAAATAAAGAATAAATAAATTGGAAATCTTCATCTATACATTGCACTGTTAATCATGGACAGCACAAACTGAACCCCGATAACAATTGTGTGATATCCATGATTTTGGATCAAGAACGGAAATATCTACAATATCATACGCACATGTAAACAGACCAACAGAAAATAATGGGGTACGTAGTCTGTGAAAAACAAAAAAAAACATGTACGGATTCACGGATGTCTGTATGGGACCTAAGCTCAACTGCATCCAGGAGAAGAAATAAGGGGCCAGAGACAGCTGATGAGGGGTCCGGCCCTCGGGATTTACACTAAATTGTATGAAGCCAGTTAGAAGCAAAAAGGTTACAACATTTTAATGAAATTCAGAGAATGCATAAGAATAAAATAATAAAGGACATCCGCAATACAGGAAGGGTGCAAGTAGATAGCGGATGTATGGAGCAGGCTCACGGGGTGAGCTCGCCCATACTGGCAGGTAATGGCTAATATAGAAACAAAAAATAGTTGAACCAGCTCACCCTATGTGGAGACAGTCCGCAGGAACCAGGATGGTGCACAGCGCAGCAACAGCTGCAGCCAGGCTGTGATAACGTAATTACAGAGCAAAAAATCCAGCATACAAATCCTGTTGTCTTTCCTTAAAAAACGTCTTTATTAGAAAATATTAAAAATTTCATTTCCATGTTCCATAAAAGCAATGCATTGCTTTTATGGAACATGGAAATGGAATGTTAAATATTTTCTAAATAAAGAAGTTTTTTAAGGAAAGGAAACAGGATTTGTATGCTGGATTTTTTGCTCTGGAATTATGGCAGGTAATGGCTGTGTTAGGCTAGGTTCACATTTCCGTCAATTTGTATCAGTCACAATCCGCGGCTCTGGTAAACAATGCATTCCGTTTGGCGGATTCCGTTGTTCCCATATACTTGTATGAGCAGCCGATTGTGACTGATAAAGCTGCGTTGCATCCACCGCCCGACTGATCAGTCGTGGAACGACTGACCGTCGGGCGGCAGGAACGCAGCATATAGCGTTTTTTTGAGCAGCGGAATCCTTTTGATTCCGCTGCACATGCTCTCTCTCGGCGGCTGAACGATCAGCTAATCGCCTGGAGGCCACCTTCTGTGAGCGATTAGCTGATCACCCAGCGGCCGGCTTCTGTTAGCGATCAGCTGATCGCTCTCATTAGCTAGCGGCCGGGAGATCAGCTGATCGCTCTCATTAGCTAGCGGCCGGGAGATCAGCTGATCGCTCTCATTAGCTAGCGGCCGGGAGATCAGCTGATCGCTCTCATTAGCTAGCGGCCGGGAGATCAGCTGATCGCTCTCATTAGCTAGCGGCCGGGAGATCAGCTGATCGCTCTCATTAGCTAGCGGCCGGGAGATCAGCTGATCGCTCTCATTAGCTAGCGGCCGGGAGATCAGCTGATCGCTCTCATTAGCTAGCGGCCGGGAGATCAGCTGATCGCTCTCATTAGCTAGCGGCCGGGAGATCAGCTGATCGCTCTCATTAGCTAGCGGCCGGGAGATCAGCTGATCGCTCTCATTAGCTAGCGGCCGGGAGATCAGCTGATCGCTCTCATTAGCTAGCGGCCGGGAGATCAGCTGATCGCTCTCATTAGCTAGCGGCCGGGAGATCAGCTGATCGCTCTCATTAGCTAGCGGCCGGGAGATCAGCTGATCGCTCTCATTAGCTAGCGGCCGGGAGATCAGCTGATCGCTCTCATTAGCTAGCGGCCGGGAGATCAGCTGATCGCTCTCATTAGCTAGCGGCCGGGAGATCAGCTGATCGCTCTCATTAGCTAGCGGCCGGGAGATCAGCTGATCGCTCTCATTAGCTAGCGGCCGGGAGATCAGCTGATCGCTCTCATTAGCTAGCGGCCGGGAGATCAGCTGATCGCTCTCATTAGCTAGCGGCCGGGAGATCAGCTGATCGCTCTCATTAGCTAGCGACCGGGAGATCAGCTGATCGCTCTCATTAGCCGGCGGCCGGGAGATCATCTGTTCGCTCTCAAAAGCCGGCGGCCGGCTATAGTGAACGATCAGTTGATCGCTCTCTCACGATTTACAACGGAATCCGACAATGAGTTCTATTCTTGTCATCCGTTGTACAACGCATCAGTCACAAGCGTCAAGCAACACATGTGACTGATGCAAAACAACGGAAATGTGACCCTAGCCTTATAGTCAGGACTTTCTTTTAACAACTTTGCGCCATCCTTGATTGTTATCTACTTAAATGGCGCTGTCGAATGCTGATAGCGAAACTAACAGACCCCCGGCATGAGAGCGCGTCATTTTATGCACCCGTGACGTGATCGCATGCTGATAGAGGGTTGTTATGACAGCCTCCATGGGTTTTTTTTAAAGGGAATCTGCCACCAGGTTTCTGCTACCTCAAGTGAGAGCAGCATGATATAGAAACAGAGACCCCTTACTGAGAGGTTTGCTGTCATTTTGATAAAATCAATGTTTTACTTCTGCAGATCTAGCAGTTATACAGAGCTCAAGAATATGCTGGACTACCTGGTAAGATGCCAAGTAGTCCTATAATGATAATCTACTGCTGATTAAGCAATGACTATTAAAACGACACAAAGCAGCCCAGTAAGTGACACATTGCTGGAATCAGGATCTCTGTCTACATTATGCTGCTCTCAGATTAGGTGGAAAAAACCTGGTGACAGATTCCCTCTAATGGTAAAGATTCCTTATATAAATTATTGGAAATCACTAACCTTTACCATTATCCTGTTCTTGATCGTCCAAGACATACTTATAGAGATCCTTGTGTCCTTCTACATACTCCCACTCCTCCACAGAGAAACAGACCATGATGTCTTCATATCTTATAGGAACCTGAGACACAAAATTCCTGTTATTATCCAGACACCTTCTTAGGTGTTGCTGTGTTCCCGGCAGCGCTCACCTCTCCCCTCAGCAGCTCAGTGATCTTGTTGGTGAGGGTCAGAATCTTCTCATCGTTCTTGGTCTCGTGTATCCGTGATGAGGAATTATTCATAGTGAGACTCTGGGTCCAGCGTGAGCTCCCAGATTTCTGAGAAACGCTGCCTCTTGTGACATGCAAACCAGAATGGCTTACAGGAGCATAGTCCTGGAGATATACATTGGCACATTACAGAACAGATTATACAGGCTTGTAACAGGCTATGGTGATAAATACAAGCAGTTTTGACTGTCTGATATCTGCTCTATAATTCCTAATACTTATGACTGATGCTGCAACATCATATCTAGTTACTCTCAGCCCAAATAATAGTATGTGGAGCAATGCAAAGATATGATGTGTGTATATGATCTTCTGCATGGGTCTTACCTAAGAAGCTTTTCAATCACACAAATTGAAAGACCCTCTATGGCCAACTCTGTTTTAGGCCTCTTTCACACGTACATGTTTGGCAGTTTTCTCATGTACCGGAGACACTTACACACGTAGACCTAGATATTCCTATGGATTTGGACACACGTAAGTATTTTTGCACGGAACGTGTGTCCGTTCCGTACTTATGTGTGCCAGTGTGCTCCACACGCCGACATGTCAGTTTTCTCTCCGGCATCACGGGTGTCACACGGAACGCAAACGTGTCACAGGTAATGCAAACTGACCACACGAATGTGTTCGGTATGACATGCACCGGAAAAAAAACCCCAAAACGTGTCTGTATGAAAAAAAAAACCCAAAACATTACTCACCTTCTCCAGCCCTGCAGTCTCTGCTGTTGCTGTCACTTGCTGCCGACCACCGCTCATTATGCTCATTGCATATTCACTTCACTGCGGCCGGAAGCAGCAGCAGCGGGGAGTCGTCAGGACCGGAGACCGAAGATCAGCACCACGGACAGCGAAGCCAGGGAGAGGTGAGCAGAAAGTTCCCGTTCTCCATGTGTTATCATGGATAACACACGGAGAACACACGTAGCCCATAAACACGGCTCATGGAGGGCAAAACGCACCTCAGACACGTCCGTGAAACACATGCATGATTTTCACGGGCGTGTGAAAGAGGCCTTATGGACACAGCAAAGCTTTCTGCACACAGTCTGTCAGCAGACGTGGGCCCTATGTTTCCATATTATGTATCCATACTGGTGGAGAATCCATATTATGTATCCATACTGGTGGAGAATCCATATTATGTATCCATACTGGTGGAGAATCCATATTATGGATCCATACTGGTGGAGAATCCATATTATGGATCCATACTGGTGGAAAATCCATATTATGGATCCATACTGGTGGAGAATCCATATTATGGATCCATACTGGTGGAAAATCCATATTATGGATCCATACTGGTGGAGAATCCATATTATGGATCCATACTGGTGGAGAATCCATATTATAGATCCATACTGGTGGAGAATCCATATTATGGATCCATACTGGTGGAGAATCCATATTATAGATCCATACTGGTGGAGAATCCATATTATAGATCCATACTGGTGGAGAATCCATATTATGGATCCATACTGGTGGAGAATCCATATTATGGATCCATACTGGTGGAAAACCTATGGGTAATGCAGCATGCACTATGGATCCATTTCTGAAGCATGCAGGAGGGCTAAGATAGTGAAGTATATGTTCCACCAAATCTCTAAAGCTACCAAAGGCTCTAGGTGGGGGCCAGAAACGGCAATACTTACACAATGATTTGGGGCTCTTCTGGCGTTCATTTTAATTAATGCTTATAAACCGTACAACGTAACCCTGGATCTGCAGTATGGTTTTCCTATTTTACAACTACCAGTAGTCCCAGTCTGGCTCTTCAACTGAGACAAGAGGCTCCACAATGGCGAGGGGGCTGAAACATTCGCAGGGTTTGCTTTTTGATAGTTTATGTTATTCCTCCAAAATATTTCTAAATAAACTGACAACTGAGCTTTACTATTGTCCCTACACCACCTGGTACTGTCAGTACTGATTGAAGGTGTGTTCTCCACACTGACGGTAACACCCTGTTGTCAGTTTATTCATACATTTCTATAAGGAATAATGGAAATAACACAACAGTTTTAGTTAAAGGGAACCAACCAGCAGGATTTTCATATATAAAGTAAAGCCAGTGCTATACTGGAGCTAGGATGATTAATGTAAGCATAGCTTTTGTTCAGAGATGGATGTTTTATTTCACAAATATGTGCAAGTAAAGTTCCAGCAATGCACTGCTATTTGATTGACAGGTGCAACAGGAAGGGAATATGTGGGTCGGGTTGGGTATGGTTACATTCAGCATCCTAGCCAAAGTATAGTACTGGCTTTACTTCATATAGGAAAAAAACAAGTGCAAGAAAATAACAGAATTGGTAACCAGAATGACCCAATAACGGACTATGCTCCTTCTCAACAAAGTCAGCAATTGGTATCACCTTTCTACTTCTTGTTTTCATAAAAATAGGGTCTAATGTACCAGGGTGAAGAGGCATCCGATTCAGTAAAAATGATATATATAGAAGAAGCAGAAATGTGGGACTAAGGCCCTGTGCGCACACTGCGTTTTTACCCGCGTTTTATGTGCAGTTTTGCTGCAGAAATTTCTTGAGAAAAGGCTTGTAACCTTTCTGCAGACATTTCCCAGCAAAACCTATGGAAGAAAAAATTAGCTGTGCACACACTGCGTTTTTTTTCTCAAGAACATTCTTTCAGTAGATTTTCTTGAGAAAAAGAATGTGCATGTCACTTCTTTTCTGCAGCTAACTGCGTTATTCACTCCATTGACTGTAATGTAATCATGCAATAGCGCAGGGAATAACGCAGGTAGCAAATTCTGTGCGTTTCATTGCATTTTCCTGCGTTATTCCCGCGGTATTTCGCGTTTTCGGGACATAATGTTCATCGCTGCCTGCGTTTTGCAAGGAAGTGATGTCATTATGACAGGAAGAGGAAGCGGAGCAGAGAGTAAACACACACAGATCATAGAAACACACAGACACATACATATAGAATACACATAGAAATCAAATCACCGCACACACCCTGGCACTACCACCCCCATCATCCCTGCACACACCCAGGCACTACTGCACCCATCATCAACGCACACACCGGCACTACCTCAGTGACAGCCCCGCTCACAGCATGATTAACTACAGTTGCTGCATGGAGCTAACAGAGAGCGGTCATGGTCTGTGGCCGCTCCTGTCAGATTCATGTAGCAGAGCTGGATGCGTCGCGGGACCTCGTGAGGATTACGTCAGACCTGGAGGGTTATTTGGGGATTTTAATAAAGTGGTGAAAGAGGGGTTTTTTTTGTCTTTTATTAAAAAAAAGGATTTTTTCGGGTGTATGTGTTTATTTACTTTCACTTACAGGTTAATCATGGAAGGTATCTATGGGCTGCTACCATTAACTCCTTATTACCCCGAATGCCACCGCACCAGGGCAATTCGGGATGAACTGGGTAGAGTCCCGGGACTGTCGCACCTAATGGATGCGGCAATTCCGGACGGCTGCTGACTGATATTGTTAGGCTGGGGGCTCCCCATAACGTGGAGCTCCACATCCTGAGAATACCAGCCTTCAGCCGTGTTGCTTTACCCTGGCTGGTATCAAATTGGGGGGGAACCGCACGTCGTTTTTTTTTTAATTCATTTATTGTACTGCATGATATAGATCCGCCCACCGGCAGCTGTGATTGGTTGCAGTCAGACATGCCCCCACGCTGAGTGACAGCTGTCTCACTGCAACCAATCATAAGCACCGGTGGGTGGGGAAAGCAGTGAATACGAGATGCAATAATGAGCGGCCGGCATTTTCAAAAGAGGAAAAGCCGCCAGAGCAGTGTGACAGCCGTGCAGCACCACGCCAGTGATCAGAGAGTACGAGAGAGGGGGTGAGAGAGAGAGAGACCGACAGAGAGCGAGAGAGAGACCGACAGAGAGCGAGAGAGAGACCGACAGAGAGCGAGAGAGAGACCGACAGAGAGCGAGAGAGAGACCGACAGAGAGCGAGAGAGAGACCGACAGAGAGCGAGAGAGAGACCGACAGAGAGAGAGAGACCGAGAGAGACCGACCGAGAGAGAGAGACCGACAGAGAGAGAGAGAGAGACCGACCGACAGAGAGACCGACCGAGAGAGAGAGACCGACCGAGAGAGAGAGACCGACCGAGAGAGAGAGACCGACCGAGAGAGAGAGACCGACAGAGAGAGAGAGAGAGACCGACCGACAGATGGAGACCGACCGACAGAGAGAGACTATTCATCTATCCATTATCTAGCTAGTCATCTATCCATCTATTTATCTATTTATTTAGATATCTATCCATTATTTATCTATCTATTCATCCATTATCTATGTATCTGTCTATCCATCTATCTAGCTATCCATTATCTATCTATTCATCCATTATCTATGTATCTGTCTATCCATCTATCTAGCTATCCATTATCTATTGCTGTTAAAGCATTAAAAAAAACGCAGGAACCAACCTGCAAAAAACGCACCAAAAACGCACCAAAACACATGAAAAACGCATGCGTTTTTGGGTGTGTTATTTTAACGCAGGTGTGCTAATCCTTCACTCAAGAAATTTCTTGAGAAAGATCCTTTTTCTAGTGCGCACATAGCCTAATGGTTTCACGGTCATGTCACACAGAACTCTAGTGACACAGATAAGAGGCATATGGCTATAAGCTTCCCTGAATCCCTCACACCAAAAGGGATTCTTCCATACTAATAGAGATAATATAGATGTACATTTGCAGAACCCCTTACCTCTCCGGTCAGCAAATAGATGATCTCCAATGTGAGCTTTAGGATTTGCTCAGTCATGTGATTTCTGTCCTTGTCCATCATCAATAAATTTTGACTAGCATTGGTGGGGAGACATGTGGAGACGAACAATCCTACATCACAAACAAAACCAAAGGAAAGAGATAAATCTCTAATTAGTTCAGATTATTATAATTAAAAGAAAAGCATTAACCTCCTTCTTACCGTGACCAATTTTCATTTTTATGCTTCAGTTTGTTCTTCCCTTCTTCCAAGAACCAAAATGATTTTTCTATTTAAAGGGATGGTCCAAGGCCAAATACATTTTTCATCTAAATCCCTAACTATTCAGTGCCGTAATCTAAAGCGGGCTTTACACTCTGCGACATTGCTAGCAATTGCTAGCGATGTTGAGCACGATAGCACCCGCCCTTGTCGTACGGCCGATATGTGGTGATCGCTGCCGTAGCGAACATTATCGCTACGGCAGCGTCACACAGACTTGCCTGCCCTGCGACATCGCTCTGGCCGGCGAACTGCCTCCGTTCTAAGGGGGCGGTTCGTGTGGCGTCACAGCGACATCACACAGCAGGCGTCCAATAGAAGCAGAGGGGCGGAGATGAGCGAGAAGTAAACATCCCGCCCACCTCCTTCCTTCCGCATAGCCGGTGGAGGCAGGTAAAGGGTGCTTTACACGCTGCGATATCGGTAACGATATATCGTCGGGGTCACGTCAGTAGTGACGCACATCCGGCGCCATTACCGACATCGCAGCATGTAACACAAATGAGCGACAATCAACGAGCACAAAAACGTGAAAAATCGTTGCTTGTTGACACGTCACTCATTTCCTTAATATAGTTGCTGCAGCAGGTACGATGTTGTTCGTCGCTCCTGCAGCAGCACACATCGCTGTGTGTGACACCGCAAGAACGACGAACATCTCCTTACCTGCGTCCACCGCCAATGCAGAAGGAAGGAGGTGGGCGGGATGTTACGTCCCGCTCATCTCCTCCCCTCCACTTCTATTGGCTGGCCGTTTAGTGACGTTGCTGTGACGCCGAACGCACCTCCCCCTTGAGGGAGGGATTGTTCGGCGGTCACAGCAACGTCGCTGCACAGGTAAGTACGTGTGACGCTGCCGTAGCGATAATGTTCGTTACGGCAGCGATCACCACATATCGTGCCACAGACGGGGGCGGGTGCTATTGCACACGACATCACTAGCAATTGCTAGCGATGTCGCAACGTGTAAAGCCCGCTTAAGTAGATATTCGTCGCTCCTGTGGTGTCACATACAGCGATGTGTGCTGCCGCAGGAACGAGGAACAACATCGCTAATAAAAAGAAAACAATTTTTTGTTTTAGGACGACATCTCCGCGGCAAACAATTTTGACCGCTTTTGTGATCGTTTAAGGTCGCTCATAAGTGTCACACGCTGAGATATCGTTAATGACGCTGGATGTGCGTCACAAACACCGTGACCCCGACGATAATTCATTAACGATATCGTAGCGTGTAAAGCCCGCTTAAGTTAATTTCTAATATATTTTCAGTGAAAAGTCCCTACTATTCCCTAACTACATTATCTACTTGCTTTTCTTTTTCCCTACTTCCTGTGTGATCGTGCTTCGTTTGAGAATTCCAGTGTATTCTAGGATACTGAAACAAAGCGTCATCAGGGGGCAGAGGCTGCAGTCACTGCCATAGCCTCTGCCCTCTCTCTAAAATGAAGCGCCATCATGACACTCATTCCACGGGTTGGGTTCATCCCTGAGCTGTCCCAGTGAGCTGTGCGATGTGCCCAATTATGTCGCTTGCGGGAGCAGCGCTGGTCTCTGCACGCCAGGTGTCCTAACACTGCGCACTGACAGTGCGCTCTGCTCTATTGCCGGCTTGTTTCTACTCATCTGAGCTGGCAACAAAGAGCGGCACTGTCATTGTGCACATCGCACATCACTCTGGGACTAGCCTAACCCCTGAAATAGGCATCACTTATTACTCTTCATTTCAAGGAGGGAGACGATGCTGAAGCAGTGACTGCAGCCTTTGCTCCCTGATGATGCTTTGAGCATCCCAGCATGCACTAGGATTGTCAAACAAAGCATCATCACACAGGAAGTAGGGGAAAAAAACAGCTGTTGGACAGTGTTAGTGTAGATTACAGCAGTAATTAGAGAAGGACTTAGATAAAAAATTATTTGGCTTTCGGACCACCCCTTTAATTCTTCCATTGTCCTAAACTGAAGAATGCTTTATTTTGCAGGACAAGCTGTAGTTTTGAATTTCTCATTCATTTTACCATTCATGTAGCAGAATTCCAAGTGCGGTAAAATGGGGAAGAGAAAAAAGAAAAGCAATTCCGACATTTTTTAGGGGATTTTAAGCGATTACTAACCTGATAACAACCGTGTATTGTTTTTTATTCAAATGTTTATTAAAGAATTCAGAAATGTGGTTTATTTCTGCCATTTTATTTTACATCGATGAAGCTGTGCAGGGACTTGTTTTTTTTTTAAAAAATTATTTGCATTTTTTTCATACCATTTACAACGTTTTGATTGCAGATTATTGTGTTTTTTGGTGGTGGTGCATAAACTTTAAATAAAAAATAAATAAAAAAAATCAAAGTGCCAGAACTGTCATTTTTTAATTTCTGTTTTCTGACACAAATTTTTATATTTTCCTATATCAGACTTTTGCAAATGTCGCAATACAAATGTTTATCTTTTCAATACCTTTAAAGGAGGAAAAGCAGGTGATCTGAATGTATTTATTTTCTTTATTTTTTTTAGTCCCCCATCGGGAAAGTGAACTTGTGTTTGCTTGTTCTATATACCGTACATCTTTGGCAGAGGAACACGCCACTAATAAGATGCGCCTAGAGTGAGTCTGGACCCGATGAAGCGCCTGTGTACGCAAAAAGGTTATCTGTGATCTTTATTTTGGCTATGAGGCTAAACTCTTAAAAGGAGGTAGATGCTAAGTACCTGCCTTGCGCCAATCTCTGCCATTGAGAGCGGTCATGGACCACCCTGGCTTGTGATTCGCCAGCTTCCTGTGACGTCGTAGGGTGTCACTGCTGATATCATGGCGATTGACAGCTGACTGCCCACTGCATTAGGATAAGCCAGCTGTCAATCAACATGACGCGGCAGTGACGAACAGGCAGGCAGTTATAAGTGGGAAGAAAAAGTCTCAGATAACCACTTTAAATAAGAACTGTCTGAAATAAAGAAAATAGAAGACGTGTTCACTCCGCGCCGCTGCTGAAGACTTTCCACAGGAAGATCCAGGACACACCGGTGGAGATGGTCGTTTATATTCAACGCGTTTCACTTTTATTACACTAGTAAAACATACAAGTGTGAACAATATAAAAATAATGCCCAAAAGCCAATAGCAGACTAGCTGTAGTTTTTCAGTTCCATCCATTTAAAGCCCACGCTCCCCCGTTCTAGATAACAAACATCTTACAGAAAAACCTGCAGCGGCTTTCTGTCCGGTCTTCACACCTACCCTGATGTTACAAATGACGATGGATTTTCATCTTGTTACCCACAGTGACCATATCATAGTGCCACTTTCATTTATTAGATGGGTTGGTAATCTGAGGACATTTTTTTGTTGTTTCTTGTTTAAAGGGAACCAATCAGCAGGATTTTCGTATATAAGCTAAGGCCAGTGCTATAATGGCACTATCAGGCTGATACTATACATACGTGTAGTGGTCAGCTCGGATGTTTAGGTTTTCAAATCCAAGAAAGTGAAGTTTATAAAATCGGCAGCCTCTTGATTGGCAATTGCAACAGAGCAGATAATAACTGGGTGGCTTTTCATATTGATTCCCGCCCCCCTGCCGCCTGTCTCCCCCCCCTCTGTTCTCTATGCTAATTTTATTATTCACTAAGATGGCGTTGGAGTTGGGGCCTGTGCATGTCGCTTATCTCCGGCGCCATCTTTGTGAAGCTCGTGTGACCCCCGTTATTCTATTCTTGCAGCTGAGAGGGTGGTGCATGCGACCTCACACCTTTTGCTCTGGTTGTGACTGTGAGAGCGCGCGCGGTCACAACAGAAGTGGAGAACAGCTGTTCGGAGGACACGAATAGCTGCAGAAGAGGACACCATGCCAGCACAGCGACACTGACGTCATGGGGTCAGGTGAGTCCATTGTGAACTTACCTCACCTGACCCGTGCCGTGCAATCCGATGCTGATGTCGCTGGCATGCTACTGTCGGCTTGTTCCTCCTGTCGTGTCCTCCGATCAACTCTTCCAGGGGGCGGTCTCCACTTCTGTTGTGACAGTGCACGCTCCCGCGGTCACAACGAGAGCAAAAGAGGTGAGGGCGCAAGCGCCGCGCTCTCAGCCGCAAGAATAGAATAGTAAGGGATAACAAGTACTTCACAAAGATAGCGCCAGAGATAAGTGCATACAGTGCCGGCCAAAAGTATTGGCACCCCTGCAACTCTGTCAGAGAATACTCCGTTTCTTCTTGAAAATTATTGCAATCACAAATTCTTTGGTATTATCTTCATTTAATTTGTCTTCAATGAAAAAAAATTGTCATAAAGCCAAATTGGATATAATTCCACACCAAACAAAAAAAAGGGGGTGGACAAAAGTATTGGCACTGTTTGAAAAATCATGTGATGCTTCTCTAATTTGTGTAATTAACAGCTCCTGTAACTTACCTGTGGCACCTAACAGGTGTTGGCAATAACTAAATCACACTTGCAGCCAGTGACATGGATTAAAGTTGACTCAACCTCTGTTCTGTGTTTTTGTGTGTACCACATTGAGCATGGAGAAAAGAAAGAAGACCAAAGAACTGTCTGAGGACTTAAGAATCCAAATTGTGAGGAAGCATGAGCAATCTCAAGGCTGCAAGTCCATCTCTAAAGACCTGAAAGTTCCTGTGTCTACGGCGAGCAGTGTCATCAAGAAGTTTAAAGCCCATGGCACTGTGGCTAACCTCCCTAGATGTGGAAGGAAAAGAAAAATTGGCGAGAGATTTCAACGCAAGATTGTGCGGATGGTGGATAAAGAACCTCGACTAACATCCAAACATGTTCAAGCTGCCCTGCAGTCCGAGGGTACAACAGTGTCATCTCGTACTATCCGTCGGCGTCTGAATGAAAAGGGACTGTATGGTAGGATACCCAGGAAGACCCCACTTCTTACCCCGAGACATAAAAAAGCCAGGCTGGAGTTTCCCAAAACTTACCTGAGAAAGCCTAAAACATTTTGGAAGAATGTTCTCTGGTCAGATGAGACAAAAGTAGAGCTTTTTGGGAAAAGCCATCAACATAGAGTTTACAGGAAAAAAAAGAGGCATTCAAAGAAAAGAACACGATCCCTACAGTCAAACATGGCGGAGGTTCCCTGATGTTTTGGGGTTGCTTTGCTGCCTCTGGCACTGGACTGCTTGACCATGTGCATGGCATTATTAAGTCTGAAGACTACCAACAAATTTTGCAGCATAATGTAGGGCCCAGTGTGAGAAAGCTGGGTCTCCCTCAGAGGTCATGGGTCTTCCAGCAGGACAATGACCCAAAACACACTTCAAAAAGCACTAGAAAATGGTTTGATAGAAAGCACTGGAGACTACTAAAGTGGCCAGCAATGAGTCCAGACCTGAATCCCATAGAACACCTGTGGAGAGATCTCAAAATGGCAGTTTGGAGAAGGCACCCTTCAAATCTCAGGGACCTGGAGCAGTTTGCCAAAGAAGAATGGTCTAAAATTCCAGCAGAGCATTGTAAGAAGGTCATTGATGGTTACCGGAAGCGGTTGTTCGCAGTTATTTTGGCTAAAGGTTGTGCAACCAAGTATTAGGCTAAGGGTGCCAATACTTTTGTCTGGCCCATTTTTGGAGTTTTGTGTGAAATGATCAATGATTTGATTTTTGTTTCATTCTCTTTTGTGTTTTTTCATTGCAAGCAAAAAGAAATGAAGATGATACCAAAGAATTTGTGATTGCAATCATTTTCAAGACGAAACTGAGTATTCTCTGACAGAATTGCAGGGGTGCCAATACTTTTGGCCAGCACTGTAGACAACAGAGAGAGAGGAAGAACAGGCAACAGGGGGGTGGGAATAATATGAATACCCACCCAGTTATTATCTGCTCTGTTGCAATAGCCAATCAAGAAGCTGCCGATTTTATAAATTTTACTTTCTTGGATTTGAAAACCTAAACATCCGAGCTGACCACTACAGGTATGTATAGAATCAGCCTGGTAGTGCCAGTATAGCACTGGCTTTAGGTTATATACGAAAATAATGGTGGTTGGTTCCCTTTAAATGTATGTAATTGGAGGCTAATTTCTCTTTAATATATATATATATATATATATATATATATATATATATATATATATTTTTTTTTTATTATTTTTTTTTTGCAATTGGGCTTCATTACAAATCTTACACTATTTGCCTTCTGTAGCCTCTATTGTTGCCTGCAGAATGCATTAAAGGGAACCAATCATCAGGATTTTCGTGTATAAGGTGCAGCCAGTGCAGTACCGGCACTATCATGCACAGTGTGTACATACCATCAGGGGGCAGCTCGGGTGTTTAGGCAGTGAAATTCATCTTTATAAAGTTTGAAATTTCGTGCACTTTTTGATTGACGTGTGCACCTCTCTGTTAATGTCCGGGTGGGTTATGCAGGAGTTCCCCGCCCCCCCACCAGCCTGTTCCTCCCTCTCTCCTGATGTCCGGGCGTGTTATGCACGTGTTCCCCGCCCCCCCGCCAGCCTGTTCCTCCCTCTCTCCTGATGTCCGGGCGTGTTATGCAGGAGTTCCCCGCCCCCCCGCCAGCCTGTTCCTCCCTCTCTCCTGATGTCCGGGCGTGTTATGCACGTGTTCCCCGCCCCCCCACGCTGCCTGTTCCTCCCTCTCTCCTGATGTCCGGGCGGGTTATGCACGTGTTCCCCGCCCCCCCACGCTGCCTGTTCCTCCCTCCCTCTGGCTGTATGTAAATATCTAATCTTCAGAAACATGGCGCCGGAGTGGGCCTCTGCGCACAGCGCTTATCTCCGGCGCCATGTTTCTGACGCCCGCATCACACAGCTTGGTGTTAGAGGGCGGCGCATGCGCCCTCGCTCCTTCAGATCCCGTTGTGACCGCGGGAGCGAGCGCGATCACAACAGGACTGCAGAACAGCTGATCGGAGGACGCGATTACCTGCTGCTCCTGTATCGTGCCGCCCCAGGACACCGGGCCAACACACCAGCCGGTGAGACATCGCTGTGGCGCCGCCCTCTCAGACACCAAGTTGTGTAATGCGGGGGCTTCAGAAACATGGCGCCGGAGATAAGCGCTATGCGCAGAGGCCCACTCCGGCGCCATGTTTCTGAAGATTAGCATTTTACATACAGCCGGAGGGGAGGGAGGAACAGGCAGCGCGGGGGGGCGGGGAACACGTGCATAACACGCCCGGACATCAGGAGAGAGGGAGGAACAGGCTGGTGGGGGGGCGGGGAACACGTGCATAACCCGCCCGGACATCAGGAGAGAGGGAGGAACAGGCTGGTGGGGGGGCGGGGAACACGTGCATAACCCGCCCGGACATTAACAGAGAGGTGCACACGTCAATCAAAAAGTGCACGAAATTTCAAACTTTATAAAGATGAATTTCACTGCCTAAACACCCGAGCTGCACCCTGATGGTATGTACACAATGTGCCTGATAGTGCCAGTACTGCACTGGCTGCAGCTTATACACGAAAATCCTGATGATTGGTTCCCTTTAAACGCAAGTACGTTAGTCAGCCCGCTGTGACAGAGTTGCCAATGCTTTTATCCATCCCCTTTGGGGGTGTTTTAGCCCCCCACAGCTCATATATAACCACAGAACGTATCAAAGTTGAAAACAAAGAGCCCATAAAAGCCAAAAGGTGGCACATTTGTAATGCAATAAAAGTACAGAAACGATGTTAGGCTCCAAATACATGCATTTAATAATAATAATAAAAAAATAATGTTATCAAAAGTGGACAACCCCTTTAAATTTCCCTAAAAAAATTAAAACTAGTTGCATTGTATGATTGGCGGGGGGAACAAGGCTAGGCAGTGCTGAAAGGCTTTATCCATACTTGTGAGGAAAGTAATGACTGCCATCAATGTTTTCGATCCACTGCAGTTGATGTAAAGAGCCCATCTATCAATCATCCCCTCTGTCTATCTATCCATCCATCATCCCATCTATTTATCCTTCTATCTATCTATCTATCATCCCCTCTATCTATCCATCTATCTATCATCCCCTCTATCTATCCTTCTATCCATGTATCTATCTATCCCTCTATCTATCTATCTATCTATCCCTCCATCTATCTATCATCCCATCTATCTATCCATCTATCTATCATCCCCTCTATCTATCTATCCATCTATCTATCATCCCCTCTATCTATCCTTCTATCCATGTATCTATCTATCCCTCTATCTATCTATCTATCTATCTATCCCTCCATCTATCTATCATCCCATCTATCTATCCATCTATCTATCATCCCCTCTATCTATCTATCCATCTATCTATCATCCCCTCTATCTATCTATCATCCCATCTATCTATCCATCTATCTATCTATCTATCTATCTATCTATCATCCCATCTATCTATCCATCTATCCCTCTATCTATCTATCTATCTATCTATCTATCATCCCATCTATCTATCCATCTATCTATCTATCTATCTATCATCCCATCTATCTATCCATCTATCTATCTATATATCTATCTATCTATCATCCCATCTATCTATCCATCTATCTATCTATCTATCCCTCTATCTATCTATCTATCTATCATCCCATCTATCTATCCATCTATCTATCTATCTATCTATCCCTCTATCTATCTATCTATCTATCTATCCCTCTATCTATCCATCTATCTATCATCCCATCTATCTATCCATCTATCTATCTATCTATCTATCTATCTATCTATCCCTCTATCTATCTATCTATCCCTCTATCTATCTATCCATCTATCTATCATCCCCTCTATCTATCTATCTATCCATGTATCTATCTATCCATGTATCTATCATCCCCTCTATCTATCTATCATCCCCTCTATCTATCTATCCATCTATCTATCATCCCCTCTATCTATCTATCTATCCATGTATCTATCTATCCATCTATCTATCATCCCCTCTATCTATCCATGTATCTATCATCCCCTCTATCTATCATCCCCTCTATCTATCTATGTATCTATCTATCCCTCTATCTATCTATCTATCCCTCCATCTATCTATCTATCTATCCCTCTATCTATCTATCCCTCTATCTATCTATCTATCTATGATTCTATCCCTCTATCTATCTATCTATCTATCTATCTATGATTCTATCCCTCTATCTATCTATCTATCTATCTATCCCTCTATCTATCCATCCATCTATCTATCATCCCCTCTCTCTCTCTCCATCTATCCCTCTATCTATGATTCTATCCCTCTATCATCCCCTCTATCTATCCCTCTATCTATCCAAGTCTCACATCTGTCTATAGACACCTAACCATGGTCGCAGCTGACAAGTTAATAACGAGCAGATAAAGTGAATTTGTCACAGACCTGCAGCTGTGTCTGTGTCGGGCTCCTCATCAGCTCGCTGGCCGGAAGTCATTAACCGGAAAGGCAGAGCTTGCGTTCCAATCATACTTCCTGTGTTTCAAGCCTCCTTCTCGTACATGGAAGCTACAGTGCGCTTGCGTGCTAGTCGAGTCAATGGAATGCTGGGAATTGTAGTTTGTCACACAAGTGTTTCCTACTTGCGGTGCTTTTATCTGGTGGCCATATTGTATTGCTTCCTAAAAGAAATGCGGTCATTTCCTGCCGGTAACGTGGCGCGTGTGTCTGTGATCACGGTGTCATTATGAGACACCAGTCATCTCAGGCGTGGGTAATGGCTCACGAGCGGGGGTGCAATATTAGGGTGTCCATATGATAAGTCGAGAAGCAGCGGCACATGATGGCGGGTGCACGTCTGGGTGATGCCATGTCAGGGAATTGTGTTATTATTACATGAGCTTTACACGACAGCCATAACTTTGTCTGGCAATATAGCCATATGAGGGATTGTTTTTTGCGGTACGAGGTGTACTTTTGAATGACACCATTTATTATGCCCCCAACAGGACCGCACACCCAGTCTGATGCCCGCACAGTACATGCCCCCACGCAGTCTGATGCCTCACAGTACATGCCCCCACGCACAGTCTGATGCCCGCACAGTACATGCCCCCACGCACAGTCTGATGCCCGCACAGTACATGCCCCCACGCACAGTCTGATGCCCGCACAGTACATGCCCCCACGCAGTCTGATGCCTCACAGTACATGCCCCCACGCACAGTCTGATGCCTCACAGTACATGCCCCCACGCAGTCTGATGCCTCACAGTACATGCCCCCACGCACAGTCTGATGCCCGCACAGTACATGCCCCCACGCACAGTCTGATGCCCGCACAGTACATGCCCCCACGCACAGTCTGATGCCCGCACAGTACATGCCCCCACGCAGTCTGATGCCTCACAGTACATGCCCCCACGCACAGTCTGATGCCCGCACAGTACATGCCCCCACGCAGTCTGATGCCCGCACAGTACATGCCCCCACGCACAGTCTGATGCCCGCACAGTACATGCCCCCACGCACAGTCTGATGCCTCACAGTACATGCCCCCACGCATAGTCTGATGCCTCACAGTACATGCCCCCCCCACGCAGTCTGATGCCTCACAGTACATGCCCCCCACGCACAGTCTGATGCCTCACAGTACATGCCCCCCACGCACAGTCTGATGCCTCACAGTACATGCCCCCCACGCAGTCTGATGCCTCACAGTACATGCCCCCCCACGCAGTCTGATGCCTCATAGTACATGCCCCCCCACGCAGTCTGATGCCTCACAGTACATGCCCCCCCACGCAGTCTGATGCCTCACAGTACATGCCCCCCACGCACAGTCTGATGCCTCACAGTACATGCCCCCCACGCACAGTCTGATGCCTCACAGTACATGCCCCCCACGCACAGTCTGATGCCTCACAGTACATGCCCCCCACGCACAGTCTGATGCCTCACAGTACATGCCCCCCACGCACAGTCTGATGCCTCACAGTACATGCCCCCCACGCACAGTCTGATGCCTCACAGTACATGCCCCCCACGCACAGTCTGATGCCTCACAGTACATGCCCCCCACGCAGTCTGATGCCTCACAGTACATGCCCCCCCACGCAGTCTGATGCCTCATAGTACATGCCCCCCCACGCAGTCTGATGCCTCACAGTACATGCCCCCCCACGCAGTCTGATGCCTCACAGTACATGCCCCCCACGCACAGTCTGATGCCTCACAGTACATGCCCCCCACGCACAGTCTGATGCCTCACAGTACATGCCCCCCACGCACAGTCTGATGCCTCACAGTACATGCCCCCCACGCACAGTCTGATGCCTCACAGTACATGCCCCCACATATAGTCTGATGCCTTCACAGTACATGCCCCCACACACAATATTATGCCCTCAACAGACCCGTGCACACACTGTATGATGTCCCCACAATACATTCTGCCCACACAGTCTGATGCCTCTACAGTACATGCCTCCCTACACAGTATTATGTCCCCAAAAGTAATACACAAAGAATGATGACCCCACAGTCCATGCCCCCACAGTATTATAACCACAACGCACACAGTATGATGACCCCACAGTACATTCCCCCACACACATACAAAAAGAAAGATTTTATCCAGCTCACCTGTTCCAAGGAGACCACTAGATTTGGACCGTGCAAGGACAGGAGAAAGTCTGCAAGGCTTGAGAACTAAATATCCAAGGGAAATCCAGCAACCAGGTCCAAAAAATGTTAATAGAAAAATACAAAATTTATTGGTTATTCATATTAAAAAGTCCATATTAGATCACAAAACAAGCCCACAGAAGAACGTGTTTCGAACATGTTGTTCTTAATCTCTCTAACCCATCAGAATTGAAGGACTCGTTTAAAGGACTCAGACTCGGACATAGAATCAAAAAAGGGGGGAGGGAAAGGTGTGGCATGCAAATTAAATTTCACAGAATCAAACAGAAAAACACCAAAAAACAAACACATGAAATTAGCATAAAAAAAGTTACATAAAAAAATGCATTTAACATGTTCTATTCAATAATAAGGCTAGGTTCACATTTCCGTCAATTTTTATCAGTCACAATCCACGGCTCTGGTAAACAACGGAATCCATTTGGCGGATTCCGTTGTTCCCATATACTTGTATGAGCGGCGGATTGTGGCTGATGACGCTGCGTTGCATCTGCAATCCTTCTGATTTCACTGCACATGCTCTCGGCGGCCGAACGATCAGCTGATCGCTCTCAATAGCCGGCCGCCAGGAGATCATCTGTTCGCTCTCAAAAGCCGGCGGACGGCTAGTGAGAGCGATCAGTTGGTTGTTCTCTCTGTTTCTTCTTTTATAACGGAATCCGCTTTCTCTTCCAATACTTGTCATCCGTTGTACAACGCATCAGTCTCAAGCGTTAAGCAACGCATGTGACTGATGCAAAACAACGGAAATGTGAACCTAGCCTAAGCCACAACATTTCAATTTTTATATCCATCAGATGTGTGTCAATATTAACATTAGTAAAGTCTGGGCTTTAATAAGCATACAACATATCATTTCTCATGTTCATTCCTGAGGGGAATCTAGTTCCCATCAGGAAGATCCATTTAGTTTCCTTACGGAGCAAAAGCTCTGTGAGTGCAGAGCGAGAATGGCAATAGTTAGCAACGTAGGAGAGAGGGAGATAAATCCCTCCCTCTCCTCCTCAGCGCCGGCCCGCCCCTCCTCAGAGCCGGCCTGCCCCCCGCAGCTGTGGTTCGATCGCACGACTGGACCTCAGTCGCAATGACACTCATATGACAGTCAGCTCTCGCTGTGCTGCCAGCGTGAGCCGAGTGTCATGCGAGGATCACAGTAGTCCCCGTGTGGCCCCGGCCTTACTCTCATAGTCTCTGGAAGAAGTTTGTCAGGAGCCGCTCAATATTTTTTAAAAACGCATGCGGGTAATGTGAACAGCATGCGAGTTAACGCAATAGAAAAAGTGAGATTGCCTGAGAGAGGTGGAAACCTGAAGGAGCTTTTGCTCCATAAGGGCTATTTCACACATCCGGCTTTTCGCCGGATTGGCGGATCCGGTCCACTCCAGTACAGAGTGATACAGTACAATGGCAGCACGGCAACGTCCGGGTCACCCCACTGTGTCGGCGGTGCTGTTAAGGTTGATTTACAAGGCTGGAGCCTTACATGCCGCGCTCCTTCACCATCCCTCGGGCTCTGGCTTGAAGTGGGAGCCAGCACGGTTCTCCTTGCTTTGCAGGAGACCGGTCTCCATCCGCAGCCCTTCAGGATCCTGCTGGACGGAGCACTCATCCCCAGGTACTTGGAACCCTGCGTCTCAGCAAGCTAAGTACCTGAGACGTTTATATTCGGGGGTCCCGGTACTTTATTATGGTGGGAGAGTGTGCTGTGTAACTTTTGTGACATTTCCGGCCGGTTCTCTGGCTGTCGCCTGAGAACCGCGCCGATGGTGCCTGCGCGCCGGCCGCATCGCTTAAATTTAGGCCCCGGCTTCGCCGGAGGCCTACTTTCGATTTCACTGCCCTCGCATGTCAATCATGCAGAGGGACAGTGCGGCTCCGCCCAGCGGCCATTCGGCACAGGGGAGGGACACTCCTCTCTGAGTACATGTCCCCTCCCCTGTAAATCTCCTTGGCCCTCCAGATCCCGCTCTCAGAGCAGGTCCCGCCCCCTCTCCTCGCTCCGGCGCCATTTTCTCAGCGTTTTTCTCTGGATCAGCGCTGGCTGCAGCATCCCTGCTAAGCTGCTTGGGGGTCCGGGCTGTGGGATCTGGAGGGCACACAAACGGTCTGGTAAGCCACAACCTCCGGTTGTGGACCTTCTTATATACTCTCTGGGGGTCATTCTGGCTCAGAGCCCCCACTTCAGCAGCATGTCTCACACGAGGAGCAAGGCTGCAAGGCTGTACTCAATATGCACTGCATGTAAGCTCGTGCTGCCTGAACCGAGCACATATCCACATTGTGATGCCTGCTCTAACCTGACAATGCCTCAGCCTGGAATCGCACCCACAGTGGTCCCTCCGGCTGCTCCGGCTCCGGTGGCTGAACCCCCGGCTTGGGTAGAATCCTTCTCTAGGTCAATCTCCCAGTCTTTTGACGACTCCATGGGACAGCTGTCCCGGACTTTGCTGAACATGCATCAGCCCCCTTCTCAGGGCGCCTCTGCTGCTAGGGCTCTCTCAGCAGAGCTCACAGAGGATTCTTCATCTGGTCCCAGACCCCGTCCTCCTAAAAGGAGACGCAGGGTCCCCTCTCCTTCCTCGTCCCGCGGCTCTGATTCACGAGCTGACTCGCAGGACGAGGAGGATGCCTTTACTGGGGGCTCGGACGCTACCTCCATGTGCCCCATTGATCTGTTCGAAAGTGACGCAGATGTTAGTGATTTGATTGCATCCATTAATTCTGTACTGGACCTCAATCCGCCAGTATCAGAGGAGCAACCCTCTCTGGCAGAAAAGCACCAGTTTACCTTGCCTAAGAGGACAAGGAGTGTGTTCTTTAACCACTCCAGTTTTCAGGCCACTGTGACCAAGCCTAGGGCCTGTCCTGACAAACGCTTCCCAAAGCGTGGTTCTGATGACCGTTTTCCCTTTCCACCTGAGGTGGTCAAGGAGTGGGCTCATTCACCAAAGGTAGACCCTCCGGTGTCTAGACTCTCAGCCCGGACCGTTGTATCAGTGGCTGATGGCACCTCTCTTAAGGATTCCACTGACCGCCAGGTTGACCTTCTGGCCAAATCTGTATATGAGGCGGCTGGGGCCTCGTTCTCCCCATCTTTGCAGCAGTGTGGGCTCTCAAGGCCATCTCTGCTTCTCTAGAGGAGATGCATTCCCTCACCAGGGAATCTATGCCCGAAATGGTTGCCTTAACTTCCCAAGCTTCAGCTTTTTCATCCTATGCCATGTCTGCCATGCTGGAGGCGTCTCACCGCACTGCGGTGGCTTCGGCTAATTCCCTCGCTATCCGCAGGATCTTGTGGCTTTGAGAGTGGAAGGCAGATGCTTCTTCAAAGAAGTACCTTGCTGGGCTCCCTTTTGCTGGATCCAGGCTATTCGGTGAACAACTGGATGAAATTATTAAGGAAGCTACTGGCGGGAAGAGTACTTCCATGCCACAAACTAAAACCGGGAAACCTGCCCAGGGTAGGAACCAGTCGAGGTTTCGTTCCTTTCGTTCCTCCAACTGGTCATCCTCTAAGCCCTTGGCCTCGTCCACTAACTCAGCCAAGGACCAAAAACCCAACTGGCGCACAAAGGCGCGTCCACAAAAGACCGCAGGAGCTGCTGCCACTAAGGCAGCCTCCTCTTGACTATCTGGCCGCGCCAGCAACGTCCTTAGTCGGTGGCAGGCTCTCCCACTTTGGCGACGTGTGGTTTCAACACGTCTCCGATCAGTGGGTGCGGGATATCATCTCCCACGGCTACAGGATAGAATTCTCTTCCAGCCCGCCAAACAGATTTTTTCTGTCAACTCCCCCCTGCTCCAAGGCTGCCGCCTTCTCTCAGGCCGTGGCATCCTTGCAGGCCAACGGAGTCATTGTACCGGTTCCCGCCCGGGAACGGTTCAGAGGTTTCTACTCAAATCTCTTCCTAGTCCCCAAAAAGGACGGTTCATTCTGGCCCATCCTGGATCTCAAGCTTCTCAACAAGCATGTTTAGGTGCGGCATTTTCGCATGGAGTCTCTGCGATCAGTCATTGCCTCAATGACGGAAGGAGATTTCCTGGCATCCATCGACATCAGAGATGCCTATCTGCATGTGCCAATTGCAGTTTCACACCAGCGTTGGCTACGTTTTGCAATCGGAGAGGAACATTTCCAATTCGTGGCTCTCCCCTTCGGGTTAGCCACGGCCCCTCGAGTATTCACCAAGGTCATGGCAGCAGTGGTTGCAGTTCTGCACCTCCAGGGGTTGGCAGTGATTCCTTACCTGGATGACCTTCTAGTCAAGGCTTCATCCAGTGCAGACTGTCAGCGGAGTGTCTCGCTCACTCTCGCCACTCTAGTCCAATTCGGGTGGCTTGTCAATCTGCCCAAATCCACTCTGACTCCGACCCAGAAGCTCACGTACCTAGGGATGCAGTTCGAGACTCTGCCGGCACTTGTGAAGCTGCCCTTAGTCAAACAGCAGTCCCTCCATCTGGCGGTGCGCTCTCTGCTGAGGCCCCGCCGTCATTCCATCAGGCACCTGATGCAGGTGCTGGGTCAGATGGTGGCGTCAATGGAGGCTGTTCCCTTTGCCCAGTTCCATCTGCGTCCTCTGCAGCTGGACATTCTCCGCTGTTGGGACAAGCGGACTTCCTCCTTGCACAGGCTAGTGGCTCTGTCGCCACAGACCAGGGGCTCCCTTCAGTGGTGGCTTCGGCCCCTCTCTCTGTCTCAGGGACGCTCCTTCCTGGCCCCGTCCTGGGTGATCCTCACCACGGATGCCAGTCTATCCGGCTGGAGAGCGGTATGTCTCCACCACTGAGCACAGGGCACTTGGACTCCATCCGAGTCAGCCCTCTCGATCAATGTGCTGGAAACCAGAGCTGTGCTTCTAGCTCTCCTAGCCTTTCACCACCTTTTGGCGGGCAAGCACATCTGAGTCCAGTCAGACAACGCGACAGCGGTTGCCTACATCAATCACCAAGGCGGGACACGCAGCCGCCTGGCAATGTTGGAGGTTCAACGCATCCTTCAATGGACGGAGGACTCCAAGTCCACCATATCTGCAGTCCACATCCCAGGCGTGGAAAACTGGGAAGCAGATTATCTCAGCCGTCAAACCGTGGACAGTGGCGAGTGGTCCCTGCATCCGGCAGTGTTTCAGTCAATGTGCCGCAAGTGGGGCACTCCGGAAGTGGATCTAATGGCATCCCGGCACAACAACAAGGTTCCGGTTTACGTGGCTCACTCCCACGATCCTCAGGCCCTTGCAGCGGACGCTCTGGTTCAAGATTGGTCCCAGTTTCATCTGTCCTACGTGTTTCCCCCTCTAGCTCTCTTGCCCAGAGTTCTGCGCAAGATCAGAATGGAGGGCCGTCGGGTCATCCTCATTGCACCGGACTGGCCCAGGCGAGCTTGGTACTCAGACCTGCTCCATCTGTCCGTAGAGGTGCCGTGGCATCTTCCGGACCGTCCAGGCTTTCTCTCACAAGGTCCGTTTTTCCGCCAGAATTCTGCGGCTCTCAGATTGACGGCGTGGCTCTTGAGTCCTGGATCTTGACGGCTTCTGGTATTCCTCCTGAAGTCATCTCCACTATGACTCGGGCTCGGAAGTCTTCCTCGGCCAAAATCTATCACAGAACCTGGAGAATTTTCCTGTCCTGGTGTCGCTCTTCCGGCCATGCTCCTTGGCCTTTTTCCTTGCCGACCCTTCTGTCCTTTCTACAGTCCGGTCTGCAGCTAGGACTATCCCTCAATTCCCTCAAGGGACAAGTCTCGGCTCTGTCAGTGCTGTTCCAGCGGCGTATCGCCCGGCTGGCTCAGGTGCGCACCTTCATGCAGGGCGCGTCTCACATCATTCCGCCTTACCGGCGGCCCTTGGATCCGTGGGACCTCAATCTGGTCCTCACGGCCTTGCAGAAACCCCCCTTTGAGCCTCTTAGGGAGGTTTCTTTGTCTCGTCTTTCACAGAAAGTGGTCTTTCTAGTGGCCATAACTTCCCTCAGGAGAGTCTCTGATTTGGCTGCGCTCTCTTCGGAGTCACCTTTTTTGTTTTTTCATCAAGACAAGGTGGTTCTCCGTCCGACTCCGGATTTTCTCCCTAAGGTGGTTTCTCCTTTCCACCTTAACCAGGACATTTCCCTGCCTTCCTTTTGTCCGGCTCCTGTTCATCGCTTTGAAAAAGCGTTGCATACTCTGGATCTGGTGCGGGCGCTCCGGATCTATGTGTCTCGCACCGCTGTTCTTAGGCGGTGCACCTCTCTTTTTGTGCTAACCACAGGTCGGCGTAAGGGCCTCTCGGCTTCTAAGCCGACCTTAGCTCATTGGATTAGGTCGGCCATATCCGATGCCTACCAGTGTACTCAGGTGCCTCCCCCGCCGGGGATCAAGGCACACTCGACCAGAGCTGTCGGTGCCTCTTGGGCTTTCAGGCACCAGACTATGGCTCAGCAGGTCTGTCAGGCTGCCACTTGGACTAGCCTGCATACCTTTTCAAAGCACTACCAAGTGCATGCTCATGCTTCGGCAGATGCGAGCTTGGGCAGACGCATCCTTCAGGCGGCTGTCGCCCACTTGTGAAGTTAGGCACTGCCTACTTCTCAGTTTTCTGTTTATTCCCACCCATGGACTGCTTTGAGACGTCCCAATGTCTGGGTCTCCCATAGGAACGATAAAGAAAAAGAGAATTTTGTTTACTTACCGTAAATTCTTTTTCTTATAGTTCCGTATTGGGAGACCCAGCACCCTCCCTGTTGCCTGTTGGCAGTTTCTTGTTCCACGTGTTATCACCGACTGTTGTTGTAGACAGAGGCTCCGGTTGTTCCGGTTCTTGCTCTGTCTTTACTTGTGGGTGGCTATTCTCCTTCAGCTTTTGCACTAAACTGGCTAGATCTGGTTATCCAGGGGGTGTATATGCTCAGAGGGAGGAGCTACACTTTTTAGTGTAGTACTTTGTGTGTCCTCCAGAGGCAGAAGCTATACACCCAATGTCTGGGTCTCCCAATACGGAACTATAAGAAAAAGAATTTACGGTAAGTAAACAAAATTCTCTTTTTTGTGATATTTAAATTGCATGCCACACCCTTCCCTCCCCCCTTTTTTGATTCTATGTCCGGGTCAGAGTCGTTTTAATGATTTCCCCACACATAGTCTGATGCCTCCATAGTACATTCCCCCCACTGAGTCTGATGCCCCCACACACAGTATTATGTCCCCAACAGCCCTGCACAATAAAACAAATAATAAAAAAGAAAAAATCGCGTTTTCAAAAAATTTAAAAAAAATCAATAAAAATTAGAGGGAAAAAGCTGATACATTTTCATGTAGCTATCAATAGAAATTGTATCTATTCTTTGCTGAACATGCTCGATCATTATTGATATGTAATAGATCACTGCTACGGCAGGATGTAGTTCACAATTAAGTGCGATCCAGTTTATTGCGATATATTTGCAAAATGTGAATGTTTTTAATCATGTTTTAACGCTAACACGTGTTAGAAATTATCTATTTAAATGTTTGGTACTCACATTTTACTGTGTATGGACCCGTGAAAGCACCCCTAGAGGTGCGAAACGGTACCGTCGTCCTCGTGCTCCCCTCCCTCCATTCCCTCTTGTCTGTATCACCTGTCAGCATTGAAAAATAAAGCAGTCCCATAATACCGGAGAGTACTGCCCGTCTTCCTTTTTTCTATTTACTTACTTGCTTCAGCTGGGCAATAGCACCTCGGTAGGTGACTTCTTCATCCATCAGATCAGGATAAAGATCCATGTTTATACTCGGCACGCCAAGAATATTATCAGGCAAGAGCCACACTGAATAGTGTTTGGAACGGGACTACTACATTACCTCCCAAATAGGTAAGCAGTGCTGTGCACATTCCTTCTTTTTCTATTTCAAGTTTATACATCTGACTTTCAGCACTTGCACGCCTGCCTGCAGTAAAAATACTGTATTAAGGAGTTAATGTTCTCATGGTTTCTCTGACTGAAGACGATTTTTAACAAAAATCATGATGGAAATAACTGCTGCAGAGAGCCTGGAAGGCACAGGTGCAGGACTATTAGGCTGGTTTCACACTACGTCTTTTTAACATCCGTTAAAAACGTTTTTTTAACGGAAGTACGGATCCTGTGCAAATCCGTTTTCACTGCAATGCATTTTCAATGGACTCGCGTCCACCTGCGTTTGCATGCGTTTGCGTCCGTTAGACGCAGGATCCGTCCTTTTGCGTTATTTTGACATGTTTCAAAAACGCAACATGTAGCGTTTTTTTGCTTTGTCAAAATAACGCATCTCACAGGATCCTTCACATTGCGCCGCGAGCTGCAATGCATTTCAATGAGTGCTGGATCCTGCCTAGCAGAATGCGTTCAGTTGCGTTGTAACAGGATCCTGCTTTTGTACTGAGCATGCCCAGAAAGTACTGAGCATGCCCAGAACCAGTCTCCAGTGATCTGTCTGTCTCTCCTCCTCCCTCCCTCACCCCCTCTCTCTCTATCTCTGTCTTTCCCCCTTCCTCTCCTGTCTCTCTCTCCCCTGCCTGAGAGCTGCGGACACTCGTAACCAAGGTAAATATCGCGTAACCACTTCTCTTAGTTACCCGATGTTTACGTTGGTTACGCGTGCAGGCAGCCCTGCTCCTAGCAGCTGCAGACACTCGTAACCAAGATAAATATCGGGTATCCAAGGCCGATGTTTACCTTGGTTACCAGCGTCTGCAGCTGTCAGAAGCCTCCTCCCAGTCTAGTTCCCCTCACTCCCGATCACATGACTCCAATGCCCGCCCCTAAATATCCAGTGCAGGATCCTGCAAAATAACATATGCGTTTGCATACGTTATTTGCTGTAAAAGCAGGATCCGTACTTCCGCTAAAAAAACGTTTTCAGCGGATGTTAAAAAGACGTAGTGTGAAACTAGCCTTAGCAGGGAGAGAGGGAGCGAGCATGTATTTCACAGAATGCAATACTAAACTGGACACAGAAATAATCAGCACTAAAAGTTTGGAGCATAAGATTACCACTCTGGCAGAGAAAGAAATTAGCTTATTTTGGACGATTCAATCTTTAACAGCCTATAAAACCTCAGATCGTGTTCCTAGGGGATTACGAGTGATGAAAAATATATCATTCTACCAGCATGATGCGGCATTTAAGGAGAAGTGGGAACAACTCCAGAAAGAAAGTTCTATGCAGTTTTTGACAATCGTGTTAGAAAAAAATGTAGAAGAACATGAGGTGGTCACCCAAGAATTTATAAGATTGAGAAAAGAACTACAATCTCGCTTTTCTAATGACCAATGGTTGATTTTTTTTAAAAACCTAGACAAAAAATTAATTCCATTTCAAACAATAATTAAAGAAAGGAAAAAAGAAAAATTCATCCGAGATAAACAGGATTATGAGTCTAACACAATTTTCAAATGGAATATTAAAATGACTACTACAGGATCGCCACCAAAGAGAAATAGATTTCATAAAAGATTTATAAAAATGTCGGGTAAAACTAAAAGAGGAGCTTGGACCACAGATACGGACTCTAGTGGGACGGAAGAGTCCCTACCACCCTCAAAGAAAAAATCTGGATCTGATAATAATCCGGGACCATCGGGTACTATCCCTTTAGGAGGATTACACGCAGAGGCGGACGAAAATATAGAGGACATAGACATCAGACGGCTGAAGCAAGTGACATGGAGAAAATAAAATATCAAGATAATATTAAAGTGTATAATCTCTCACATAGAGTATTAACTGAGGACATAATGTCAGCCCTAGAGAAGGGTCTTAATTTTTGTCTACCCGAGAAATTTAACTTCACAGATTTTCAAATTGATATGTACAAGTCTTGTCGTAAGATGCAAATAAGGAATAACGTTTGGAACACCATTCTAAGTCTGAACTGGGTGCAAAAACCTAAAAAACATCACTATGGGGAGATAAGGTATGCACACCAGTGACTATGTAAGGGGAATATTATCTCCCCATAGTGATGTTTTTTAGGTTTTTGCACCCGGTTCAGACTTAGAATGGTGTTCCAAACGTTATTCCTTATTTGTTAGTAGTTTTTCGTTTGTGAACCCTCCCTAATAGAGTTGAGCGCGGTTCGCGGTTCGAGGTTCTCCAGTTCTATGCTCGAGTGATTTTGGGGCCTGTTCTAGATCGAACTAGAACTCGAGCTTTTTGCAAAAGCTCGATAGTTCTAGAAACGTTCGAGAACGGTTTTAGCAGCAAAAAAACAGCTAATTCCTAGCTGGCTTTCCGCTGTAATAGTGTAAGTCACTCTGTGACTCACACTATTATGGAATTTCAGTGTATAGTGTGAGTGAACAGCGCCTTCAGATCACTGCTGTTTGTATAATGGCCATTTTTTTTTTTTTTCCTTGTCTTCCTTCCCTAAGCGCGCGCGTCTTGTGGGGCGGGCCAGCATGTCAGCCAATCCCAGACACACACACAGCTAAGTGGACTTTTAGCCAGAGAAGCAACGGCATGTGTGATAGGATGTCCATGTCACATGTCCCTGCATTATAAAACCGGACATTTTCCTCCAGGACGCCATTATCTCTTCTGCGTCCTTGGTGTCAGACATCACTGTCGCAGCTCCGTCCTGAGTCCTATCGCTGATACAGCTGTATGCGCTCTATACACAGCGCTGGACAGCATAGGGATAGCACTTTCCATCAGTCCTTTTAAGGGCTCGTACCGGCAGGGTCAGAGCCATAGGTGACAGGTCCTGAAAACAGCGACAGCGTCTGTGTAGCTAAGGTCAGGGATTTCGTCGCTGCATTTCCCCATTAGGAGGGAATAGAAAGGCAGGCTTCCTTTCCTCTACCCAGAGCCCCACAATCCTGGCACTGTACCCTCCTGTCCTCTGCACACTCCAACTCATTATAACTAAGCCATTATACTAGCAAACACTCAGTGTACCTAGTGGCATCCTAAACGTGGCTATTGGACTTTGCTATAGTCCCACTAGTGCAAAGACATTTGCAGCACCTCTGCCTGCATTGCACACTCCAACTCATTATAACTAAGCCATTATACTAGCAAACACTCAGTGTACCTAGTGGCATCCTAAACGTGGCTATTGGACTTTGCTATAGTCCCACTAGTGCAAAGACATTTGCAGCACCTCTGCCTGCATTGCACACTCCAACTCATTATAACTAAGCCATTATACTAGCAAACACTCAGTGTACCTAGTGGCATCCTAAACGTGGCTATTGGACTGTTGTCTAGTCACACTAGTGCAAAGACATTTGCAGCACCTCTACCTGCATTGCACACTCCAACTCATTATAACTAAGCCATTATACTAGCAAACACTCAGTGTACTTAGTGGCATCCTAAACGTGGCTATTGGACTTTGCTATAGTCCCACTAGTGCAAAGACATTTGCAGCACCTCTGCCTGCATTGCACACTCCAACTCATTATAACTAAGCCATTATACTAGCAATTTTTGCTGCCAGTTTAAGGGCCGTAGTTGCATTGTCAGGGATATTTATTCTTTATTATTCTGCTGTTAATAAAGCTAGACCACCACTGCAATCTACACCACCTCTCAATTTTTACTACCACATTTTCAGTGCACAATCTTGTCGCAATCAACATGAGTGGCAAAATGACAGATGCTGGTGGAAAGGGGAAGAGGCGTGGTGGAAAAGGCAAAAAAGGTTTTGTCCGTGGGGAAGGTGGCAAAGCTCCATTATCATCTGCTGAAGATAGACCATCTACCAGCAAAAGTAAGATGTCTACTACTTACCGTGGACAATCCGATGTGCTCCCTTTTTTACGGACACGAACAACAGGAACAAAGGTAGATGATGGCCAAAAAAGGAAAATGCTTGAATGGATCTCAAGTGGTCCAACAAGTGCCCTCTCAGCCACTTCAAGTACCGCATCCAAAAAACACCAGTCCTCTGAGTTGTCATCCCAATCAAACTTGCTTTCTCCCAGCTCTGAAGTCTCCATCAGCCCTGCACAGTATGGTGGAATTGAGATGGCTGAGTCTGCAGAGCTGTTCAGTCACACTATAGCCTGGGAATCAGAGGTCTGCTCCCAAGCTACAGTGAGTACAGAACAGGAAATGGTCTGCAGTGATGCCCAGAACCTTTGTGACTCTGATTCAGGCCGTGAGGACCAAGTTTCTGAGCATAATGTTGACCCTTTGTCACAAACTGTAACACCTGTGGTTATAGACAATGAGGAACATACTGATGAAGATGAGACGCAGATACCCGATTGGGATGACAACTTAAATATTCGGTCAGGGCAAGAAGAGGCTCGGTCTGAGGGGGAGGGGAGTGCAAACACAACAATTGATGATGAAGTTCTAGATCCCACCTACTGTCAACCCACAGTCAGGCACTCGAGGAGGTCAACAGAGGTGGTGGAGGAGGATGCAACTGATGACGAAGTTACCTTGCGCCTTCCTGGACACAGTCGGAGTACTGGTAGCACGTCTACAACTGCATCCTCAGCCACCACTCTGCCTCTGAGCATTATTCGGGGTGGATCAACAGGTCACATGGCCTCTAAGCCTTGCCTAGCCTGGTCCTTTTTTGACATAGAAAAAGATCGCCCAAATTATGTGATCTGTAAAATTTGTCATGGTTCTCTTAGTAGAGGTCAAAACCTCAGCAGTTTGACAACTTCTTCCATGAATCGTCACATGAATAAATATCATATGGCCCGGTGGGAAGCTCACCGTGCTGCAATGCGGCCTAGCGGAGCGAACCATCCACCGCCTGCCCCTTCCAGTGCATCCGCGCGCTCGTCATCGTCTAGGACTGTGGGGACAGCTGTCACACCTGTTTTTCCACCCACAACTTCCACCACTGTAACCGCAACAGGCAGTTTGCTTGGTAGGTCGTCAGTTGGTTTGGAAGGGGAAACAAGTGAGTGTGTACAGCTCTCTCAGACATCGATAGCACCAACGTTGGATGAAGGCAACATCATGTCTCCGCCTGCACTTTCCTCACAAACCTGCATTTTTCCAGGGACACCCTACTCAATACCGTCTACACACAGCAGCCAGATCTCTGTCCCTCAGATGTGGTCAAATAAAAGGCCACTTCCTGCGACCCATGACAAAGCTAAGAGGTTGACTCTATCCCTCTGTAAGCTGTTGGCTACCGAAATGCTGCCTTTCCGCCTAGTGGACACACAGGATTTTAGAGACCTTATGTCTGTCGCTGTGCCCCAGTACCAGATGCCTAGTCGCCACTACTTCTCTAAGAAAGGTGTGCCCGCGCTACACCAGCATGTCGCACACAACATCACCGCTTCCTTGAGAAACTCTGTGTGTCAACGGGTGCATTTCACCACCGATACTTGGACCAGTAAGCATGGACAGGGACGTTACATGTCGCTGACTGGGCACTGGGTAACTATGGTGATAGATGGTGAAGGGTCTGCTGCACAAGTCTTGCCGTCCCCACGACTTGTGTGTCAATCCTCTGTCTGTCCAAGTTCCGCCACTGCTTCTGCATCCTCCACCTCATCTGGCTCCTCCACCTCCGCCCCAAGCCTGCCTGGTCAGGCCACCAGCGTTCTCACTGCGCAGAAGGAATCACGCACCCCTCATTACTATGCTGGCAGAAGAGCGCAACGGCATCAGGCGGTCTTTAGCTTGACATGTCTTGGGAATAAGAGTCACACAGCTGAGGAGTTGTGGTCAGCTCTGCGGTCCGAGTTTAATAAATGGTTGTCTCCACTCAACCTGCAGCCTGGTAAGGCCGTGTGCGACAATGCTGCAAACCTGGGTGCGGCCCTTCGCCTGGGCAAGGTGACACACGTACCTTGTATGGCTCACGTGTTGAACCTTGTCGTCCAGCAATTTTTAACACAATATCCCGGCCTAGATGGCCTTCTGAACAGGGCACGAAAACTGTCTGCTCACTTCCGCCGTTCAAGCGCCGCAGCTGAGCGACTTGCATCGCTCCAGAAGTCTTTCGGCCTGCCGGTTCATCGCCTGAAATGCGATGTGGCGACACGCTGGAATTCAACTCTCCACATGTTACAGCGACTGTGGCAGCACCGCCGAGCCCTGGTGCAATACGTCATGACGTATAGCCTGGGCCAACGAGATGCAGAGGTGGGGCAGATCACCCTGATGGAGTGGTCTCAGATCAAGGACCTATGCACCCTTCTGCACAGTTTCGACATGGCGACGAATATGTTTAGCGCTGACAATGCCATTATCAGCATGACGATTCCAGTCATTTACATGCTGGAGCACACGCTAAACACTATTCGGAGTCAGGGGGTGGGACAACAGGAAGGGGATGAACTACAGGAGGATTCATATGCGCAAGACACAACAACATCACCAAGGTCCAGACGTTCATCATCACCAAGGCGCCAGGCATGGGACCATGGGGGACAGGATTCAACAAGGGCGCATGGTAGCAGGCGAGATGTTGAGGAAGGTGCAGGAGAACATGAAGAAATGGAGGACGAACTGTCCATGGACATGGAAGACTCAGCAGATGAGGGAGACCTTGGTCAAATTTCAGTTGAAAGAGGTTGGGGGGAGATGTCAGAGGAAGAAAGAACGGTTAGCACCTCTATGCCACAAACACAGCGTGGACTTGGTCCGCATGGCTGCGCAAGACACATGAGTGCCTTCTTGTTGCACTACCTCCAACATGACCCTCGTATTGTCAAAATTAGAAGTGATGATGACTACTGGCTTGCCACACTATTAGATCCCCGGTACAAGTCCAAATTTTGTGACATAATTCCAGCCATAGAAAGGGACGCACGTATGCAGGAGTATCAGCAGAAGCTGTTACTCGATCTTAGATCGGCTTTTCCACCAAACAACCGTGCAGGTGCAGGGAGTGAATCTCCCAGTTGTAACTTGACAAACATGGGACGGTCTCGTCATCTTCAACAGTCTACCCGTACCAGAAGCACCGTATCTGGTGCTGGTAACAGCAATTTTATGGAATCTTTTCATAATTTTTTTAGACCCTCCTTTGCAAGGCCACCAGAGACAACAAGTCTGACACATAGTCAACGGCTGGAGAGGATGATACAGGAGTATCTCCAAATGAACATCGATGCCATGACTTTGCAAATGGAGCCTTGCTCCTTTTGGGCTTCAAATCTAGAAAAATGGCCAGAGCTATCCAGTTACGCCTTGGAGATTTTGTCGTGTCCAGCTGCCAGCGTTGTCTCTGAACGTGTCTTCAGTGCTGCTGGGTGTGTGCTGACAGATAAGCGCACGCGTCTGTCCAGTGACAATGTGGATAGACTGACGTTCATCAAAATGAACAAGTCATGGATCCAGAAGGAATTTACTACCCCTGTGTCATCCTGGGGAGAGTAAATGCTTGTGGATTTGGAATGTGCTTGATGCAAATCTAGCTGTGAAGTGTACAACTAGGGCACAAGTGCTGCCACTGAATGGGTGGGTGTGTGTGTGGCCCAATTTTTGGAAAAAAGGGAGACTCTGCTTGGAGTAACCCTTGCTTACATTGTTTTTAAAAGAAGCCAAGATGAACAGAGCTGGGATCAGGAAAGACTTTGCTACCTACCCCGGTGTCATTCTGGGGACGGATAAGAATGGCGTATTTTTGAATGTGCTTGATGCAAATCTAGCTGTGAATTGTACAACTGGGGAACAACTGCTGCCACTGAAGGGGTGGGTGTGTGTGGGGCCCAATTTTTGGAAAAAAGGGAGACTCCGTTTGGAGTAACCCTTGCTTGCTGTGTTTTTAAAAGAAGCCAAGATGAACAGAGCTGGGATCAGGAAAGACTTTGCTACCTACCCTGGTGTCATACTGGGGACAGTTAATTAGGCCGTATTTTTGAATGTGCTTGATGCAAATCAAAGCATCATGTTTGCAACTAGGGCACAAGTGCTGCCACTGATGGGGTGGGTGTGTGTGTGGCCCAATTTTTGGAAAAAAGGGAGACTCCGCTTGGAGTAACCCTTGCTTGCTGTGTTTTTAAAAGAAGCCAAGATGAACAGAGCTGGGATCAGGAAAGACTTTGCTACCTACCCCGGTGTCATCCTGGGGACGGATAAGAATGGCGTATTTTTGAATGTGCTTGATGCAAATCTAGCTGTGAATTGTACAACTGGGCCACAACTGCTGCCACTGAAGGGGTGGGTGTGTGTGGGGCCCAATTTTTGGAAAAAAGGGAGACTCCGCTTGGAGTAACCCTTGCTTGCTGTGTTTTTAAAAGAAGCCAAGATGAACAGAGCTGGGATCAGGAAAGACTTTGCTACCTACCCCGGTGTCATCCTGGGGACGGATAAGAATGGCGTATTTTTGAATGTGCTTGATGAAAATCTAGCTGTGAATTGTACAACTGGGGCACAACTGCTGCCACTGAAGGGGTGGGTGTGTGTGGGGCCCAATTTTTGGAAAAAAGGGAGACTCCGCTTGGAGTAACCCTTGCTTGCTGTGTTTTTAAAAGAAGCCAAGATGAACAGAGCTGGGATCAGGAAAGACTTTGCTACCTACCCCGGTGTCATCCTGGGGATGGATAAGAATGGTGTATTTTTGAATGTGCTTGATGCAAATCTAGCTGTGAATTGTACAACTGGGGCACAACTGCTGCCACTGAAGGGGTGGGTGTGTGTGGGGCCCAATTTTTGGAAAAAAGGGAGACTCCGCTTGGAGTAACCCTTGCTTGCTGTGTTTTTAAAAGAAGCCAAGATGAACAGAGCTGGGATCAGGAAAGACTTTGCTACCTACCCCGGTGTCATCCTGGGGACGGATAAGAATGGCGTATTTTTGAATGTGCTTGATGCAAATCTAGCTGTGGATTGTACAACTGGGGCACAACTGCTGCCACTGAAGGGGTGGGTGTGTGTGGGGCCCAATTTTTGGAAAAAAGGGAGACTCCGCTTGGAGTAACCCTTGCTTGCTGTGTTTTTAAAAGAAGCCAAGATGAACAGAGCTGGGATCAGGAAAGACTTTGCTACCTACCCCGGTGTCATCCTGGGGACGGATAAGAATGGCGTATTTTTGAATGTGCTTGATGCAAATCTAGCTGTGAATTGTACAACTGGGGCACAACTGCTGCCACTGAAGGGGTGGGTGTGTGTGGGGCCCAATTTTTGGAAAAAAGGGAGACTCCGCTTGGAGTAACCCTTGCTTGCTGTGTTTTTAAAAGAAGCCAAGATGAACAGAGCTGGGATCAGGAAAGACTTTGCTACCTACCACGGTGTCATCCTGGGGACGGATAAGAATGGCGTATTTTTGAATGTGCTTAATGCAAATCTAGCTGTGAATTGTACAACTGGGGCACAACTGCTGCCACTGAAGGGGTGGGTGTGTGTGGGGCCCAATTTTTGGAAAAAAGGGAGACTCCGCTTGGAGTAACCCTTGCTTGCTGTATTTTTTAAAAATGATCCAAGATGAACAGAGCTGGGGTCAGGAAAGACTTTGCTACCTACCCCGGTGTCATCCTGGGGACGGATAAGAATGGCGTATTTTTGAATGTGCTTGATGCAAATCTAGCTGTGAATTGTACAACTGGGGCACAACTGCTGCCACTGAAGGGGTGGGTGTGTGTGGGGCCCAATTTTTGGAAAAAAGGGAGACTCCGCTTGGAGTAACCCTTGCTTGCTGTGTTTTTAAAAGAAGCCAAGATGAACAGAGCTAGGATCAGGAAAGACTTTGCTACCTACCCCGGTGTCATCCTGGGGACGGATAAGAATGGCGTATTTTTGAATGTGCTTGATGCAAATCAAAACATCATGTTTGCAACTAGGGCACAAGTGCTGCCACTGATGGGGTGTCTGTGTGGCCCAATTTTTGGAAAAAAGGGAGACTCCGCTTGGAGTAACCCTTGCTTGCTGTGTTTTTAAAAGAAGCCAAGATGAACAGAGCTGGGATCAGGAAAGACTTTGCTACCTACCCCGGTGTCATCCTGGGGACGGATAAGAATGGCGTATTTTTGAATGTGCTTGATGCAAATCTAGCTGTGAATTGTACAACTGGGGCACAACTGCTGCCACTGAAGGGGTGGGTGTGTGTGGGGCCCAATTTTTGGAAAAAAGGGAGACTCCGCTTGGAGTAACCCTTGCTTGCTGTGTTTTTTAAAAGGAGCCAAGATGAACAAGTCATGGTTCAGCAAAGACTTTGCTACCTACCCCGGAGTCATCCTGGGGACGGTTAAGTATGGCGTATTTTTGAATGTGCTTGATGCAAATCTAGCTGTGAAGTGTACAACTGGGGCACAACTGCTGCCACTGAATGGGTGGGTGTGTGTGGGGCCCAATTTTTGGAAAAAAAGGGAGACTACGCTTGGAGTCACCTTGCGGTGTTTTACATGATTTTAGAAGGGCGTGCCATGCCTATATCTGTGTGTCCTCCTCTTTTTCCTTGTCCAGCTGTTTTGTTTTCGCATGAGTATATGTCCTTGTCACTTTCCCATGTGTTTGTGTTGTGTTGTGAGTTGTTTGTCACCTTTTGGACACCTTTGAGGGTGTTTTCTAGGTGGTTTTATGTGTTTGTGATTGCCTGCCATTGTTTCCTATGCAGTTCGAGTTCGGTTCGTCGAACGTTCGACGAGCCGAACTCGAATGGGACCTCCGTTCGGCGAACCGACCTCGAGCTGAACCGGGACCGGTTCGCTCATCTCTACTCCCTAACCACACCTATTGCCAATCCATATCATACGCATAAATAGCCTGGGTCTCAGCTTCCCATACACGGTAAGTTTTTTAACTGCATGAGAGGACACACACAAGCTAGGGACCCCAACGTAGAGAAATACTTTGGCGTAGTGTTGGGGCTCTATTGCATTGATCAATTCAGTAGCTAAATTTCTCTTGATTCATATGTTCATGGCAGTAATGCAGATTCCATTTTTCACATTTTCACTCTTACATATAGCTATTGGATTTTTCAAGTCAGTATTCACACAGCAGTTTCTGCTATTTCATGTATTCCCCTTACATAGTCACTGGTGTGCATACCTTATCTCCCCATAGTTATATTGTCGTAAGATGCATCTTAAAAATTTTTTTGCCACTTCTAAAACAACTGAGAGGGAACTAGCACTGGCGGAAAGACCCTGTAATATAGGCCCAGTGGGTTTTTGCTTTAAGGACTCAGCTCTTGAAAATGTCAGAGATGATACTCTGACACTATTAAGTCTGACTGACAACATTGACTCCTTACAGCAACCACCCAAAGCCTTAGATACCACCTTTTTTCAAGGAGGCATAAAGTCAAATTTTTTTCCACCAACTAACCCGGGAAATAGCATAGATATTTTTCAGAGGGCAGTACTGCAGGATATAAAGTGTTTAAATTATCCAGTCACATCTTCTAATATTACTCAAGCAGAGAGAGCTGCGATTGATACACTTAAGCTGAGGTCACACTAAACGACAGCGACAACGACGTCGCTGTTACGTCACCATTTTCTGTGACGTAGCAGCGACCTTGTAAGTCGCTGTTATGATCGCTGCTTAGCTGTAAAACACAGCAGCCGAAGCAGTGATCATAACGACACGCGTCGCTGTTCTGCAACATGTGCAGAGAGCAGGGAGCCGCGCACACTGAGCGCTGGCTCCCTGCTCTCCTAGCTACAGTACACATCGGGTTAATTAACCCCATGTGTACTGCAGCTACATGTCACAGTGCAGAGAGCAGGGAGCCGCGCACACTGCTTAGCGCTGGCTCCTTGCTCTCCTAGCTACAGTACACATCGGGTTAATTACACGATGTGTACTGCAGCTAAATGTGCAGAGAGCAGGAGCCGGCAGCACAGGCAGCGTGAGAGTGGCGGAGGCTGGTAACGAAGGTAAATATCGGGTAACCACCTTGGTTACCCGATGTTTACCTTGGTTACAGCTTACCGCTCCTGCTCCCTGCTCGCTTCATTTCGTCGCTCTCTCGCTGTCACACACAGCAATCTGTGCGTCACAGTGGGAGAGCGACGAGCAAAAAATGAAGCTGGACATTCAGCAACGAGCGGCGACCTCACAGCAGGGGCCAGCTCGTTGCTGGACGTCACACACAGCGACAGCGACGGGACGTCGCTGCAACGTCACAGAAAATGGTGACGTAGCAGCGACGTCGTTGTCGTTGTCACTGTGTGTGACACCACCTTTAGGTCCTGGGAGGATATCATTATCCGAAAGGCTGATAAGGGGGGAGCCACAGTACTCCTAGATAAGGATTACTATTTACAAGAAGCCGCAAGACAATTGGCAGATCCCCAAGTATATACTAAACTTAAAACTGATCCTATGTCAAACGTTGTGGAGCAAATACGTAGTTTTTTGAACAAACAAGTTAATCTGGGGACTATTTCTAACAAGAAAGCAGAAAGCCTCTTACCAAGTTTCCCAAATAAACCTCATTGGTATTTTTCCCCAAAAATACATAAATCACTAGACAAGCCACCTGGACGCCCTATTGTGTCAGGGGTGGGTTCAGCAACTGAGCCGCTATCTAGGTATCTGCATTGGTTGCTGAACCCACTCCTGAAGGTAATACCTTCCTTTATATGGGACACAAAGGACTGCTTGAAAACATTGGGAGATATCCATTGGCAACCAGGCTATAACTCACCTCAATTGATGTCGAGAGCCTTTACACCCGGATCCCGCAGGATTTGGGCGTGGAGGCTGTTAGACATTTTTTGACGCATATAGGAGAACCTGAAGATTACATCAACTTCATAACTGAAGGTTTATTGATAATACTTAAGAACAATGTATTCAAGTTCGGAGAGACTTGGTATTTGCAGCATGGGGGTGTGGCCATGGGCACCCCCATAGCTTGCACATTGGCAAATTTGTTTTTGGCAAGGTTTGAAGACGACACAGTATATTCACAAAAGAACAAATTTTTATGCCACATGAAATATTTCTTTAGATATGTGGATGATATCCTAATAGTTTGGGATGGCACACAAACAAGATTTGATGAATTTGTGTAGTTTCTAAACCAGTCAAATAAATATAATATGATATTCACTAGCATATTTGGAGACCAAACCCTGGAATTTTTGGATATTAAAATTTCCATACAGGATAATGAGATTAAAACAGAATTGTATAGAAAACCTATAGCGGTGAATACCCTATTGCGACATGACAGTGCTCATCCTGAACATATAAAAAAATCAATACCTTATTCACAATTTCTCAGGTAAAAAGAGCAAATAGTGACATAGACCGCTTTATGATACAAGCAGAAGATCTGAGTTATAGGCTGAAAGAAAGGGGTTATCCACAGTCAATAATTACCCAAGCATTGCAAAAAGTGTTACACGACAATAAAAATAAAAAAAGATGCCGATAAACAACATAAAAATACTAAAAAATCTGAAATAGAGCGGTTTAGGTTCAATTTTAAATTTAGTCCCATGGATCAGGCAATAAAATCAATCATAAATCTCCATTGGCATATTATTGAGAGTGACAGGGATTTACAGGATACAGCGCATAATAGACCTTAAATTACTTATCGCAGATCAAAAAATATAGATTTATTGATAAAAAGGAGGTTTATCCCACAAAAAACGTGGTTAGAAAAAGCAACCCCTATAGGAAACTATAAATGTGGTAACTGCACATATTGTGACCAACATCTGACAGGCAAAAGTATCAAAGTGGGGGAAAAATGGTACAAGGTAAATTATCTAATTACATGCCGTACCAAATGGTTAGTTTATATCATCTTATGCCCATGTAAGTTTTTTTATATAGGCAAAACGATCAGACCTTTATTTACCAGATTTAGAGAACATGCACACTCTATAAGTACAGGGATAGGGGCTACACGCCTCATTAAACATATGCAAGAAAAATACAATGGGAATGACAAATTGCTCACATTTGCTGGCTTAGAAAAAATTACACCTTCTCCAGCAGGAGGAGATACACAAAGGCACTTATTGAGGAGAGAAGCTCGCTGGATTATGGATACCAAAGCAATGGGACCCATAGGTTTTAATGACAAGAATGATTTAGTAATATTTCTATAGATAGATTGAAATCGGGTCGACCAGCTCTTCTCTCCTCAATGATTTGTTTGTGTGTATTAGATCCATGCATGCCTGTGAATACTATGTATTCACCAACTTCGCCCTGCTAGTCTCTGATAAATTAGATACTCTTTAGTAAAATCATATTATACTGTTCTATGAATGCCCTCATGATAGATATGGTAATTATTCTTTCTTATTATGTTTAGGTTTATTGAATTAGCCCTCAATCCTAATGATACAGATAGTGGAAATAGTTATATTGTATGCATCATTGGTAATGTAATCAATTGATCTCTATAATGAACGGTTTTCAGCTTGATTCCCTTAGAAATAAAAAGTTGATTTGATTAACACGAAATTATAGCCTTAATCAACAAAGTGATTAATAATACTCTATTAATAGAAGAATTCTTCTGATTTGCCATAATGGATCGATATATTATGTTGACTGTAGGTTATTAATATGGAGTGTTAATATATCTAGAAGTTATTTATCAACTTGTAGCGAAGAGCAATAATAAAACAAATAATAAAAAAGAAAAAATCGCGTTTTCAAAAAAATCAATAAAAATTAGAGGGAAAAAGCTGATACATTTTCATGTAGCTATCAATAGAAATTGATACTATTCTTTGCTGAATATGCTCGATCATTATTGATATGTAATAGATCACTGCTACGGCAGAATGTAGTTCACAATTAAGTGCGATCCAGTTTATTGCGATATATTTGCAAAATGTGAATGTTTTTAATCATGTTTTAACGCTAACACGTGAGTTAGAAATTACCTATTTAAATGCTTGGTACTCACGTTTTCCTGTGTATGGACCCGTGAAAGCACCCCTAGAGGTGCGAAACGGTACCGTTGTCCTCGTGCTCCCCTCCCTCCATTCCCTCTTGTCTGTATCACCTGTCAGCATTGAAAAATAAAGCAGTCCCATAATACCGGAGAGTGCTGCCCGTCTTCCTTTTTTCTATAGCCCTGCACACATAGTATGATGGCCCCACATCACACTTGCCTGTTGAACCTGCTTGCTGCAGTTGTGTTCCTGCATAAACCTGTATGTCATGTGACATTCTCAGGTGAGACTTAAAGTTCCTTGCTGAGTCTTCAAGCTCTATGTGCCACGGGTTCCTTAAAGCTAAGTTCACATGTTCAATAGTCATACATTAGAACAGATCCTGCAGAGATCCATTGGGAAAAAGTTGTGCAAACACACCTTTTTTGTCCGTTGTTAAATAACTGATGTCTGACAGATTCATTTTTTTATTTTTTTCTTAAATCGGAGTCTATGGAGAACAGATCTATGAACGCATTGCTATCTAGCGACCCATTTTTCTTGCATTTGTAACAGATCCATTTTTTTTCTTACAGGATGCATTTCAATGGATGTTTAAAAAATGTATCCTGCAGAAATCATTTTGCCATCAGATCTCTGCAGGATCTGTGCTAACGGATGACTACTAGACATGTGAACGCTGCCTAAATCAGGACTGTCCCGCTGCATCTAGGACAGTTGCGAGGCATGTTACAGCGGTGGCAAGCAGCCTACATTTAGTAACTCATAAGAACTGACCGTGTAAGCAACATAAGTAAACTATAGTAACTACTGGATAATAAAGACATTTAAAGTTGGAGAGTATGATACTGTCTTGATTTCGACCTCAAAAGTCACTTAAAGCTGCTCATGGATCATTTTAGTTACCATCTGAAAGCCTATGTCTGCATTTTCTGTCTGATAACACTAAACCCAGCTCATCTGTGCAATACATAGTTTTCCCAAACCTAAAAACAAAATATTGGAATAAATCTAAGCTCCAATTTCAATCCAGCTCTGAAAGCCGAATTCTCATAACACAGCTCAATGGTTAAGGCAGCGCTATTGCGTATACAAGGTGTGGCCTGCAGGAGTGTACTAGCATCTCCTGATGGGATATTTTTCTCCGAATGGACCAGTTGGCGACAGGGGTTTATGTGGACTGCTTTGTGATGTGGTTTATACTAAACTTTCAGCTTAAGTGACTTGAGGGAATGCAAACCACTTACAGGCTATTATATACTGCAAGCTCACTTGGTATCTTCTGCAGTTTAGAATTTTCTACCCTTCATAATATTCTGGATTAATGAATACAATCCACTGTTTTCTAAAATGACCTTGTTTCACTGGTTGTTAAAACCTGCTCTCCTTCCTCCAAGTGACACAATCGTGAGGTGCCAATAATTGCTAAGGTAACAGGAGGCCTAACTGTGAGCTCCAGTCCTGCCACCTACGGAAGCCTACTAGTCTCTGCCATCAAAAGGGCCCAATAAGCTTCACTCTATGAAAACAGACCAAAGACTGCAAACCATTAAGGAAGTAGCTTCACACGTAGGTATTTTGGATCGGAGCTCCAATTATTTCAGAGTTCACCTTTTGTGGTTGTACTGGAGTAGACATAACACTACTGTAATCATCTGTAGTGAAGCTTCTCCTGCTCTGTAGTCAGCAGGGAAAATCCTGTTTGGATAATGGTCCAGAGAAGGAAGGAAATACTGAATGTGGAGGGCGGCAGACCATTAGTAAATGATTACTGTGGAGGTGATAATAAATCGGTTTATTTAACAATGGTGAATAAAAGAGGACAACATGTTTTGACGCCTACTGACTTCTTCATCAGGCATCAGGTCATGTATACAATAGTAACATAGTCCCATTTTTACATTTTGGCACAAATCACACCATTGGGGTGGTTCTAATGATGTAAATATCAATGAATTGGCTACAAACATTAATAGAAAAAGTTCCCAAAGTTATTCACCATGAGTGAGCAATGTCATCATCTCGATTTAGACCCAGAGGACTTTAACGATTTTTATACATTACTTCAGCTATCTGAGTAAGGACAACACCAAGAAGGCAAGGCTCCTTTATTTCACTAGCCAATAAAAGCATAAAAACTCCACCATCAGGGGACACCACACATATCGACCTTTTTGTCCAGTTGGCTATCAAAAAACTGGAGGATCTTAAAATGTGGATGCGTGATATTCCTATACAGACCAACCTTGCTCCCTATTTGTCCCCGGCCATGGAGTCCCTAATAAGGGACAATAAAATCACAATAAAGCCAGTCGACAAGGGGGAGAACCTCTTGATAATGTACAATGAATCCTATAAGGATAAGTGTCTCAGAATACTGACCCGACAAAACAATATCGTAAAGAACTTCAACTCCAGATCCAAGAATTTGTTATGTAATCGTCGAGAATTGGACTTCATGCTGGTAGAGCATCCACAGATCACAACCTTGTATAGTGTCCCTAAGAGCCACAAGAACCTAGCAACTCTCAAAAGACGCCCTATTGTTTCAGGTGTGGGGAGTCTCATGGAAAAGGCTACTATCTAGAAAATATTTTGTGACCTTTTATTGTAGGCCTGCCGTCATTTGTCCATAACACCATGGACGTGTTGAAAAAAACTGTAGGACACTGAGTTACCACCGGAAACTTTTCTGGCCAGCCTCGATGTTGAGGCACTCTATAGCTCCATTCCCCATCAATTGGGCAGTGCTGCAGTACAAACCTTCCTTGATACAAGAGGGATCCTATATAGGAGTCTTAACTTTGTGATAAAGCTCCTCCAGTTTATCCTGACAAGAAACATCTTCCCTTTCAATGGACATGTCTACATCAGCAGCTGGGGACTGCCATGGGCAGTCCCTGTGGATCCAGCTTCACAAACCTATACTTAGTTTGGTGGGAGAACCAACATGTTTTTAATGACAATATGATACAATATACCTCATCTATTTTACTATGGGTGAGGTATATAAATTCCTCCTATGGATGGACACTGATGCTAGATTTGCTGCTTTTGTGGCCTCTTTGAATCAGAACACACTCAGATTATTTTTTACGAGTAAAATTCAGAGGGAAAAATTGCATTTCCTGGACATAACTATTGTCAGCTCGTCCCAAGCCCACCTGCAGATCACCTTATACCGTAAGGCAATGGCCGCAAATAATTTTCTAGCCTGGGATATTTCCATTTCCCATATGGAAAGGCATTCCCAAAGGCCAGTACATAAGGCTCGAGAGTAACTGTTCAGATATAGGAGACTTCATAAAAAAATCCAAGAACCTGCGCTACCGCTTTATAGCTTTATACAGAAAGGCTACCCAAAAAATGCATTAGTGAAGCCTACAGGTATACCCTGGCCCAGAACCGCGATCCCCTGCTATGCTCCAAGAAAACTTAAGATGCTGACTCTGAAGTACATCTGGTGGCTACTTACGATAACTGTCACCATTAGGTTAGGAACATCCTTCAGGACTTGTGCGGCATTTTACGAGCGAGCGTGGATCTTGCTACCATAATTCCTGATAGACCATTGTTATGTATAGAAGAGGGAAAAACTTGGAGAGGCTGGTTCATAGCCACTTTAGTGAACCCAAAGTGTTTGACACCTTAATACATTGGGGTGTAGTAGGCACTTTCAAGTGTGGTGCATGTAAGGTTTGCGCCTATGTACAGAAAGGCAAGACCTTCGAAAGTGCTGCTACAGGAGATATTTTTCTTAATCATGAAATGGTCACTTGTCATATAGATGGGGTGGTATACATGGCCACATGTGGTTGCCCCACAAGTTACATGGGGAAGACCAAAAGGGAGCTCAGACGCAGGATCCTAGATCATGTCGGATATGTGAGGTTAAAGGAAGATGCCACCTTGTCCAGGCAAATGTTCAAGTTGCATTCCAAGGACCCATATGCCTTCTGTTTTCAAAGTCCCCATGGTCTTAATGAGGCCATTTCTTTTTCCTGCTGTCATAGTGATCTAGGGAGAGCGAGGACTGGCGCTCCTAGACTGGCCCTCAAACTAGGGAGGCCCTGACTATCCTTTATCGCAGTTACCTCTGATGGTGAGGATTATGAGCTGCAAGCCTGACCCTGCTCCTGAACAGCCCTGATCTAACACCCCCTCCCTCCCTACCCGAGGAAGAAGGGGGCGGGACAGGAGCGTGTTAACACCAATAGTGATAGACAAACAGGGGAAACCAAAACCCTATCACACAGCATGCTCACACAAAGTTATCAGAAAACAAATGATCAGGAGGAAAACAGAACGGGGAGGAAGTAACCAGATGACAAGAGGAGCTCCACAGCACACTAAGGAATACACAGTAAATCACCAGTTAATGGAACACAACAGCACACAGACCGGTTTAGCAAAAAGCTAGAGATGGCATGGGAAGACAAATTCCTCCATGTTTAAAAGTTGGGGAGTAACTGTGATTGGATCCCTCTTGTATCAAGGACGTTTTGTACTGCAGCACTGCCCAATTGATGGGGAATAAAGTTATAGAGCGCCTCAACATTGAGGCTGCCCAGAAAAGTATCCGGTGGTAACTCAGTGTCCTACAGTTTTTTTTCAACACGTCCATGGTGTTACGGACAAATGATGGTAGGCCTACAACAAAAAGTCACAAAATCTTTTCTAGATACTAGCCTGTTCCGTGAGACTTCCCACACCTGAAACAATAGGGAGTCTTTTGAGGGTTGCTAGGTTCTTGTGGCCCTTAGGGACATTGTACAAGGTTGTCATCTGTGGATGCTCTACCAGCATGAAGTCCAATTCTCGACGATTACATAGCAAATCCTTGGATCTGGAGTTGAAGTTCTTTACGATATTGTTTGGTCTGGTCAATATTCTGAGACACTTGTCCTTATAGGATTTGTTGTACATTATCAAGAGGTTCTCCCCCTTGTCGACTGGCTTTTATTTTGATTTTATTGTCCCTTATTAGGGACTCCATGGCCGGGGACAAATGGGGCATTGCTCATTCATGGTCAATAACTTTGGGAACTTTTTCTAGGAATATTTGTAGCCAATTCATTAGAACCACACCAATGGTGTGATTTGTGCCAAAATGTAAAAATGTGACTATGTTACTATTGTATACATGACCTGATGCCTGATGAAGAAGTCAGTAGGCGTCAAAACATGTTGTCCTCTTTTATTCACCATTGTTAAATAAACCGATTTATTATCACCTCCACAGTCCACCGAAGTCAGTTACCAATGGGCTGCCGCTGCCTGAAATGTGAGAAAAGGTTAAAAAATTCAAGGGAGCCGAATACTTTCGCAAGGCACTGTATATTGGTGACTGCTTAATGCTGAGTTTTAACCTTCCAGCAAAATGTCATGGCTCAGTGACATGTACAATATAGAAAACTTGCCATTCCCGCATAACTACCATTAAGTAGCTCCTTTGTCGAAGATGCAATAGTATGCTGAAGCTTTTTATTATTATTAAAAACAGAGATTAATAAGAAAGTACTATCATAGAGCCTTACTGTATAAAACATTCTTAGGCCATGTGCGCACTTTGCGTTCAATTCCGCAGCGTGTAAGTCACTGCCTGTGCGTCTCAGAACGCAGCCGAAAAAGCTGCGTTCTGAGATGCATTCGGCAGAACGCAACGTGCGCACATTCCAGGAGAATTCATGCGTTCTGGATGCTTTTTCTGCCATAGACAGAGTGGGAAAAGCATCCAAAACGCACATTTTTGACAGTGCGGTCCCACTCGGCTCTGCAGCATCCCCATAGACTTGCAGCAGAGCCCAGTGGAACCGCACTGTCAAAAAGAGCATGGCTGGCTGCGAGACAGCGCCGCGCAATCAGAATGAACTTGGATGAACTTCACCCGACTTCATTGTGATGGTGCGGCTCTGTGTGTGTGCCGCGGCTTGATTTGCGGTCACACGTGAAGGACTCACCTGTGATTGCAAATCCCCTGAGTGACTGCAGTGAGCCGGGCGATCAGCTGTGCTTTCACTCAGGTTACTGGCGGCCACAGCTGCAGTCCTCGAGTAACCTCAGTGACAGCACAGCTGATCGCGCGACTCACTTCAGTTGCTGCATGGAACTGACAGGAGCGGCGGTGTTCTACTGCCGCTCCTGTCAGCTTCCGATGTAGCAGAGTTGAAAGCGTTGTGGAACCTTGCGTGGATTACGTCGGACCTGGAGTTGTTTTTGAGGGGTTAATAAAGTGGTGAAAGAGGGTGTTTTTTTGTCTATCATTCCAAATAAAGGATTTTTTGGATGTGTGTGTTTATTTTCTTTAACTTACAGGTTAATCATTGAAGGTATCTCAAGAAGACGCCTGCCATGATTAACCTAGGACTTAGTGGCAGCTATGGGCTGCTGCCATTAACTCCTTATTACCCCGTTTGCCACCACACCAGGGCAATTCGGGATGAGCCGGGTAAAGTCCCGGGACTGTCACATCCAATGCATGCGGCAATTCCGGGCGGCTGCTGGCTGATATTGTTAGGCTGGGGGCTCCCCATAACGTGGAGCTCCCCATCCTGAGAATACCAACCTTCAGCCGTATGGCTTTACCCTGGCTGGTATCCAAATTGCGGGGACCGCACGTGGTTTTTTTTTCAATTACTTATTTATTTGTTTTACTGCTTGATATAGACACGCCCACCGGCGGCTGTGATTGGTTGCAGTGAGACAGCTGTCACTCAGTATGCGGGCGTGTCTGACTGCAACCAATCATAGGCGCCGGAGGGCGAGGGAAGCAGGGAATACGTAATGGGTTAATGAGCGGCCGGCATTTTCAAAAGAGGAGAAGCCGCCACAGTGTGAACGCTGTGCAGCGCCGCGCCGGTGATCGTGGATTGGTGAGTATGAGAGAGGGGGGGAGAGGGGGAGACCGACATGGACAGAGAGAGAGATAGAGACATAGAGATAGAGAGCGACTGACCGACAGAGAGAGAAAGACGAAAGACCTGCCTTTGTTAAGAAAATTTGCAGATCGCAACAATAATGCAATGCAAACGCACTGCTTCACATTTTGGCAGCGATTTTCTACAACTCATTGATTTTAATGGGTCTACGTAGAATGCAGCCAAAATGACAAAAACAATTGACATGCTGCTTCTTCAAACGCATGGGTTTTTGACAAATTTTTGACAATCAAAACGCTGCGTTTCAAAAAGAATAGTTCGCACAGATTTTGCATGATTCTCATAGACTTTGCTGGGGAATCAGAATGCATGCATTTAGTCAATGCAGTTGTAAACGCAGCCAAAACGCAGAAAAAAATGCAAAGTGCGCACATAGCCTTAAGCTTCTAATATCATCTACATTTACTAATTCCGGTTTCAGATAAACTATCTAAATACAGCCTCTTTTCAAACTATCCAATTTTTTTAAAACCGCATTTGCAGATACGAGGTGCTGCTGATAAGACTTTAGCTTCACCCAGAAAGAAACGAGATAGGATGATGAAACTTTACATTTATTCCTCATACTCTCCACTGATGTCAGCACACTTCTTACATCAGTATTCCAAGTTCTGTAAGCCTAGCAAAAAGAAGGATTTCAATTGTGTCTCAAGCCAGGAATCTGTAGCAGCCATGGCATCAGAAATGGTGTGAAATTTGGTACCCTTGAAGTGCTTCTTCAGGTTTGGAAACAGATGATAGTCGGAGGCAGCTAGATCTGGTGAATAAGGTGGGTGGTCAACCAGCTGGAAGCCCAGCTTTGCCAGTTTTGCCATGGTCGCTTGTGCCTTGTGAGCAGAGGCGTTGTCTTGCAGGAACAAGATTCCTTTGGACAGCTTGCCGTGCCTTTTAACCTTCAGAGCTGCCTTCAATTGGTCCAAAAGTTCAATGTGATGCCTCTCATTGATGGTGGAACCCTTTAGTAGGTAGTCCACTAGCAGCACACCCTCCTTATCCCAGAACACAGACGCCATCACCTTAGTGGCTGATTTTTGCACCCTGAACTTCTTTGGACGAGGAGAACCACTGTGCCTTCACTCTTTTGACTTCTCCGTGTTTTCAGGATCTTACAAATAAATCCAGGTCTCATCCATAGTGACCAGTCCATCCAGGAAGTTCTTATCAGTCTGGAAACGCTGACAAATGGCCTGGGAAGTTCATTTGTTCATGAGGAGACAGCAATCCCCTGCACCTGGGGGAAGGTGGGCAGCAGCCACAGGGGGCACCAGGGCACAGCACTGGGGCAGCAGCCAAGTGGCACCATGGGCAGGCACAACACACCACACACACACTGGGAACCACAAACACCGCCCTACACAGACACACACACAGACAATGCCGCACACACACAGACAATGCCACACACACACAACACCCAACACACAAACACCACGGCACACACAAATATACGCACATACCGCGCAACACACACACATTGCACAAAACATACCTCCCCCATAACACACACACGCACCCCACACCCACACAAACCGCGCAACACACAGCTTCACACACAGACAACACTGTAGACACACAGCGCTCCACAAACGCAACACACAACGCAACACACAAACAACACCGCTCTCACACACCCCCACCCAGACAACACCCAGAACATTTACAGCGCCCTACACAAACACTGGCAACTACACACAACAACATCTATATATATTGTGAGGTAGCGTGGTCGGCTGCGCAGCAGAAGACACGGGATCCAGGCACCAAGGTTCACAGCACACGGTTTAATATTCAAACAAAAGTCCACAACAGTACACATGTGCCTCTCTGGCAGAAAACTCAGGGAGTTGTGTTCACTCCCTCACACCCGGCACACCCCGCCCTTGTTCCTGTTTCCTTTTAACCCTTCTTTCAGCCTGTAGGGAAACAGCTTTAACCCTGGAGTGGAGTTGCTTTCTATCATGGAGTGAGCACAACCGGGGCGAGACATACCGGCCGTCATAGATAACCCCGGTCACAGTCTCACATACCCCCCCCTCAGTTCAAGCGTGCGGGGTTGAACTCCCGCCATCAAACACGGGCCGCGGGACAAGGCATCGGCGTTGCCCTGCAACCTACCGGCCCGGTGTTCAACCGTAAACCGGAAGTTCTGCAGAGAAAGGAACCACCGGGTAATCCGGGCATTCCGTTCCTTGGCGGACCTCATCCAGACCAGTGGAGAGTGATCCGTCACCAAGCGAAACTGCCGTCCCAGCAGGTAATAGCGTAGGGACTCCAAGGCCCACTTGATCGCCAGGCACTCCTTCTCCACTACGCTATAATTCCGCTCGGGAGGGGTGAGCTTCCTACTTAAGAAGGTGACGGGGTGTTCCTCCCCCTGAACCACCTGAGACAGCACTGCCCCCAGGCCGACCTCAGAGGCGTCAGTCTGTACTATGAACTCCTTCCGGAAATCAGGGTTTACAAGAACGGGCTGTCCGCACAGAACCCCCTTCAGGGCCCGGAAGGAGTCCTCGGCCTGCGGAGTCCAGCGCACCATGACGGACTTCTTGTCTTTGAGAAGGTCCGTCAAGGGGGCTGATAGTCCCGCAAAATCTTTTACAAAACTCCTGTAGTACCCCACGATACCCAGGAAGGCCCTAACCTGCTTCGTGGTCAGGGGTCTAGGCCACTTCTGGATCGCCTCAACCTTGTTAATTTGGGGCTTAATCACTCCTTGGCCTATCACGTAGCCCAAGTAGCGGGCTTCCGTGAGTCCCAACGCACATTTCTTGGGATTGGCTGTCAATCCGGCTGTTCGAAGCGCGTCCACCACCGCTTGTACCTGTTCCAAGTGGGTCTGCCACTCGGAGCTGTAAATAATGATGTCATCAAGGTACGCTGATGCATACGCCTGGTGGGGTTCCAGCACCAAGTCCATCAACCTCTGGAACGTGGCCGGAGCGCCATGTAACCCAAAAGGCAAGACAACATAGTGGAAGAGACCCTCCGGCGTAACAAAAGCGGTTTTCTCCTTGGCGGACTCCATCAGTGGCACCTGCCAGTACCCCTTGGTCAGGTCGAGCGTGGTGAAATATCGCGCCTGTCCCAGCCTATCAATCAGCTCATCCACCCGGGGCATGGGATAGAGATCGAACTTGGATATTTCGTTCAATCTCCTAAAGTCATTGCAGAACCTTAAGGAGCCATCGGGTTTTGGTATTAGGATAATGGGACTAGCCCATTCACTCCGGGATTTTTCGATGACCCCCAGGCGTAGCATTGTCTTCACTTCCTCTGATATGGCTTGTCTTCGAGCCTCCGGCACCCGGTATGACTTCAGGCGTACCTTCAGGTGAGGCTCGGTGACAATGTCATGTCGTATCAGACTGGTCCTACCCGGCAACTCGGAGAAGACATCGGGGTTCTGCTGAACCAGCCGTCTGGCCTCTCGCCTCTGTTGCTTGGTGAGGGCTTCTCCAATCCTTACTTCCGGTTCGTCCTCTCCGGAGGTTGCTGGAGCCCGGTTTGAACGACCCGAAGAGGAGGGAGATGGGGGAAAATCAACCATCAGGCTTTCACGTTCCTGCCACGGTTTTAATAGGTTGACATGATATATTTGTTCAGGTTTCCGCCTACCGGGCTGCAATACCTTATAATTGACCACCCCGACTCTTTCCTTTATCTCGTAGGGGCCTTGCCACTGAGCCAGGAATTTACTCTCCGCCGTGGGGATCAGTACCAACACCCGATCCCCGGGTTTAAAGGTCCGCACGGTGGCTTGTCTATTGTAGCGGCCGCTTTGCGAGCCTGAGCCTCCTGTAAATACTCCTTCACAATTGGCATGACCGCGCTTATGCGGTTCTGCATTCCTAAAATGTGTTCAATCACACTTTTATGGGGGGTGGGCTCTTGCTCCCATGTTTCCTTTGCCAGGTCCAACAATCCCCGGGGATGTCGCCCGTATAACAACTCAAAAGGCGAAAACCCCGTGGATGCCTGTGGCACCTCTCGTATGGCAAACATCAAATAGGGAAGCATCATATCCCAGTCTTTCCCGTCTTTGGAGATCACCCTTTTGAGCATGGTTTTCAGGGTTTTATTGAATCGTTCTACTAACCCATCCGTCTGAGGATGATACACAGACGTACGCAACTGCTTGATCTGGAGTAGCCGGCATAGCTCTTTGGTCACTTTAGACATGAATGGGGTCCCCTGATCCGTAAGGATCTCCTTGGGCAACCCCACCCAGCAGAACACAGCAAACAACTCCCGAGCTATAAGCTTCGCTGCAGAATGTCTGAGAGGTATCGCCTCTGGATACCGGGTGGCATAGTCAACAATCACTAGGATGTGTTGGTGCCCTCGAGCAGACTTTACGAGGGGCCCCACCAGATCCATCCCTATCCGTTCAAAAGGGATTTCTATAATGGGTAAGGGCACCAACGGACTGCGAAAGTGGGTCAGGGGTGCGGTAAGCTGACACTCCGGGCAGGTTTCGCAGAACCGTTTTACCTCCCCAAAGACCCCGGGCCAATAGAACCTTTGCAATATTCGCTCCTGCGTTTTCTTGACCCCTAGGTGGCCACTCATCAGGTGTTTATGAGCCAAGTCGAGGACCCGCTGGCGATACGGCTGGGGCACCACCAACTGCTCTACCCCCACGCCCCGTATTTCATCTACCCGGTAGAGTAAATCCTGCTTAAGAGCGAAATGGGGGTACCTTACCTGGGCACCGGGCAGCTGTGCCACACCGTCAACTACTGTCACCCGACTCCGGGCATGTACTAATGTAGGGTCCTGGAGTTGGGCTGTCCCAAACGTATCCGGGGACGCCTCCAACTCCGGGATGGGCTCGACCGTCTCAGCCTCTCCTGCCAATACCTCTAGGGGCGACCTATCAGGTTCACATTCTGTCCCTATCATGGGAACCCCTACGGCAGGCGTCCCGGATTCAGGATTGTAGGGCTCAGGTCCCGGACTGACCAATATCTGAGGGGACTTAGGAGGTCCCTTCCATAAAGTCCAAAAATAGGGCAGATCCCTTCCTAGGATCACGTCATAGGGAAGAGTGTTAATAAGTCCCACCTCATGTTGCACCTGACCGCAAGGTGCTGTGATGGTGACAATCCCCGTGGGATAGTCTCGGCGGTCCTCATGTATGCAAACCACCCCCACGGTACGTCCTGTGGCCTTTACTTTAGCCCTTAGGGTTGATCGCACAAGGGTCACTAAGCTTCCGGAATCCAACAAGCCTGTAACCGGACATCCATTCACCTGTATTTGGCACAAGTGGGGCTCAGTCTCTGGGGAGACCAGGTCAGCGGTACACACCACCTGAGCATACATTGAACCCCGCCGGGTAACCCCACAATCCATGGGCTCCGTGGTGAGTGGACACTGGGCTTCCATATGTGCCACCCGCTGGCACCGCCAACATCTAATAGGGAAGGAAACCCCCTTGACGAGTTGTCGTTTAGGGTACATAGCCTTCCGGACCTCAGGGACGGCGCGGCCTCAGACGGGACGGTAGCGGACTCCTGCACCGGTGTCGGCGGTGGGTCCTTGGCCCTAGGCTTGGAGGGGCCGGACCGACGGGTGGTACGCAAAGTCTCAGTGTCCCGTATCAAGTCCTGCGTAGCCACATGCCGCTCTACCAGGGACACTAATTGGTCCAGGGTACTCGGGTCGCCCTGTCCTACCCACCGTTGAATGGTGACGGGTAAAGTGCGCACAAAACGATCAACTACTACCCTTTCCACCATTTGCACCGGGCTCAGAGTGTCAGGCTGCAACCACTTCTTTACGAGATGCAACAAGTCATAGGCCTGGGAGCGTACGGGTTTGGCTTCCTCATAGAACCACTGATTTACCCGCTGAGCCCGTACATAGGTATTCACCCCCAACCGAGCCAGTATTTCGACTTTCAAAGACGCATATTCTATGGCGTCCTCGGTACAGAGGTCCAGGTATGCTTTTTGGGGTTCCCCCGTCAGATAGGGCGACAATACCTCAGCCCACTGGGGGGTCGGCAGTTTTTCCCGCTCGGCCACCCGCTCAAACACCGCCAGGAACGCTTCCACATCATCCCCCGGGGTCATCTTTTGCAACGCTTGTCTCACCGCTTTCCGGACGCTGCCGTCGTCACCCGGTCCCGGGGTTGTTGCTGCCGGTCCGGCACGGATCGACTTGGCCAGGAGGACCATCTGTTCTTGGTGCCTCTGTTCCTGCAATTTCAAGGATTGCTGCTGATGATCCAACGTCCGGAGCAGGTGTGTATTCGTCTGTTGTTGCTGTGCAGTAGCCTGCGCCAGCTGCTTTAGTATGTCCTCCATGGCGTCGCCGGGTTTGGGCTGTAGTATAGCCGCTCGAATCCAGGACATGCGCTGCTGGGTCACCAGGGATGGATGCTACACCTCACCGGGCTGGCATGCCCGCCGATTCTCCACCATATGTGAGGTAGCGTGGTCGGCTGCGCAGCAGAAGACACGGGATCCAGGCACCAAGGTTCACAGCACACGGTTTAATATTCAAACAAAAGTCCACAACAGTACACATGTGCCTCTCCGGCAGAAAACTCAGGGAGTTGTGTTCACTCCCTCACACCCGGCACACCCCGCCCTTGTTCCTGTTTCCTTTTAACCCTTCTTTCAGCCTGTAGGGAAACAGCTTTAACCCTGGAGTGGAGTTGCTTTCTATCATGGAGTGAGCACAACCGGGGCGAGACATACCGGCCGTCATAGATAACCCCGGTCACAGTCTCACAATATATATATATATATATATATTTTTATATATATATATATATATATATATATATATATATATATAACACAAATCATACATTAACTACACAATAAATTCTAGAATACCCGATGCGTTAGAATCGGGCCACCATCTAGTGGATAGATATTTCTGTAGTGCACTGTAATACTGATTATATTGTTAGTTTTGGTGAGAAAATGTACTTTGTTGTTCTTTTCTAAACACCATTTGAAGTTTTCTGCTACTTAGATTTCGGTGGACTGAGGCTGGGCTTAGCACTAGCATTTTTTTTTGCTGTCTGTGATTTTTCAGCCCCTCTACCTGCCTCCGGTCTTTGAATGGCAGGTCACAGGATAGTGACATCAGAGAGGTACATCAGCACTAACCCGATAAGCAGAGGAGCACAGAAACTGTTACCAAAACGTGGAACAAGGGACATTAGTCATCTAAGGCTGCTTTCACACATCCGGCTCGAGCTCTGCGGCTCAATCCGGCTGTGCAAGCTATGCAACGGATGCGGTGAAAACACCGCATCCTTTGCATAAGTTTTTCCTTTGCGGCCAGTCCGGTTTTTGCCGCTTGCGGCATGCTACTGAACGGTTATTGCCGCATCGCGCCGCATCCGGCCGCCATAGGCATGCATTAAAAAATGCGCCGCATCGGCCGAATGCGGCGCGATGCGGGTTTTTTTGCCGCACCAAAAAACGTGCCAGGCAACGTTCCATCCGGCCGCGGCATCGGCTAAATCTGCCGCATGCGGCAAAAACCGGATGGAACGCAAGGCCTTGCGGCACAATGCGGCACTAATTAAAGTCTATGCAGAAAAAACGCAACCGGCAGCAAAAAAAAAAACGGTTGCGATTTTCCTGCAAAGTGCCGGATTGTGCCGCATTGCAGAAACCGGAGGTGTGAAAGCAGCCTTATAGATGTGTCATCACATCATAATATAATGTTTGAACACTAAAGAGCTCAGCACTCCAGATTGCAAGAGTTTTAGCAGACTGATGTAGTAAGTACTGTTAGCACAGCAGTCGTCTTCCACATGTACTGCCTCCCTTTTTTATCATTTTGTCTGATTCCAGGTGGTCCCTCTTAGTTTTTTGAGCTCATAACACCTACTATTACTGCCACAATCCTAGGGCTCCTGATGAAGCAGCACACGAAATGCTTGTTGGGATACTGGACTGTGTGGAGTTTGGTAGACATGGCTTATGCTTAATATGGACTCTTGAAGGTCAAAACAGTTATAAGGTCTGTGTTTATATATATTTATGATTTAATTTTATTTATTCATATAATTTTCATATATGAATTATTTATATTTATTTATTGGGTATGAAATAATCCAGTTGCCTTGACCAACACTTCTTACCTTCTATGGAATTTACTACTTTGTGTTGCTGTATTATATTGATTTTACAGTATTTAGCCAGTGTTCTGCAAACGATGTTCTACATTGTTATCTAGTGTGTAATTTACCTTAAGAAAGCGCCTTGTGTGTGAAACGCCATAGCCTACTGACCTGAAGAATATGGTTCTTTTTTCAATACCTCATGACTATGCAAAAAAAATGAACAGCTGTTTTATCATATGACGAGGTGAGAGCCAATCTATTTTTTATTTGTTAAATTTGCTAAAAAATTGTGCACCACTTATGTGAATATTGCCCAATGTGTTTATCCTGCTTTTAAGAGTAGTACAAACTTTTTTTTTACCATTATGTGGACAAAACGTATCTTGTTTCCATTAGTGTTTACATTAAAAGTGTGTTCTAGTACTAAAATACATATTTTAATATGAAAAAGCTAACATTATCTTCAATCTCACAACCAATAGGATTATTTATAAATGCCTGATTGTTGGTCCCTTCTCTGATACATCTAATAAGCAATAGAAAGATTTACAAATAATCCCAATCATATTCCAAGCACTTCTCATAAGATAATGTTTTGATGTAGGGCTATGAGCCAAAAAAAACCAATTATATACGTTTTTAAACAGTTTATTTAACATTTTTGTATGGTTCTTTAAAAAAATCAACAGTAAAACATTGAATTACATGTTAGTAATATGTTTATCCAATAAGGCCCAAAAAATCTTGATTGCAATTACTTGATTAACTCTCCTCTACATGGCGTCTTTAGGGGCGCTATATTTTCAGGTAGCAATTTTCTTCTGAATTTCCACTGAAACAGCAGTAATAACATCAGCTAGGATCAACTTAAAAAACCTATTAGATTTTGTCTCAATCTTTTTACAATCCATGCTCATCTTGCTATAGAATATTCCACACGATACTTTCTCCTTTGTTCTTCAGTCTTCTTCATCAGAGCTCATTGCAACAGCTTCAATCTGTTCTGTGTTATAGGTGTGGTCTATTATAGCAAGTTTAGTCCGACTAGCCATTGCATCATAATGCAAATAAATCGTTTAAAGGGGTCATCCACTACTTTTAACTTGATGGTCTATTCTTACAATAGGTCATCAATGTCTGATTGGCCGGGGTCTGACACTCCGCACCCCCGCCGATCAGCTGTTATCGGTGCCAGCAGCAGCAGCTGGCTGCCGGACATGCTCAGTTCTGGAGCTGCCCTGGCTTCTGATAGCAGCTGAGACCGGGTACTGCACATCCGCCTCCTATTAATTTGAATGGGAGACTGATGTGCTGTTTGTGGCCGTTATCAGTTAACAGGTCAGCTCCAGAACTGAGCATTTCTGCTCCCCTGCTGCTGCCACCGGCACGAAAAACAGCTGATTGGCAGGGGACGGGGTGTCGGACCCCGAACAATCGGACATTGATGACCTATCCAATGGCTAGCCCATCAATGTAGTAGTAGACAATCCCTTTAAGTCTTTTTTTTTTTTCAGTAAATAGTTTTTATTAAAGACAAATTCAAGGTAAACATATGATTGTCTGTTTACCACAGCTGTCTGCTTTACCTTGGCTGGTGATGCAATTTGGGGGGACCAAACGTTTTTTGTTTTAAATTATTTAATTTTAAATAACAGCGTGGGGTGCCCTCTGTTTTGGATTACCAGCCAAGGTAAAGCAGGCTGCAGCCGTCTGCTTTACCCTAGCTGGCTACAAAAGATAGGGGGGATCCCACGTCAGGTTTTTTTCTTAATTATTTATTTTTTGGCTAAATACAAGGCTAAGCACCCTTTAGTGCCACATGAAAGTCACTAAAGGGTACCAGCTTAGAATATGCAGAGGGGGTAGGACATTTTATAGGTCTTTCTCATCTATTATCTATCTATCCCTCTATCTATCCCTTCATTCATTCATTCATCCATCTATGTATCCCTCTAGCTATCTGTCTCTCTATCTAGCTGCTTCCGTTTTTTTTGCAGTACACAAAAACTAGGAAGTCACGTGGATGACACACGGACCATATACTGAACAGAACGGATGACACACAGATGACAGCTCTGCCCAACACTATGTGAACACACATATTTCTCCCCATTTATGTATAAAATTTGACAAATAATAATTTGTAATAATATTATAATAATATTTATTCATTTATATAGCGCTATTAATTCCACAGCGCTTTACATACATTGGCAACACTGTCCCCATCGGGGCTCAGAATCTAAATCCCCTATCAGTATGTTTTTTGGAGTGTGGGAGGAAACCGGAGGAAACCCACGCAAACACGGGGAGAACAAACTCCTTGCAGATGGTGTCTTTAGTGGGACTATAGAACCCAGGACCCCAGCACTGCAAGGCTGCAGTGCTAACCACTGAGCCAATTTACTCACCTTTCCTCATTTCCCTGCTGCTCCATTTTCTGCAGCGTGCCTCCTGAAGCTCAGTACAGAGGGTGCGATATAGTGACATCATGCACACAGTGCTGAGTCTCAGAGCTCACATAAACAGGGTGAAAGATGGAGCAGGGAGCTTATGATTGCTTCTTGTTTTCAACTGTATGTGCATCCAGAATGTTGATGCCATTGAAAGAGTGATGCTGTGAGGGACGGGCGGCTATTACCAGTGCGGAAATGAAAGCACCTCACGGACCTGCATCATGCTAGTAGTGACATAGGCATGTGTGACGCCCTGGGCAAGCCAGGGGTCACAGGTCACAACACCACCACACCCTACACCCCAGTTAGGAACACCAAGGCTAACCAAAAATCCTTGTTGCCTTCCTCCAGGGGCTGATGTCCACACCAGGGGGTGGGCCAGGCGGTCGGCTCCGCCCACCGAGGAGTTCACAGCCCTGGAGGCGGGAAAGCCAGGCAGAACAGTTAGGGAAGTGAAGGAGTGAAGAGTGGAGTTTAGGAGGAGGAAGTAAAAGGAAGTGGTAGAGGAGCTAAAGAGAGAAGCTGAAGAAAAGGGAAAGTAACAGTTAAGACAGCCTGAAGCTGGTCCGGGTGTGTGCCCCGGACTGAGAGACAGCAAGGTCAGCAGACGGCGGTGACTGTCTGCAGGGGTGACTGCTTGGAGGTTGCTGGAAGGAACGCGGACGGGTGGTGGCCCGGCGGTACCGGAGCGGTATACGAAGAGCAGTCAGCACCAGTGGCAGGGGCCTTTCGGATCCCGGCAAGGCTAGGAGTCGCCGTGAATTTGCCAAATCCGTTAGTGAAGGGGACCTCTGGGTCTCCCAACAAGCAAGTCCCGATTGAAGGCAACAGTCCAACCGTTACAGAGAGACACCGCCACCGCCAGGGCACCAGTTTCTCAGGGCCAGAGCCTGCGGGCAAAGTAGGGCTCCTCCGGCCCATATCCAAGCCGGGGAGCGGGTTACCGGTGGGAACCCATCGAAACCATCATCATCTTAGGTGCAGGAAAAAGGGACCGTCACCGTCAACTACTGGGGAAAGCAAGTGCAGCCGTCCGTGGGAACCATCTTTCCAGCCGTGTGTTTTACCGAGAACTGTGTCATCGTCTCAGGCTGAGTGAGTACCACAGTGTCGCAAGGCACAGAGCTGCCCCCGCGTCCCTGCACCCCACCAAGCCCTGCATCACCCACTTCATCACTGGGCCCCGGGACAACCAACCCCCTACCCATGGAGGGGAGGACTAACATCTAGCTGCTCCATACCATCACTCCCGGGATCCCCATACAGAGCAGCGGTGGTGTCAACAAATCACCACAACCGTGGGTGGCGTCACGGACAATAAACTATCCCAAATCCCAATCCCCTTTCACTCACGGGCAAGGAGCGCCGCTCGAGTCCCCGGGATCCGGCCCATCGCTCGAGCCACCGAGCAGCAGCAGCAGGCCGCAGCAGCCGCAGCGGCAGCCGGACCCGAGCAGTGGGAGAACGCGGCGTCCCCTCCTCCGCCCGCGACAACTTGGCGTCACGAACAGGATCTTACCGCTCTGCCGTTGGGTAGAGGTGCGCCTTGTGACCGCCGGAGGTATCCGGCCGGAAAATTTCAGAAGTCGCCATCTTTGGCGCGAAAAGTTCCCGCTCGAGCGTCTTCTCGAGTAGTAGAGGCGCGAAGGCCAAAACCCCGCCCCGATAGAGGAGGGGCCGGAAAGAGGCTAAGGGGGACGGAAACAAGATGTCTGCGCCCGACGGAGCCGCTGGAGGAGCGGTGGTTGCAGCCGCAGTGGCACCCTTGGATGGGAATGGGCCTGCCCAGGTCCCGGCCGCGCTGGCGGGAGGTGCCGCGGCCCCCGCGCTCGCTCAGGTGATGCCGTTCTCCTTGCCCTATGCGCCCGGAGCTACCTGGCTACCGCAGTATGACGGGAAACCTGATGCTTTACAGGTCTTCCGGAAAAAGCTTAACCCGTTGCTAGAACTGTACCCCCTGACCGATAAGCAACGTGCAGCGGTAGTACTGGGCCAGTTAACCGGCGCGGCTGAGCAGGAGGCGGAGACCTGGGCCGAGGGGGACCGGTTCTCTGTAGACACTATCTTTGAGAAGCTACAGACTGCCTTTGAGACCCGTACTGAAGCTGAGCTGAGGATGCAGTTTTACCAGTGCCGGCAACGGTCTGTGGATAGCATTCAGGACTATGCTTTACGTCTGCAAACCGCCCTCGCACGCTAAGGCGGGTGAATCCTATCAATGAGGCGGACAGCAACAAGATGTTAGTAGAGCAATTTGTGCAGGGGATGAGGTCCCCTGAGGATCGCAAACAACTCCAGCTGTGGGCCCTAGAACACCCTGATGTGGACTTTGCCGTGTTAAAGGAATGGGCCATTAAAGCACTGCAGCCCCCAGCTTCAGAAATCTTGGAGCCAGCCCCGTGGCCCATTGAGACGGCCCCCGTTGTGGTGGCCCCTGCCCTACCAACCTCTCCAATACCTACAGCCCCAAGCAGCACGATGGAGGAACTGGTAGCCCAGGTCTGTCGCATGGACGGAGACCTCGCCAAGATTCTCACTGCACTCCAACCTTTGACCAGGTCTCAGCCTCCAGCACAGATACAGATTGCCGACAGCCCTGAGGATGTTCCCTGGATGCAGCGGAGAAGTGCTAACAACCCGCGGAGCAGACCTGCAACCTGATACAAGTGCCGTAAGCCTGGGCATTACTTCCGACAGTGCCTGTTAAACGAGCAACCCCTGGGGCCGCGGGCCAATCCTCAGGAGTAGAACCCCGTGGCCCCCCAGACTGGCAGGACCGGTATATCGGGGCCCGGCCCATCATCCCCGTGGCTGTGGACGGCATACCGGTGATGGCTCTCTTGGACACTGGATCACAGGTAACCACCATACCATACACATTGTACCAGCGGTATTGGGGGATAGACGAGCTGGCATCCTGTTACGGTTGCTGCGAGCACTGGAGACTATGTCCAGATTTCTTGCTACTGCACATGTGCGAGCGCTGGAGACTAAGTCCAGATTTCTTGCTACTGCACATGTGCGAGCGCTGGAGACTAAGTCCAGATTTCTTGCTACTGCACATGTGCGAGCGCTGGAGACTAAGTCCAGATTTCTTGCTACTGCACATGTGCGAGCGCCGGAGACTAAGTCCAATCTTGGAGCCATTGCACATGTGCGGGTGACATCATCGCTGACACGAGGTCACATGTCTCTGACACCTTCTATGCCGATTGGTCGCTGGTCATGTGCTTGTGACGTCTTGCTCGGTGATAGGCCAGCATGACGTCACTCCTGTCGTTCTGGCAGCGGATTGGCTCTGGTGTCCTCCATCTTGGATGAGGCACAGAGTCTATATAAGACCCTGACACACGCCGCATGGTGCTCAGTCCTCTTGGTTCATGCATATGAGTAGACGCTCTGTGCGCGTTCCTCTAGGCATTCCTCTGTCTATGCTAGGTGAGCGCTACCGGCAGGGTAGCGTTCTTATACCTTACAGCTTCGGCTGCTGTCCGTATCCTTACCTCTTAGGGGAGCGGACATAGGCAGGTGCCTGAGGAACATGGTCTGGCTGGGCCTTGTGATTCTACTCGTAGGTGGACGTTGCCGCTAGGGTAACGTTCCTTATACTGCGTCTGGCAGTTGTTCGTATCCTCGCACACTAGGGGAGCGAACAGAGGTAGGAGCTTTGTGCGGCTTACGCTGCTGTTCGTCTCTTTTGCACCACTAGAAGAGCGGACCTAGGCAGGTGCCATATCTAGTGGTTCGTGTCCTCGCACACTAGTGGAGCGAACGCAGGTAGGAGCTTTGTGCGGCTTATGCTGCTGTTCGTCTCTTTTGCACCACTAGAAGAGCGGACCTAGGTAGGTGCCATTTCGCACACATTGCCTTTGTCTCTGTGATTATTAACAGAGATCATTCCACACACCCTCCAAGTAAGGGAGGAATTGCTTTACTTACTTATTATATTTACTTACTTATTATATCCTTCTGTGAGTTAACAGAGGTATTGCACTCTGCCATAGTCTGCAGCAAAGTCTTTGCACGGTGGACCCTGACTGTCTGATACTCCTTTCGGTTATTATCAGACAGCCCCCCGTAACATTAGGACTGAGCCAAGGGTCTGGCAGTTATGGCAGAATATCAGCAGTTACACCGTTACATACAAGTACTTGAGTCACGGCTCAAGAGTATAGAGGATAAACCTCAGACCATGGTGACATCTGCACATGATCCTCGACTTGCTCTGCCAAACAGATATTCTGGCGATGCCAGATCATGTCGTGGTTTCATTAGTCAGTGTCAGATACACCTAGAGGTCAACTCTTCTCGCTTCTCTACGGAGAGGTCCAGAGTAGGCTTTATCATCTCCTTACTTCAGGACAAAGCCTTAGAATGGGCGACTCCCCTATGGGAGCGCTCTGATGTGGTTACTCTGAGACATCAAGACTTTCTTGATGCTCTTAAGGCGGTATTCATGGGTCCGCAGGTTACCCATGATGCGGCCCTGAGACTGTTAGATCTATCTCAGGGTTCGTTATCCACTAGTTCTTATGCCATTGCTTTTAGAACTCTGGTGGCAGAACTAGATTGGCCAGAGAAGGTGTTGATTCCTATCTTCTGGAGAGGGTTGGCAGGCTATGTCAAGGATGCCCTTGCTACTCGTGAGGTCCCTGCTTCTCTGGAGGACTTGATCACAGTAGCAACGAGGATCGATGTACGCCATAAGGAACGTAGACTCGAGGTCTCTTCCTCACGCCCTAAGCATCGGGCTATTCCAGTTGTTGAGGGTCCACTACCATCTTCCTCAGCATCTGAAACATCTCCCACTCCTATGGAGTTAGGTCATACGTTCTCCAGACTACGCAAGTCTGGTCCTCCTATGTGTTACGTATGTCGTCAGGCTGGGCACTATGCCAACAAGTGTCCTAGTCGTCAGGGAAACTCCCTGGCCTAGTAACCATTAGAGGGGGGTTACTAGAGACGTCTTCTGCACCCTCTAAGTGTTGTATCCCAGGTCAGCTCTCGTTATCTGAGAATACATGGCCTATTATGGCTTTTGTGGATTCCGGAGCTGACGGGATTTTTGTGTCCTCAGGATTTGTAAAGGGACACAATATTCCCTCTATCATGTTAGAGGCGCCTATTCCTGTCCGTGTTGTTAATGGAACTATGTTGTCTGACTCCATTACATTGAGGACAGTTCCCTTGCGCCTTTCCCTGTCTCAGGGTCACATAGAGGAGATTTCTTTTCTTGTTTTGCCTGAGGGTATAGACGACGTCCTTCTGGGTCTTCCATGGCTTCGGACTCATGCTCCTCACATTGACTGGGAGTCTGACAGCATTATTAGTTGGGGTTCGAAATGTCAGTCCCGATGTCTTCCCTTACCACCTAAGGTCGTTGCGGTTGCATCAACTGATCTCTCTCCCATACCTACACCCTATTTGGATTTCGCTGACGTGTTCTCCAAACAGGGTGCTGAGGTTCTTCCACCCCATAGGCCGTATGACTGTGCCATAGACCTTATCCCAGGTTCGGTTCCACCTAAAGGCAGGGTTTACCCCCTGTCGATACCTGAGTCGGAGGCCATGTCGACCTATATAAGAGAGAGTTTAGAGAAGGGGTTCATTCGTAAGTCTGTCTCTCCCGCGGGAGCTGGGTTTTTCTTTGTTCGGAAGAAAGAGGGTGATTTGCGTCCCTGCATAGATTACAGGGGTCTCAACGCAATCACAATAAAGAACAAATACCCGTTACCTTTAATTTCGGAGCTCTTTGACAGACTGAGAGGAGCTCAAGTTTTTACGAAGTTGGATCTGCGGGGTGCGTATAACTTGGTACGAATTCGAAAGGGTGACGAATGGAAGACCGCTTTTAACACCCGAGACGGTCACTATGAATACCTCGTCATGCCTTTTGGGTTATGTAATGCACCCGCAGTATTTCAGGACTTCGTAAACGATGTGTTCAGGGATTTACTGTTATCCTCAGTAGTGGTGTATCTAGACGACATCCTGATTTTTTCTCCTGATCTGGAGACTCATCGTCAGGATGTCGTTCGTGTCCTTTCCCGTTTAAGGGAGCACTCATTGTTTGCTAAACTCGAGAAATGTGTATTCGAGCAGTCCTCATTGCCTTTTTTGGGTTACATTATCTCACAAGAGGGTCTGGCTATGGATCCTGCGAAGCTCTCTGCTGTCCTGCAATGGTCCGAACCTCATTCCTTGAAGGCGGTGCAACGCTTCTTAGGATTCATAAATTATTACAGGCAGTTCATACCCCATTATTCTACTTTGGTGGCCCCTTTGGTGGCCTTGACTAAGAAAGGTGCTAATCCCAAAGCCTGGTCTACTGAGACATCTCAGGCTTTTGAGGCAGTAAAAAGACACTTTTCAACTGCTCCCGTTCTTCAAAGACCCGATGAGAATAAGCCCTTCCTCTTAGAGGTTGATGCCTCTTCAGTGGGTGCTGGTGCGGTCTTGTATCAAAAGAACGGTGCAGGTAGAAAAAGGCCGTGTTTCTTCTTTGCTAAAACCTTTTCACCGGCAGAGAGAAACTATACCATTGGGGATAGGGAACTGCTCGCCTTGAGATTAGCCTTGGAGGAGTGGCGTCACTTGCTGGAAGGAGCGAAACATCCTTTCCAGGTCTATACAGACCATAAGAATCTGACGTACTTACAAACCGCTCAGCGTCTGAATCCTCACCAAGCCCGCTGGTCCTTGTTTTTCTCCCGCTTTCACTTCTCCATCAACTATCTGTCTGGGAGTAAGAATAACAAGGCAGACGCCCTGTCTCGCTCTATGCTTTCTACCCAGGAAGAGATTGACGAACCTCGTCTTATCCTTCCCTCCAGGGTTTTTCATACGCTCTCCCCTGTGACGTTAGACCAAATCCCACCGGGCAAGACCTTTGTTCCGCCTGATCGACAGAATGATATACTGTCATGGGCCCACACCTCAAAGGTGGGTGGGCATTTTGGTATTAGGCGGACACGAGAGTTACTGGAGAGGTGGTATTGGTGGCCACACTTAGCCAGCCACGTCAAGAGATATGTCGGTTCCTGCTACTCGTGTGCTCGCAACCGTCCATTACGGCAGAGACCGGCTGGGCTCTTGCATCCTTTACCAGTGCCAGATAGACCATGGGAGGTGGTAGGCATGGACTTTGTGGGTGATCTTCCATGTTCACAGGGACATAGATTTGTGTGGGTCATTACGGACCATTTCTCCCGGATGGTTCATCTCGTACCGTTATCGAGAATCCCATCTTCCAGGGTACTAGCCAAACTATTCCTCAAGCATGTCTTTAGGCTTCACGGGATGCCAGATCGTATCATTTGTGATAGAGGCCCGCAATTTACTTCTCGTTTCTGGCGAGATCTTTGTAGCCTTCTGCAAATTGAGTTGAATCTCTCTTCGGCATACCATCCGGAGACTAATGGTTTGGTTGAACGTACCAATCAATCTATGATTATATACCTTCGACACTTTGTTGCTGAGAACCACGATAACTGGTCCTCCCTCCTACCCTGGGCAGAATTTGCCCTTAACAATTCGCTGGCTGAGGCCACTGGGCAGACACCGTTCGTACTCAATAATGGGCAACACCCTAGGGTACCGGTACCGTTTCCCGCTGCTGCACCTCCTCCTCTTGTGGCCGATTGGGCAACTAATGCCAGAGAGGTTTGGGATCGGACTCAAGAGTCGATCCAAGCAGCTAAGGACCGTATGAAGACGGTGTCCGATCGGTTTCGTCGCCCGGCTCCTGTCTTTTCTCCAGGGGACTTTGTGTGGCTCTCTGCAAAACACGTGAGACTTAGAGTGAGCTCTGTCAAATTTGCTCCTCGCTTCCTGGGTCCTTATGAGGTTCTTCGACAGGTAAATCCTGTAGTCTATCAATTGAAGTTACCTGTCCATCTTAGGATTCATGACAAATTCCATGTCTCACTGCTAAAGCCGGCTATTTTACCTCACACTCGTGAAGTGCACTCTCCTGCCTCTGATTCCTCTCGCTCTAGCTATGAGGTCCGAGCCATAGTTGGTTCTAAGATGGTTAGAGGGCGCAGGTTCTTCTTGATAGATTGGGAGGGCTATGGCCCGGAACATCGCTCTTGGGAGCCTGAGGAGGCTGTCCATGCTCCCGACTTAGTTGCCGATTACCTGCGTCGCCGGGAGGGGGGCCCTTGAGGGGGAGGTACTGTTACGGTTGCTGCGAGCACTGGAGACTATGTCCAGATTTCTTGCTACTGCACATGTGCGAGCGCTGGAGACTAAGTCCAGATTTCTTGCTACTGCACATGTGCGAGCGCTGGAGACTAAGTCCAGATTTCTTGCTACTGCACATGTGCGAGCGCTGGAGACTAAGTCCAGATTTCTTGCTACTGCACATGTGCGAGCGCCGGAGACTAAGTCCAATCTTGGAGCCATTGCACATGTGCGGGTGACATCATCGCTGACACGAGGTCACATGTCTCTGACACCTTCTATGCCGATTGGTCGCTGGTCATGTGCTTGTGACGTCTTGCTCGGTGATAGGCCAGCATGACGTCACTCCTGTCGTTCTGGCAGCGGATTGGCTCTGGTGTCCTCCATCTTGGATGAGGCACAGAGTCTATATAAGACCCTGACACACGCCGCATGGTGCTCAGTCCTCTTGGTTCATGCATATGAGTAGACGCTCTGTGCGCGTTCCTCTAGGCATTCCTCTGTCTATGCTAGGTGAGCGCTACCGGCAGGGTAGCGTTCTTATACCTTACAGCTTCGGCTGCTGTCCGTATCCTTACCTCTTAGGGGAGCGGACATAGGCAGGTGCCTGAGGAACATGGTCTGGCTGGGCCTTGTGATTCTACTCGTAGGTGGACGTTGCCGCTAGGGTAACGTTCCTTATACTGCGTCTGGCAGTTGTTCGTATCCTCGCACACTAGGGGAGCGAACAGAGGTAGGAGCTTTGTGCGGCTTACGCTGCTGTTCGTCTCTTTTGCACCACTAGAAGAGCGGACCTAGGCAGGTGCCATATCTAGTGGTTCGTGTCCTCGCACACTAGTGGAGCGAACGCAGGTAGGAGCTTTGTGCGGCTTATGCTGCTGTTCGTCTCTTTTGCACCACTAGAAGAGCGGACCTAGGTAGGTGCCATTTCGCACACATTGCCTTTGTCTCTGTGATTATTAACAGAGATCATTCCACACACCCTCCAAGTAAGGGAGGAATTGCTTTACTTACTTATTATATTTACTTACTTATTATATCCTTCTGTGAGTTAACAGAGGTATTGCACTCTGCCATAGTCTGCAGCAAAGTCTTTGCACGGTGGACCCTGACTGTCTGATACTCCTTTCGGTTATTATCAGACAGCCCCCCGTAACACACCCCCAGATACTAGTATAACACTAATTGCTGCTAATGGACTCCCATTGACCCAAGTGGGGTATAAACAAGTGTCTATGACAGTGGGGCAAGCTGAACTGCAACACCAGGGTATGATTGTGATCATGAATGAACCCAGTGATCATAACCCAAAGATAGTGCTAGGAACCAATGTGATGGAGCACTGTATGGGTGATGTGTTGGCCCTACTGCAACAGCTGGCCGCCACGGCGGAGGGGAGCCGACAGAGAGCTGTGCAGCGTGAGATCCGAGCCTTGATGTACCGCCAGCATGTAAACTCAACTGGAGGAGAGATTGGTGGAGTGAGAGTGATGGATGTTGCTCCGTTGATTGTGCCCCCTAGGAGCGAGATGATGATTTGGTGTAGGGCAGCGGTAGGGCCTCAGGGGCGTGACTACCCTGCCATGATGGAGCCCATACCCTCCGAGCACTGGCCCACTGTAATGGCCGCCCGAGGGCTGGTAGACGTAAAGAAGGGGAGAGTGCCCGTGAGGGTACTGAACTGTGGGGAGGAAGAAGTCAGGCTTCCCCGGTATGCCACCATTGCCAAGCTGCTCACCCTGGATCCCCACACCATCCACGAGGCCACTCCCTCAGTTTCCCCACCTACTACCAAATGAGTGGCACCAACAGCTACACGTGGGCACTGATGATACCCCTACACATCACAAAGCAGGGGTATACAGGGTGGTGCGGGAGTATGAACAAGTTTTCAGCAAACATCCACTAGACTTTGGGCAGATCAAAGGGGTCCAACACCACATCCCCACCGGTGAACACCCCCCTATCAAAGAGAGGTACAGGCCTATTCCCCCTGCACATTACCAGTGTGCCGAAGATATGTTGAGGAACATGAAGGAGGCAGGGGTTATTCGGGACAGCTGTAGTCCCTGGGCCGCTCCGTTGGTACTGGTCAAAAAGAAGGATGGTACCATGCGGATGTGTGTGGACTACCGGAAGATTAATCAGATAACGCATAAAGATGCCTACCCACTGCCCCGTATTGAAGAGCCTTTGGCCGCACTGAGAACCGCAAATTACTTCTCTACCCTTGACCTCACCTGTGGGTACTGGCAAGTGGCAGTGGCCCCGGAGGACCGGGAGAAAACCGCCTTCACCACCCCAATGGGGCTCTGTGAATTCAATAGTATGCCGTTTGGGCTGTGCAATGCCCCTGGGACCTTCCAACGGCTGATGGAGTGCTGTCTGGGACATCTAAACTTCGAGACCGTCCTGTTATACCTGGATGATGTGATTGTGTACTCTCAGACGTATGAAGCCCATCTAGAGCACCTAGCCGAGGTGTTCGCGTCCCTTGCCAAATACGGGATGAAGTTGAAGCCCTCTAAGTGCCACCTGCTGAAACCCAGAGTGCAGTACCTGGGGCATGTGGTGAGTGCGGAAGGTGTCGCCCCCGACCCTGAGAAGATCACTGCCATCCAGGACTGGCCAAGACCAACCACCGTGAGGGAAGTAAGGCAGTTTTTGGGTCTGGTGGGGTACTACCGGCGCTTCATCAAGGGGTACATGAAGATGGCTGCTCCCATGCAAGACCTTCTCGTGGGACAGACCAAAGGTGGTAGACCCATCGGAGCCCCACTGGTGTGGGAGGACAGGCATGAGGAATCCTTCCGTCAGCTGAAAGCGGCCTTGACTGGAGAAGAGGTCCTAGCGTACCCTGACTACGGCTGCCCATTCATCCTCTACACAGACGCCAGCAATGTGGGTTTGGGGGCAGTCCTGTCCCAGGTCCAGGAAGGAAAGGAGAAGGTGATTGCCTATGCTAGCCGAAAACTCCGGCCGACTGAAAGGAACCCTGAGAACTACAGCTCCTTCAAGCTCGAGCTCCTGGCACTGGTGTGGGCTATCACCGAGCGGTTCCGCCACTACTTGGCCGCAGCAAAATTCACCGCTTTCACGGATAACAATCCGTTGACTCTCCTGGACACGGCCAAGCTGGGCGCGTTGGAGCAGCGGTGGGTGGCCAGACTAGCCAACTATGACTTCACCATCAAATACCGGGCCGGTCGTGTCAACATTAACGCTGATGCCCTCTCTCGGATGCCCCACTTGTCAGAAGGTGGGTGCGAGGATGATGACCTCGAGTTGCCTGCATTCCACCGGCCACCAACTGAGAAGGTACATGTCCACCAACAACGGGTGAACCTGGATCCGCTGCCCAGTCAGGAGTGGCAGGAAGCTCAAAATCAGGCGCCCGCTGTCCGCCTAGTCAAGACCCTGGTGGAGCAAGGCGCTGCTGGGATGGACCCTACCGCCCCAGCTGAAGCCCAACGCTTGTGGAAGGAACGGACCCGGCTGTGCCTACATCACGGGAGGTTGTACCGTGAGCTGATCAACCCGAAGACCCATGAGAAGATCCGCCAGTTGGTTATTCCCCAAGCTGATGTACCCACTGTTCTGCAGGCGTACCATGATGGTGCTGGCCACTTCGGATGGAAGAAGCTGGAGATGCTGTTGAGGGAGCGGTTCTATTGGAGTGGGATGCGGGAGTCTGTGGAGGCCTGGTGTCGAGAGTGCGGTCCTTGTACGTTGAGGAGGAAGGATGAGGCCAGCCAGAAGGCTCCCCTACGCCCGATCATTACACACCAACCGCTGGAGCTGGTCGCCTTGGACCATGTAAAGCTCACCCCCAGCCGAAGTGGGTACACTTACGCTCTGACCATAGTAGATCATTACTCCCGGTTCATGGTGGTTGTCCCGGTCAAGGACTTAACCGGCCGTACCGCCGCTAGAGCGTTCCAAGCTTACTTCTGTCGACCCCATGGATACCCTGAGAAGGTGCTTACCGACCAAGGTCCAGCCTTTGAGGCGGAGGTGTTCCATGAGTTCTGTCAGCTGTACGGCTGCAAGAAGATCCGGACCACACCTTACCATGCCCAGACCAACGGTATGTGTGAGAAGATGAACCATCTGGTCCTTGGCCTCCTCAAAACGTTGCCGTTGGAGGAGCGGAACCTGTGGCCGGAGAAGCTTCCTGACTTGGTCGATATGTACAACAATATCCCGTCTAGCTCAACGAAGTGGACCCCAGCGTATCTGATGAGGGCTCAGCCCGGCCGACTGCCAGTGGACCTGGAAATGGGACTGGAAGCCCCAGAGACACTCCCCTCAACGGCTGAATGGGACACCCGGCGGAGGGTGCAGTACCGACAGATTCAGGAGTATGTGGAGAAGATCCTAAGTCGGAGTCGAGAACAACAGGAGCAGCGCTTCAATCAGAAAGCGTCTGCGGGCCCTTTCCAGCCTGGAGATGTGGTGTTAAAGCGGAAGAGGAAGACGAAGACCCACAAGCTGGATGATCAATGGGAACAAATCCCATACGTCATACAACCCACAGGATGGGAAGATGGAAAGGCCTACCAGATCAGTCGTGACCAAGGGGGCACTTTGGCCACGGTTTCCCGGGACCATCTGAAAAGGTGCCCACCAGCATTGAGGGCGACGGCTGAAGTACCAGTTCCTCCACCAGCAGAGAAGGCAAAAGAGGTGATCCACACTGTGATGGGTGACTTCCCAGCAGACTGGCCTACACAGAACGGCGCGGTGATTCTTCCAGTGATACTGTTCCCACAACCTGTGGATGAAGAAGTGGTGGAAGCGGTCAACCGTGAGCCGGAACTAGTGCCAGTGCCCAGGGATGAACCTGTGCCCAGCTCCCCTATGCCTCCGCCTGCCCCACACGATAGCAGGGAGGAGGAACCGGTTGTTCCCTCTGCCCCACTGCATAGCCCCACTGACACCGGACCCCGGAGGTCCACCCGTCCCAACCTAGGTAGGCCCCCACTTAGGTACAGGGAGACCGTTCTTTAAAAGGGGGAGGGGGAAGAAAACAGGTGTGTTTTAAGTGTGTTTGAAAAGTTTTTGCAAAAATGAGAATAATAACCGAAGATTTACCTGATTGTCTACCGTGATTGGAAACCGGCCGTTGCCGGCACCGTTGTCCCCGTGGGGACCGCTTGAAAAGTTGTTTGCATAGGAACTCCTATGGACAAGCCCGTGAACTTGCAGGGCAACCACAAACGTTAAGTGGCTTGTAAATATAAATATATTGTTGCAGCTACCGTAACCGCCTCCGGAGATGCAGGTTGGGGGGAGGGACCGCAGTGGAGCAGGCTGGGGCCCAGCCACCACAGGAACCGGTGGCTACCCTCTGGAGGGGAAGGACAGATCCCGCTCGGGTAACTTGTGCTGGACTGGGGTCAAGGGGTGCTGCCTGGGTTTTAGGGGCAGCATCAGGGCCAGGTTACTTGGATGGGAGAGAGCGGCAGCCGCAACCGTTTAATGTTACCGTTTGCAACGTTTAAGTACTGAACCTCCCGATGTGGGATGATGTCATAAGTTGTATTATGTTTACCTTTTTATATATTTTCAGAAAATAAAACCGGTGTTGGACGGGCAGCCCGCGGACGGTCTGCATTTTGCTAAGGGGGAATGTGACGCCCTGGGCAAGCCAGGGGTCACAGGTCACAACACCACCACACCCTACACCCCAGTTTGGAACACCAAGGCTAACCAAAAATCCTTGTTGCCTTCCTCCAGGGGCTGATGTCCACACCAGGGGGTGGGCCAGGCGGTTGGCTCCGCCCACCGAGGAGTTCACAGCCCTGGAGGCGGGAAAGCCAGGCAGAACAGTTAGGGAAGTGAAGGAGTGAAGAGTGGAGTTTAGGAGGAGGAAGTAGAAGGAAGTGGTAGAGGAGCTAAAGAGAGAAGCTGAAGAAAAGGGAAAGTAACAGTTAAGACAGCCTGAAGCTGGTCCGGGTGTGTGCTGAGAGACAGCAAGGTCAGCAGACGGCGGTGACTGTCTGCAGGGGTGACTGCTTGGAGGTTGCTGGAAGGACCGCGGACGGGTGGTGGCCCGGCGGTACCGGAGCGGTATACGAAGAGCAGTCAGCACCAGTGGCAGGGGCCTTTCGGATCCCGGCAAGGCTAGGAGTCGCCGTGAATTTGCCAAATCTGTTAGTGAAGGGGACCTCTGGGTCTCCCAACAAGGAAGTCCCGATTTGAAGGCAACAGTCCAACCGTTACAGAGAGACACAGCCACCGCCAGGGCACCAGTTTCTCAGGGCCAGCGCCTGCGGGCAAAGTAGGGCTCCTCCGGCCCATATCCAAGCCGGGGAGCGGGTTACCGGTGGGAACCCATCGAAACCATCATCATCTTAGGTGCAGGAAAAAGGGACCGTCACCGTCAACTACTGGGGAAAGCAAGTGCAGCCGTCCGTGGGAACCGTCTTTCCAGCCGTGTGTTTTACCGAGAACTGTGTCATCGTCTCAGGCTGAGTGAGTACCACAGTGTCGCAAGGCACAGAGCTGCCCCCGCGTCGCTGCACCCCACCAAGCCCTGCATCACCCACTTCATCAATGGGCCCCGGGACAACCAACCCCCTACCCACGGAGGGGAGGACTAACATCTAGCTGCTCCATACCATCACTCCCGGGATCCCCATACAGAGCAGCGGTGGTGTCAACAAATCACCACAACCGTGGGTGGCGTCACGGACAATAAACTATCCCAAATCCCAATCCCCTTTCACTCACGGGCGAGGAGCGCCGCTCGAGTCCCCGGGATCCGGCCCATCGCTCGAGCCACCGAGCAGCAGCAGCAGGCCGCAGCAGCCGGACCCGAGCAGTGGGAGAGCGCGGCGTCCCCTCCTCCACCCGCGACACATGCTGCGATGTTTGACAGCATGACCAAAATATCATGTAGCCCAAGGGAAAAATAGTGGTCAAGTTTTTTTCACAAAAATCTGCAGTAATTATATTTTATTGCAGATTATTATTATTATTATTTATTATTATCGCACTATTTCTTGCTTGCTGCTACACAGTGCACATAAGTGAATCCTCACATCACATGCAGCAGACACAGTTGTTGACAGTCAGAATGCATAGTCATGTGACCACTCGTATGTAATCTGCATATTCCACATTCTGAGCCCAATGTGTCACTTCATATAGTGACACAGAGGGATAAGCCTGGACAAGCTATGTGCAAATATATATATATATGTATATGTGGCGCCCTGGCCTAGCCAGGTCGTCACAGATAACATACAAACACCCCCACTAGACAGGGACACCAGCCAAACAAAAACCCTTGTTGCCTCCCTCCAGTGTCTGATGTCCACACCAGGTGGGGAGGAGCTAGGCGGTTGGCCCCACCCACCGAGGAGTTCACAGGCCTGGAGGCGGGAAAAGTGACAGTTGAGTGTAGGAGTTTGAAGTGAGAGGAACAAGCACTTGGGTGTCTGGGTTTGTGGCCCAGGCACTGACAGCAAGGTTGGCAGACGGTGGTGGCCGTCTGCAGGAGTGGTGGAGCAACGCGGAACCGTAGGTCCGGGGACGGGCGACGGCCCGCCGGTACCGACCGCGGAGTGAAGTGAAGCCAGCACACACAGCCAGGGCCATCGGACCCCGACCAGGCTTGGAGCCGCCGAAAATAGTCAGATCCTAATGTGACTGGAACCCCAGGGGTTTCACAACAGCAAAAGTCCCGATTGAAGGCAACAGCCCACACCGTGAGGGTATACAGCTACCGCCTAAGGCTAGAGACCCAAGGGCCAGCGTCTGCGGGCAAACGGCCTCCTCCGGTACCCATACACCGGGGAGCGGGCTACCGTTGGCAATCCATCGTAGTCAGAAAGAGAACATTAAGGTGCAGGGAAAGACAGCCACCATCACCTGTTCGGGGAGAAGCACTGCAGCCGGCTGCGGGACCCGTCCATCCAGCCGTTTGGTTTACCGAGGACTTTGTACCTTTCTTGCTGAGTGAGTACACCCGTGCCATCCGACACCGCGCCGCGCTGTCCCTGCAACCCTGCACCTCACCAACCCTGCCTCCCCGTCACAACATCATCGGGCCCCGGGACCACCAACCCCTACCCACGGAGGAGGAAAGCAACATCCCAGCTGCTCCTTACCATCGCTCCCGGGATCCCCGTCATCAGCAGCGGTGGTGCCTATCTTCACCACGACCCGTGGGTGGCGTCACGGACTAAATCCCCCAAACCAACCACCCCTTTCACTCACGGGCGAGGAGCGCCGCTCGAGTCCCCGGATCCGGCCCACCGCTCGAGCCACCGAGCAGCAGCAGCAGCCGCAGCAGCGCCGGACCCGAGCGTTAGTGAGAGCGCAGCAGAGACAGCGTCCTCCCCGCCCGCTACAACTTGGCATCACGAACAGGATTGAACCCATCTACTTACCAGTAGAACTGTGCCTTGTGATCTCCGCCGGCGGTGTCCGGCCGAAAATTTTGAAGCGCCGCCATCTTGGCGCGAAAATCTCCCGCTCAAGCATCTTCTCCGAGCAGGGAAGGCGCGAAAGCGAAGCCCCGCCCCCAACAAACGGAAGTGCTGAAGAGTACCAAGGGGGCGCGAGAGTGTGCCTGATGTAGCCGAGGCTATAAAAGCGGGGACGCCAGGACTCTGCCAGCAATTGGTTCTTGGAACACGGCCACGCATGATGTCCCGTCCGTCCGGCACCGCGGAAATCCCCGAGCCCACGCCAGGAACAGCGGCGTGGGTGGAAGCCCGGACCGCACAGATGTGCTGCCGCCTTCAAGCCCAGGTCCGGTTCTTGATGGAGTGCTGGGTGGCTGAGATGGAGGAAGTGGCGGTGGCCGTGCGGAGACGCGAGGTGGAGACAGAGTTGGAGGAGCGGGTAAGCGACCCACGCCCCTATGTCCAAGAAGGACCGACCCCTGCGGCTGAGGGGCCCGGCCTGCACCCGCTCACCCTCCTGCTTCCCCCGCCATCCGTACCGGCTGCTGTTGCCCCTCCGCTCGGTCCGCTACCTCCAACACCGGTAGCGGAAGCCAACCCGTCCGCCCTAGAGGACCTGCCTGGGGGTGTTGTTCGGGACCGGCCTGCGTCCCTCCCGCTAACGTGGAAGGCCCCGCGGGAAGTAGCCGTCCGCGACAAGGAGCCATCGGCCCCAGAAGTGGCCGCACCTGAAGCCGTCCCGGCTCCGGCAGTCCGCCCGGCCGTGGAAGAACCGGTCGTTGCTGGCCCGAAGGCTCAATGGGTGAGGTCAACAAGCCCTGAATCCCCCGCCTCGGCTGAGGCTGCGCCGGGCCGCAACTGCAAAGCCGCAGTCCAGGCCATGTCACCGCAGGACCCCCACAAAAGAGAACCGGTGGTGGCCGGTGTGGTTGCGGTCCAGCGGGGCCCGACCCGGGCGCAGGGGTCTGCCAACGCCCCATACTGGGATAGGGAGCCAAACCCGTTGGGCAGGGAGATCGCCGCTAGAGAGCAGCAGAACGCCGAAGTGCTGGCGAGGGTGATCCGAGAGAAAGATGCACTCCGTCATGCCACCTTTCGGGTGCGGGGCCCAGTGTACGAGGGTCAAGTCCGGCAGTTCGACCAAAGAAGGGGGTTTGGCTTCATCTATGAGCCGGGCCTGGAGACCGAAGTATTCGTGGCCCACCGTGATGTCAATTCACACCTCCCCACGGGCCACCCAGGTCGTGATCTACTGCCGAGGGACCTAGTGACTTACACTCGCCACTGGGGAGAGAGGGGCTGGTTCGCCCTGGATGTAAAACAGAGGAAGAGCCGCAGTGAGCAGACACGGCCCCAGCCCCCTCCTCCACCAAGCCGTCCGGATGTGGAGCTGGAGGAGGTCTCAGAGGAGTATGACCTCAAGTAGTGGCAGCGGTCCTCCGTTGCAAGCAGTTGTCCCCCGTTGGGACCCTCAACAGTGTGAATGAATGACTCTAATGAATCGTGACATTTACCTGATTATCTGTGTGATTATTCCGGCCGTTGCCGGCAAGTTGTCCCCGGAGGGACCCTATGTGTTTACAACCTGCATGAGAGACTACTCATGGACATGGCCGAGAACTGGCAGGCCACCCACGAACTGGTGGGCATGTAAATAGTTTTATGGGATGGAAACCGTTGCCGCCTCCGGAGAGGCAGATTGGAGGAAGTGCCCGCAGCAGAGCAGGCTGGGGCCCGGCCACCACCAGGACCGGTGGCCATCGTCCGGGGGTCATGGGTCCCCCAAAGACGTGGGGTCCCCTGAAGTGACAGCCGGGTGCGAGTTACCATGCCCGTTCCCGCTCGGGCAGCCTGAACCTGGACTGGGGTCAAGGTGTGCTGCCCACTTCTTAGGGGCAGCATCAGGGCTAGGTTGCCTGGGTGGGAGAGCAGAAAACATCCGTCCGTCCGTCATTGTTAAAAATGTTATATATGTGCAACGTTTGAAGTGTCCTCACAAAAATGCTTATGTTTGAAAATATTTTACATGTTATTTATATCTTTTTACAGTTTTGAAAAATAAAACCGGTGATGGACGGGCAGCCCGCGGACGGTCTGCATTTCACCAAGGGGAAATGTGGCGCCCTGGCCTAGCCAGGTCGTCACATATAACATACAAACACCCTCCACCCCCACTAGACAGGGACACCAGCCAAACAAAAACCCTTGTCGCCTCCCTCCAGTGTCTGATGTCCACACCAGGTGGGGCGGAGTTAGGCGGTTGGCTCCACCCACCGAGGAGTTCACAGGCCTGGAGGCAGGAAAAGTGACAGTTGAGTGTAGGCGTTTGAAGTGAGAGGAACAAGCACTTGGGTGTCTGGGTTTGTGGCCCAGGCACTGACAGCAAGGTTGACAGACGGTGGTGGCCGTCTGCAGGAGTGGTGGAGCAACGCGGAACTGTAGGACCGGGGACGGGCGACGGCCCGCCGGTACCGACCGGGGAGCGAAGTGAAGCCAGCACACACAGGCAGGGCCATCGGACCCCGATCAGGCTTGGAGCCGCCGACAATAGTCAGATCCGAATGTGACTGGAACCCCAGGGGTTTCACAACAGCAAAAGTCCCGATTGAAGGCAACAGCCCACACCGTGAGGGTATACAGCTACCGCATAAGGCTAGAGACCCAAGGGCCAGCGTCTGCGGGCAAACGGGCTCCTCCGGTACGCATACACCGGGGAGCGGGCTACCGTTGGGAATCCATCGTAGTCAGAAAGAGAACATTAAGGTGCAGGGAAAGACAGTCACCATCACCTGTTCGGGGAGAAACACTGCAGCCGGCTGCGGGACCCGTCCATCCAGCCATTTGGTTTACCGAGGACTTTGTACCTTTCTTGCTGAGTGAGTACACCCGTGCCATCCGACACCGCGCCGCGCTGTCCCTGCAACCCTGCACCTATCTTCACCACGACCCGTGGGTGGCGTCACGGACTAAATCCCCCAAACCAACCACCCCTTTCACTCACGAGCGAGGAGCGCCGCTCGAGTCCCCGGATCCGGCCCACCGCTCGAGCCACCGAGCAGCAGCAGCAGCCGCAGCAGCGCCAGACCCGAGCGTTAGCGAGAGCGCAGCAGCGACGGCGTCCTCCCCGCCCGCGACATATACACATAACTATATGGCACAAAACACGCACACACATGTACCATACATACATGGCGTATATATCTACTATAGACTCACAGATGCTATATATAGTGTGCCTTACACAGTATTCATTTATCTATAAGGGGTGAGGAACATGTAGCATCTCTGTGTGTCACCATTGTGGATGTGAGGTGATTGCTGTCACAGATGAGAGAAGCAGGATCTCTGCTCTGTCACTTATCCTGAGAGGTCAGGTGCTGGGCAGAATTCTGACAGGCAATGAGTGTGCAGAGGATGGGTAGGGGGCGTTTCTGGACAGTGAGGCCGGGCAGGGGGCGTTTCTGGACAGTGAGGCCGGGCAGGTTGCGTTTCTGGACAGTGAGGCCGGGCAGGGGGCAGGGCTGGACAGTGAGGCCGGGCAGGGGGTGGGGCTGGACAGTGAGGTCGGGCGGGGGGTGGGGATGGACAGTGAGGTCGGGCAGGGGGCGTTTCTGGACAGTGAGGCCGGGCAGGGGGTGGGGCTGGACAGTGAGGTCGGGTGGGGGGTGGGGCTGGACAGTGAGGTCGGGCGGTGCAAGCTCTGACTGAGGTTTGGCAACCAAGAATACAGGAAGTTATCATGTTTGCTGGAGCTGAATGTAAACAAAGATCTGCAGAGAATAAAGGGTGAATTCAAGAAGAACAAAAGTCAGAAAACAAAAAATAACAATGTAGGGGTCATTTATATGACAATGCAGCACAGATTAGATTACATTTTTTTTGGAGTGTATGCATACCTCCCAACCGTCCCGGATACAGCGGGACAGCCCCGATTTTATAGTCCAGTCCCGTTCTCACGCCCGGGAGCTCCGTAATCCCGCAGTGTAGTGAGAGGCAGCTGCCACGCCCCCGCACTCTGCCGACCACGCCCCCTCTGGATGCAGGCCACACTCTCTGGATGCCTTCCATGGCATCTATGCTGCTGGGCACGCCGCTTTGCTGTCGTCCACGCCCCCTCTGAATGCTGGACACATACACTCCTCGGGATGTCTTCCTTGTCCCCTCCTGCTGCTCGCTCTATGCTGGCCACGCCCCCTTTGCCTGCCTCTTCTGCCCAGGATTCTCACATGTGACCAGCTCTCCACAGCGGCTGCTTCGTTTGTTCTGCAACTGAGGTAAGAGCAGCAGCAGGGAGAGAGCAGAGTGAGTGCAGGAGGGGAGAGCAGAGTGAGTGCAGGAGGACAGAGCAGAGTGAGTACAGGAGGACAGAGCAGAGTGAGTGCAGGAGGACAGAGCAGAGTGAGTGCAAGAGGACAGTGCAGAGTGAGTGCAGGAGGACAGTGCAGAGTGAGTGCAGGAGGACAGTGCAGAGTGAGTGCAGGAGGACAGTGCAGAGTGAGTGCAGGAGGACAGTGCAGAGTGAGTGCAGGAGGACAGTGCAGAGTGAGTGCAGGAGGACAGTGCAGAGTGAGTGCAGGAGGACAGTGCAGAGTGAGTGCAGGAGGACAGTGCAGAGTGAGTGCGGGAGGACAGTGCAGCGTGAGTGCGGGAGGACAGTGCAGCGTGAGTGCGGGAGGACAGTGCAGAGTGAGTGCATGAGGACAGTGCAGAGTGAGTGCGTGAGGACAGTGCAGAGTGAGTGCGGGAGGACAGTGCAGAGTGAGTGCGGGAGGATAGTGCAGAGTGAGTGCGGGAGGATAGTGCAGAGTGAGTGCGGGAGGACAGTGCAGAGTGAGTGCGGGAGGACAGTGCAGAGTGAGTGCGTGAGGACAGTGCAGAGTGAGTGCGTGAGGACAGTGCAGAGTGAGTGCGGGAGGACAGTGCAGAGTGAGTGCGGGAGGACAGTGCAGAGTGAGTGCGGGAGGACAGTGCAGAGTGAGTGCGGGAGGACAGTGCAGAGTGAGTGCGGGAGGACAGTGCAGAGTGAGTGCAGAAGGATAATGCAGAGTGAGTGCAGGAGGGGGAGCAGTGTGCCTGCAGGAGGACAGTGCAGAGTGAGTGCAGGAGGGGGAGCAGTGTGCATGCAGGAGGACAGTGCAGAGTGAGTGCAGAAGGGGGGAGCAGGGGAGAGTACAGCACTTGTCTTCTCAGGTCCCCCTGTACCTGCAATAGAAAAAGCAGAAACAGAGGGGACTCAGAGAAAGCAGCCAGAGGAGCCCTCAGTGCCCCCCCAGTGCTGCCATCCTGTGCCCTCAGTGCCCCCCAGTACTGCCAGCCTGTGCCCTCAGCGCCCCGCCGCAGTGCTGCCAGCCTGTGCCCTCAGCGCCCTCCCCGCAGTGCTGACAGCTTATGCCCTCAGCACCCTCCAGTGCTCCCAGCTTGGGCCCTGAGCGTCTTCCAGCCTGTGCCCTAAGCATCCCTAGGGCCAGTATGTATGCCCCACAGGCCACCACTGTCAGTATGTAGGCTCCACAGGCCCTAGTAATGTGTATGCCCCCCCACTGACCCCAGTAATGTTTATGCCCCTGGTAATGTGTATGCCCCCCCCCACGGACCCCAATAATGTGTATGCCCCCCCCACTGACCCCAGTAATGTTTATGCCCCTAGTAATGTGTATGCCCCCTCCACTAACCCCAGTAATGTTTATGCCCCTAGTAATGTGTATGCCCCCCCCACGGACCCAAGTAATGTGTATGCCCCCCCCCACTGACCCCAGTAATGTGTATGCCACCCGAGTAACATGGATGCCCCCAGTGATGTCTATGCACCCCCAGTAATATGTATACCCCCTGGTGACCCCAGTAACATATATGTCCACCCAGTGCTGTCTATGCCCCTGTGCTGTATTTGCCCCCAGCCATCACACAGTGCGGCCTGCACAGCCACATACCCTGGAGGAGCTGGACGAAGACAAGCGGGGGAGGTGAGTAAGGCTGCTGCCGACTTCCCCATATTAATACCTCTAATGTGTCTGTGTGTATGATGTGTGTATGACTGTGTGTAGATTTACGTCTGTTTATGTGAATTTTGTGAATTTTTCTTCAAATATATGTGTGTACTAGCTGTACTATCGTCGGTCGGTCTCTCTCTCTCTCTCTCTCTCTGTCGGTCGGTCTCCCCCCCTCTCTCATACTCACAGCTCACTGGCGTCTCGCTGCACAGCATTCACACTGCTCCGGCGGCTTTTCCTCTTATGAAAATGCCGGCCGCTCATTATTCCATCTCATATTCCCTGCTTTGCCCGCCCACCAGCACCTATGATTGGTTACAGTCAGACACGCCCTCACGCTCAGTGACAGCTGTCTCACTGCAACCAATTACAGCTGCCGGTGGGCAGGTCTATATTGTGGAGTAAAATAAATAATTAAAAAAAACGACGTGCGGTTCCCCCCCCCCAATTTTGATACCAGCCAGGGTAAAGCCACATGGCTGAAGGCTGGAATTCTGAGGATGGGGAGCTCCACGTTATGGGGAGCCCCCCAGCCTAACTATCAGCCAGCAGCTGCGTGGAATTGCCGAATCCATTAGATGTGCCAGTCCCGGGACTCTACCCGGCTCATCCCGAATTGACCTGGTGCGATGGCAATCGGGGTAATAAGGAGTTAATGGCAGCCCATAGCTGCCACTAAGTCCTAGGTTAATCATGGCAGGCGTCTCCCTGAGATACCTTCCATGATTAACCTGTAAGTTAAAGAAAATAAACACACACATCCAAAAAATCCTTTATTTGGAATAAAAGACAAAAAAAACCCCACCCTCTTTCACCAATTTATTAATCCCCAAATACCCCTCCAGGTCCGACGTAATCCACATGAGGTTCCGCGACGCATCCAGCTCTGCTACATGAAGCTGACAGGAGCGGTCACAGACCAGACCGCTCTCGATCAGCTCCACGCAGCAACTCTAGTGAGCCGAACGATCAGCGATGACGTCACTCAGGTTACCCGCGGCCACCGCTGGATCCTCCAACTGTTACAGCAAGTTGCCCGAGTGACTGAAGTGAGCAGCGCGATCAGCAATGACATCACAGGTGAGTTGCGGTCTCAGATGGAGGACTCCAGCTGGCCGCGGGTAACTTGAGTGATGGCACCGCTGATCGCACTGCTCACTTCAGTCACTCAGGGGATTTGCGGTCACCGGTGAGTCCTTCACCGGTTGACCGCTAACCAGGACGCAACAGACAGAGTCGCGGGGTGACAATGAAGTCGGGTGAAGTTCATCCGAGTTTATTCTCATCGCGCGACTCTTTCTGTGTCTGCTGTCAGCGGGCATGTAGCAGAGCTGAATCGACGGGGGAACGCACTGCCAAAAATGCATGCAAAACACATGCGTTTTGGATGCATTTTTTTTTTTACAAACACAGTGTTTACATTTCTCCAGTCTGCCAGAGGGTGCGTTCCTTTCCGCACTGCGCACATACCAAGCTGAGGTCACACTGGCATATCACATGTGATGCGATATGCTAATGACCCTCGGCTCCTGCTGTGCTATGAGCGTGAGCCATTACACTGTGATCTGATCCTGCGATCGGATCACAGCTGAGGAGGAGAGGGAGGGATTAAGGATGTCAGGCGTTCAGTTGGGATGAGCCCTGGGCCATGCTGTCTTTCTAAAGGCGACGGGATCAGCGGACGAGAGCACCCACTGACCCCTGTGTCTCAACAATTGGAACAATCAGAACAGTAAGTCGCCCGTATTCACTAATTCCTCCCATTAACCAAAAGCACAGTATTACAGATATTTTATCTAATAGAGCGGATCTGTCATGAAGTCTGCAGTTTTGTACACGGGGCAGATTTAGGGGAAAGATCTGCTTTAAAACAGAATTTTGTGGTCTAAAATATTCTAGTTTAAATGTAACACGGCCAAGTTTGCATTTATATTTTAATTTACTACTTAGAAATAAATCTCTGTATATTTTTTTAATTATTGTTTCTAAAACAATGATTGTCATTGCTAACTGGGCGTGGTTAGAGGCGTGGCCATGGGCGTGGCCTAAAAATTTGCCACGCTCTGCGCGCCGCATACTTTGTCCCTCTTTCCATTCATTCAAAGTTGGGAGGTATGTGTATGTCGGATAACTCCTTTAAGGAAGTTCAGAGAAATATGAAAAAGAAAGGGGGGGAGATACAAAGGTAGAGAGAACAAAGAATAGGAAGGAATGGGGGGGGGATGGTAAAGTGGCTTAGGAGGGGGAAATCTGGGTACCTAAAGAGCAGGTTGCTAAAAGACAGGGTAATTGTAGGGAACCATATACCCAGTGTCTATATTTCTCTCAACTACTAACCCTCACGGTTGAAGGAGAAAGGGCCAAGTCTATCCATCTGAGACAAGAAGCAAAATCAGGTCCCTCCCGAAATAAAGTCCAGGACAGCTAGGTGCCAGCATACTGGTCCCATTTGTCACCGTCATCCGCCATAAGGGATTCCATACGTTCCAACCTGTTTAACTCCTCAAACCACTCCGTGTTAGAAGGAATCGTAGTCATCCTCCAGTGTCTTGGAATGATCATACGAGCGTCAATGAGGAAAAAACACAGGACACCCCTCTTGGTCGAAGAGAGGGAGCCAGGCAATAAGGACGTAGGGCAATCTGGGGTGAGGGGAGTATCCGAATACCTGTCACTTGGAAATAGATCTCAAAAATTGTGTCCCAAAATGGCTGCAGATGGGAGCATGACCACCAAATATGTTTCATAGTACCAATTTCCGTTCTGCATCTCCAACATGTCCCCGGCACTGAGGGGAAGATTCTGTGCAGCAGGTCAGGACATCTATACCACCGGGTAAGAATTTTAACCCCTTCACGACCGGACGATTTTTCGCTTTCCGTTTTTATTTTTCGCCATTCTTTTTCTGAGAGACGTAACTTTTTTATTTTTCAGTCAATATGGTCATGTGAGGGCTCATTTGTTGCGGAACGAGCTGTACTTTAAAATGAAACCATCGGTTTTACCATATAGTGTACTGGAAAACGGCAAAAAAATTCCAAATGCAGAAAAATTGCAAAAAAAGTGCGATAGCACTATGGTTTTTGAGATATTTTATTCACTGTGTTCACTATATGGTAAAACTGATATGTGGGTATCACACCCACGCCTCAGGTCAGTGCGAGTTCGTAGACACCAAACATGTATAGGTTTACTTTTATATAAGGGGTTAAAAAAAAACGGAAGTTTGTCCGAAAAAAGTGGCGCACGTTTTACGCCATATTCCGTGACCCGTAGCGTTCTCATTTTTCAGGATCTATGGCTCAGTGACAGCTTATTTTTTGCTTCTCGAGCTGACGTTTTTAACTGTACCATTTTTGCGCAGATGCTACGTTTTGATCGCCTCTTATTGCATTTTGCGCAAAAGTTGTGGCGACAAAAAAATGTCGTTTTGGCGTTTGGAATTTTTTTGCCGCTACGCCGTATACTGATCAGATTAATTGATTTTATATTTTGATAGATCGGGCGTTTCTGAACGCGGCGATACCAAATGTGTGTATATTTTTTATTTTTTTAACGCTTTAATTTTCAATGGGGCGAATGGGGGGGTGATTTGAACTTTTAGGTTTTTTTGTTTTTTTTTAAATTTTTTATAACTTTTTTTTTTTATTTTACTAGTCCCCCTAGGGGGCTATTGCGATCAGCAGTCCGATCGCTCTGCACTATCTGCTGATCACAGCTACCTAGCTGTAAACAGCAGATATGCTCACTGTCTTTTTCACTGTGCAGCGGGCACAGCGAAAGTGAAAGCAAGTCATGTGTAGTACAGGAGTCATCACATGACCCTGTGCTACCATGACAACTATCGGAAGTCACGTGATCGCGTCACGTGACTTCCGGTATCGAGCGGTAAGTAAAAGTTTACTGCGATCGCGCTTATAATGGCGCTGGCACATATTGACAGCGCCATATAAGGGGTTAAACTGCACGAGCAGATAACGATTCTGCTCGTGCCTAGCAGGCACACATCTCAGCTGTGAAAATCAGCTGAGATGTGTGCCGATCGCAGCATGCTGCCGGCGGCAGACCGCGGCCAGTAACGTTATGACCGCTAGGACGTAATTTTACTGCCCGCGGTCGTTAAGGGGTTAAAATTCTTTTCCTGTGCACTACAAGAAATTGACATTTTGTGGGAGAGTGTATATATTTTTAGGCAGTCGGATTCGGTCAGTGTGATCCTAAGTTCTCTCTGCCAAGTCTCCACATATACAATAAAAAGTTCACCGCACTCTCCAGGAGTTTTCATGCAAAATTGTCAATTTATTAAAGTAGACAGATGGTGGACAGTAGAAGTCAAGGGGATTAACGACAACAAATTGTTTCGACCTGTATGGTCTTTATCAGAGAATATCACTTTGTACAATGTGGTGAGGGCGCTCCTGCGCCTGTGTCCAAGCTGATCTGTCAGAGTGTCAGCTGAGACACAGACGCAGGAGCACGCTCACCACATTGTACTAAGCGATATTCTTTGATAAAGACCATACAGGTTGAAACGTTTTGTTGTCTCTAATCCCCTTGCCTTCTACTGTCCATCATATGTCTACTTTAATAAATTCACAATTTTGCATGAAAACTCATGGAGCGTGCAGTGAACTTTTTAATGTATATTACAAGGGAATCCATATCCCGTCTACCAGCACCCCTTGATACGTATGACTGTGTGCACACTAATTATTTACTATTAAAGTCTCCACATATGATGGGACTTTCCTGGTCTGAATTTCACATAAGAGACTATACACCAGAGAGATAGTATGTTTTGGTGCCGTGTCAAGTAAAAGTAAAGACTCAAAAGGGGTAGTTGGGGTTAAGAGAGTGCCCCCCGGATGTCTTTTTTGAAGGAATGTAGTCGGTTAAATGTATTCCACCCAGGGCAATCGTTTCCCCGAGCAGGTCCCCTGAAAGACATCAAAGGAGGGAGCTCTAGAAAGCCTGTTAGCTACTTCTCCCATAGTAACTTCCTCCGTAAAGTTCCAACATAAAAAGGAGAATCTCTCCACTGTAGTGGGAAAATCCAGATTGTTAAAAAGCAAACTTATACGACTCGGGCTTCAAGACAGATTTAGGGTCTCAATGTGCCTATCCCAGAAGAGCAAAGGGCCTGAGTCAGAGGTGGAAACCCTGAGATGGCCGGTCTGTGATGCAAAGGAGTCCAAAGAAGCACTTTCAATGGGAGAGGGGATTAAAGGTCCTTGACACCCACCCACTGTTTACTAGTATCATTAAATCTCCAATTCAACACCCTGGCAAGAAGGGCACTTTGGTAGTATTTTTCAAAATCTGGAAGGCCAGCTCCTCCTCTGGACTTGGATCGAATCAGAGTTTCACGTCTCATCCGACGTCTCCCTGTTCCCCAAACAAACCTGGTACAGGCCCTTTGTAATTGACGAAAATAGTGCCTAGGGATCTTTATCGGGATTGTTTGAAATAAATATAGAAATCGCGGGAGTATGTCTATCTTTAGGGCATTGATTCGGCCGAACCAGGACAGCCGGCCCCGGTCATATCTGTTGAGATCTGAAAGAGTTTTGCCAAGTAATGTGGAATAATTGGCCAAAAATAGCTCATCCAGGTCAGCCGAAACAAAATTCCCCAGACACTTAATGATTTGGGTCTCAAACTTAAATGGAAAAGAGGTTTCCAATCTATTGACTTGCAGGGCAGGAAGAGAAATATTGAAGGCCTCTGTTTTTGTGTAATTTACTTTAAAATTGGACACCTTACCAAACTGTTGGAACTCCTGAATGAGAATTGGGAAGGCAATATCAGGGTTTGTCAAGAACAGGAGCAAGTCATCTGTATACAAAGCAAGTTTGAAATGATTCTATCCAATCTCAAAGCCCCTTATGTCAGGAGAATTTCAAAGAGATATGGCTAAATATTCCAAAGCAAATACATATAACAGGGGTGAAAGGGGACACCCCTCTCTTGTGCCATTAGAGATTCGCAGGGAAGTGGAGAGAATATTATTAGCGCGAACACGTGCAGAGGGGTTATGGTATAGAGCAAAAATTCTCTCCAACATAATCTGTCCACTGCCCAGCTGTCGTAAGGACGAGCGTAAGATGGTCCAATTAATATGATCAAACGCCTTTTCGGCGTCAATCGAGAGGAGGCAAGCTGGTATTCGTTGTTTGTACACGTGGGAGGTCAAGACCAAAGTTTTAATTGTATTGCCTCGTGCCTCTCTACACTTGACAAACCCCATCTGATCAGTATGAATAAGTCTATATTTTAATGCACCACTCTGGTACAGTTTTCATTATACTGTGTGGCAAAAAAAATGTTAGCTGGAAAATTTAGGTTTTTTGAAGCCTTTTCAAAACCTCATTGAGTCATCTATGGTGGCATTTTGGATATAGTGAATATTTCGACCAATCATGCACATTGGTTACTGGGTGATTTCCATTGTGCAATTAGAACATCTTGATTATAGTTCCATTGTGTTGTGCTCAACCAGAAATGTTTTTATTGGTGCAACTCAATTAGATAGTGTTGGTAATTTTTTCTCTACTGATTTTGCTTTATGTTACACTGCTGCAAGAGATGGCTGTACTGTTTACGTATTATTTTCCTAATGCGCATGTGAACGTAACAAAAATCCTGACGTTCACCTTTTCTGAGAGAATTTCATCCAAACTTTTCCACAAAGGAATGTTTTCAAGACATATAGAGTTGAGTAGTGGAACAATCTTTTAAATCCTACATTTTTTTTTTAGATATAAAATATAAATCCAGCGTAATCACATGGAATATTAAAAAGTTGTCTTCTTTATTGATAGATTTTCATAAATTCCAAAAGGTACATGCAGCATAAAAATAAAGGATGCCCAGGTCAGAGCGACGCGTTTCAACAAACTGTCTTAATCATGGTCTGAACCAAGACTGACCAAATCCTTCCTTAAGAAGGCAATCCACCCAAAAGTAATTGCTCACCTGTGAGGTTATAGTTAATATTTATAAAAGTAATAGGTTTCATCTCCCTTTTGAGACAAGACTATTATGATTCCTAATATTATTCACAATCTCTATTAATATGGTATTTTGTATACTTGTATATGTGTTTTTAACTATGTATGTATATTTCTATGTGTTAACCCCCTAGTAGCTAACCTCACAGGTGAGCAATTACTTTTGGGTGGATTGCCTTCTTAAGGAAGGATTTGGTCAGTCTTGGTTCAGACCATGATTAAGACAGTTTGTTGAAACGCGTCGCTCTGACCTGGGCATCCTTTATTTTTATGCTGCATGTACCTTTTGGAATTTATGAAAATCTATCAATAAAGAAGACAACTTTTTAATATTCCATGTGATTGTGCTGGATTTATATTTTATATCTATTTGGAGACTTCTGACCATCCGTGCGCTGATCATCCACCACAGGACGATTATGGGACTGCAGCAGGCTTGGTGAGCTGATATTACCTATTTTTGCTTATTTTTTTTTTAGGTTTCACCTCCATCGTGGTGCATATGCAATATTTAATACAAAAACCTGGGCCATTCTCCTGGCCATTTCCTGCTAGACAAATTGGTTGGCTTCTCAGACTTTCCAATACTTTAAATTTTTCTGTCAGTTTCACAATGTGACTGTTGGATAACAAGGGATAGGAGCCCTTAGGCTGTCCTTCACGCTAGGAGACCCTATGTTATCCCTAAAATCAGGGATACTCTTAATGGTGGATACACCTGAGTTCTGTTCCTGGCTATGCTCCTGACCAGACCTAATCTAATACCCCCTCTCCCACCAGGGAAGGACAGGGCAGGAGTGTGATGTTAACCACAGATAAAGGCAGACAAGGGAAAACCAAAATTCTGGCACACTGCACACACACACACACACACACACACACACACGATTAGACAATAAGAGATTCAGGAGGAAAACAAGAGCAGGAAGGTAGCTAGAAAAGGCAGCAAGGATAAACTCCACAACTGCACAAAGCAATATGCATTACTTGCACCATATAGTCTAGAACACCACATCTCACCAGACCAACTAAAATAAATATACTATAGCTGGCATAGGTGGAAAGATTCATCCTGCATAAAAAGGAGGAGAGCAGATGTGATTGGCTTCACAACAACATGTAATTAAAGGACATTAACAAGCAGATTAGCAGAGATTAACTCATGCTAAACTGCCTATGAATCATCACACAGCAGATCAACGCCCGAGTCTGCCTGCGTTGGTCCCTGGCGGAGTATCAGAATCTCTGATCTGAACAGAACCTGACGCCGCCATGACAGTCTGCGATGTTTGTGAAAATTTCCGTGTGACAGTTAAGCAGGCTTTACACGCTGCGACATCACTAGCGATGTCGCGAGCGATATCACCCGGCCACGTCGGTGGCGCGTCACGGGATGATCGCTGCCGTAGCGCACAATATTGCTACGGCAGCGTCACACGCAATTACCTGTTCACCGACGTCGCTGTGGCCGCCGAACAATCTCTCCTTTAAGGGGGAGGTTCATTCGGCGTCACAGCGGCGTCACTAAGCGGCCGCCCAATCGAAGCGGAGGGGTGGAGATGAGCTGCCAGAACATCCCGCCCACCTCCTTCCTTCCTCATTGCCGGCGGCCGCAAGAATGATGTTGTTCATCGTTCCTGTGGTGTTACACATAGCGATGTGTGCTGCCGCAGGAACGACAAACAACCTGCGTTCCAAACGAGGAACGATTTTTTAAAAATGAACGACATGTACACGACGAACGATTTCACACCTTTTTGCGATCGTTACTGGTCGCAAAAAGGTGTCACACACAACGACATCGCTAACGAGGGCGGGTGTGCGTCACCAACACTGTGACCCCCGACAATATCTCGTTAGCAATATCGTTGTGTGTAAATGGGCCTTTAGTCTCCAGTGATGATGCTTTGTTGGGAAGAGACATTTGATGTTTGTTATAGGTGGAATAAGATTACATCTAAATGTTAAGAATTTAAAAAAAAACCTTATTTAACCCCTTAACGACCGCAGGTAGTAAAGTTACGTCCTATCAGTCATAGTGTTAATGCCACCCGGCTGCCGAGGGGGATCCGCACACGTGTCAGCTGATTTGTACAGCTGACATGTGTGTCTAGCGGGCACCAGCAGATCCGCGATCTGCCCGTACCTGTTAACCCCTTAAATGGAACTGTCAAAATATGACAGCGCCATTATAATAGTGGTTGCGGTAAAGCTTTACTCATCGCCCGACACGAGAAGTCACGTGACGTGATCACACGAATCCGATGGTTGTCATTGTAGCACAAGATCATGTGATGATTCCAGTAGCTCACATGACTCAGGTCTTGTAATCAACAGCCAAGTACTACCTGTTACAAGAGATGAGCTTTTCTCCCAATCTGTGGTGGTGCTGCTCTGATCGTGAGAAAAGAATGAGCGATCAGACTGCTGATCCCTATAGCCCCTAAGGTGACTATTAAATAAAAAAAAAAAGGAAAAAGAAAAGTTTTGAAATATTAAAAAAAAACTAAAAGTTCAAATCACCACCCATTTGCCCATTGAAAATTAAAGGGTTAAAAAAATAAAAATATACACATATTTGGTATGGTCGCATTCAGAAAGGCGCGAGCTATCAAAATATAAAATCAATTAATCTTATTGGTAAACTTCGTAGTGGCAAAAAAATTCCAAACGCCAAAATTGCATATTTTGGTTGCCTCAAATTTTGCGCAAAATGCAATAACTGGCGATCAAAACGTAGCATGTGCGCAAAAAATGGTACGGTTAAAAACATCAGCTCGAGATTCAAAAATTAGCCATAGATCCCTGAGCTATACATCCCAAAAAATGAGAATGCGATGAGTCACGGAAAATGGCGCAAAATGTGCAAAACTTCTGATTTTTTTTTAACCCCTTAGATAAAAGTAAGTCTATACATGTTTGGTGTCTACGGCCTTGCACTGACCTGAGACATCACACCAACACATCAGTTTTACCATATAGTGAGCACAGTGAATACACTATCTTATAAACAATCATAGAATCACACTTTTTTTTTTGCAATTTTTCCACATTTGGAATTTTTTGACGTTTTCCAGTACACTATATGGTAAAACTAATAGTTTTATTCAAAAGTACAACTTGTCCTGCAAACAATAAGCGCACATATGGCAAGATTGACGGAAAAATAAAAAAGTTACGGCTCTTGGAAGAAGGAGAGGAAAAAAAAAAACACGGAAAAACAAAAAATCGCCCGAGGGTGAAGGGGTTAAGAAACCCCCCCAGAACCACTAGGAATGAACCCACTGACAAATACATTGTTTCCAATTGGAAAACGATGTGTACGCGGTTGGCTGTGCTATGGCACAATGTTAAATTATGGCTATTTGTCCAGTGAAGATTAATCAGCATCAAACTAATGTGTCAGAAGCATATATGGGTGGGAGCGGCATGACAAGATATTCCAAATAGCTAAAAATAAAGTTTTAACAATTGCAATAGATCTTGTTATGGGAATTAGTTAAACCCTTTTTATAGTTTATCACATCAGATTTTATAGAAGAATCTGTCCATTTAGTTGACTTGTTTTTTTTTCTGTAACCATTAAAAACTGCTTGCTTTTTACAATGTGACAATATCTAATTGTTCCATTGTTTTCAGACTCTGATTTTGGATGTCACACATACACACCTCTTTTTCCAAACAGACGTTCTGTACAACTGCATGACAAATGATGCTGAAGAAAACAATATTAATACCTATGACAGCCAATTTTTTATTTTTTGTTGGATTTTAAAAATGAACCTTCACAAATGTTTGGTTTTAGCCCTTTATGAAATTCTTCCTGCAGAGAATCTAAGACAAATTTTGCAAAAGGAAAAACAGGGGTCACCTCCGCGCATATCACCAATAAAAATCGGAATTATTTATCCAAGTCACACCAGGCACATATACAGGTCAACGCGTTTCAGGGGTCTCTGCCCCCTTTTTCAGGACAGTATATAAGGGACAAGGATAGTGTACAGAAAAGCGGTATGAGCAGGTATATATACTCCTGGATGTACACATCATAGGACCTCCCTCCAGTTAAATAAAACTGGTGGGATCCTTATCAGTACACAGAGCTGTAAACAGTTAACAGTTCTGTGTACGGATAAGGATCCCGCCAGTTTTTTTGAACTGGAGGGAGGTTTTATGACGTGTACATCCAGGAGTATATATACCTGCTCATTCCGCTTTTTTGTACAGTATCCTTGTCACTTATATACTGTTCTGAAGAAGGGGGCAGAGACCCCTGAAACGCATCGACCTGTATATGTGCCTGCAATAAATGACTTGGATTAATAATTCCGGCCTGCATGGTGATAAGCGCGGTGGTGACCTCCGTTTTTCCTTTGAAAAATGTGTCTGAAATTCCTGCGGGGCTGCAGCTATCTCCATCCATGAGTATGCGAATTTAGGTATTGTGACTTTTTCACAACCCCTATAGGTGAGTGCACCTTTTTATCATTATCTGTTTTTTATCTGGTAAGACCCTATGCGCCTTTTTCTCCACAGTCTTTGAAACCTTGTTGCAGAGAATCTAAAACATTTGAAATCACAGAAATCATAATTCTATTATCAAAACACCAACTTCTGAAGATCCCCCAGATTCTGTTATAGGTTTTATTAGTGGATGGTTTACGGGATGCAAGACGGGTATTGATGACCAATTCTGAAAGACCCTTTAAGTAGACATTGTTTATCAATTTCTAGGCCGTCAGATGATACATTTCTGGATGAGAGTGAGTGGATCCATGCTGAGAAAGTGTGTTTGCTCTGAGAGGGAGCTTCCAGCAAACGTGAGATCCAAGCTCTACAAGGCCAGAATGATACTATTACTACTGCCGAGGCCTTCTCGTCTCTTATTATTTTTAGCACTCTTAGTGTAATGCTCACCGGGAGAGCACAGGGTTAGTGCCCTGCCGTGTGTAGAGGTTTCTTACCACATTTAGGGTATCAGCTGAAACTGGGTAACAAATTGTGGGTCTATTTTCTCCTGCTATCCCTTGTAAAAGTGCTAAAATTGGGGTTAAAGCAACATTTTAGAGAAAAAACTACAATTCTGCAATTTTTTTTTTTTCACGTAGCATTAATTCCTGTGTAGCACCTGAAGGGTTAAAAAAATCCTGACAGCAGTTTTAAAGTATCTGAGGGGTGTGGATTCTAAAATGGTATCACTTTTTGGGGAGTTTCCAATATATGGGCCCCTAAAATTCCATTTACATCTGGAATAGGTCCCTAAAGAAACATATTTTGTAATTTTTTGAAAAAATGAGAAATTGCTGCTAAACGTTTAACCCTTCAAACATCCTAACAAAATAACATCAATACACCATATGCCAAAACCTCATGCAGATGGAGGCAGTATAAATAGTAGTTAAGTGAAATTAGAAATAAATCTTATTGCACATTCTCCGCATGAGGTAGTAAGAGGTTACAGATAATTAAATCAGGTAGAACGCATAAGTAGATCAATTGGTTACCTGAGATTAGAAAAGGCACATCCCCAAAAAAGCAGGGCAAAATGTGTGTCGGGGTGGGGGGACATAGTGACTGGCACCTAGCATACCATTACCTTTCTAATCTCAGGCAACCAATTGATCTACTCATGCTTTTTACCTTATATAATTATCTTTACCTTTGACTACCTTATGCGGAGAATGTGCAATAAGATTTACTTCTAATTTCACTTAAACGGAATATCTGGGACTTTACAAAAAAGCATGTGCCTAAACACTAAGAGGCAGGTAGTCACCACCTACTTGCCTGTTGTTCCCAATGCCGTTCTTCGCCAGCACAGACTTCTCCTGCCAGCAATACAGTGGCTTAGTGAACAGAGCAGCGGCTTCTCTTCCGCTCAGCTGTCATGGTGGGACAGCCGACTTCATGCTGATTAACAGCCAGCTCCCTGCTGCCTAACTGGGGGAGCCGGCTGTCAGCGTGACGTCAGCTGTCCTGCCCTGTCTTCAGAGCAGAGTGGAAGGGAAGCCACCATTCTGTTATCGTGACATCATCGGCAGTAGTCTATGACCTCTCTGTGTCAGCAAAGAACAGCACTGGGCACAACAGGCAGGTAGGTGGCAACTACCTACTTGTTAGACACATTTTTATTTATTTTTTTTTAAATCCCAGATATACCCTTTAACTACTATTTATACTGTCTCCTTCAGCATTGTTTTAGGATATGATGCATTGATACTCCTTTGTAGCCTTTTGTGTATGTGTTTGATCAAGTTTGATCAAGTCATCACCCTTAGGTGATGTGCAATTTGTACATTAACTATACTGTATGTAATTATTTGGCAGGTATCATCACAATGTCATTATTTCAATTTCATGTGTTACGTCACCTAGCTTTGTAGCCACACCAGGTCCCCTGTCATCAGGCACTATTGCTGAATTGTAATTCTTACTGTTTTACTGTTAATTAATAAAGATAATAATTTTAATACATCTAAGTACTGTTCGGCATTTTACTTACTCTGGGTCTGTTATATATAAAATTAAATGTGTCATGAAAAAACAATCTCAGAATCACTGGGATCCATTGAAGTGTTCCAGAGTTATTACATCATAAAGCAGGAAAAAGCAGGCGCGAAACATACGTCGGGGTAGAGGCAAGGTTCATCCACCGCTCAGGTAAAATGCCGTCTAAATGAATTCTGCCTTATATTTTTGAACTGTCATATACACTTAGTGGTGTGGCGCGATTTAATAGTTCTCCGCTATTAGCGGGGCGCCGCTACGGGTGTGATTTTATGACATACAAATCTGTCACTGGATAAGTTAATGATTTCAGCGTGCTTGTCCATCAGCTGATCAGTGATTCGGGACCGATATTCCTGTATGTGAATTTTGCACCTTGATTTGGGTCTGATAAGGTTGATTTTGGAATACCGTCCATTCATCGGTTGATGGTTATAGTACCACTACCATTTTTTACAGGGCCATTTGGTTTGTTTTGTTCATAAGTGGATATATTTTTATGAGCTTCCAGCTGTATGTAATCAGGAAACTGAATTTAGAGCCATCTGGATTCTATTAATTTTTTATATACCCACATGGGTGTTTATGATAAAAAATTAAAAATGTAAAGATATATATAATAAAATACGTGTTCATTTTTCTGATTAGATACATTCTGATAGACTGTATTCATATTTATATGGATATATTAAGATATAGTATCCAATATTGAATTTATTGAATTATTATTATTGGCACCTGTGCAGTTTAACCCTATATGATAGGATAAGTACCATTTAGATCTCCATTAACTATAAGGCGATTTGGAAGAAATTTTGTATATTTTGTAAATCGTGAATTATTTTCTACTATTTATATTTTCATATATAGGCAAATAGCTATTTTTGTAACCTGTGTGTTTTTATATGAGTGTAATACTGATTCCTTTGTGGTGTCTTCTCCTGTTTGAATAAAAATAATTGTCACAATAAAGAATATTTTGAATTTATTCAAGAATTTGGATGATTCATTAGCGTTTTTCATGTCTAACCCAGGTAGTGTTACCATAGGGTACTTTTGAGAAATAAAGTGACAGTGGTCAGATTTCTAAAATTTGGCCTGGTCAGGAACGTCAAAATTGGCTCCGTCATTAAGGGGTTAATACTTTGCAACCACAGGATCTCAAAGAGACCCTCAGTTCTGCTTCAGCTCTCTGATTGTTCTCTCTTTATGATTATGTTCTTATTTCTATATGTTTTACACTATTTTAATTGTTTCATCTTTGTGTCTTTACCCTTAGCTATTCCGCAGGGGGTTTTCTTTCACTGCCTTTATAGGACTTGTCTTTCATCACCCATACAGAGAATCTGATGCCAACTTGATGTTATGTTATGTGATTTCAAGCATTATATTGAAATTATTTTCACTTTTTAAATGTTATTTATTATTTTGAATTATTTTTTTACTTTGCTTCATAACATTCATATATTTGTAGAAATTAGATTCACTTATACTTTTACCAGCCTTGTGTACCTTGTTGGGTGTTTAGTTGTACTTTCTGTGGCACAGTTATCTATTTATCCCAATTAATCTTTAGGCCATAGATGAGACCAAATTCACCTATCGAGTTCAGTGCCATCGGAAGAGATACTTCAGCCTCCTGCAGATGCAGGAGGATATAATCCGCATTCATACAATTTTGCCTTGAATGAAGCCTGTGATCTCTGGGTTACAGTGGAAAAAGGCAGCCAATGGTTCCACTATAAGAACATATAACATTGTGGATAATGAGTACCCCTGTTGTATGCCCCTATATAGGGGGAAAACATTGAAATATATCCATAGACCCATACATGCCCTACCAAATATAAAGGTTTAACCCATGTTATTAGCATCCAAGGAAACCAGCACTTGTCATTTCCATTTACATGAGTTGACGGGAGGGATGTAAACAGACCTCAAATGTTAAGAGCCGTTGATTTTCCCACCCAATTTGGTCTTGTCATGGCGACTCCAGACTCTATTCACATTGCAGAGTCTGGCAGGCAACCTAATGCTTCTTAGTTGCTCAGCCAGAGGCGGGCGTTGACTGTTTTGTACTCTCTGCTCTTGGGTTTAGCAGGAATTAATTCCTGCTGGTGAATGGCTGCAGGGGTCACAGGTTGTTGATGTCCTATCAAAGCTGCCTCCGCCATTTAAAAGATGGTGGAACCTAGCCTCACATGCCAAAGATAGCACTAGCTCTGCTCCAGCGTTATCGGTCTTTGTACGTGATGACCCCGTTATTGGTGAATGGTTGTATGCTATATGGTGTGCCGTGGCAATAACCTTATTGTTTGTTTATTTCCTCCCTGTACTTTATTTCTCCCTGAGCACGTACTGTCTCTTCCTTTGTGTGTACTTGCAGTCAGTTTGAGCTTTGGTTTTCCCCTGTTCTGTTGGTATTTGTGGGCTTCTTTACTCCAGTCCCAGCTCTCCCGGGGAGTGGGGGAGAGGAGGTGTTAGACAAGGGCTGCTCAGGAGTCAGGGTCATGTTGGTGGTTCAGGCCTGGCTACCAACGAGCTTACCCCTGGAATAAGGGACAGTTTAGGGCCCTTAGTCTGAGAGCCCATATCCCTTGTTACCGTGTCATACATGTGACAGGTCTCTATGAATAATCTGAAGGATACAAGACTAGAGTTGATTAGCTAAAATTTTTGCTAGTATTTTTACATTAGATTGCATTTATAGAAAGTACACATCTACCAAGGGCACAGAGTGATGATAGCATCTTCTATAGAGCAGTACATCTGTGAATTCATGATACCATCAATGGAAAAAAAAGGGGGTTGTGACACTAACATCCGCTATACAGGAACGTATAACCATGAGTGGGAGACCATGAGGGGGGTGTTGGCGAGGCATTGGCCTGTGCTTAAATCAGACCCTGTCTTGGCCTCCATTCTCCCTGATAAGCCCTTGATGACCGCACGCAGATCCCAAAATCTCAGGGACGTACTTGTCAGGAGTCACTATATCCCCCCACCCTTAAACCCCTTTGGAGCCAGTGGTCCCCTCCATGGTTGTTTTCCTTGTGGACACTGCCTCGCATGCCTGAATGTTCTTCGCAGTACCACCTTCCATTCGTCAGATGGGGCAAGATGTTACGTCATTAAGCAGTATATACATTTGCTCCACTACATATGTTGTATATTTTGCCACCTGTGCATGCTTCTTGGCCTACGTGGGACTCACTACACGTGAACTACGTGTTAGGGTCAAGGAGCACGTTAGGCACATTGGGGCTGCGAGGGGTATCACTGATATGTCTTTACTTAAAACCTTACCACGGCATTTTAAAATACAGCATGGTTGTGACCCTGGATCCTTAAAAATTTGAGAATTGACATCACTCATGGAGAGATCAGGGGAGTGGACTTAAAACGGCATTTGGCCCAATGTGAAATTAAATGGATTGTGACTCTTGACACGCTCGTCCCTATGGGTCTTAATGAGACGCTTTTCGACGTTTTTGTGACTGCTCATCCTCCTTTTTTCTTTTTCTCTTTTTCTTTCTCTCCCTTTTTTCTTTCTCTTTTATATATTGTTTTTAAATAAATCTTTTGCCTCCTCTGCAGATCTGCATGCCTGGTTGTCTTGTCTGTTGCCATCATGGGGAATTGTTGGGGTGCATCCATTGCTTGAGCCCTTCGTCAGGTGAACTACATCTCATATGGAACCTACCTATTTGATTGTAAAATAGTGAGTTTATGGAGATTGATTCATAGACTGGAGTACATATATTCATAAATATATGTATATATTGCCCCGTCCCTTTAAGGAGAGTCTGTAAGTTGGAAAATGCTAAACCAAAAGTTTGACATGGTAAGAACCAAACTCATCTGCTAGTTGTTCATCAAAGCCATCTGACATTGTTTGTCAAAGTAGTGCTATATTCTGTTTGGAATGTTGGGCTATGAGCTGAAATAGCTATGAGAAACGTTTTACTGTAAGTTACTGTTACACTGAGGTCAAAGCTCAGCGAGCCTCAAAGGGTTTCTATATATATATATATAGATTGAAGTAGGTTTTGTTACAGGTCTCTAGTGCGCAGGTACACTTATTTCGCGGGTAAAACGTACCACGTGACATGATGTAATGCTCAACCTAAAATAAGGATAGTTAGTTTTTGTGTTACCATGTAAAGAGATAAGGGCTATCAGGAGGAGGGGTTTTGGGTTATAAAAGAAGCCCACACTTCAAAGGTAGAGGGAGAAGGAGGGAGAGGCAGAAGGTGACAGGAGAAAGACGGACCCATCCGACCAGACCATCTACAGACCATCCCGAGACGACTTACACACTACAGCGATGTAAGAGATATGAACTGTTATTTTTTTCTATCTGTCTCCATCTATTAACTCAAGCCAAGACAGTTATTTTTCTCTAATGACTGTAACCCTCCAACTCTTATCTGAATAAATTCATAATATGTTTTTGACCTATCTTCGCTCCAATCATTATATACTGGCTATGCAGTTGTCGCCGTAAACCCATTATTTAACATTTGGCGAGCACCAGCCTGAATGATTGTGAAACACAGCTGTTTTCTGTGCAAGGTGATTTTTTTCACGCTGCCTATTCTTGCAGAAGGACTTTTTTTTTCTTTTCTCTCACGTCATTCCCTGCCCTTTGTCCAAGAAGGGGGGTCTGTGAGTTTGTGAGTAATTTCTGTCCAAGTAATGCAGGCAAAGACGATACACTTTGTCCACATCAGAACCTAAGAGAGGGTTAACGTGACAAGCCGCACGGAGGTCGTATGTGTCAAAGCCATTCCAGGACCATCCTTCCATAAGACGGTTGAAGCCATCCCAGGACCATCCATCCATAAGACGGTTGAAGCCATTCAAAGACAAGCATCACATATTGGTGAGAAATGGAGTTTATTCATGATTATTTTAGTAACTGTCATGTAGAGTATTTATTTGATCATACACATAGTGACGCACAGTTATGGTCAAATCTGTACCGGCAATGTGAACTTGAGAATCTTAAGCTAGATAAAAAGTTTTTTACTATAAATCGGTTACAGAAAAAGATACAGAATGTATTGGGTATGGTATACACTTACAATTCCATGGTGGGTGGGGCACAGCCATATGCACGCACTATCTGTATGGTGACTGACACACCCATAACAACAGGCACGCCCAATACAACAGACACACACGTCACAGATGCAGAAACAACAGATTGTCCAAATTGTTCGATATTAGCAGAACATATCGAACATCTGGAGGATCAGTTGTAAACAAGAGCAGATTTAATATCAAAACTACGGAAAGATATTAAATATGTATCTGTTAATACGAGACAGAACAAGACAGAAGCTTCAGGTTCAGACATCCCGGACAGGCTGGATACGGCCGAGGACGAGAGTCTGAATGAGGGGGAACTTCGGAAAAAGAAGTTACATGATAAGGCCGCCCGTCTTAACATTAAAATCCATGACCAATTAATGAAAATCATTAAGGACATACCGAAATATGATGATAAAATGGACGCCTTCCATAATGCGGACATTTTTGAGTCACATTCCGATAAATATAATCTAACAAATGAACAGAGGAACAAGATTTATAGGGTATGGCTTCCCTCCCACATGGCAAAAAGGTTACAAGCAACACCTAGGACTGACGAACACAATGACCTGATCCATGACACAAAGGAAGATAGGCTGAGACAGTTAATTCTCTTTACCACAGGAGAGACTACCCCAACAGTCGAATTGTTAGAAAACCTTAAGACACACATACAGGAGGATCCGTTTGTCTTCCTAGTGAAATTCGAGCAAGGATATCGTTTGATAATGGAAATCGGATCTGATCAAGAACCGCCTTCCATGATCAAGGCCTTTGTTAAAAAGTTTAAATATTTGGACCCTGCTTCATTCGAAATAGCTTCTAGGATGGAAAGTTTACGAGAGGCCACGTCATTTATTGATAGAATACGTAGACGAATGAAGCAAAATCAGGTAAAATCAAAAATAGCCATGATAGAAGGGAACACTGACACATTAGTATCCCAGGAAAAACAGATCAAAAACAACAAAAGACCGGTGTTGAATTCTAAAAACAAGAATTCAGGGGGGGGTAACAGGAAAAGCACAATTCATTGCTTTTTTTGCGGCCAACCCGGACACCTGAAGTGGGAATGCAAGAAATTCCTGAGGGCGGGAGTTGAGGAAAGGCTGGGTAAGGAAAATGGACTGATGCCAAACACATCCAGTGCACCTCCCCCATCTTCAGCGCCTCCACCTTCTGACAACAGAAATAACCAATCACCATACACGCCCACTCATACTGACAACAGAAATAACCAATCACCATATGCACCTCTGACCAGACAGATAAGGGAAATGTCCATACAGGGATTGGATGGAAGGGGCAAGACACCTGCTGCTCTTCTCCCTTCTCCATCCTCCTGACTAGCAAAGCCGGTCCCCAGGCTGCATCCACTGGAATTCGTCACTCGAGTTTCAATGGATAGCTGTGGTCGACCATTTTTAAAGGTAAATCTTGAAGGTCAGGAAGTAACATTTCTCCTTGATACAGGTGCGCAATTGAGTGTCACAAATGTTGATTTACATTTAAAGCCAGATTCCCCTGTATGTACAATTGTTGGTTTCAGTGGTAAAAATGGAACAAAGGTGACTTTAGCGCAGGATGTTTCTTTGGAAATACCTGGTTTTTTGAAAACGAAAATGGATATTTGGTGTTGTCAGGATACTGAGAATATAATTGGCACTGATTTTATGGAAAAGCATGGCTGGATTATTGATTTGAGTAACAAAACAGTTTGGAAAGATTCTAACGGTTGTAAGGCGGTAGTTATTGATCCAGATGAATATAGTCATGTCGGGACCATTTGTTTGACCGATGTAGTGTCAGCAGATCATTTGTGGCCTGAAACTGGTGGTGATGAAGTATTGACTGAGTTAGTACAGCGGTTTCCTTCTTTATGGGCTCAGTACAGGAATGAGGTTGGAACAATGAAGGATGTAATTGTCAAAATTGAAGGCCGAGACCCACCTCCACAGCGTCAGTATAAGTTGCCTCCGGAGTCAGTTGCTCCGATGTCGAAGATTATACAGGAATTGTTGGCTCAAGGTGTCATACGTAAGGCAAATTCGGTTTGTAACAATCCATTGTGGTGTGTTCTGAAAAGCGATGGTAGCTATAGGATGTTGTTGGACTTGAGGATGTTCAATAAGTGTACTCCCAATGTAGCACCGATTGTAGCTGATACACATGACATGATGTCGAGATTGGATGCTAAGGCAAGGTATTTCTCAGTATTGGATATCAGTAATGGTTTTTTCAGTATACCGATTGAGCAAAGTTGCCAATATCGATTTGCATTCAACCACCTCGATCAGCAATTTGTATGCTGTAGGCTTCCTCAGGGGGCTAGTATGTCGCCAAGCATTTTTCATCAGGCGCTAGCGAACGTTTTGTCGAAATTTTCTCGTCCGGAATGTTTATTGCAATATGTGGACGATATCTTGTTGAGCACGGAGGATGAGGAGATGCACGTGATCTTGCTTGCAGAATTGTTTGAGCTGCTGCATGATGCAGGTTTAAAACTGAATACCAAAAAGGTCAAGCTGATGCAGACTGAGGTCAGGTTTTTAGGAGTTCTGCTAAGTCCAGGTACACGGCGACCCCTACAGGACAGAATAGAGGCAATTGCATCTCTTCCGATTCCAACATCACACAAGGCACTAAGACATTTTTTAGGACTTGTAAATTACTCAAGGGATTTCATTGAAAATTTTGCTGACAAAGCCAGACCTTTGTATGATCTTTTAAAAGGTGACAATGATGATTATTTTGGTCCCTGGAGTGTTGAACAGGAAAAAGCCTTCACACAATTGAAACATGATCTACAACACGCACCTGCGTTAAGTATGGTGGAAAAGAACGCACCTTTTGCGCTTCAAGCACACACTTCAGAGACAAGTATCTCTGTGGTTTTGCTGCAGCTGCAAGGGGGGGAATGGAGAATCTTGGGGTACTTCTCTAAGCTTCTCTCACCTGTTGAGAGGGGATTTGAGGTGTGCGCAAGACACCTGGTGGGAGTGTATTTTGCGATAAAAATCACTCAACACATCATCGGGTTCCAAAAGGTTATTCTCCAAACGCCACATTCCACACTGAAACTTCTCTTTGAGGAAAATATCCCAGGTGTGTCAAATCAGAGATTTGCCCATTGGTTGCTCTCATTGTCTCCAAATCAAATTGAGGTAGATTATAAGGCCAAATATGTTCTTCCTCAATTGATGCAGTATGAAGGACAAACCCATGATTGCATAGAAACGTTCCATGAACCAAGTCCATCTCTCTTCAGACGACAGTCGGAAGACGCAGATGAACCTGTGTTGGTAGACGGTTCTAGATTTTTTCTGGAAGGACACTATCACACAGGATATGGAATTTTCTATTCCAAGCGAGGACAAGTGGTAAAACACAAGTTACCGAGTCATTTCTCAGCTCAAAGGGCAGAGATAGAAGCGGTAAGAATGGTCCTACAGCTGAATGAAGCTGATGATCAAACTCCAATGGTAATCTACAGTGATAGCTCCTATGTTGTCAGATCCCTAACCGATTACCTGCCTGTTTGGGAAAGGAGAGGCTATGTGGACTCGTCCAACAAAGCCTTGTTGCACCGCGAAACTCTAGAATCAATTTTTGAGATGGCATCTAGGGCCCCAAATAGATTTGCTATAGTGAAAGTCGCTGCACATCAAAGATCTGATGATGAGTTATCTGTAGGTAATGCTACCGCAGATGCTCTAGCCAAAGAAGCTGCCCTGACAGGAGAGGAAGTGTTTGACTCTGAACCTTCTGAGAATTCAGCGGTTCAAAGAGCAGACACGTACATACCTTCATTTGCAGAAGAACAGAGAAAAGATCCTTCTCTTGTTATTTTTCTGGATGATCCAAAACCTCCTTTCATCTGTGGAAATGGGGTTTTGTGTCACAGTTCAAATGAAGAATTGCGTCCAGTTGTACCAAAACATCTACAGGTAGAATTCACTCGATACAACCATGAGAGTTTAGGTCACTTGGGACAACAGAAATTGTTAGTCATTCTCAAGGAGAAATTTTATTGGGAAAAAATGGACGAAACAGTTCAAAGTATTGTACTATCATGTCTCATTTGTGCCCAAATAAATCCAAGACCTAAAGGACAGAAGCCACCACTTCTACGGATCGCACCTGCAGATGGTCCATGGTCTACACTGCAAATAGACTATATTGGTCCTTTACCCTCAGGTAAACATGGTCTCAGGTATGCATTGATTGTGGTAGATGTGTTCTCAAAATGGGTAGAAATATTACCTGTTAGGAAAGATGATGCTTTGTCCACAGCAAGGGAATTGGTACAACATGTCTTTTGTACTTGGGGGATCACAAGGATGATTACCTCCGATCGAGGTAGCCACTTCACAGGTAAAATCATGCAAACTGCTTGTGCTATTCTAGGGGCGCGACAGCAATTTCATGTCCCCTATCATCCACAATCTGCGGGAATTGTGGAAAGAATGAATAGGACAATCAAGTCCAGAATTGCAAAGATGCTTTTGGACAAAGGTAACACTTGGGTTGACAAGGTTCCTTTCATACTGATGAGTATAAGAGGTTCAATCTCTTCTACAACTCAATTCACTCCGTTTGAGTTGATGACGGGAAGAAAAATGCCATTGTGGTTTCCACATGAGCCATTTTTATCCACTCCACAAAAAGATGCTATCTCAAGGTCCCAATGGTTGAGATCGCTGCAGGAGAACCTGAAAGCGATTCTGCCATATGCGGCATCGAGAATGCAGAAAATGGAGCCACCCTATGAGTCCAAATTCAAGAAAGGTGCTCTAGTCATGATCAAAACCTTTCGCAAGAGTGGTCCATGGGAGTGTAATTGGGAAGGTCCTTTTGAAGTCCTTGAGACTATGGGACAAGTCATGATTCTTGTGCACCGAGTGTCAAATGTGGTAAAAAAGACCCGGAAAACACAAAAAGTGTGGGTTCACGTTGACCAGTGCAAAATATTTGTGACAAAATAATGATACTGCATTTCTTTCCAGGAAGAAATGGATTCCTATACGAACTGGAATAAAGAACCTAAAGACTGTGAAGGAAAGATGACATCAAGCCTTCTGGAGAAAGAACATCTTCCCAAGCTCAAGACAAGCTTCTACGTGATGGGATCTACGTTCCTGCTGCTTTGCTTTATTTTCGTCATTGTTTACATGTTACATCAAGGAACAATCGCCAATGATGTGAATGAACAGACTAGAGAGATTCAACATTCACGAAGACCAAGAGGATCAGATACACGGAACTTACTGACAGAGGACATCACGGACAATTCTGTGGAGATAACAGGAAATATCTGCATGGGATATGGAACAAAATGTTGCATTGAATTACATTTCATACACGACACAGACATAATATTACATGCTATTGCAGGACCTAAAACTAGATTCACACAATTACAAGGAGAATATGTACACAATAATAAAACTGGTACATGGGAATGTTCTCCTACAGATGTACTATACTGGAACATAGAGATCAGAGGTGATGAACCTGCTGTATGGTCCGGTGATATTACAAATGACATGATTGCAAAGGGAAAGTTTGGAAGATCCAAAACAGAAATTTTGTTAAAAACTCAGGTTTTTGGGAAAATTCTGGATCCTTCTTTACTCTCCATTTCAGAAGGAGATAAAGATTGGGTTAAAACATGGAATTTCCAGATAACACGGGAACCTGTGCAAGTTCAGGTATCTGTAGTGTTTACCGTTACTAACACTATAGTTCCGGAAATAAGGGTTTCACCACAGACAGTACATAATAAAGTAAATACATTACCCATAATGTTAAAATGTAACACAAGGTTGAAATTGCCTTCTGAGTCTTTGTTGACATGGACTAAAAATTCATCGTTTTTGGGAAGTTTTTTAAACAGTCCAACTAATGTCATTCACAGAGGTCAGATTGGTAATATCAGGTGGATGGATGATACTTTCATTTTTTCCATAGAGAATCCATCTTCCAGGGACTCTGGAGTTTACCAGTGTTGCGTTGAAACAAAGACACATTACAGACATTGTAAAGACGTTAGTGTGAATATTTGGTCAGCAGCAGATAGTGCATGCACAGACACGAGGTTCATGCCGTCTACTCCTTTCCAAATTAATCAATTTCAGTCCAAGTCCTTATTAAGGGATGGAGAATTTATGACAATGGTGTGGACTTTCAATATGTCTCATTGGAAGATCTCTACCAGGTTTCCTCAGTGTCAATCACATCTCATAAACATGGAGATGGGGATAGAACAGTGGTTTGGGAAAAGAACTACTCAGACTAGGAGTAAGAGAGGAGTGTTAGAAGGAATTCTGGGAGGAATTGGGACAGTGGGAAGTCTGACTAATGCCATGAATATACAGACGCTTAAGTCAGATTTGGATAATATTGGTTTTATTGGAGGAAAAGGTGTAAAGGTTCAGAAGAGTCTGAATCAACTTCTTGAAAAGATGGTAATGAATACAGCTGCTGTACTAGGCTCTTCCGTGTCACATCTACAGGATGCTACATTAGCTCTCGTGGAAAGCACACACGAAACACAAGTAGCTAAAGCGTGCCTGGAGATACAGATAGAGTATTCTTCTAATCTGAAGCTGATTGCACAGGCTTTACAGAGTGGAATTACTCCACTGGGAATACTGCGAAATTTACCTGTAGAGTATGATTTTGCATTGAATCATACAGATTTGTGGGTAAATAAGTGGTTAGGATGTGAACGAAACATTTGTGTTGGCACATCACTAATCCCGGTGATTGGAAGAGAAGGAACTATTGTTCCTGTTACAGTTTTGGGTATACCTGTGAGCAACACACAACAAGTGTTCTATCAACTGCAGTACACAGATTTTGCATTTGATGGAGTGAACACTGAACAAGTAGACATTTCTTCATGTTTGCATTTTGTTTCTAAGGTGATGTGTTTACCTGGACAGGATAAGGTGATTTATCATTCATGTTTTCATAATCATTCTTCTTGTCATGCGAGAATAGAGACTGTACAGACACTCAGGGCCGGCGTCACCACGCGGCATACCCGGGCAAGTGCCGGGGCCCTGGACTGACAGGGGGGCCCACTCACGCTATCTAGGACACCTGCAGTACGTCGCGCCGTTCATTTTCCCTGTCGGCCTTCGTACTGCCTGCTATTTGCGTTCCACTGTGGAACGCAAGACGGGTGGGGGGGGGCACATCTCTCCTCCCTCCTCCCCTACTTGATTACTAGTGCGTAACGCATGCTGGGATGGGACCACCTCCTCTCACCTCTTTGATACGAGTGGAATGTATTGGAGCCGTGCGTCTCATTCCTGCTGCTGTCAGAACGCCCCCGTACGTCGTTTCCTCTTACGACAGCACAGTGGGCGGGCCTTCAAAGAATGATTGTCGTCATCAGCAGCAGCAGCACACACACAGATGCACTTCCTGCTACCACAGTGGAACGCACACCGGCAGCGCCTCGTTCAGGACCTTGTTGTCACTGACGACCGGCCGACTCAGTCACGGCAGACGCAGTACAGTACGGAAGCAGGTCCAAACCGTCCGGGACCGGTTCATTGGAGTACAAGAAGCCCAGGTTAGAAGAGCTACTCTTGGAGGCCAGAAGTGCATTGCCATTGTTTTTTTTTCCTTTTATTTTGATTTATATTGTACCTATGTGTGTTTGCCAGCTTTTTTTTTTTTTTAAATAAACCTGACATTTCATATCTGTATGTAGCAGAGTTGTATGTGTTTGTCTGAATGTAGCAGAGTTGTATGTGTTTGTCTGTATGTAGCAGAGTTGTATGTGTTTGTATGTAGCAGAGTTGTATGTGTTTGTCTGTATGTAGCAGAGTTGTATGTGTTTGTCTGTATGTAGCAGAGTTGTATGTGTTTGTCTGAATGTAGCAGAGTTGTATGTGTTTGTCTGTATGTAGCAGAGTTGTGTGTGTTTGTCTGTATGTAGCAGAGTTGTATGTGTTTGTCTGAATGTAGCAGAGTTGTATGTGTTTGTCTGAATGTAGCAGAGTTGTATGTGTTTGTCTGTATGTAGCAGAGTTGTATGTGTTTGTCTGTATGTAGCAGAGTTGTATGTGTTCGTCTGTATGTAGCAGAGTTGTGTGTGTTTGTCTGTATGTAGCAGAGTTGTGTGTGTTTGTCTGTATGTAGCAGAGTTGTGTGTGTTTGTCTGTATGTAGCAGAGTTGTGTGTGTTTGTCTGTATGTAGCAGAGTTGTGTGTGTTTGTCTGTATGTAGCAGAGTTGTGTGCGTTTGTCTGTATGTAGCAGAGTTGTGTGCGTTTGTCTGTATGTAGCAGAGTTGTGTGCGTTTGTCTGTATGTAGCAGAGTTGTGTGCGTTTGTCTGAATGTAGCAGAGTTGTGTGCGTTTGTCTGAATGTAGCAGAGTTGTGTGCGTTTGTCTGAATGTAGCAGAGTTGTGTGCATTTGTCTGAATGTAGCAGAGTTGTGTGCATTTGTCTGAATGTAGCAGAGTTGTATGCGTTTGTCTGTATGTAGCAGAGTTGTGTGTGTTTGTATGTAGCAGAGTTGTATGTGTTTGTCTGTATGTAGCAGAGTTGTATGTGTTTGTCTGTATGTAGCAGAGTTGTATGTGTTTGTCTGAATGTAGCAGAGTTGTATGTGTTTGTCTGTATGTAGCAGAGTTGTGTGTGTTTGTCTGTATGTAGCAGAGTTGTATGTGTTTGTCTGAATGTAGCAGAGTTGTATGTGTTTGTCTGAATGTAGCAGAGTTGTATGTGTTTGTCTGTATGTAGCAGAGTTGTATGTGTTTGTCTGTATGTAGCAGAGTTGTATGTGTTCGTCTGTATGTAGCAGAGTTGTGTGTGTTTGTCTGTATGTAGCAGAGTTGTGTGTGTTTGTCTGTATGTAGCAGAGTTGTGTGTGTTTGTCTGTATGTAGCAGAGTTGTGTGCGTTTGTCTGTATGTAGCAGAGTTGTGTGCGTTTGTCTGTATGTAGCAGAGTTGTGTGCGTTTGTCTGTATGTAGCAGAGTTGTGTGCGTTTGTCTGTATGTAGCAGAGTTGTGTGCGTTTGTCTGTATGTAGCAGAGTTGTGTGCGTTTGTCTGAATGTAGCAGAGTTGTGTGCGTTTGTCTGAATGTAGCAGAGTTGTGTGCGTTTGTCTGAATGTAGCAGAGTTGTGTGCATTTGTCTGAATGTAGCAGAGTTGTGTGCATTTGTCTGAATGTAGCAGAGTTGTATGCGTTTGTCTGTATGTAGCAGAGTTGTGTGTGTCTGTATGTAGCAGAGTTGTGTGTGTGTGTGTGTTTGTCTGTATGTAGCAGAGTTGTGTGTGTGTGTTTGTCTGTATGTAGCAGAGTTGTGTGTGTGTGTTTGTATGTAGCAGAGTTGTGTGTGTGTCTGTATGTAGCAGACTTGTGTGTGTGTGTGTGTGTCTGTCTGTATGCAGCAGACTTGTGTGTGTGTGTCTGTATGTAGCAGACTTGTGTGTGTGTGTGTCTGTCTGTATGCAGCAGACTTGTGTGTGTGTGTGTGTGTCTGTCTGTAAGTGTATATGACTGTATAGATTTGTCTGTTTATATGTATTTTTGTGAGTTTGTCTTTAAATATGTATATGTACATGTTCGTATCGGTGTCTGTGTGTGGATGGGGCCCACTGGGACTCTTCCGCCCGGGGCCCACAAAAACCTGGAGCCGGCCCTGCAGACACTACATGATCTGGTGACTCCAGTAAGTCCAACTAAGATATGTTTACAGGTCATGTCTGAGACAGAGAAGGTTTCTGTTTACTATTCTGCTTGTGTACATAAGGAAAACCTACCTATGGGTTTGTATTGTATAGAAGGAGATGTGAGATCTCTTTCAAAGAAAGAAGGAAGTTTTAATATCACTTCTATAGGAAAGAGAAACTTAACGGCATTTCCGATACAATTCAATTTATCACAGATAAATGATTTTCCTTGGGATATGTGGACAAGTGAAATAAAGAAAGACAAGGGTTTGTTAGATTTATTAACGAAACAGTTAAAGGAAGCAGAAATTATATTCAGACATGAACAAGGTGAATTAAGTGATATTGAACACGAATGGAATGGAATGTCAGGTAGAACTTGGTGGAAGAGTTTTAGTAAATCTGTACATTCCTGGTCTCAGTCATCTTTTCAGTCAGCGGTTGGAAATGTTTTATTTAATCCCATCATAATAATATTTTTATTAGTTTTGATGTGTATTATATATCAAGTTTTTGTGATGTGTAGAATTCAGAAGATATATAGGAACATAAAAATAGAAATGAAAAAGGAAGATAACATTCTTAGAGGAATGTTAAATCGCAAGATGACTTTTTGACAGAAAGTTGCAGATTGGTTTATCAAGTCAAATATTGGTCTAGAATTTCCAACAAGAATGTATGTGATACGAATGATGACACGATTGAGTTAGGGTTTCCCGGGGTTCATCAAACTTCCATATAAGGGGGGACTGTAAAATAGTGAGTTTATGGAGATTGATTCATAGACTGGAGTACATATATTCATAAATATATGTATATATTGCCCCGTCCCTTTAAGGAGAGTCTGTAAGTTGGAAAATGCTAAACCAAAAGTTTGACATGGTAAGAACCAAACTCATCTGCTAGTTGTTCATCAAAGCCATCTGACATTGTTTGTCAAAGTAGTGCTATATTCTGTTTGGAATGTTGGGCTATGAGCTGAAATAGCTATGAGAAACGTTTTACTGTAAGTTACTGTTACACTGAGGTCAAAGCTCAGCGAGCCTCAAAGGGTTTCTATATATATATATAGATTGAAGTAGGTTTTGTTGCAGGTCTCTAGTGCGCAGGTACACTTATTTCGCGGGTAAAACGTACCACGTGACATGATGTAATGCTCAACCTAAAATAAGGATAGTTAGTTTTTGTGTTACCATGTAAAGAGATAAAGGCTATCAGGAGGAGGGGTTTTGGGTTATAAAAGAAGCCCACACTTCAAAGGTAGAGGGAGAAGGAGGGAGAGGCAGAAGGTGACAGGAGAAAGACGGACCCATCCGACCAGACCATCTACAGACCATCCCGAGACGACTTACACACTACAGCGATGTAAGAGATATGAACTGTTATTTTTTTCTATCTGTCTCCATCTATTAACTCAAGCCAAGACAGTTATTTTTCTCTAATGACTGTAACCCTCCAACTCTTATCTGAATAAATTCATAATATGTTTTTGACCTATCTTCGCTCCAATCATTATATACTGGCTATGCAGTTGTCGCCGTAAACCCATTATTTAACATTGATTCAACTTGGGACCTTTTATGGACTTTTTTCATTATGTTTTGTTGCAACTGATAACTTGCTTTTTCTATTTATTACATGAGTAGTATCCATATTGCAATATATATTTTGGTGGTTTTGGACCCTTAAAATGTATCTACCCTTGTGAGCCGGTTTCTGTGACTGCAGTGCGCACGCACTGCTGCCGCATTGTTCATGGCCTATGGCTCCCGACGTCTTCTGCATCTGTGCGAGCCCTTGCCGGGGTATCGGCCGATTGCCCCTGTGCGTCCGCGGCGGGGATTGACGGTTGGGTGTCGTGGGGCCTGAGGCATCCGCGCGTGCGCCGCCACTGCGGTCATGTGACCAGTCACATGGACTTTTCCATGTGGTTGCCAGCGCCTGTGGCATCCGCGCTATGCGCCACTGCCGCGGTCACATGGATGGTCGCATGGTCTTCCCCATATGATTCTAACACATGTCATTATTGTACACGCCCCCGGACGGTCACATGGCCAGATCCTTTTCATCTGATCACCCTATGTGACTCTAAACATGATGTCCTCATTGTACCCACCCCCAGATGGTCATACAGCCAGATCCTGGTCATCTGATCACCCCATCTGACTCCAAACATGACATCATCATTGTACACGCCCCCCCGGATGGTCATACAGCCAGATACTTGTCATCTGATCACCCCATGTGACTCCAAACATGACGTCATCATTGTACATGCCCCCTGGACTGTCACATGGCCAGATCCTGGTCATCTGATCACTTAGTGGTGTTATAAAACCACAGGGCATCCACATGGCATTGTGACCTCTGAGGAAGCCACGTATTAGGTTATTTTTAAGAATCGAAACATACGTTAGGTCTCCTGTCTTCTTTTGCTACGGATAACCTTTGTCCTCTGACTACCCAACACTGTGAGTATATGGGTGATGTATATCTGATCATGGTCACTATTTTTTATACACTGCGACATATTTGTACCTAATTGGTTAGCATGCACTGGGGTCTCTGCATTTACTTGGTCATATTTGATTAATCACAGACAGGTATTTGGTCATATTGTACGTTTGCTTGAACCTCCATGATGCTAGTTAAAGTTTGCTGCTGTAATGTTTTGGTGTACTTACAATATTTTTTTTTATTTTTGATCAGATTGTCCCCCTTTTACTCTCTACGTGGGGTATTAAGTCATTACCATCTGACTGTATTTCTCGTCCGTTTATTTTATTGGCATCCTTTGCCTTATCTACCATATGTATTGCTATATACGGACCACTTACTGTTAAATATGGACATTGGTTGTTCTATGGTTGTGGATTCTCATTTTAATATTGTTATTAATAAAAATTTGTAATTTTCTATTGAACATTGTTTACTGATGTGCATTTTTTACTCCATTTTCTCCTGCATTTCATACCACCAATGAAATGTAGCTCCCCAACACCAGGAACAGACATGCAGCCCCCCAAGGACACTGATACCACCAAGTTTAACTGTTATGCACCATGCATTTTTTTTAATTCATTAGTCTAAATGCATGTTTTTTACAGTGACACATGGTGGTGGCAGTGTCCTTGTGTGGAGCTGCATGAGTGCTGCTGGTGTCGTGCAGCTACAGTATATTTCATTGATGGTATCATGAATTCACAGATGTACTGCTCTATATTCATAGAAAAAATGCTGCCATCACTCTGTGCCCTAGGTAGACATGCAGATTTCAAACATGACAATGATCCAAAACACACATCAGGGTACTTTCACACTTGTTTTGTGCGGCATCCGTTGCAATACGCTGCCTTGACGAATTACGGTAACCGTTGCAGGAATCCGTTTATTCCTCATAGGCTTCTATTAAGGGCGGTTTGCAACGGATGGTCTGGCATTGCATCTGCCCCGCGGCACATAAGTCGTTTTGTCAGACACCGTCAGTGACCGTCGGGTGGAAGGAACGAGCAATGTAACGTTTTTTGTTTCTGTAAAAAACTGCACTTGGCAGGATTCCGTCGGGATCCGTTAAGCGGTATAATTAATGTCTATGGTGCTGGATTCTGTCGCCATGCATTTGGCGACGGATTCCAGTGCAGGATTCCGTCACGTTCTACTGAGCATGTCCAGCAGAACGTTCGAAATCATGTAAAATCACTCCTGGTCTCTCTCTCTCTCTGTCAGTCTCTCTCTCTGTCTGTTGGTCTCTCTCTCTCTCTCGGTCGATCGGTCTGTTGGTCGGTCTCTCTCTCTCTCTGTCGGTCGGTCTCTCCCTCTCCCCCCTCTCTCATACTCACCGATCACCGGCGCGGCGCTGCACGGCTGTCACACTCCTACGGCGGCTTCTCCTGCTTTTGAAAATGCCGGACGCTCATTATTCCATCTCGTATTCCCTGCTTCCCCTGCCCACCGGCGCCTATGATTGGTTGCAGTCAGACCCGCCCCCACGCTGAGTGATAGCTGTCTCACTGCAACCAATCACAGCCGCCGGTGGGCGGGTCTATATCGTGCAGTACAATAAATAAATAATTTTAAAAAACAGCGTGTGGTCCCCCCCAATTTTGATACCAGCCAAGATAAATCCACACGGCTGAAGGCTGGTATTCTCAGGATGGGGAGCCCCACATTATAGGGAGCCCCCCCAGCCTAAAAATATCAGCCAGCAGCCGCCTGGAATTGCCGCATCCATTAGATGCGACAGTCCCAGGACTCTGCCCGGCTCATTCCGAATTGCCCTGGTGCGGTGGCAATTGGGGTAATAAGGAGTTAATGGCAGCCCATAGCTGCCACTAAGTTTTAGGTTAATCATGGCAGGCTTCTGAGACACCCCCCATGATTAATCTGCAGTGAAAGTAAATAAACATAAACAGCGAAAAATCCTTTATTTGAAATAAGAGACAAAAAAACAGCCTCTTTCACCACTTTATTAATCCCCAAATACCCCTCCAGGTCCGATGTAATCCACACGAGGTTTCACGACGCTTTCAGCTCTGCTACATCGGAAGCTGACAGGAGCGGCCGTAGAACACAGCCGCTCTCTCTGAGCTCCACACAGCAACTGAAGTGAATCGTGCTGTCAGCGGTGACATCACTCAGGTAGTGCCGGTGTGTGTGCGGTGATGATGGGTGTGGTAGTGCCTGCGTGTGTGCAGTGATGATGGGTGCAGTAGTGCCTATGTGTGTATGGTGATGATGGGGGCGGTAGTGCCTGTGTGTGTGCGGTGATGATGGGTGCGTTAGTGCCGGTGTGTGTGCTTTGATGATGGGTGTGTTAGTGCCGGTGTGTGTGCTTTGATAATGGGTGTGGTAGTGCCTGCGGTGATGATGGGTGCGGTAGTTCCGTTGTGTGTGCTTTGATGATGTGTGCGGTAGTACCTGCGGTGATGATGGGTGCGGTAGTGGCGGTGTGTGTGCGATGATGATGGGGGCTCTCTCTCTCTCGGCTAAAGAAAACTAAAAGAACAACAGTCACATGTGTCACACAACGCATTGTGACGGACGCCGCACAATGCAGGTATGAAAGTACCCTAAGGCCAGTGTTGTATTTCTGAAGAAGACAGGGTGAAAGTGATTCATTGGACAAATACGGTGTCTTGATCTGAACCCAGTCGAACATCTGTGGGAAATTCTGAAGAGACAAGTTGTCACGTCGATCTTGAAGAACAGAAAAAACCTAGAAAAAAAGCCAGGAAGATTAAAATCATTGAGGTCATACGAAATACTAAATGTTGTAGTTTTTGATGTTGGGTCTAATCATTTTTGCATCAACTATTTGAAGTAAACCAAGATTTTGTATTGAACACATGTTTTATGATACCCAGGCCTGTCAAAATTTTGGAAATTGTTCTTATATTCAGTAAGATATTGAATAAAATCGTATTTTTCAAGTTAGAATATCATATTGCCTTACCTAATAAGATAGATATGTTCAATAAGACAAGGTATCTTTAGGACATCTACCGAACTGCTCCTGATAGCATGCGCACCATACACTGTACAATTCTGCAGTCTGCAGTCACATAAAGTCTATATTTTGTTGTCCGCCTGATCAATGTGTACGTGGCCGAAAATGATATCCAGCAAAGCACATTGTGACTCCATCTGCATCATTACAGTGAATATCCCCGTCAGTATGTATTTTGCAGTGGACGTAGGCACACATGTAGCCATTAACCCCTTTAACCCCGGGCAATTTTCCGTTATTCATTTTTGTTTTTTCCTCCCCTTCTTTCAGGAGCCATAACTTTTTTATTTTTCCATCAATACTGCCATTTGAGGGCTTATTTTTTCAGAACGAGTTGTATTTTTGAATGAAACCATTAGTTTTACTATATAGTGTACTGGAAAACAGGACAAAAATTCCAAATGTGGAGAAATAGTGAAAAAAGTGCAATTGCACGATTGTTTTTTTTTGGGGGGGTTATTCACAGTGTTCACTATATGGTAAAACTAACATGTCCATATGATTCCTAAGGTCAGTACGAGTTTGTAGATACCAAACGTGTATACTTTCATTTTTATCTAAGTGGTGAAAAAAACAATCAGACGTTTGTCCAAAAACAGGGTAGCACTTTTGTCGCTATTTTCCGAGACCCGTACCGTTCTCATTTTTCGGGATCTGGGGCTCAGTGATGGCTTATTTTTTGCCTCTTGAGCTGACGTTTTTAATAACGTTTTTGTGTAGATGCGCTGTTTTGATCGCCTGTTATTGCATTTTAAATTAATGTTGCGGTGACCACATAAACTTATTTTTGTCGTTTGTAATTTTTTTTTATCGCTACACCGTGCAACGATCAGATTAAGTGATTTTATATTTTGATACATCAGGCATTTCTGAACGTGGCGATAGCAAATATGTGTATTTTTTTTTACATTTTTTTAATTTTTATTTTCAATGGGGGTGATGTGAATTTTTATTTTTTTTTTATTTTTTCATGTTTTTAAAAAGTTTTATATTTTCTATTTATTTTGCTAGTCCCCCTAGGGGACATTATGCCTGCACAGTCCAATCGCCTGTGCATTTCTGCTGATAAGAGCAGCATCGCTCTGATCAGAAATGCTCATCTCCTGTGAGTGGTGGTGCTCTCTCGGCTCTCACAGGAAGTGAGTTATAGCAGCGTCAGGGGTCATGAGTTGACTCCGCTCTACCATGGCAACACATTGGCACCCCATGATTGTGTCATGGGCCACCAATGGCAATGGGGAACGGTCTGATCCCCGCTGTGGCCATTTATATAGTGCTGTCAGTGTTTGACAGCTCGATCAAAAGGGTTAACAGGTGAGGGTGGATCTCTGATTCACCTGAGCCTGTTAGCCACACATGTCTGCTGATCAGACATGTGTATGTAGCTGGCTCAACAAATGAGCCTGCTCTATACAGAGCAGAAGCTAGCTGTTTGAGGCCCCCTTCACACGTTCGTGTCTCCGGTACGTGTTTGGTCTATTTCCTCACGTGCTGGAGACACGGCACATACGTATACCCATTAAAATCAATGTGTCTGCACACACGTACATGTTTTGCTATGGACCGTGTGGAGCATATGTGTGCCCGTGTGCTCCACACGTAGACATGTCCATTTTTCTCCGGCATCACGGGTGTCACGTGGCCCGCACACGAACCACATGGATGTGATCCGTGTGACACGCACCGGAGAAAACACACATGTTTGTAAAAAAATATAAAATTCTATACTCCCCTTCTCCAGCACTGCCGTCTCTGCCGCTGCTGTTACTTGCTTCCGACCCCCGCTCATTATGATCATTGAATATTCACTCCACTGCGGGCCGGAAGCAGCAGCAGCGGGGCGTTGGCAGGACCGAAGATCAGCCCCATGGACAGCAATGCCAGGGACAGGTGAGCAGAAAGTTCCCGTTCTTTGTGTGTTATCATGGATAACACACAGAGAACACACGTTGTGCCATAAAAATGCCACACGGAGGGCAATACGCACCTTTGACACGTTCGTGAAAATTGTGCATGATTTTCACGGATGTGTGAAGGGGGCCTGAGACAGCTAACATATGCCTGTAACAGCTGTTACTAAAGCAACTGATTAACCATTTAGATGTTGCTTTCAGTCACTGGCAGCACAATTGAAATGGCGCGCATTGGCTTTCATTGGCCCCTCACAGTCTATGAAGTCCAGTCACAGGCTATCATTTACACGATCTACTGAAGCACTGCAATATATACTGTAAGTAATCAAAAGATCGCAAGTTCAAGTTTCTTAAAAGGCAGGTGCTGCATAAAAGATACAATACACAGGCAGAGGTGCTGCATAAAAGATACAATACACAGGCAGAGGTGCTGCATAAAAGATACAATACACAGGCAGAGGTGCTGCATAAAAGATACAATACACAGGCAGAGGTGCTGCATAAAAGATACAATACACAGGCAGAGGTGCTGCATAAAAGATACAATACACAGGCAGAGGAGCTGCATAACAGATACAATACACAGGCAGAGGAGCTGCATAACAGATACAATACACAGGCAGAGGAGCTGCATAACAGATACAATACACAGGCAGAGGTGCTGCACAAAAGATACAATACACAGGCAGAGGTGCTGCATAAAAGATACAATACACAGGCAGAGGTGCTGCATAAAAGATACAATACACAGGCAGAGGAGCTGCATAACAGATACAATACACAGGCAGAGGAGCTGCATAACAGATACAATACACAGGCAGGGGTGCTGCATAAAAGATACAATACATAGGCAGAGGTGCTGCATAAAAGATACAATACATAGGCAGAGGTGCTGCATAAAAGATACAATACATAGGCAGAGGAGCTGCATAACAGATACAATACACAGGCAGAGGTGCTGTATAAAAGATACAATACACAGGCAGAGGTGCTGCATAACAGATACAATACACAGGCAGAGGAGCTGCATAACAGATACAATACACAGGCAGAGGTGCTGCACAAAAGATACAATACATAGGCAGAGGTGCTGCATAAAAGATACAATACACAGGCAGAGGTGCTGCATAAAAGATACAATACACAGGCAGAGGAGCTGCATAACAGATACAATACACAGGCAGAGGAGCTGCATAACAGATACAATACACAGGCAGGGGTGCTGCATAAAAGATACAATACATAGGCAGAGGTGCTGCATAAAAGATACAATACACAGGCAGAGGAGCTGCATAACAGATACAATACACAGGCAGAGGTGCTGTATAAAAGATACAATACACAGGCAGAGGTGCTGCATAAAAGATACAATACACAGGCAGAGGTGCGGCATAAAAGATACAATACACAGGCAGAGGAGCTGCATAACAGATACAATACACAGGCAGAGGTGCTGCATAAAAGATACAATACACAGGCAGAGGTGCTGCATAAAAGATACAATACACAGGCAGAGGTGCTGCATAAAAGATACAATACATAGGCAGAGGAGCTGCATAACAGATACAATACACAGGCAGAGGTGCTGCATAAAAGATACAATACACAGGCAGAGGTGCTGCATAAAAGATACAATACATAGGCAGAGGTGCTGCATAAAAGATACAATACACAGGCAGAGGAGCTGCATAACAGATACAATACACAGGCAGAGGAGCTGCATAACAGATACAATACACAGGCAGAGGTGCTGCATAAAAGATCCAATACATAGGCAGAGGTGCTGCATAAAAGATACAATACACAGGCAGAGGTGCTGCATAAAAGGTACAATACACAGGCAGAGGAGCTGCATAACAGATACAATACACAGGCAGAGGAGCTGCATAACAGATACAATACACAGGCAGGGGTGCTGCATAAAAGATACAATACATAGGCAGAGGAGCTGCATAACAGATACAATACACAGGCAGAGGTGCTGCATAAAAGATACAATACACAGGCAGAGGTGCTGCATAAAAGATACAATACACAGGCAGAGGAGCTGCATAACAGATACAATACACAGGCAGAGGTGCTGCATAAAAGATACAATACACAGGCAGAGGTGCTGCATAAAAGATACAATACACAGGCAGAGGTGCTGCATAAAAGATACAATACATAGGCAGAGGAGCTGCATGAAAGATACAATACACAGGCAGAGGTGCTGCATGAAAGATACAATACACAGGCAGAGGTGCTGCATAAAAGATGCAATACACAGGCAGAGGTGCTGCATAAAAGATACAATACACAGGCAGAGGTGCTGCATAAAAGATACAATACATAGGCAGAGGTGCTGCATAAAAGATACAATACATAGGCAGAGGTGCTGCATAAAAGATACAATACACAGGCAGAGGTGCTGCATAAAAGATACAATACATAGGCAGAGGTGCTGCATAAAAGATACAATACATAGGCAGAGGAGCTGCATAACAGATACAAGACACAGGCAGAGGAGCTGCATAAGATACAATACACAGGAAGAGGTGCTGCATAAAAGATACAATACACAGGCAGAGGTGCTGCATAAAAGATACAATACACAGGCAGAGGAGCTGCATAAGATACAATACACAGGAAGAGGTGCTGCATAAAAGATACAATGCACAGGCAGAGGTGCTGCATAAAAAATACAATACACAGGCAGAGGTGCTGCATAAAAGATACAATACACAGGCAGAGGAGCTGCATAAAAGATACAATACATAGGCAGAGGAGCTGCATAAGATACAATACACAGGCAGAGGTGCTGCATAAAAGATACAATACACAGGCAGAGGAGCTGCATAACAGATACAATACACAGGCAGAGGAGCTGCATAACAGATACAATACACAGGCAGGGGTGCTGCATAAAAGATACAATACATAGGCAGAGGTGCTGCATAAAAGATACAATACATAGGCAGAGGTGCTGCATAAAAGATACAATACATAGGCAGAGGAGCTGCATAACAGATACAATACACAGGCAGAGGTGCTGTATAAAAGATACAATACACAGGCAGAGGTGCTGCATAACAGATACAATACACAGGCAGAGGAGCTGCATAACAGATACAATACACAGGCAGAGGTGCTGCACAAAAGATACAATACATAGGCAGAGGTGCTGCATAAAAGATACAATACACAGGCAGAGGTGCTGCATAAAAGATACAATACACAGGCAGAGGAGCTGCATAACAGATACAATACACAGGCAGAGGAGCTGCATAACAGATACAATACACAGGCAGGGGTGCTGCATAAAAGATACAATACATAGGCAGAGGTGCTGCATAAAAGATACAATACACAGGCAGAGGAGCTGCATAACAGATACAATACACAGGCAGAGGTGCTGTATAAAAGATACAATACACAGGCAGAGGTGCTGCATAAAAGATACAATACACAGGCAGAGGTGCGGCATAAAAGATACAATACACAGGCAGAGGAGCTGCATAACAGATACAATACACAGGCAGAGGTGCTGCATAAAAGATACAATACACAGGCAGAGGTGCTGCATAAAAGATACAATACACAGGCAGAGGTGCTGCATAAAAGATACAATACATAGGCAGAGGAGCTGCATAACAGATACAATACACAGGCAGAGGTGCTGCATAAAAGATACAATACACAGGCAGAGGTGCTGCATAAAAGATACAATACATAGGCAGAGGTGCTGCATAAAAGATACAATACACAGGCAGAGGAGCTGCATAACAGATACAATACACAGGCAGAGGAGCTGCATAACAGATACAATACACAGGCAGAGGTGCTGCATAAAAGATCCAATACATAGGCAGAGGTGCTGCATAAAAGATACAATACACAGGCAGAGGTGCTGCATAAAAGGTACAATACACAGGCAGAGGAGCTGCATAACAGATACAATACACAGGCAGAGGAGCTGCATAACAGATACAATACACAGGCAGGGGTGCTGCATAAAAGATACAATACATAGGCAGAGGAGCTGCATAACAGATACAATACACAGGCAGAGGTGCTGCATAAAAGATACAATACACAGGCAGAGGTGCTGCATAAAAGATACAATACACAGGCAGAGGAGCTGCATAACAGATACAATACACAGGCAGAGGTGCTGCATAAAAGATACAATACACAGGCAGAGGTGCTGCATAAAAGATACAATACACAGGCAGAGGTGCTGCATAAAAGATACAATACATAGGCAGAGGAGCTGCATGAAAGATACAATACACAGGCAGAGGTGCTGCATGAAAGATACAATACACAGGCAGAGGTGCTGCATAAAAGATGCAATACACAGGCAGAGGTGCTGCATAAAAGATACAATACACAGGCAGAGGTGCTGCATAAAAGATACAATACATAGGCAGAGGTGCTGCATAAAAGATACAATACATAGGCAGAGGTGCTGCATAAAAGATACAATACACAGGCAGAGGTGCTGCATAAAAGATACAATACATAGGCAGAGGTGCTGCATAAAAGATACAATACATAGGCAGAGGAGCTGCATAACAGATACAAGACACAGGCAGAGGAGCTGCATAAGATACAATACACAGGAAGAGGTGCTGCATAAAAGATACAATACACAGGCAGAGGTGCTGCATAAAAGATACAATACACAGGCAGAGGAGCTGCATAAGATACAATACACAGGAAGAGGTGCTGCATAAAAGATACAATGCACAGGCAGAGGTGCTGCATAAAAAATACAATACACAGGCAGAGGTGCTGCATAAAAGATACAATACACAGGCAGAGGAGCTGCATAAAAGATACAATACATAGGCAGAGGAGCTGCATAAGATACAATACACAGGAAGAGGTGCTACATAAAAGATACAATACACAGGCAGAGGAGCTGCATAACAGATACAATACACAGGCAGAGGAGCTGCATAAAAAATACAATACACAAGCAGAGGAGCTGCATAAAAGATACAATACACAGGCAGAGGTGCTGCATAAAAGATACAATACATAGGCAGAGGAGCTGCATAAGATACAATACACAGGAAGAGGTGCTACATAAAAGATACAATACACAGGCAGAGGAGCTGCATAACAGATACAATACACAGGCAGAGGAGCTGCATAACAGATACAATACACAGGAAGAGGTGCTGCATAAAAGATACAATACACAGGCAGAGGTGCTGCATAAAAAATACAATACACAGGCAGAGGAGCTGCATAAAAGATACAATACATAGGCAGAGGAGCTGCATAAGATACAATACACAGGAAGAGGTGCTACATAAAAGATACAATACACAGGCAGAGGAGCTGCATAACAGATACAATACACAGGCAGAGGTGCTGCATAAAAGATACAATGCACAGGCAGAGGTGCTGCATAAAAGATACAATACACAGGCAGAGGTGCTGCATAACAGATACAATACACAGGCAGAGGTGCTGCATAAAAGATAAAATACACAGGCAGAGGTGCTGCATAAAAGATACAATACACAGGCAGAGGAGCTGCATAAGATACAATACACAGGAAGAGGTGCTGCATAAAAGATACAATACACAGGCAGAGGTGCTGCATAAAAAATACAATACACAGGCAGAGGAGCTGCATATAAGATACAATACACAGGCAGAGGTGCTGCATAAAAGATACAATACACAGGCAGAGGTGCTGCATAAAAGATACAATACATAGGCAGAGGTGCTGCATAAAAGATACAATACACAGGCAGAGGTGCTGCATAACAGATACAATACACAGGCAGAGGTGCTGCATAAAAGATACAATACATAGGCAGAGGAGCTGCATAACAGATACAATACACAGGCAGAGGTGCTGCATAAAAGATACAATACACAGGCAGAGGTGCTGCATAAAAGATACAATACACAGGCAGAGGTGCTGCATAAAAGATACAATACACAGGCAGAGGTGCTGCATAAAAGATACAATACACAGGCAGAGGTGCTGCATAAAAGATACAATACACAGGCAGAGGTGCTGCATAAAAGATACAATACATAGGCAGAGGAGCTGCATAACAGATACAATACACAGGCAGAGGTGCTGCATAAAAGATACAATACACAGGCAGAGGTGCTGCATAAAAGATACAATACACAGGCAGAGGTGCTGCATAAAAGATGCAATACACAGGCAGAGGAGCTGCATAAGATACAATACACAGGAAGAGGTGCTGCATAAAAGATACAATGCACAGGCAGAGGTGCTGCATAAAAGATACAATACACAGGCAGAGGTGCTGCATAAAAGATACAATACACAGGCAGAGGTGCTGCATAAAAAATACAATACACAAGCAGAGGAGCTGCATAAAAGATACAATACATAGGCAGAGGAGCTGCATAAGATACAATACACAGGAAGAGGTGCTACATAAAAGATACAATACACAGGCAGAGGAGCTGCATAACAGATACAATACACAGGCAGAGGAGCTGCATAAAAAATACAATACACAAGCAGAGGAGCTGCATAAAAGATACAATACACAGGCAGAGGTGCTGCATAAAAGATACAATACATAGGCAGAGGAGCTGCATAAGATACAATACACAGGAAGAGGTGCTACATAAAAGATACAATACACAGGCAGAGGAGCTGCATAACAGATACAATACACAGGCAGAGGAGCTGCATAACAGATACAATACACAGGAAGAGGTGCTGCATAAAAGATACAATGCACAGGCAGAGGTGCTGCATAAAAGATACAATACACAGGCAGAGGTGCTGCATAACAGATACAATACACAGGCAGAGGTGCTGCATAAAAAATACAATACACAGGCAGAGGTGCTGCATAAAAAATACAATACACAGGCAGAGGAGCTGCATAAAAGATACAATACATAGGCAGAGGAGCTGCATAAGATACAATACACAGGAAGAGGTGCTACATAAAAGATACAATACACAGGCAGAGGAGCTGCATAACAGATACAATACACAGGCAGAGGTGCTGCATAAAAGATACAATGCACAGGCAGAGGTGCTGCATAAAAGATACAATACACAGGCAGAGGTGCTGCATAACAGATACAATACACAGGCAGAGGTGCTGCATAAAAGATACAATACACAGGCAGAGGTGCTGCATAAAAGATACAATACACAGGCAGAGGAGCTGCATAAGATACAATACACAGGAAGAGGTGCTGCATAAAAGATACAATACACAGGCAGAGGTGCTGCATAAAAAATACAATACACAGGCAGAGGAGCTGCATATAAGATACAATACACAGGCAGAGGTGCTGCATAAAAGATACAATACACAGGCAGAGGTGCTGCATAAAAGATACAATACATAGGCAGAGGTGCTGCATAAAAGATACAATACACAGGCAGAGGTGCTGCATAACAGATACAATACACAGGCAGAGGTGCTGCATAAAAGATACAATACATAGGCAGAGGAGCTGCATAACAGATACAATACACAGGCAGAGGTGCTGCATAAAAGATACAATACACAGGCAGAGGTGCTGCATAAAAGATACAATACACAGGCAGAGGTGCTGCATAAAAGATACAATACACAGGCAGAGGTGCTGCATAAAAGATACAATACACAGGCAGAGGTGCTGCATAAAAGATACAATACACAGGCAGAGGTGCTGCATAAAAGATACAATACATAGGCAGAGGAGCTGCATAACAGATACAATACACAGGCAGAGGTGCTGCATAAAAGATACAATACACAGGCAGAGGTGCTGCATAAAAGATACAATACACAGGCAGAGGTGCTGCATAAAAGATGCAATACACAGGCAGAGGTGCTGCATAAAAGATACAATACACAGGCAGAGGTGCTGCATAAAAGATACAATACACAGGCAGAGGAGCTGCATAACAGATACAAGACACAGGCAGAGGAGCTGCATAAGATACAATACACAGGAAGAGGTGCTGCATAAAAGATACAATACACAGGCAGAGGTGCTGCATAAAAGATACAATACACAGGCAGAGGAGCTGCATAAGATACAATACACAGGAAGAGGTGCTGCATAAAAGATACAATGCACAGGCAGAGGTGCTGCATAAAAAATACAATACACAAGCAGAGGAGCTGCATAAAAGATACAATACATAGGCAGAGGAGCTGCATAAGATACAATACACAGGAAGAGGTGCTACATAAAAGATACAATACACAGGCAGAGGAGCTGCATAACAGATACAATACACAGGCAGAGGAGCTGCATAACAGATACAATACACAGGAAGAGGTGCTGCATAAAAGATACAATACACAGGCAGAAGTGCTGCATAAAAAATACAATACACAGGCAGAGGAGCTGCATAAAAGATACAATACATAGGCAGAGGAGCTGCATAAGATACAATACACAGGAAGAGGTGCTACATAAAAGATACAATACACAGGCAGAGGAGCTGCATAACAGATACAATACACAGGCAGAGGTGCTGCATAAAAGATACAATGCACAGGCAGAGGTGCTGCATAAAAGATACAATACACAGGCAGAGGTGCTGCATAACAGATACAATACACAGGCAGAGGTGCTGCATAAAAGATACAATACACAGGCAGAGGTGCTGCATAAAAGATACAATACACAGGCAGAGGAGCTGCATAAGATACAATACACAGGAAGAGGTGCTGCATAAAAGATACAATACACAGGCAGAGGTGCTGCATAAAAAATACAATACACAGGCAGAGGAGCTGCATATAAGATACAATACACAGGCAGAGGTGCTGCATAAAAGATACAATACACAGGCAGAGGTGCTGCATAAAAGATACAATACATAGGCAGAGGTGCTGCATAAAAGATACAATACACAGGCAGAGGTGCTGCATAACAGATACAATACACAGGCAGAGGTGCTGCATAAAAGATACAATACATAGGCAGAGGAGCTGCATAAAAGATACAATACACAGGCAGAGGTGCTGCATAACAGATACAAGACACAGGCAGAGGTGCTGCATAACAGATACAATACACAGGCAGAGGTGCTGCATAAAAGATACAATACACAGGCAGAGGTGCTGCATAAAAGATACAATACACAGGCAGAGGTGCTGCATAAAAGATACAATACACAGGCAGAGGTGCTGCATAAAAGATACAATACATAGGCAGAGGAGCTGCATAACAGATACAATACACAGGCAGAGGAGCTGCATAAAAGATACAATACACAGGCAGAGGTGCTGCATAAAAGATACAATACACAGGCAGAGGTGCTGCATAAAAGATACAATACACAGGCAGAGGTGCTGCATAAAAGATGCAATACACAGGCAGAGGAGCTGCATAAGATACAATACACAGGAAGAGGTGCTGCATAAAAGATACAATGCACAGGCAGAGGTGCTGCATAAAAAATACAATACACAAGCAGAGGAGCTGCATAAAAGATACAATACACAGGCAGAGGAGCTGCATAAGATACAATACACAGGAAGAGGTGCTACATAAAAGATACAATACACAGGCAGAGGAGCTGCATAACAGATACAATACACAGGCAGAGGAGCTGCATAAAAAATACAATACACAAGCAGAGGAGCTGCATAAAAGATACAATACACAGGCAGAGGTGCTGCATAAAAGATACAATACATAGGCAGAGGAGCTGCATAAGATACAATACACAGGAAGAGGTGCTGCATAAAAGATACAATACACAGGCAGAGGTGCTGCATAAAAGATACAATACACAGGCAGAGGTGCTGCATAAAAGATACAATACATAGGCAGAGGAGCTGCATAAGATACAATACACAGGAAGAGGAGCTGCATAACAGATACAATACACAGGCAGAGGTGCTACATAAAAGATACAATACACAGGCAGAGGAGCTGCATAACAGATACAATACACAGGCAGAGGAGCTGCATAACAGATACAATACACAGGAAGAGGTGCTGCATAAAAGATACAATACACAGGCAGAGGTGCTGCATAAAAAATACAATACACAGGCAGAGGAGCTGCATAAAAGATACAATACATAGGCAGAGGAGCTGCATAAGATACAATACACAGGAAGAGGTGCTACATAAAAGATACAATACACAGGCAGAGGAGCTGCATAACAGATACAATACACAGGCAGAGGAGCTGCATAAAAGATACAATACACAGGAAGAGGAGCTGCATAACAGATACAATACACAGGCAGAGGTGCTGCATAAAAGATACAATGCACAGGCAGAGGTGCTGCATAAAAGATACAATACACAGGCAGAGGTGCTGCATAACAGATACAATACACAGGCAGAGGTGCTGCATAAAAGATACAATACACAGGCAGAGGTGCTGCATAAAAGATACAATACACAGGCAGAGGAGCTGCATAAGATACAATACACAGGAAGAGGTGCTGCATAAAAAATACAATACACAGGCAGAGGAGCTGCATATAAGATACAATACACAGGCAGAGGTGCTGCATAAAAGATACAATACACAGGCAGAGGTGCTGCATAAAAGATACAATACATAGGCAGAGGTGCTGCATAAAAGATACAATACACAGGCAGAGGTGCTGCATAACAGATACAATACACAGGCAGAGGTGCTGCATAAAAGATACAATACATAGGCAGAGGAGCTGCATAACAGATACAATACACAGGCAGAGGTGCTGCATAAAAGATACAATACACAGGCAGAGGTGCTGCATAAAAGATACAATACACAGGCAGAGGTGCTGCATAAAAGATACAATACACAGGCAGAGGTGCTGCATAAAAGATACAATACACAGGCAGAGGTGCTGCATAAAAGATACAATACACAGGCAGAGGTGCTGCATAAAAGATACAATACACAGGCAGAGGTGCTGCATAAAAGATACAATACATAGGCAGAGGAGCTGCATAACAGATACAATACACAGGCAGAGGTGCTGCATAAAAGATACAATACACAGGCAGAGGTGCTGCATAAAAGATACAATACACAGGCAGAGGTGCTGCATAAAAGATGCAATACACAGGCAGAGGTGCTGCATAAAAGATACAATACACAGGCAGAGGTGCTGCATAAAAGATACAATACACAGGCAGAGGAGCTGCATAACAGATACAAGACACAGGCAGAGGAGCTGCATAAGATACAATACACAGGAAGAGGTGCTGCATAAAAGATACAATACACAGGCAGAGGTGCTGCATAAAAGATACAATACACAGGCAGAGGAGCTGCATAAGATACAATACACAGGAAGAGGTGCTGCATAAAAGATACAATACACAGGCAGAGGTGCTGCATAAAAGATACAATACACAGGCAGAGGAGCTGCATAAGATACAATACACAGGCAGAGGTGCTGCATAAAAGATACAATGCATAGGCAGAGGAGCTGCATAACAGATACAATACACAGGCAGAGGTGCTGCATAAAGGATACAATACACAGGCAGAGGAGCTGCTTAACAGATACAATACACAGGCAGAGGTGCTGCATAAAAAATACAATACACAAGCAGAGGAGCTGCATAAAAGATACAATACATAGGCAGAGGAGCTGCATAAGATACAATACACAGGAAGAGGTGCTACATAAAAGATACAATACACAGGCAGAGGAGCTGCATAACAGATACAATACACAGGCAGAGGTGCTGCATAAAAGATACAATACACAGGCAGAGGAGCTGCATAAGATACAATACACAGGAAGAGGTGCTGCATAAAAAATACAATACACAGGCAGAGGAGCTGCATAAAAGATACAATACACAGGCAGAGGAGCTGCATAAGATACAATACACAGGCAGAGGTGCTGCATAAAAAATACAATACACAGGCAGAGGAGCTGCATAAAAGATACAATACACAGGAAGAGGTGCTACATAAAAGATACAATACATAGGCAGAGGTGCTGCATAAGATACAATACACAGGCAGAGGTGCTGCATAAAAGATACAATACACAGGCAGAGGTGCTGCATAAAAGATACAATACACAGGCAGAGGAGCTGCATAACAGATACAATACACAGGCAGAGGTGCTGCATAAAAGATACAATGCACAGGCAGAGGAGCTGCATAAGATACAATACACAGGAAGAGGTGCTGCATAAAAGATACAATACACAGGCAGAGGTGCTGCATAAAAAATACAATACACAGGCAGAGGAGCTGCATATAAGATACAATACACAGGCAGAGGTGCTGCATAAAAGGTACAATACACAGGCAGAGGTGCTGCATAAAAGATACAATACACAGGCAGAGGTGCTGCATAAAAGATACAATACACAGGCAGAGGAGCTGCATAAGATACAATACACAGGAAGAGGTGCTGCATAAAAGATACAATACACAGGCAGAGGTGCTGCATAAAAAATACAATACACAGGCAGAGGAGCTGCATATAAGATACAATACACAGGCAGAGGTGCTGCATAAAAGGTACAATACACAGGCAGAGGTGCTGCATAAAAGATACAATACACAGGCAGAGGTGCTGCATAAAAGATACAATACATAGGCAGAGGTGCTGCATAAAAGATACAATACACAGGCAAAGGTGCTGCATAAAAGATACAATACACAGGCAGAGGTGCTGCATAAAAGATACAATACACAGGCAGAGGTGCTGCATAAAAGATACAATACACAGGCAGAGGTGCTGCATAAAAAATACAATACACAGGCAGAGGAGCTGCATAAAAGATACAATACACAGGCAGAGGTGCTGCATAAAAGATACAATACACAGGCAGAGGTGCTGCATAAAAGATACAATACACAGGCAGAGGTGCTGCATAAAAGATACAATACATAGGCAGAGGAGCTGCATAACAGATACAATACACAGGCAGAGGTGCTGCATAAAAGATACAATACACAGGCAGAGGTGCTGCATAAAAGATACAATACACAGGCAGAGGTGCTGCATAAAAGATACAATACACAGGCAGAGGAGCTGCATAACAGATACAAGACACAGGCAGAGGAGCTGCATAAGATACAATACACAGGAAGAGGTGCTGCATAAAAGATACAATACACAGGCAGAGGTGCTGCATAAAAGATACAATACACAGGCAGAGGAGCTGCATAAGATACAATACACAGGAAGAGGTGCTGCATAAAAGATACAATACACAGGCAGAGGTGCTGCATAAAAGATACAATACACAGGCAGAGGAGCTGCATAAGATACAATACACAGGAAGAGGTGCTGCATAAAAGATACAATGCACAGGCAGAGGTGCTGCATAAAAAATACAATACACAAGCAGAGGAGCTGCATAAAAGATACAATACATAGGCAGAGGAGCTGCATAAGATACAATACACAGGAAGAGGTGCTACATAAAAGATACAATACACAGGCAGAGGAGCTGCATAACAGATACAATACACAGGCAGAGGAGCTGCATAACAGATACAATACACAGGAAGAGGTGCTGCATAAAAGATACAATACACAGGCAGAGGAGCTGCATAAGATACAATACACAGGAAGAGGTGCTGCATAAAAAATACAATACACAGGCAGAGGAGCTGCATAAAAGATACAATACACAGGCAGAGGAGCTGCATAAAAGATACAATACACAGGCAGAGGAGCTGCATAAGATACAATACACAGGCAGAGGTGCTGCATAAAAAATACAATACACAGGCAGAGGAGCTGCATAAAAGATACAATACATAGGCAGAGGAGCTGCATAAGATACAATACACAGGAAGAGGTGCTACATAAAAGATACAATACACAGGCAGAGGTGCTGCATAAAAGATACAATACATAGGCAGAGGTGCTACATAAAAGATACAATACACAGGAAGAGGTGCTACATAAAAGATACAATACATAGGCAGAGGTGCTGCATAAGATACAATACACAGGCAGAGGAGCTGCATAACAGATACAATACACAGGCAGAGGTGCTGCATAAAAGATACAATGCACAGGTAGAGGTGCTGCATAAAAGATACAATACACAGGCAGAGGAGCTGCATAAGATACAATACACAGGAAGAGGTGCTGCATAAAAGATACAATACACAGGCAGAGGTGCTGCATAAGATACAATACACAGGAAGAGGTGCTGCATAAAAGATACAATACACAGGCAGAGGTGCTGCATAAAAAATACAATACACAGGCAGAGGAGCTGCATATAAGATACAATACACAGGCAGAGGTGCTGCATAAAAGGTACAATACACAGGCAGAGGTGCTGCATAAAAGATACAATACACAGGCAGAGGTGCTGCATAAAAGATACAATACATAGGCAGAGGTGCTGCATAAAAGATACAATACACAGGCAAAGGTGCTGCATAAAAGATACAATACACAGGCAGAGGTGCTGCATAAAAGATACAATACACAGGCAGAGGTGCTGCATAAAAGATACAATACACAGGCAGAGGTGCTGCATAAAAAATACAATACACAGGCAGAGGAGCTGCATAAAAGATACAATACACAGGCAGAGGTGCTGCATAAAAGATACAATACACAGGCAGAGGTGCTGCATAAAAGATACAATACACAGGCAGAGGTGCAGAACAAAAGATAAATACTAGAAACCGTGTAATTCAGCTCACCAAAACAGGGGAAATTCTTAGAGGAGAATCTGGACGCTGCTCGCTGGAAGAAAGAGGCTGAAGGCAATCAATAGAGGGTCGATCCCGGCACAAAAACGGCCATTTCAGAAGTATAATATAAAACTTCACATTTATTAGAAAAATAAAAACAGCATAAAATAAATTCCTTTGATCAACGCGTTTCAGACGCGATCGTCCTTAGTCATGATTAAGGACGATTGCATCTGAAACGCATTCATTGGAGGAATTTATTTTATGCTGTTTTTATTTTTCTAATAAAAGTGAAGTTTTATATTATACTTCTGAAATGGCCGTTTTTGTGCCGAGATCCACCCTCTATTAAAAGATACAATAGACGGGAAGAGGTTCTGCATAAAAGATTCAATACACGGAGAGCATGTGCAGCACCTCTACTCGTGTATTACATCTTTATGCAGCACCTCTCCCCATCTATTGCATCCTTTATGCAGCACCTCTCCCCATCTATTGCATCCTTTATGCAGCACCTCTCCCCGTCTATTGCATCCTTTATGCAGCACCTCTCCCCGTCTATTGCATCCTTTATGCAGCACCTCTCCCCGTCTATTGCATCCTTTATGCAGCACCTCTCCCCATCTATTGCATCCTTTATGCAGCACCTCTCCCCATCTATTGTATCCTTTATGCAGCACCTCTCCCCGTCTATTGCATCCTTTATGCATCACCTCTCCCCATCTATTGCATCCTTTATGTAGCACCTCTCCCCATCTATTGCATCCTTTATGCAGCACCTCTCCCCGTCTATTGCATCCTTTATGCAGCACCTCTCCCCATCTATTGCATCCTTTATGCAGCACCTCTCCCCGTCTATTGCATCCTTTATGCAGCACCTCTCCCCGTCTATTGCATCCTTTATGCAGCACCTCTCCCCATCTATTGCATCCTTTATGCAGCACCTCTCCCCGTCTATTGCATCCTTTATGCAGCACCTCTACCCGTCTATTGCATCCTTTATGCAGCACCTCTCCCCGTCTATTGCATCCTTTATGCAGCACCTCTCCCCATCTATTGCATCCTTTATGCAGCACCTCTCCCCATCTATTGCATCCTTTATGTAGCACCTCTCCCCATCTATTGCATCCTTTATGCATCACCTCTCCCCATCTATTGCATCCTTTATGTAGCACCTCTCCCCATCTATTGCATCCTTTATGCAGCACCTCTCCCCGTCTATTGCATCCTTTATGCAGCACCTCTCCCCATCTATTGCATCCTTTATGAAGCACCTCTCCCCATCTATTGCATCCTTTATGCAGCACCTCTCCCCATCTATTGCATCCTTTATGTAGCACCTCTCCCCGTCTATTGCATCCTTTATGCAGCACCTCTCCCCATCTATTGTATCCTTTATGCAGCACCTCTCCCCGTCTATTGCATCCTTTATGCAGCACCTCTCCTCATCTATTGCATCCTTTATGCAGCACCTCTCCCCATCTATTGCATCCTTTATGCAGCACCTCTCCCCGTCTATTGCATCCTTTATGCAGCACCTCTCCCCGTCTATTGCATCCTTTATGCAGCACCTCTCCCCATCTATTGCATCCTTTATGCAGCACCTCTCCCCATCTATTGCATCCTTTATGCAGCACCTCTCCCCATCTATTGTATCCTTTATGCAGCACCTCTCCCCGTCTATTGCATCCTTTATGCATCACCTCTCCCCATCTATTGCATCCTTTATGTAGCACCTCTCCCCATCTATTGCATCCTTTATGCAGCACCTCTCCCCGTCTATTGCATCCTTTATGCAGCACCTCTCCCCATCTATTGCATCCTTTATGCAGCACCTCTCCCCGTCTATTGCATCCTTTATGCAGCACCTCTCCCCATCTATTGCATCCTTTATGCAGCACCTCTCCCCGTCTATTGCATCCTTTATGCAGCACCTCTCCCCATCTATTGCATCCTTTATGCAGCACCTCTCCCCGTCTATTGCATCCTTTATGCAGCACCTCTCCCCATCTATTGCATCCTTTATGCAGCACCTCTACCCGTCTATTGCATCCTTTATGCAGCACCTCTCCCCGTCTATTGCATCCTTTATGCAGCACCTCTCCCCATCTATTGCATCCTTTATGCAGCACCTCTCCCCATCTATTGCATCCTTTATGTAGCACCTCTCCCCATCTATTGCATCCTTTATGCATCACCTCTCCCCATCTATTGCATCCTTTATGTAGCACCTCTCCCCATCTATTGCATCCTTTATGCAGCACCTCTCCCCGTCTATTGCATCCTTTATGCAGCACCTCTCCCCATCTATTGCATCCTTTATGAAGCATCTCTCCCCATCTATTGCATCCTTTATGCAGCACCTCTCCCCATCTATTGCATCCTTTATGTAGCACCTCTCCCCGTCTATTGCATCCTTTATGCAGCACCTCTCCCCATCTATTGTATCCTTTATGCAGCACCTCTCCCCGTCTATTGCATCCTTTATGCAGCACCTCTCCTCATCTATTGCATCCTTTATGCAGCACCTCTCCCCATCTATTGCATCCTTTATGCAGCACCTCTCCCCATCTATTGCATCCTTTATGCAGCACCTCTCCCCGTCTATTGCATCCTTTATGCAGCACCTCTCCCCGTCTATTGCATCCTTTATGCAGCACCTCTCCCCATCTATTGTATCCTTTATGCAGCACCTCTCCCCGTCTATTGCATCCTTTATGCAGCACCTCTCCCCGTCTATTGCATCCTTTATGCAGCACCTCTCCCCATCTATTGCATCCTTTATGCAGCACCTCTCCCCATCTATTGTATCCTTTATGCAGCACCTCTACCCGTCTATTACATCCTTTATGCAGCACCTCTCCCTATCTATTGCATCCTTTATGCAGCTCCTCTCCCCGTCTATTGCATCCTTTATGCAGCACCTCTCCCCGTCTATTGCATCCTTTATGCAGCACCTCTCCCCATCTATTGTATCCTTTATGCAGCACCTCTACCCGTCTATTACATCCTTTATGCAGCACCTCTCCCTATCTATTGCATCCTTTATGCAGCTCCTCTCCCCGTCTATTGCATCCTTTATGCAGCACCTCTCCCCGTCTATTCTATCCTTTATGCAGCACCTCTCCCCATCTATTGCATCCTTTATGCAGCACCTCTCCCCGTCTATTGCATCCTTTATGCAGCACCTCTCCCCGTCTATTGCATCCTTTATGCAGCACCTCTCCCCGTCTATTACATCCTTTATGCAGCGCCTCTCCTCATCTATTGCATCCTTTATTCACCACCTCTCCCCATCAATTGCATCTTTTATGCAGCACATCTCCCCGTCTATTGCATCCTTTATGCAGCACCTCTCCCCGTCTATTACATCCTTTATGCAGCACCTCTCCCCATCAATTGCAGCTTTTATGCAGCTCCTCTCCCCATCAATTGCATCTTTTATGCAGCACATCTCCCTGTGTATTGCAGTGGGGAGAGGTGCTGCATAAAAGATGAAGATGAAATACACAGGGAGGGGTGCTGCGTCCAGGGATTGGCTGCAGTGGTCACATATAGACCATGGTGGACACACACAGAAGAGGGCCGCTGTGCTAGAACAATATATGGCCCCTTTGGAAGGCGAAGAGGTCACTATAATGCACAATTGCACCTTAGAGGTAGAATTGGACCCCCTTACTTCTTGGGCCCCTATACAGCCACACTGGTTGCACCAATATGCCCGCTCCTGCATGTTGCGATGTCAAAGCAGCTGCCCAGCTAAGACTGCGCTGGACCTGGGGGGGACACGTAAAGAACACGGGAGGTTTTAATAAACAAGATGTGGCTGTGGGTTTCTTTTTCCCAAATCTAGAAGACCCCTTTAGGATCTGGCATGAATGGCTGCTCCGCTGTCACACCTGCTCCTCTGAGGTAAAGCTGCATTCTGCTTGCTCCCCATACCACTCACTATTCTTTACCAGAGCATGTATTTGCCTTGTAATGTTGGTCCATCCATTTAGCCCCTGTGATGCCGGCAGCTCCTCCCTCCAGCCCACCCTATACTGTGACTTTTGTTCCCTGGTCAATCATGGCTGCCTCATATTTTTACATGACGCCATATCAAGCATCCCGGTTACCCAGGTAACCACCCGAACCGTGAGCAGTGCGCAGTGCGCTCCTTGTGTGGTCCCTCACGCATGCGCATTACTATCCTTCGCGTCTTTCGGGATCTTCTCCGCTCCCGGGTGGCGGAGATAGGTGTTAGTGGAGACCGGGAGCGGGTCTGGCTGCAGACAGGCAGGTACGTGCGGGTGTGGAGGCCGAGCAGGGCGACAGAGGAGTGCTGAGAGGCTCCCTGTCATCACAATAGGAGCAGTGATGGCGGGGCCTACACCTATGGAATATGGTGATATACCTGTCTATAGCCCGCAGCGGCAGCCCGGCCGCGCACTGCATGCTGGGAGAAGCTCCGTTTACTGCACGGACCTGGAGTTCTTTACTTTTGTCTTTTTTTTTCTTTCCATTTTTTATTCTTAACTTTGATTTTTTTACCTATTTAATTTTATTTACAATGTGTAGGTTTTTTTTTTTTATTTTAATCTTCATCCATAAAATGTTAAAACATACCAATATCTAACTTTATTGGCATCTGTACGTTATTTGGCAAAAAAAAAAAGTTTAATTTTCCTTCCATCCCTTGTAAAGCTGTGTGATCTCATAATTCAGTACCATAGTGGATCTGTTGCTTCCTATAGTGAGCACTGGTGGTATGTCGCCCCCTCCATCATTACTTTCTGCCATTGCTGAGCTGATCTCTGGCGTCTTGTATTCTGCGGACGTCATCACTCTCTGTAATCGGCGCAGTTATGAGTAGTGTGTGGATGATTATTACTGTTAGATACAACTCACCCATTCATGTCCATGTGTCTGTGCGGTCGCGAGTTGTAAGAGCACGGACAAAGCTGGAGAGGCGCCAAATGTACTTAAAGTCCAGTGATGGGATGAAGTCCAGCACACGGCGGTTCAGAACCAATAATCTGTATTGTAAATCCATTAAAAGGGGCTGTCCACTACTCAATTCCCAATGTTGGCCCATTAAAATAAAATGTTTATACTCCCCTTTGTGCTGATGCTGTTCCAGCGGTGTCGGCACTCGCTGTCCCGGGGCTCACATAACGTAGTCATGCAAACCCCCGTGCCCAATCAGCCCCTGCCTTTGGACGTATAAGTAATCAGGAGGAAGTGAGCTGCCAGCTGCAGTCCTGAATACTTATACATCTGAAGGGGCTCGGGGCTTGCAGGATAATACCACGTGAGTACCGACACCGCTGGAACAGCGCCAGCACAGGAAGGCAGTATAAACTCTATTATTTTAATGGAGGCAAGCATTGGGAATGGACAAGTAGTAGACAACCTCTTAAACATATTGAAGGTCCCCAAAAAAGTTTGAAGCGATTTGGCTAGTAAATCGGCTTGACTCGAAACGCGTCACTACACTCGTCTGCGCCTTCTATATTTTAATGGATTTGTAATGAAGATTATTGGTCTGTGCTGGACTTCACACCATGATAACGCTTTATTAGGAATAGGGCGGGATAAATATATATATATAATCTTTAAGGCTTTAGATCAAGGTCACACTTTGCGGATCTGTTGTGGTTTTACGTCGCGGTTCCTTGGCAGTTTACAGTATAATACAAGGAAATGGATTTTTCAAAAGTCACATATTTGCTGGAAAAAATTGTCATGAAAAAGAAAGCATGGTCCAGATATCAAATCTGCAGCTTGTTCAATGTCATGCGGCTTTTTGTTGTACTTTTCACCTTGTTTCTTGGTTAGTAAATGGAGTAATGAAATTCACAACAAAATCTAGAAAAGAGTCTGCAAATAACACAAGCAAATTGTCCAAGGAAAATGAGGTTTTGGTCAGGACAATGGCTGTTGGCTCTTTCCAACTGGTATGTACACATGCAGTATATATAGTTCATTGCAACATGGAGGTGAGGATTAGTAATTATAAGGGAAGCGTGAGAAAAGCATCCGATTACAGGCTGCTGATTGGCTGGATTGTTCATAACGTCACTGGAATGGTGCTGGCGATGAGTATAGATGTTTTTTTTGTACTATTATAATCTTTATTTTTATATAGTGCTAACATTTTCCGCAGCACATTACATACATCAAAAACACAATCTAAAGCTAAGTTCACACTTGCGTTGTTTTGCATCCGTCACAATCAGTTGTGTGACTGATGCAACGGATGCACAACTGATGTAACTGATACTGCAAAAAAACGATCCATTGTTTTTTTACTGTTTTACCGGCGGCCAACTCTTGTGAACGATCATTGTTCACAAAAGCCGGCCGCCGGGTGATCAGCTGATCGTTCACAAAAGCCGGCCGCCAAGCGATCAACTGATCGTTCACAAAAACCAGGCTCCGGGTGATCAGCTGACCGTTCACAAAAGCCAGGTGCCGGGTAATCAGCTGATCGTTCACAAAAGCCGGCCGCCGGGTGATCAGCTGATCATTCACAAAAGCCAGGTGCCGGGCAATCAGCTGATCGTTCACAAAAGCCAGCTGCCGGGCAATCAGCTGATCGCTCACAGAAGCTGGCCTCCGGGCGATCAGCTGATCGTTCACAAAAGCTGGCCTCCGGGCGATCAGCTGATTGTTCACAAAAGCCGGCCTCCGGGCGATCAGCTGATCGTTCATAAAAGCCAGCTGCCTGGCAATCAGCTGATCATTCACAAAAGCCGGCCGCCGGGCAATCAGCTAACCGTTCACAAAAGCCAGCTGCCGGGCAATCAGCTGATCGTTCACAAAAGCCGGCCACCGGGAGATCAGCTGATCGCTCACAGAAGCTGGCCTCCGGGCGATCAGCTGATCGTTCACAAAAGCCGGCCTCCGGGCGATCAGCTGATCGTTCATAAAAGCCAGCTGCCGGGCAATCAGCTGATCGTTCACAAAAGCCGGCCTCCGGGCGATCAGCTGATCGTTCATAAAAGCCAGCTGCCGGGTAATCAGCTGATTGTTCACAAAAGCCGGCCTCCGGGCGATCAGCTGATCGTTCACAGAAGCCGGCCTCCGGGAGATCAGCTGATCGTTCACAAAAGCCGGCCTCCGGGCAATCAGCTGATCGTTCACAAAAGCTAGCGTTTGGGCAATCAGCTGATCGTTCACAAAAGCCGGCCTCCGGGCGATCAGCTGATCGTTCACAAAAGCCGGCCTCCGGGCAATCAGCTGATCGTTCCGGCCGCTGGAACTGGAACTGAATTTACAGTCATCATGGTTTTTTACTCTGCGCATGCTCACAGTAAAAAACTGATCTGCCGCACACAAAAAACATTGCATTTAGCATTGCTCTCACCTGACAGTCAGTAAATGACTGATCGTCACGCGGCGGATGCAACGCAGGGCCATCAGTCACAATCCGTCCCTAATAGAAGTCTATGGGGAAGAAACGTATTCTTGCAAAATATTGTGCAGGATACCGTAATTCCTTGTGACTGATGCAAAACAACGCAAGTGTAAACTTGGCCTAAATTCTTTGGAGTGTGGGAGGAGACTGGAGAACCCGGAGGAAACCCACACAAACACGGGGAGAACATACAAACTCCTTGCAGATAGTGTCCTTAGTGGGATTTGAACCCAGGACCTCAGCGCTGCAAGACTACAGTGCTAACCACTGAGCCATCAAAACCAAAAGAAAAAACATCTAAAACATTACATTTATTTAAATCTCATTAAAATAGTATTGTCAGTTAATTAAGACACAAAAGGGCCATGCCCATTAATAAGGTCACAGACTAATGTCATAAAGTGCATAGAAACACACGGTGAGATCCTGGATTGGGCAGTAAGCGAGATTGAGTATGTGCAATGGTGTCGCTACTACTCACACGACAGTAAGGCTGCACCGATATCTGGATGTTCAGGGGACAGGGCCTAGAATTCCCTAAACTTGCCCCTGCCTGTCAACGGAGGTTTAGTTCACCTTACTGTTTTGGGTGCCCCCTTTCCTCGGCGGATAGCCTTAAATAAGCCCCTACTGCTATACCATAGATCCTAACACCGCCACCAAGTGCAAAAGTGCTGAAAATTGGTCACACAGTCATATATCCAACTCAAAGGCAAAGGAGATATGCAGGGCCGTATTTACCATTAGGCACCCGTGGTCCCGTGCCTAGGGCGACAGGATGCAGGGGGCGGGCACCTTCTAGCAGTAAAAAAAAAAAAAAAAAAAATTTTTTTTTTTTTTTTTTTTTACACATTCATTAAATCCGCTGTATTTTCGGAGGGGGGAGAGGCGCACCTTTATTTATTTGTATCCGCGTCAATTAAGACGCGAATGCAGACAAACTGCGGCGGCCGGGCACAGAGAGCTGATTGACCCCGGAACTGCCGGCGCCTGTACTTCCGGGGTCACAGGCGCGCCAATCAGCTCCTTCCTCTGTGCTGCGTCCAATGCTGTGTGGATTTCACATGCAGAGCTCACAGCAGGAAGCCGGTGTCAGAAGAGGATACTCACGTGAGCCAGGAAGATGACGCAGGAGCAAGTAAGTGCTCGCAGAGCTGAAGATTCATAAGGAGCGTGGGGGTGTCTCTAATGCAGACTGGAGATCTGCGTATGGGGTGGGAGGACTTGGGGGAAGAGAAGCTGATACTGGGGGAGGCTGGGAGGAGAGAGTTTGATGCTGGGGGAGGCTGGGAGGCAGGAGGCTGATGTTGCGGAAGGCTGGGATGGGGGGAGGCTGGGAGGAGGGAGGCTGATGCTGAGGGAGGCTGATGCTGGGGGAGGCTGGGGGGAGAGAGGCTGATGCTGGGGGAGGCTGGGAGGAGAGAGGCTGATGCTGGGGGAAGCTTGGAGGAGAGAGGCTGATGCTAGGGGAGGCTGATGCTGGGGGAGGCTGGGAGGAGGGAGGCTGATGCTGAGGGAGGCTGATGCTGGGGGAGGCTGGGAGGAGAGAGGCTGATGCTGAGGGAGGCTGATGCTGGGGGAGGCTGGGAGGAGAGAGGGGGAGGCTGGGAGGAGAGAGGTTGATACTGGGGGAGGCTGATGCTGGGAGATTTTGGGAGGAGAGAGGCTGATGCTGGGGGAGGCTGGGAGGAGAGAGGCTGGTGCTGGGGGAGGCTGATGCTGGGGGAGGCTGGGAGGAGGGAGGCTGATGCAGAGGGAGGCTGGGAGGGGGGAGGCTGGGAGGAGAGAGGCTGATGCTGGGGGAGGCTGGGAGGAGGGAGGCTGATGCTGAGGGAGGCTGATGCTGGGGGAGGCTGGGAGGAGAGAGGCTGATGCTGGGAGAGGCTGGGAGGAGAGAGGCTGATGCTGCGGGAGGCTCGGAGGAGAGAGGCTGATGCTGAGGGAGGCTGATGCTGGGGGAGGCTGGGAGGAGGGAGGCTGATGCTGAGGGAGGCTGGGAGGGGGGAGGCTGGGAAAAGAGAGGCTGATGCTGGGGGAGGCTGATGCTGGGGGAGGCTGGGAGGAGAGAGGCTGATGCTGGGAGAAGCTGGGAGGAGAGAGGCTGGTGCTGGGGGAGGCTGATGCTGGGGGAGGCTGGGAGGAGGGAGGCTGATGCTGAGGGAGGCTGGGAGGGGGGAGGCTGGGAGGAGAGAGGCTGATGCTGGGGGAGGCTGGGAGGAGGAAGGCTGATGCTGAGGGAGGCTGATGCTGGGGGAGGCTGGGAGGAGAGAGGCTGATGCTGGGGGAGGCTGGGAGGAAAGAGGCTGATGTTGAGGGAGGCTGATGCTGGGAGAGGCTGATGCTGCGGGAGGCTCGGAGGAGAGAGGCTGATGCTGAGGGAGGCTGATGCTGGGGGAGGCTGGGAGGAGAGAGGCTGATGCTGGGGGAGGCTGGGAGGGGGGAGGCTTTTGCTGGGGGAGGCTGGGAGGGGGGAGGCTGATGCTGAGGGAGGCTGGGAGGGGGGAGGCTGGGAGGAGAGAGGCTGATGCTGGGGGAGGCTGGGAGGAGGGAGGCTGATGCTGAGGGAAGCTGATGCTGGGGGAGGCTGGGAGGAGAGAGGCTGATGCTGGGGGAGGCTGGGAGGAAAGAGGCTGATGTTGAGGGAGGCTGATGCTGGGAGAGGCTGATGCTGCGGGAGGCTCGGAGGAGAGAGGCTGATGCTGAGGGAGGCTGATGCTGGGGGAGGCTGGGAGGAGAGAGGCTGATGCTGGGGGAGGCTAGGAGGGGGGAGGCTTTTGCTGGGGGAGGCTGGGAGGGGGGAGGCTGATGCTGGGGGAGGCTGGGAAGAGGGAGGCTGATGCTGAGGTAGGCTGATGCTGGGGGAGGCTGGGAGGAGAGAGGCTGATGCTGGGGGAGGCTGATGCTGGGGGAGGCTGGGAGGGGGAGGCTGATGCTGGGGGAGGCTGGGAGGAGAGAGGCTGATGCTGGGGGAGGCTGGGAGAAGAGAGGCTGATGCTGGGGGAGGCTGATGCTGGGGGAGGCTGGGAGTAGAGAGGCTGATGCTGGGGGAGGCTGATATTGGGAGAGGCTGTGAGGGGCGAGGCTGTGAGGGGGGAGGCTGATCCTGGGGGAGGCTGATGCTGGGGGGGCTGATGCTGGGGGAGGCTGGGAGGAGTGAGGCTGATGCTGGGGGCTAGGAGGGGGGAGGCTTTTGCTGGGGGAGGCTGGGAGGGGGGAGGCTGATGCTGGGGGGAGGCTGGGAAGAGGGAGGCTGATGCTGAGGGAGTCTGATGCTGGGGGAGGCTGGGAGGAGAGAGGCTGATGCTGGGGGAGGCTGATGCTGGGGGAGGCTGGGAGGGGGAGGCTGATGCTGGGGGAGGCTGGGAGGAGAGAGGCTGATGCTGGGGGAGGCTGATGCTGGGGGAGGCTGGGAGGAGAGAGGCTGATGCTGGGGGAGGCTGATACTGGGAGAGGCTGTGAGGGGCGAGGCTGTGAGGGGGGAGGCTGATCCTGGGGGAGGCTGATGCTGTGGGGGGCTGATGCTGGGGGAGGCTGGGAGGAGTGAGGCTGATGCTGGGGGAGGCTAGGAGGGGGGAGGCTTTTGCTGGGGGAGGCTGGGAGGGGGGAAGCTGATGTTGGGGGAGGCTGGGAAGAGGGAGGCTGATGCTGAGGGAGGCTGATGCTGGGGGAGGCTGGGAGGAGAGAGGCTGATGCTGGGGGAGGCTGATGCTGGGGGAGGCTGGGAGGGGGAGGCTGATGCTGGGGGAGGCTGGAAGGAGAGAGGCTGATGCTGGGGGAGGCTGGGAGAAGAGAGGCTGATGCTGGGGGAGGCTGATGCTGGGGGAGGCTGGGAGGAGCGAGGCTGATGCTGGGGGAGGCTGGGAGAAGAGAGGCTGATGCTGGGGGCAGCATGGAGGTGTCATTATGGAAAAGAGGAAGGCAGCATTAGGAGCTCATGGAGAGGGGCAGCATGCATGGGACATTGTGAGGAGGGGGCAGCATGCATGGGACACTGTGAGGAGGGGGCAGCATGCATGGGACATTGGGAGGAGGGGGCAGCATGCATGGGACATTGTGAGGAGGGGGCAGCATGCATAAGACATTGTGAGGAGGGGGCAGCATGCATGGGACATTGTGAGGAGGGGGCAGCATGCATGGGACACTGTGAGGAGGGGGCAGCATGATGTGAGGTCAATGTGCAGATCATATTTCATAATTGAGGAAGGTGTGGTGGGTATAATTTATAAGGGAGGGCAGTGTGTAGTTTATTAGGGGCAGTGTGACAGTCACAGTATATAAGTGGGGACGGTGTGGCGGGAATATTTTATACTCATGATATGTTTTGATGTGCCTGTGGTGATCCCCATTGGAGGGGTTAGTGCCCTTCATTTCTCATTGATACTTTTTCAAGTGTTTTACAGAGTAGATCTGCCTTAAACAGATGTCGTGTGCGAAAACTCAGTGTTACGTTGTCACTAAGGGGCGCGACCACTTAAAGTGCCTAGGGCAGCACGAAGGCAAAATACAGCCCTGGAGATATGACTCAGTCCCACACACAAATGAATGTGCTTGGGCCTGTGAGACAAATCCCAGTCACTCTTTGCTGGGATGGTCATTTTATCTCTTATCACACTGTCAGATATCTAACTCCAGTACAGAGGGGACACGTATGGTTAGGATTCAATTCCACACATATAAACAATTGGGCCTGTAATAAAAATCCCAGTCCTAATCCCAGATACTTATCTGCTGAGACAGTTGCTCAATCCCGACGCGTTTTCCCCCAGCATATCGGGGTTCATGAGGGGATATAAAAAGGAGACTTGAGATGTGTCCGGTTGTTTAGGTTATCAATCTTATATTCCTGCTATTTGTCCTCATTACAGGTGAATAGACCTGGATTGCTGCAGCGGATCCCAGTAAATAGGCCAGATCCTTTTATCACTTGATGTCATGCCATCCACCCATATCCACCCAATTTGCAGTATTGGGGGTCCTGCCAGCAAAATCTGTGTGCAGTGGCAGCGTGTCGCCGTCTGATGCCTGTGTGATGTGCTAAGTAACTGGGATTAGGACTGGGATTTTTATTACAGGCCCAAAGTTTGGCGACTCATAAAACATGTGCAAAGTCCCTAAGGTACCAGAACAGCAGAAAACCCCCAAAAGTGACCCCCATTGTAAAAAATGCACCTTTCAATTAATTTATGTATGGCTGCAGTAACTATTTGTAGCATCCACGTCACGCTCTTTTTTTCCTGGAGAATTACAAATATGCCAGTTTAGTGCCCATCTATTGTGCCCCATATATTACAGCGCCCCCATACATTGTGCCCAGCTTCTGGAAACACGCACCTGTAAACTGTTAAGTGCACTGTCCCCTCTACAGTAATGCCACACGGGCCCCTTACTGCGGTTTAGGTACAGGGGGCTCAGGAGGAGGGCATTTAGATTGGGGAGTGCAGACAGCACTGGATTTTATTTGGAGGCTGGAGCCATATCACTTTTTCAGAGTCTTTGTTCTACCAGAAATGTGGGACCCCCGATATTTCCAGTAAGATAATGGGCCTGAGTGGGGGCTGGGTTTGTGTGGGATACAGTTAGGGATTTCATTGGTAACATTTTGGGGTACAGAACATTTTTGGATCACTTTCAGTATAAGGCTGGGATCACATTCTTGTGTTCTGTACTGAGGACTTATGTCAGGGTTTCTATGTAAATCCCTCAAAAATGTGATTCAGACGAACCCTCCCAAAGGAACCCCTCACTAGAATGAGGCAGACGGAGACACTTTGGACTTCATTTGGTATCTGTCCTGGTGATGGCCATCTTTTTAGCTCTGTATCCACACTTGTGCGCTAAAAAGACACCTGAAATGATGGGACATTGCCGGGCTGGAACACAGACCAGACAGAGTCCACAGTGTCTCCATCTGCCTCATTATAGTGAGTGGTTCTGTTGTAGCTGTTCTGCTCTGATCCAAACCTCAGATTACGGGATCACAGTGAGGTCCAAATTGAATTGGGCCTTTTAGATAATGAACGCTCAGAGAAAAGGAAATCCACACTTGTGAGCAAAATCAGTTTCTGTTTATTTACCTGTGCACGCATAACATACCCTTTACACACCAACACTGCATGAGATGTGTCCATTGGAAGCTCACCAGTTCCCTCCTCTCAGACATATGTCAGATATGAAGCCTCAGAATTGTATATGAGATAAGAAAATCTGAAAATAAATGAGACCTTGAATATGAGGCTGGTATATACTAAACAACTAAATGTACGAATACAGATATATATATATAGAAAACTATTAACCCTTCTATATCAATTTCCCCCTTTTGGAAATGGTATATCCTTTACCACAGGGTCAGTAGGTATTCACACAGGAGCTTCTGTCTCATGGGTCTAGTACCCATAAGGGGTAGTCAATGTACGAGTATGACTGGCTCACAGGTCAATATAATGGTCCTCTGAAGCAAAAAGTGGCAGTCTACAAAGTAGAGGAAGCTTCGCCACTCAAATAAGAAGAAATGAAAAAGAAGAAAAAGGGGGATTCCTTTTCTATAATGCTTTTATTCCAGTGTTCCAAAAGAAAATTATTTTCATATGTCGTACATCTTGTCTGACATTTCAGCTTTACATATCAGCCTTTATCAAAAATGATGTGTCTGTGGTAAAGTGATAACAAAAAAATAAAGAAACAAAATATTACTACATTGATACATAGTCTTATGTACTGTACAATATACATAGAGCATATATTAAAGCAATACATATAGCATTCATTAAAGGGAACCTGTCAGATCCAATATGCACCCAAAACCACGAGCAGATCTGGGTGCATATTGCTAATCCCTGCCTAACTGTCCCTCTATACACTAGCATAGAGAAAGTATTTCTAAAGATCTTTTACCGTATGCTGAGTGATGTAGAAAAGAGTGAGTTGTGATATATTATACATATCAAGACACTAAGATATAGTCAATCATGATAAAAAAATCGCATGACATATTTGAAAGGAGAAAATGGGGGAAAGCGATCAAAAAAGCCCAAGGACCAATAAAAATCAGATGATTTCAGTTCAATATAATTTTATTTAAATTTTTATGTATAAACATAACAAGTGTGAGTGTGGGCAGAAAAAACATACTCCTTGAGTGAGGGCAGTAGTCCCCTGGGCGTTAGTCCCCACCGGCCAGTCGGCTCCATTAGCATATTAGTACACCCCTGTGGGTGCTAACATGCTGATGAATACGCAGCGTCACAGGATGATCTCACTCACCTCTCCACCGCCATCGCGTCCGATGCTGGATTTCGGCTAAGTGCGCATGATCGCAGAGTTTGGGTAATGCGCACTATGAAGCCGGGTGTACGCATCCTGACTTCAAACTGAAGTAGTGCGCATGACCGGAAGTCCGGGATCATACACTCTGAGCCAAAATCCAGAGTCGGGTGGTGGAGAGGTGAGTGAGATCATCCTGTGACGCTGCATATTCATTCGCATGACCGCACGCTCACAGGAGTGTACTAACATGCTAATGAGGGGCGACTGGCCGGGAAACTAACGCCTAGGGGACTAGTCCCCTCGCTCATTAGCATATGGTATAAGATCTTTAGAAATCCTTTTTCTAAAGATCTCTTTATCTATGCCAGTGTATACATGGACGGTTAGGCAGGGATTAGTAATATGCACCCAGATCTGCTCATGATTCTGGGTACATATTGGACCTGACAGGTTCCCTTTAACACTACAAAGCAATACAAAAATTGCAGTTCAAAGAGTAATCGTACTTTGTTACTGACAATGAGTATAAAGTGCATTCATATGGGTTTAAGAATGAATTATTAATATCACATACAGAGAGGAACAATTCTATATCACTGAGCACTGAACACACCAGGAGGAGAAGTCTGGAAAGGGAAAAAAAGCAACCATAGATAGGAGCACACAGGATAACCTGTAGATTGTGAGCTCCAATGGAGACAGTGTCGCTAATGTATGTAAAGCGCTGTGGAATTAATAGCGCTATATAAATGAATAAATATCAGCCTGAAAGAGAACGCATAATTAGTATGCATCGTGATAGGAGTGAGCCCGTAATGATTGTCTTTATCGGCAATATTGGTATATGTGGCGAGCGGATTAATCAGCTTCACTCATAAAAAAAAGAGTCATAGGGCAATATGTATCTTTTTGCTTAGAACCGTGAAAAATCCTATTAGTCCAAAAAATTCAAATGAAGAGGAGCTGGATATACGCCTAGACGTGATGGCCATTATAATGTGGTCACATTACCTAAAATTGAAAAGTGCTATAAGATTAGTGATGTTACAGCAGGAATGTGACTTAAATCCTGAGGGTAATAATACCTGAGTTCACTTTTTGTGTATGGGGAAAAGCGTATTCGCTAAGGTAATAAAAGAGGTCCGTCTGTGGCCTGTTAAGGAGGAACTATAATAGGTAAATGAAATAATAGCCGACCCAGAAGCAGCTGCAGAGGTCAGACAGCTGCGGACGGATGCTGCATCGCAGGACTCTTCAGCACCACGGACAGCAGGAGCGGGGACAGGTGGGCTTATCTCCATGTGCTATCACGGATCATGGAGTACTGGTCACGGATTGCACATGGCCAGCCCACGTGTGCTGTGAATCACGGCACCCAGAGGGACATATGCATTTTTAACACGTCAGTGAAAAATGTCTGTGTTCTTCACTGACGTGTGAAACAGCCTAAGAAAAATATGGTGGCAAATAAGTTTATTGTCCCAGTCCATATTTAAAGGTTTGGCAGTGTCTTTGTTGGGTGCAGCAACCCTGCTACTCCCAGCAGGATAATTAGCACAGCTGTCATTCTGCCGGTGGAGTGACCTTTTTACAGTGACTGGTGTGGATCCAGGTGGGCTTTCCCTCAAGTTTCATCTTTCATCACTTTATGTAAATGAGCTCTTCCAGGCTATGGGGCAAATACTGCCTGGAAGATAACTCCGCCTCCAGAGCGTATTTTAAAAAAAAGGGGCTGCAACCTGTAGCCATATACTTTATCATGGCTGAGTATCATAAATCTGGGGTACCATACGCCAATTTATTTATTTTTACATCAATCTAGACACACACAGTGCCTCTGATATTTTGCAGTCAGACACACTGTCACACAGGCTGGGGGCACTGTCTGAGTGCAACCAATCAGAGACGCTGTTGGTTAGTGGGGGAAGCAGTGCATATGCATGATGATAATGAGCGGCCCCAGAAGTAGAGTGAGCTGCCTGGAAGCAGTGTACAGCCGTGCAGAGACTGGTAAGTATAACACGCTTGCTCCAACCCCCCAATCCCTTCTACCACCATTTTTAAACTGCTGATTCAGGTCCCCATAGACTTATATGGGGAGTGGCGACCAGCCAGATACCTAGGATCAATTCCGGGCCTGAACCGTTTTTATTATTTAACCTGGTTGGACCTGCCGATCCCAGGTATCTGCGCGTCTGCCCATCACGATTTAGGAGTAGTCTTATTATAAACAAAAAGGAGGGCACCACCTTTGTTACCGGGGATCTCCAATAGTACATAAGTTAACAGCATGAATCCAAGGAGAAAGAGCGTAGTATAGAAAGGGATCACCACACAGAGATAATCAAGAATAATAAGAAAGTTTAGTAGACAATATCAAAATTTATCACCACAAGTCATTTCATACCTAATTAAAAACATTTAAAAACACCCAAATGTGCATCAGGACACCTCATTTCCTCCCTTCTGTACAACTCTTATTAATGTCTAAGGTAATAGGTCAAAATTAAGACATAGAGTTGGAAGAAAAAAGGGGGGAATGAAGGGGGGACCGCACGTCACAGCCCAGCATCTCCCTGCACTCTCCTTTGCTGCAGAGCGCACAAGAAGGAGCGATGCTGGGCTGTGATAAGCGGTGAAACGCCATCCACAACCCAAGCACTCAAGAAGACTGCGGCCCGCCTCAGTTGACGTGACCGGACATCAGAGGTCATGGAAACCCAGGGGTCACGTCAAGGAGGTGAGCAAACCACAATAGCGCCACTCACAGGCACTATTGGCAACACAAGGTATTTAACAGAAACCTTGTTTCTCAACATGAGATCGATGTGGCCAGTAATGAAAATGGGCGAACCACCTCTTTAACTTTTTTGACCAAGAATATTATTGAACTGAAGGCCATTGCCATTAACTCCTTCACCCCCAGGCGATTTTACGTTTTTAATTTTCATCCCCCCCCCCCTTCTTCCTAGAGCCAGCACTTTTTTTTATTTTTCTGTCAATATTGCAATATGAGGGCTTATTTCTTACAGGACAAGTTGTACTTTTGAACGAAAACATTAGGTTTACCATATAATGTACTGGAAAATGGTAAAAAATTCCAAATGTGGAGAAATAGTGAAAAAAGTGAACTTGCACAATGGTTTTGGGGTGTTTTTATTCAGCACGTTCAGTATTTGGTAAAACTGACGTGTCAGTATGATGCCTCGCCTTGGTATGAGTTTGTAGATCCCAAACATGTATAGTTTTACTTTTATCTAAGGGGTGAAAAAAATTCAGAAGTGTAACCAAAAAAGAGCTGCACTTTAGTTACCGTTTCCTGAGACCCATACCGTTCTCATTTTTCGGGATCTGGGGCTCACTGACTGCTTATTTTTTGCGTCTTGAGATGGTGTTTTTAATCATACTATTTTTGTGTAGATGCTACGTTTTGGTCGTCTGTTATTACATTTTAAAGAAATGTTGCGGCAACCAAAAAACGTAATTTTGGCATTTGGAATTTTTTTCTCGGCACACTGTGTACCAATCAGATTACCGTAATTGATTTTATATTTTGATAGATCGGGCATTTCTGAACTCGGCGATACCAAAAATGGCTATTTTTAAAAAATCTTTTTAACTGTATTATTTTCAATAGAGTGAAAGGGGGGTGATTTCAACTTTTTTATTTTTTTAAACTTATTTTTATTGATTTTAGTAGTCCCTGTAAAGTAATTTATCGCTCAACAGCCAGATTGCCTGTGCATTTCCTCTATTAAAAAGTGAAGTCATGCTGAACAGGAAGTGATTCATGGTAGCGTCAGGAGTCATCAGCTGACACCCTCGCTACCATGACAACACCATGGCCCCCCATGATCACATCATGGGGCTGCCGATCATGGTGCAGAACGGCGTGATCCCTTCCACAGCACTTTAAATCGCGCTGTCAGTGTTTCACAGTGCAATCTAAGGGGTTAACATGCGCAGGTGGATCTACAATCCACCTGCGCCTGTTAACCACACATGTCTGCTGATCAGATCATCAGTAATGTGCGAGGATTACCTCAAGCTTTCTGCCCGAGCCTGCGGTAACTGGAGGGAGGCTACCAAGAACATACCAGTACATCTTTTGGGGTTAAGGAATGGACTTAGATTCTTTAAGCTATAAGCACTCGCTGCATCTTTGTGTTGACCACAAAGATGCACGTTTTTGGCCCCAAAAAAACGCACTCACGGCAAAAACACATGTGTTTTAACCGGGTTTTTGCCCAATGCGTTTTTTAAGTCAAATCTATTGACTGGAAGGGCTCAAAAACGCTGGAAAAACGCAGAAAGAATTGACATGCTGCATCTAACGATAGAAAAACTGAAATCTCATAGACTTTGCTGGGGAAGGAAATGCATGCAGTTTTGGGACCAAAACTACACCCAAAAAACGCAGCAAAAACGTGACAAAAGATGCAGCGTGCGCATGATGCCTCATGAACGCTGCTAGAAGCCGGTGTCTGGCCATATATCACGTTTGCAGCAGGTTATAACAGCCAAAGGGGCTCTACTAAGTACTAACGACGTTTGTGATGAAGGGGTTGATTAATCGTGAGACTGCAGTAGTCAATAAAAGGGACCGTTTGTGCAGAATTTGGAGAAACCACTTGTTATATTAAATCTTTGTTTTTATATAGCGCTAACATATTCCGCAGCGCTTCACATACATCAGGAACACTGTCCCCATTGGGGCTCACAATCTAGAGTCCCTATATGTATGTCTTTGGAGTGTGGGAGGAAACCGGAGAACCCAGAGGAAACCCACGCAAGCATGGGCAGAACATACAAACTCCTTGCAGATGTTGTCCTTGGTGGGATTTGAACCCAGGACCCCAGCGCTGCAAGACTGCACTGCTAACCACTGAGCCACCATGCCACCCATGTTATTAGTTGTGTTAAATGATTCTTGGTTTCTTTCAGTTGAATAGTTTTGCTCAGAACTGTAGATTGGACTTAATAATTGCTAAATTCTTAGCCTATATCTAGTGGGCTTTAAAAATCCCTAAAATGTTATTCTTGTTTGTTCTGCTATATTTCTTACACCAAGATATAAAATAGAGTTTTTCCTTTCACAGTAAAATGGACACATCAGAAGAGCAACCCCATGAGCCTTTCTCCGACAGTGAGATTGTATTTCAGTAATTGGAAATCCAAGATTTAATTATCACGCACAGTGAAGATGCAAAGCATGGATACAGTGAAGTTCATAAATTCCACCTCCGATGCATATCATCTGAATGGAGAGGTACGTGAGCATGATCATCAGCAGAACCGAATGACGATGGAATGAATGGAGCAGTGGTCACACATGCGCACTACTGCTCCATTCTGTCAGCAGTAAAATCCATCAACAAGCGGTAAAATCCATGTATCTTGCGGCTAGGTCATAACTTGTTTTAAGTCCTCCAATTATTCCCGAGTGAGAAACAAAACCCTCTTGCGAGACCACTATGTGGTATGCTGATATTTTCTATTAGGGAATCTCTCTGACCCTCTGATTATCCAGTCTGTTTTGAGGTCCTAGATTTGGCCACTCATGACCTTTTTATCCGGACAAATCATTTCATATTACAAATGTAACTTTTGGTGTTCTGATGGCAGAGCTATACAGGTCCTGGTGCCTAGATAGTCCCTATGACCCCTCTGCCAAATAAGAAGCCACTTAGTAAGTAATAAATGGCTTGTTGGGCCTACTACAAATATTGCATTGGGTTCCCGATTCACTTGTATAGCCAGATGATAACTTTGTTTTGACTCATAATTAGAGATGTGTAGAGATTGGGTGCTTTACGTATGTTAACCACTGAAGTCAAAGGGAACCGGTCGTGTTGAAAATGGTATCTGATGTGCAGGCCGGATGTTATAGAGCAGGAGGAGCTGATCAGATCAATATAAATTTTTGTTAGAAAAGTTTCAGTAAAACTCACATTTTATTCATTTAAATATAGTAATGAGCGAGCACTAAAATGCTTGGGTGCTCGTTACTAGAGCAGAGCAGGTCAGACATTCTGAAAGGGCTCAACTGAAGTAACGAGTAGTGATGTGCGAACCCGCTGATGTTCATGTTTGGGAGACTCGCCCGGACGTTTTGTAAAGTTCGAGTTCGGGTTCTGAGATAACACAAACTTGCGTCTGAACCCCGAACTTGGACTTTACAGTTATGGGAAGGGGCGAGGGGGCTGTAAAATAAAAAGTATAGTTAATAATAAACATCATCATTATACTTACAGGTCCCGTGATGCATCCTGCAGACTCTGTCTCCCAGCCGCTTCTGCTTCCGAGTCCAATCATCGCTGTGCCTTCCAGGTAACCACCACTGACCTACAGGACCTTCCATGATATCATAGCCATGTGACCAGTCTGGTGTGAATGTTGTACAGACATTGGGTTACAGACTGGTCACATGGCTATGACGTCATGGAAGGTCCTTTAAGTCAGATGCAGCGTCGGAGGTATTTTTTTTGAGCAATAAAGATGGAGTCCTAAATGTCTTCTGTTTTATTTCTAATAAAATATTTTTTCTCTGTTGTTTTATTTTACTGTTAAAATAACAGACAATTACAGACACTGTCACAGAGTGGGCGTCTGTGATTGAATGCTGGAGTAAACTGAAACCAGCCCATACATTCTAGCATCTAGAACAGTGTTTCCCAAACTCCAGTCCTTATGGCCCCCAACAAGTCATGTTTTCAGGATTTCCTTACTATTGAACAGGTGATGGAATCATTATCAAGGCCTCACCTGTGCTATATTAAGGAAATCCTGAAAACATGACCTATTGGGGATCGTGAGGACTGGAGTTTCGGAACCACTGATCTAGAATGTATGGGTAGATTTCAGTTTACTCCAACTGCCAATCACAGACGCCCATTCTGCGTGACAACATCTGTGATTGGCTGTTGGGTCCCTCACACGTGTAGTAGTGTAAAAATAAATAAGTTATTAAAAAAAAATGACTTAGCGCTCCACAATATTTTTGATTCTCAGCGCAGATAAAGCAGATGGCTACGTGCTGCCACCCCCATCTGCCTGGCTTTAACTTGGCTGGCTAGCAGAATACAGAAAGCCCATTATTTTTTTTTTAATTATTTAAAAAAATATTAAAAAAAAAAATGTGTGAGCACCCCCGTATTTTGATCGCCAGTCAGGTAAAGCCAGGCAGCTGGAGGCTGGGATTCTCAGCGTGGTAAGGCCCAAGCGTTCTGGGACCCCTATGCTAAAAACCACAGCCCGCAGTCGCCCTGGAATTGGTGCATTGTTTCTTAACGCCATTTCCAGGAGCTTTACCCGACTCATCCAGCAGCCCTGATGGCGGTGGTACGCTGGGTAATAAAGGGGTTAATATTAGTTTTGTATTCTCAGATGGTACTAAGCCCAAAATTCATGGTGTCACGCCAAATTAGACATGGCCACCATGAATTTCTAGTAAACAGTGAAAAAAAACAACACATAAAATTTTTTTTTATTAGAAATAAAAAAAACATTTAGAGACTCTATCTTTATTATAAAAAAAACCTTAGTCCAACGTAGACAACAGGTAGAGCAATGTCAGCTCTGCTTCATCGCTCTGTATAGACAAGTGTCTGTACAAAGCGAGAAGCAGAGAGTGCAATGTCAGCTTTGCTTCATCACTCTGTACAGACAAGTGTCTACAGAGCGAGAAGCAGGGAGAGCATTGTCAGCTCTGTAAAGAAAAGCATCTCTACAGAGAAAGAAGCAGGCTGACAGTGGAGGGTATGATTCCACTTGCATCTCGCATTGCATCACCCCACACTCTCCAGACAGGGGGCGGCTCAGCTGCATTGAAATACATGCGGCCGACCCGCTCCTGTCGGGAGAGTGTGTGCCGTGCCGGGTGATGCGATGCGAGACTCGCACAGTGACAGTCAAAGTTCAATCGAGATCATGAGCCATGGACTCGTGTGAACCCTGACGTTACCGTGAACCTGGCCGAAGACTGCCGAGTGACGACCCCCAGAAGTTAACAGGACCTTCCATGACGTCATAGCCATGTGACCAGTCTGTAAGCCAATATCTGTACAACATTCATACCAGACTGGTCATATGACTATGACGTCATGGAAGGTTCTTTAGTCAGTGGTGGTTACCCGGGGGCACAGCAATGATCGGGCACTGAAGCAGAAGCGGCCAGGAGACAGAGTCTGCAGGACACGTCGTGGGACCTGTAAGTATAATCATAATGTTTTTTAATAATGTGCTTTTTTTTTACAGCCCTTGGACCCGAACTGTAACACGAGCTTCCCAGAAAAGCTTGTGTTCAGGATCATGTGCATGAACATTATGTGTACGGTACGGACCACAAACTTTACAGTTCGGGTTCGCCCATCACTAGTAACGAATATAATGAAAGTCAGTGATTAGGCAGTTCGGCTCTCCACCCACATACAGCCAGCCACAAACTGAACATTTCCGGAGTGAGGGAGGGCAGGTTTGTTTTTTTTGGACACAGTACATCCAAAAACGTTATATTAACCCCCAGTGAGAACCATTCATAGACCGCAAACGGCTCTCACTGAGTTGCATGCTCACATCTTGCAGTGAAGCAAGCCTGTGCTTTGTGTTCGTAGTTTCACAGATAAAACATCCGAGCACCTGTAATATTCGGTCGAGCACCACAAGTACCCAAGCACTCTGATGGTCGATCGAGTATGAAGCAGTAATGAGCACACTCACTGATCATTAATTGAAATCCCTGGTGTCTGTATGTATGAGTCCAGTGGGTGGTCCTACTCAGAGATTGACAGTCTTCCCTGTATGACTGTGCATGTAGATATAGCTTGTAATCACTATTAGGACCATGCACTGGACTCGTGGAGGTGTGCCGCCCCTGGAGCAGACGAACTGCTCGGATCTGGGGTTGCCGTGGCTCGAGGGTCTCTGGACCCGGGGCTTGCGGCCACTTCAAATGTAAGAGGGGGATTATTTACAAGGGATAGTTCGTGACGCCACCCGTGGGTAGGGGAGACCCCGGCACTCTGGAGATAGGTTTCGGATAGCGTTGTGCAGGTTATGCGGGCAGGTAGGATGCAGGGTATGCAGTGTACTCACTCAGGCTGTGTGGATGTTGGTGTAATCATTAAGCAGACTCTGACACAGAAGTAAACCAAGTCTCTGGGTGCCACTGCCACTCGGGGGAGCTCCTCCGGGTATCCGTCCCCACTGGTACTGCTTAGTGGTCCGGAGCCTGCCTCCATGCACAATTGTATAGATGTTCCTAAGTGACCCTTCAGCCTGAAGCTGTCAGGGTCCTGTTCCCTATGCTGAAATAGTGGAGCTGTGCTCTCGATGGCTGACACTTGGGATTTCAGTGGGCCGCATAATCTGGAAAGCCCTATTCCCCTCGTTGTGTTGGTGCCTTCGATCTCTGAGCTCTTGGGGAAAGTTCATAAAGAGACTATCCTCCACAGCTGAATTATCAGGTTTCGTGAAGCTACTCCCTGATCTAGGGTCCTGAACCCCGCCGTGCTCGGTACCGGTCCGATTACTGGACTTTCCGGTGCCAACCGTTCTTCAAAACTAAGTCAGTGCACCCTTCTCCAATACCCTGCGACCGGGTCTCCGACTCCTCTGGTCCCAGACCACCGTCTGCGACCCAACCAAGGTTGCACAGGGAGCTACAACTCCCTCAGCTTCTCACTCTCTGAGGGCTACTCTAAACTCTCTGACTTCCTACCTCCCACCAGTCTGCCTGACCCCTAGGCAGGTGGCCCTTTTCCAGCTAGACCACCCACTAGTGTACCTGACAGGGCGTGGTGTGAGGTGTGGTTAGGACTTGAGTGCTGATGGAAGCTTTACCAGTGTGTAGGAACCCAGAACCATGGAGGGTGAGTTCTGCACCATGAGAGACAGGGGTGCAGTTCCCTGTGACATCCAGATAGAGTCAGGGGCGTCACACATACATTCTCCGGAGATTTCAAGTGATAAAATACAAGTTTTATTAAATCTTTTCTAATTAACCTATATATCATTCTGCTCTGCTTCTCCTTCAATGTACTATGGTGTCCACAGATCGGCCTTCATGTACAACGTGACATTTCACCACTTTTCAGCCAGCAATTCATTGTCCGCCTTGCACCTTTCTGTCCATCCCAGCTCTAAGATACTGTGAGACAACAATGGCGTCTTCTCATGTAAGCAGAAAAGTCATACTATGGGGAAAATAACCTTCATCACAGACTTTTTATGTTCCAGGTACAATTTACATTTGATGAAGTTGCGATTTACTTTTCCAAGGACGAGTGGGACTGCTTAAGTGATGATCAAAAAGACTTGTATAGGGAGGTGATGATGGAGAACTATCAGACTCTCTTATCTCTAGGTAAGCCAATACTTTTCAGATCATCTGGTTTGACCTATGTTGGTCATGTTCTCTGATTTCCTTGTGTTTCTATCACGGCATGTAGAGCAGGATCCTACAACCCTCCACATCCCCTATACCGCTAAGCGGTGATCACACAGAAACATCTTTAGAGCGTATACTTTTAGGTAACCACATAATAAATTATATAGGTATGCTGGATTGCCAGGATCCCACAACACACCAGACTGGTGACAGGTTGTTGTAATGCTGTTAGGGCCAGATGGACGGGTAGACCCTGGAGGTGGATCCACTGGGCCGAACTCCCGGATGAGGGAAAGGAGTCCGGTAGCCGGAGCACTGTAGGTAGCAGGACAGTCCGTGCACTGGGAGAAAATGGAGAAGTCCCTGGGACCACGAGGTCACTGATGGTGGTCCGGGTGACGGAGCTCAGGTTCGGAAGCCGTGATGGTGTCAGGCGGGGTCCGGAACCGTTGGAGCGAGATGACGGGTCACCGCAGGGATCCGAGATGGTACGGACTGTCAGGTTGGCAGATGGACAGCGTTCGGGGTTCGAGGTACCGCAGAACCGGATGGCGATGCAGGATCGGCTCTAGAAGATAGAGAGGTAAGTATCTCACAAAACACAAGGAGACCTGACTCCTAGCTTGGGAAAACACGAAGAACAGGCCCCGCTCCCTTGGACATTAACCCCCTATATACCCTGTACCTATGTGCATCATTTCCTGTAATTTGACACTGGCCCTTTAAGAAAGGGTCAGTGACCGCGCGCGCGCCCTAATGCGCGTGCGCGCGGCGCGGGTGCCAGAAGCCAGGGAAGGAAGCTGAGAGGAGGACGCAGGGGAGCCGGCCAGGACCTGGGAAGCCGTCGGGCGCCGGGAGCGGAGACCAGGGGGCCTGGGAAGGACGGGCACCGGAGGTTGGAGAGCGGGGAGCATGGCAGGTGAGCCGGGGAGCGGAGCTGAGGACCCGGGGAGCGGAGCAGAGGACCCGGGGAGCGGAGCAGAGGACCCGGGGAGGGAAGCCGAGGACCCGGGGAGCGTGACAGTACCCCCCCCCCCACGCCCCCCTCCCCGCAACCGGGACATGAAGGCACGGATCAGAGGAGTGCCCACGTTCTCCCTGGGCTCCCAGGACCTATCCTCAGGACCATACCCCTCCCAGTCCACCAGGAAGAACTGCCGACCACGTACGGTCTTCATGGCCACGATATCCCTTACCGCATAGATGTCGTCCTCAGCAATAGGAGGAGGAGCCGGGCTGGCGGCAGCGGAGAAGGGACCAAGGACAACCGGCTTGAGCAGAGAGACGTGGAAGGAGTTGGGTATTCTCATTGTGGCCGGGAGCTGTAGTTTGTAGGAAACCTCATTGATCTTGCCGATGACTTTAAACGGCCCGATGTAGCGAGGTCCCAGCTTGTAGGATGGTATCTTCAGTCGGATGTACTTGGAAGCAAGCCAGACGAGATCTCCCGGAGAGAAACACGGAGGATCTAGGCGTCTCTTGTCCGCGTGTCTCTTCATCCGCAGGGTTGCCCGTGCAAGGGACGCCTTAACTGAGTCCCAAATGGTAGTAAAGTCACGGAGTACTGCATCAGCAGCAGGGATGTCCGAGGACGAGGATACAGGCAATGGGACAGACGGCTGAAGTCCGTAGACGACATGGAAGGGAGAACTGGAGGAGGACTCACTGACGTGGTGATTATGGGAGAATTCTGCCCAAGGAAGAAGCGTGGACCAATCGTCATGATGGGCGTTCACGTAGTGACGTAAGAAAGAGGTCAATATCTGATTGACCCTCTCCACTTGGCCATTAGACTGAGGATGGTAGGCAGATGAAAAGTCTAGAGTCACTCCCAGATGTTTGCAGAGAGCCCTCCAGAAGCGGGAGGTGAACTGAGTTCCTCTGTCGGACACTATGTGTGATGGAAAGCCATGCAAGCGGAAGATGTGATGTATATAGGCGTCCGCGAGTTCCTGAGCAGAGGGCAGTCCAGCCATAGGAACGAAATGGGCCATTTTAGAGAATCGATCCACCACGACCCATATGACTGTGTGTCCGGAGGACAATGGCAAGTCCGGAATAAAGTCCATCGCTATGTGCTGCCAGGGAACTGAGGGTATGGGCAGAGGCAGAAGACGGCCGTATGGCAGGTGTTTGGGTGTCTTGTTCCTGGCACAGGAGGAGCAGGCAGAGACAAAAGAGGCGACGTCCGTGCGCAGGGATGGCCACCAGTAATGACGTACAATAGCGCTCCATGTTTTCTTCTGACCTGCATGACCGGCTATTTTCGAGGCATGGCCCCAGTGTAACACTTTTTGCCTGTCAGTCTCAGAGACATAGGTCTTCCCGGGCGGTATCTGGGCCAGGGTGACAGGAGCCACCGGAATAATCTTGCTTGGACAGATGATGGGTTGAGATGTCTCTTCCTCCTGTTCCATGGGCATGAAAGACCTAGACAAGGCATCAGCGCGTACATTCTTGTTTGCGGGTCGGAAATGAAGCTGGAAGTCGAACCGGGCAAAGAACAAGGACCACCTGGCTTGCCGTGGGTTCAGTCGCTGAGCAGTCCGCAGGTATTCCAGGTTTTTGTGGTCCGTGTAAACAATGACAGGGTACACTGCTCCTTCCAGAAGATAGCGCCATTCCTCCAGAGCCAGTTTGACCGCCAATAGCTCTCGGTCACCGATGGTGTAATTGCGTTCAGGCGCGGAGAAGCTCTTGGAGAAGAAACCGCACGTCACCATCTTCCCGGAGGAGGACTTCTGCATGAGCACTGCTCCGGCTCCCGAGGAGGAGGCATCCACCTCCAAGGTGAACTGGCGGTTTAACTCTGGACGGTGGAGTACAGGAGAGGAGGCAAAGGCTCGTTTTAGAGCGCCAAACGCGGCGTCGGCCGCAGGTGACCAGTCCTTTGGATTAGCCCCCTTCTTGGTCAAAGCGGAGAGAGGAGCAGTCAGAGCCGAGAAGTGAGGAATGAACTGGCGGTAATAGCGAATCCGAGAAAGCGTTGGATTGCCTTCAGTCCAGAAGGAGGAGGCCAGTTGAGAATGGAGGAGACCTTCTTGGGATCCATCTGCAGTCCGGTATCGGTGATGAGGTACCCCAGGAAGGGGAGAGAAGACTGTTCGAAGACGCACTTCTCGTACTTGGCGTACAGACGATTCTCTCTCAGTCGTTGTAGAACCAGTTGCACGTTCTCTCGGTGGGTCTGGAGGTCCGGAGAGAAGACAAGGATGTCGTCCAGATATACCACCACACAGACGTAGAGAAGGTCCCGAAACACATCGTTCACTAATTCTTGGAAGACAGCTGGTGCGTTACACAGGCCGAAGGGCATCACGCAGTATTCATAATGCCCATCGCGAGTGTTGAACGCGGTCTTCCATTCATCCCCTGAGCGGATACGGACCAGGTTGTAGGCACCCCGAAGATCCAACTTGGTGAACACACGAGCTCCTCTGAGCCGATCAAACAATTCGGGGATGAGCGGCAGGGGGTACTTGTTTTTCACGGTGATTAGGTTCAATCCCCGGTAGTCTATACATGGGCGTAGGTCACCCTCTTTCTTCTTTACGAAGAAGAAGCCTGCTCCAGCAGGAGAGGAGGATCTCCGGATGAATCCCTTAGCCAGGCTCTCTGTGATGTACGTAGACATGGCCCTTGTTTCGGCTGGAGACAGTGGATATATCCGTCCTCGAGGTGGTGTAGTTCCCGGGAGCAGGTCAATGGCACAATCGTAAGGACGATGTGGCGGAAGTACTTCGGACTCCTTCTTGTCAAAGACGTCCACGAAGGACCAATAGGCTGAGGGCAGTCCCGGTAGGGACTCGGGAACCGGAGGTCGCCGGATGGGTTGTATGGTCTTCAGACACCTCTCATGGCAGGAAGGCCCCCATCGAGTAATATCACCAGTGCCCCAGCTGACTGAAGGCTCGTGTGTCCGCAACCAGGGAAGACCCAGCAGAATTTGATGTGACATATGTGGGAGGACGTAGAGAGCGATGTTCTCGGTGTGCAGAGCACCGATACGCAGTTCAAGCGGCTTGGTGATCCAGGAGATGGTGTCAGAGAGCGGTCTCCCATCCACAGAGGCAATCACGAGGGGCTTGTCGAGTGGAGTAACAGGCACCTGGTACTTGTCCACCGTGGCCTGCTGGATGAAATTGCCTGCTGCCCCAGAATCGAGGTACGCCTCAGCCGTAAACCGCGTCTCTCCCGTTGTTACTTGCACAGTCCATGTGACTGGGTCTGAGAGAGTCCCAGCACCTAGGGTGGCCTCTCCTACCAACCCTAGGCTTTGGAGTTTCCCGGCCTCGCTGGACAGGCGCGTAGCAGGTGTGTGCCCTCTCCGCAGGAAAAGCAGAGACCCTTGGCGAGCCGCTCTGCTCGACGTTGTTCAGACTGTCGCACACGGTCGATCTGCATGGGCTCATGGACGGAGACACCAGAGGCCGTTGACTGGAGTACGGCGGGCTTCCGTGGAGGAGAGGAATGCCGTACCGGACGTCTCTCACGGGATACCTCTTTGGACCGCTCCTGAAAGCGTATGTCCACTTGAGTCGCTAGGGTAATCAGGGCGTCCAGGGTGGACGGTACATCACGTCCAGCCAGCTCATCTTTGATTCGACCCGATAGTCCTTCCCAGAAGGCGGCGGTTAGGGCCTCGTTATTCCACCCGAGTTCTGAAGCCAAGGTGCGGAAACGGATGGCGTATTGACCCACCGTCAGTGTTCCCTGACGTAACCGGAGAAGTGATGACGCAGACGCAGAGGCGCGTCCGGGTTCGTCAAAGGTGCTGCGAAAGGCCTGCAGGAACTCCTGGAGGTTCTTGGTCATAGGTTCCTCCTTCTCCCACAAGGGGTTCATCCACGCCAGTGCCTCGCCCTCTAGGTGAGACATGATGAAGGCGACCTTGGCTTGGTCGGAGGCAAACAGATGTGGCAGCTGCGTGAAATGGAGGGAGCATTGGTTTATAAACCCCCTGCAGGTCTTGGGATCTCCGGCGTACCGGGGTGGTGTGGCCAAACGCAGTCTGGAAGCATCCGAAGAGGCAGCCACGGGAGCGGGGGTCGTGGCTTGACTAGTGGAGGCTCGGGATGTTGAAGACGTGACTGCCGCTTGTAGCGTGGTCAGGCGGGTGTCCACGGAAGTCATAAAGTTCAGCATGCGGGTCTGAACTTCACGCTGGCGTTGGAGTTCCTCATGCAAGGCCGCTAGTGCTTCGGCGGGATCCATGGCCTGTTCTTACTGTTAGGGCCAGATGGACGGGTAGACCCTGGAGGTGGATCCACTGGGCCGAACTCCCGGATGAGGGAAAGGAGTCCGGTAGCCGGAGCACTGTAGGTAGCAGGACAGTCCGTGCACTGGGAGAAAATGGAGAAGTCCCTGGGACCACGAGGTCACTGATGGTGGTCCGGGTGACGGAGCTCAGGTTCGGAAGCCGTGATGGTGTCAGGCGGGGTCCGGAACCGTTGGAGCGAGATGACGGGTCACCGCAGGGATCCGAGATGGTACGGACTGTCAGGTTGGCAGATGGACAGCGTTCGGGGTTCGAGGTACCGCAGAACCGGATGGCGATGCAGGATCGGCTCTAGAAGATAGAGAGGTAAGTATCTCACAAAACACAAGGAGACCTGACTCCTAGCTTGGGAAAACACGAAGAACAGGCCCCGCTCCCTTGGACATTAACCCCCTATATACCCTGTACCTATGTGCATCATTTCCTGTAATTTGACACTGGCCCTTTAAGAAAGGGTCAGTGACCGCGCGCGCGCCCTAATGCGCGTGCGCGCGGCGCGGGTGCCAGAAGCCAGGGAAGGAAGCTGAGAGGAGGACGCAGGGGAGCCGGCCAGGACCTGGGAAGCCGTCGGGCGCCGGGAGCGGAGACCAGGGGGCCTGGGAAGGACGGGCACCGGAGGTTGGAGAGCGGGGAGCATGGCAGGTGAGCCGGGTAGCGGAGCTGAGGACCCGGGGAGCGGAGCAGAGGACCCGGGGAGCGGAGCAGAGGACCCGGGGAGGGAAGCCGAGGACCCGGGGAGCGTGACAAATGCCTGATAGGAGCCACAGACTCAGACTGGCTGTAAGGGGAATCTAGTGAAAAGCCGCTCACAAAGCAGGACCCCAAGAACTCTGCAACCCTTTAACCCTTGTACAGGGATTTGGAATTACACAGAGCCTCAGAGATCACTACCTGTGGTAGACTGTAGTCCGTGGTCGTCAGGCAGGGTCAAAATCCAGGAGATGCAAAACAGGAACAGAATCGGCAGGCAAGGGCGTAGTAAGGAGACAAAGCAGGGGTCAAATCCGGAACTGGCAGCAAGGTACAAAAACGACAGGCAGGAGGGTAGTCAAACACAAGCAAGGTCAGCGCACAGGAATCACAATACAAACAGCACATGAGCCAGGAGAACAGAACTATCACTGGCAGTGATCATGTGACAGGAGAGGGAATAAGAAGGGTGTGGTGTCTTCCTATAGGCTGCAGGTGAATGTTGGCCACTTCAGCAGGGAGACACACGCCACCTACAGTCAGCCAGTGGTACTGCAGGTTCCAGGGAAACCCAGCCTAGTGGATGAGAGAGAGCCACGGGCTCTCTCTCACGAGCCTCCGCAGAGCCACGGGAACCGACTCCTCTCCCATCACCACCACTATCCATGGTGGGAACATGGCGTCGTCTGGCGATCGGAGCAGAAGTCGCAGGAGCGGACTCCGGTGGGGACGTGACACTGTGCTCCGCAGAACCACGGGCACCGACTCCTCTCCCATCACCAGCACTATCCATGGTGGGAACATGGCGTCGTCTGGCGATCGGAGCAGAAGTCGCAGGAGCGGACTCCGATGGGGATGTGACAGTTGTCATGTGATGTTCGGCTTTGCATACACCTGCGGGCACATTGTTGTTGGACACCGTTCACACCACGGAGCCTGATAAGCAACCTGAGGCTTCTGTATTGTTCACCCTGAGCATGGTGTCGACTGGTTCAGGTTCACTGGTCTCCAGCGCTGATGGTCCCTGATGGTATTGCATGATGGATATATTTGTCAGTATTTTCTCAGCATTGAGAACTCCATTAATCTTGGCAAAATTCCTAACTCCATTTGTTCAAATGCAGCCCCACACTTGTAAGGCAGTGCCACCATGCTTCACTGTTGCCTGCAGATGCCCATTATTTTAAGGTTTTCAAACTCTTCGGCTAATTTACTTTTATCTGTTACAACCAAGTATTTGACATTTTGACTTATCAGTCCAGAGCACCATTTTTTTCCACCCTAGTTTTTATATTTTAATGCATAGTTTAGTCGCTTGGCCTATTTTCCATGTCGAATACCGTATGTTTTTGGACTGCAGATCTTCCATGAAGATCACTTCTTGCCAGACTCCTCTGAACAGTAGATGAGTGTAGCTGGGTCCACTGGTTGCTGCGAGTTTGGAGCTGATGACACTGTTGGACATCTGATTTTGATCTCAATATCATCCAGTTTGTTTGGGATCACATAAAGAAACAGAAGGATTTGTTCAAGCCTTCATTTGCAGAAGATCTGTGGTTAGTTGTCCAAGGTGTTTGGTACAACATCCATGATGAGCTCTTTCAAAAACTATGTGCAAGTTTACCAACAAGAATTGATGTGGCAAAGGATGATCACACCTGATATTGATTTGATTATATTTCTGTCTTGTTCATTGAAGTTGTATTTCATAAATTGATCAAAATAAACTATTGTAATGTCTATTTTTTTAAGTATTCTTAAGGGTGCTTTACACGCTGCGACATCGCTAGCGACAGCTAGCGATGTAGTGCGCGATAGCACCCGCCCCCGTCGTTCGTGCGACATTTGGTGATCGCTGCCGTAGCGAATATTATCACTACAGCAGCGTCACACGCACATACCTTGTCAGCAACGTCGCTGTGCTCACCGAACAATCCCTTCTTCAAGGGGGAGGTGCGTTTGGCGTCATAGCGGCGTCACTAAGCGGCCGCCCAATAGCAGAGGAGGGGCGGAGATGAGCGGCCGGAACATCCCGCCCACCTCCTTCCTTCCTCATTGCCGGTGGACGCAGATAAGGAGGTGTTCGTCGCTCCTGCGGTGTCACATATAGCGATTTGTGCTGCCGCAGGAACGACGAACAACCTCGCTACAGACCAGACAATGATTTTTGGTAAATAAACGACGTGTCACAGACCAACAATTTTTAACTCTTTTGTGATCGTTTAAGGTCACTCCTTGGTGTCAAACGCTGCGATGTCGCTAACGACGCCGGATGTGCATCACAAACACCGTGACCCCGACGATATATCGTTAGCAATGTCGCAGCGTGTAAAGCACCCTTTACTTTGCAGCAATTTTTCCACTGAGGAAACAGCACCAGTCTATGAGTACATTATGTAATGTTTTAGTTTATACTGCATAATGGAACTATTAATAACGTGCTGTCCAGTAGTGGACAATTCCTATAAGCCATTGCATGTATTGTATGAATCCAAATTTCAGCATTTATCAATACGTTTTAGGTTAAAGAGAACCTGTCAGTTGCAATATACACCCAGAACCATGAGCAGTTCTGGGTGCATAATGCTAATCCCTGCCTAACCGTCCCTGTATACACTAGCATAGATAAAGAGATCTTTAGAAAGAGTATTTCTAAAGCTCTTGTATCGTATGCTAATGAGCTCAGGGACTAGTTGCAAGGGCATGATTTCCCCTGGCTAGTCGTCCCCTTAGCATGATAGTACGCCCCTGTGGGCGTGCTAACATGCTAATGAATGCGCAGCATCAGAGGATGCTAGCGCTCACCTTTCTGCTGCCATCTCGTCTGATTCCTGGATTTCGGCTCAGTGCCCATGATCCCAGACTATCGGTCATGCGCACTACATGGGCTTGAAGTCAGGACTTGTACACCAAGCTTCATAGTGCGCATGACCGCTGGGTGTACAATAGTTGCAGAAATGATGCGGAAAATCGGCAACATCAAAAATGTATCAAATAATCATTGTGGGAACATAGCCTTAAGGGTACTTTACATGCTGCAGTATCGGTACCGATATCACTAGCGAGTGTACCCGCCGCCGTCGGTTGTGCGACACGGGCAAATCGCTGCCCGTGGCACACAACATCGCTAACACCCGTCACACGGACTTACCTTCCCTGCGACGTCGCTCTGGCCGGTGATCCGCCTCCTTTCTAAGGGGGCGGTTCGTGCGACGTCACACGGCAGCCGTCCAATAGCAGAGGAGGGGCGGAGATGAGCGGCCGGAACATGCCGCCCACCTCCTTCCTTCCGCATTGCCGGTGGGCGCAGGTAAGGAGATGCTCGTCGTTCCTGCGGTGTCACACATAGCGATGTATGCTGCCGCAGGAACGAGGACCAACATCGTACATGCAGCAGCAACGATACTAAGGAAATGAACGACGTGTCAACGAGCAACGATTTTCACGTTTTTGCGATCGTTGATCGGCGCTCATTGGTGTCACACACTGCGATGTCGCTAACGGCACCGGATGTGCGTCACTAACGACGTGACCCCGACGATATATCGTTAGCGATGTCGCAGCGTGTAAAGCACCCTTTAGGGTTGTTGTTGAAGGAGAGCTCCATGCTCAAAAAAGTAATGCAACTTTAGGTCAGTCAGAGGGAGCTTTTCATCCTGACCATACATTAGGTAATTCCTTACTGTCAGTTACCGGCCGCAGCTGAAGCCCGTGCGGACCATGCCTACAGAGCAATATTGGAATGAACTCTTGGAGATGCTTAAATTGTCATGCCTAGAAGCAGCTAATTTTGACTTTTCTGTTATTCTTTATTGGCATCTTATGAGAGCCCATTAGTGAATTGTATAAAAAGCTTTTTGTAAGTCTTCTGTTGTCATAAATTTGCTAATTGGGTCACATGGCTTGTTTCCATAAAAGTTGTTATTTTGTGTTTTTTGTACTCTCATCACATTTACATAGGAGGTGAAGAAATGACTGTCATTAACTATGCAAACAAAGTATCTGATTTGCTACTCTTAAATGCGACAATCCCGGCTCTTCCCAATTGCCCTGATGTGGTGGCAATTGGAGTCATAACGGGTTAATGACAACACACAAGTGTCATCAAGTCCAAAAATTAGTGATTGGTAGGGTCTATGAGACCCCCCCATCACTAATCCTATAAGTAAAAAGAAATAAAAACAAACACAGAAAAAAAATCCTTTATTTGAAATACAATACAGCACCCTCTTTCCTTTCTATTAACCCCAATAAGACCTTTGAAGTTCCACCGTAATCCACACGACGTCCCACAATGGTCCTAGCTCTGCTACATCCGAACCTGGAGAGATCGAAAACATGTCCAATTTCTCTAGGCCCCGGGAAACACTGATAAGGAGGACCCGCCTGGCAGATGTGGCATTACTCAATTTATCAGAGGTCATAACCGGGTTCCCACAGTATGACCTCTGGTTACCTGAAGCACTCTGGCTTAAAGTGTGTTGTCGTGCCCCGCACTCTGCCAGTCCTTTAACACTGACAGTGCTGGTCGGGGAGTGTGGGGCTGCTCCTCACCTTCCGGCCGGACTGGCAGAGTACCCTCGCACCCCACCAGCCCTTTAACACTAATAGGGGGGCCGGGGTGAGAGGAGTGCGAGGCTGCCCCGCACTCCCCTCGCCGACACTGTCACTGTAACCCGCCAGCCCCTATTGAGTGACAGTGCCAGTCGGGGAGTGCAAGGCTCCTCCTCCCAGTTGGCATTGTCAATGTTAAAGGACAGTGTTGGACTTTATCATGGCTGGATATCAAAATTGGGGGCGACCGCACACTGTTTTTCTTTAAATTATTTCTTTAAATAATTTTTAAAAAAGCCGCATGTGGGTACTCCTATTTTGATACACAGCCAAGATAAGCTCACGGCTGGGGGCTGCAGCCTATAGCAGTATGCTTTATCTGTGCTGGATATCATAATATAAGGGGACCCTACGCCAAATATTTTATTCATTTATTTTTATACCACGATAGACGCACGTAGCACCTGTGATTTGAAGTGTCAGACACGCTTTCACTCAGTGTGCGGGCACGTCTGACTGCTATCAATCACAGGCGCCGGTGGGCGGGGAAAGCAGTGCATAAGTGATGAATGTAATGCGTGGCACTGGAAGTGAATGCGCGGCCTGGAAGCAGTGTACAGCAATGCCGGAGCCTCGGTAAGTACAGCGCGCCTGCTCCCATCCCATTATCCCTTTTACTACCATTGTAGTTGCCGGATTCTGGTCCCCATAGATTTATATGGGGACTGTAATCTGGGCCGGAACAAGATTTTAAAAAACGGTCGCAGTTATCTGCGAGTCCGCTCATCACTACTCTTCATTATTCTCTCAATGCCCGTCTCATGGCATATCTGGGTTTTTACAGGGGCATATTTGCCATTCATGCTGCCCTAGGCACTTTAAGTGGTCACACCCCTTAGTGACAAGTCCAATTATGAGTATGTGCACATGATATCCATTTATGGCAGATCTACTCTGTAGCTCACTTCAAAAAGCACTAAATAAACACCAAAAGAATTAACACCTGCACATGCTACGCATATGTTCTGTCTTTTAAGCTTCTTTTAACAGCTTCAGATGTTCAGAGACACCAAGCAGTTAAAATAGGTAACCTAACCATTTTTCGGACTGCTACCGCTAGGAAGTTGCTGACTAATACTTAATACAATTTCAATAAAAAAAAAAAAACAGCAACCAAAAGCTGTAAGAAATGAAGCAAAACTAGCCACTTTAAAATAAAAATATAAAATAAATAAGAGACTCAAGTGTGTCCTAAACTGTTTGAAGAACTCTAAGGATTCGTAATAAACATGGTGTGCACATACCCTAACATTTCACATACCCTTTAGATAGTAAGGGATATAAGGACTGAGCATGTCTGATTTCAGACTGCGGATCCTTTTTTTTCTCTACGAGATGAGCACACCGCCAGAGATGTCTAGTAGTAGCTCTCTCAAGGAGAACACAAGAGCACTCGACAAAGTGAGTGCTCCTGTGTATGGGAGAGTCAGGCAAGATAGCTGCCAGTCAAATGATGTGACAGCTGTCTATAGTGTATGGGGGCTTTAGTCAAATATTTGTTCGACTGACATATGGCCTCATTGAGACAGCTATAATTATAGTGTTGGAAACTGACTAAAATACAAGTCTAATAAATTAAATATTGCTACATCTACATGGCTACATCACCAGAACCACTGTCGGTACACGACTACATTACCAGAGCCAACTTCACAACTACATCACCAGAATTATCATTGGTACATGACTACATCACCAGAACCACTATCAGTACATGACTACATCACCAGAACCACCATCGGTACATGGCTACATCACCAGAACAACTGTCAGTAAAGGACGGTGTCGCCCACCTAGTAGCAATAAGTGCCTAGCTGTTTATATCCCATTTGGGATTCTACTTTCCCCTCCAACTGCAGACAGTGTATCAGTTTGTGATGAAATAACTCATTTGATCTACCTGTTCTTTCTTTTCAATATACTCACAAAGAATCATTAGCACACTTTAAATGACACAAAGACATGCTGGCCAGGTGGTATCAACTCCTAATGGTTGTAATACTGTGGTAAATTTCTTGTTCTCTCAGGAGTCTTTGTACTTTAAGATCTGATAAGCATGGATATGAGCTGATAAACATGGATATGAGCATCCTGATTACCTCTTCTAAGGACATTTTAGAAATTGACTAAAAGCTTACTGATTTGGGAACTTTTACCTAACTACAGAATTTCAAAATTATTTTTTTACAAATATTTTGATATTTTATATCTGTATATCTTACAACAGTGAAGATCTCTTCATGAAATGACATTTACATACTGCATAGAAAGTCAGCAGTGTACACCAGCCAGAGTAGATTTGAAATTTACCACCTAACAGTAGTTGCAGTAGATGCCACTGGCTAACTATGCAGAATTAAATAATTAAGGCATATTATGCATGGGAACATATCCTCTGAAAACATAGCTTAGTTTTTCCAAAAATTTTACTAGTCTGGTCCATGGGTACATTGTCTTCTCCCCATCTTCGGACAGTCAAGTAATTAACATTAAGTGAACACTGTGGCCAGCCGCTCACTTCCAGTTGATTACTTCTGTCTCCAACAGTGGTGAGAAGGAAGCTGGTGTGTCATAAGAGTGTCACGTGAGCCCCAGGAAGGCGAGTTCTGTCACCGCAGGAATGGCTGCGGCAACAGAAATGAGTCTTAAGTGTTTTTCTTTTTATGGGAGCGCAAATGTGGAATGAGAAGGGGTTGTCCAAGTAGTGGACAACCACTTTAAGTTACATTCCCTTCTACACTGCTCAAAAAAATTAAAGGGAACACTCAAATGACCCATCCTAGATCTGAATGAATGAAATATTCTCATTGAATACTTTGTTCTGTACAAAGTTGAATGTGCTGACGACAAAATTACACAAAAATCATCAATGGAAATCAAATGTTTAACCAATGGAGGCCTGGATTTGAAGACACATACAAAATGAAAGTGGAAACAAGTCAAAATGAAAAATCAAAACAAGACAAAAGTAAAGTGGTAACAAGTGAAAATGAGGCTCAGTATTGTGTGTGGCCTCCACGTGCCTGTATAACCTTCCTACAACGCCCGGGCATGTTCCTGATGAGGTTGCGGCCGGTCTCCTAAGGGATCTCCTCCCAGACCCGGACTAAAGCATCCGCCAACTCCTGGACAGTCTGGTGCAACATGACGTTGATGGATGGAGCGAGACATGATGTCCCAGATGTGCTCAATCGGACTCAGCTCTGGGGAATGGGCGGGCCTGTCGATAGCTTCAATGCCTTCATCTTGCAGGAACTGCTGACACTACAGCCACATGAGGTCTGGCATTGTCCTGCATTAGTGGGAACCCAGGGCCAACAACACCAGCATATGGTCTCACAAGGAGTCTGAGGATCTCATCTTGGTTCCTAATGGTAGTCAGGGAACCTCTGGCGAGCACATGGATGGTTGCGCAGCTCTCCAAAGAAATGCCACCCCACACTATTACTGACCCACTGCCAAATCGGTCATGCTGAAGGATATGCAGGCAGCAGATTGTTCTCCACGGCGTCTCCAGACTCTGTCACGTCTGTCACATGTGCTCAGTGTGAACCTGTTTTCATCTGTGAAGAGCACAGGGCGCCAGTGGCGAATTTGCCAATCCTGGTGTTCTGTGGCAAATGCCAAGCGTCCTGCACGGTCTTGGGCAGTGAGCACAACCCCCATCTGTGGACGTCGGGCCCTCATGCCATCCTCATGAAGTCGGTTTCTAACCGTTTGTGCAGACAGATCCACATTTTGTGGCCTGCTGGAGGTCATTTTGCAGTGCTCCTCCTGTTCCTCCTTGCACAAAGGCGGAGGTAGTGGTCCTGCTGCTGACTTGTTGCCCACCTGCAGCCCCCTCCACGTCTCCTGGTAGCGCCTCCATCCTCTGGACACTGTGGTGACAGACACTGCAAACCTTCTTGCCACAGCTCGCATTGATGTGCCATCCTGGATGAGCTGCACCACCTGTGCCACTTGTGTGGGTTGTAGAGTTCATCTCATGCTACCACGAGTGTGAGAGCACAACCAACATTCAAAAGTGACCAAACCATCAGCCAGAAAGCATTGTACTGTGATGTGGTCTGTGGTCCCCCACCTGTAGAAACACTCCTTTATTGAGTGTGTCTTGATAATTGCCTATAATGTCCACCTGACGTCTATTCCATTTACACAACAGCATGTGAAATTGATGGTCAATCAGTGTCGCTTCCTAAGTGGATAGTTTGATTTCACAGAAGTTTGATTAACTTGGACTTATATTCAGTTGGTTAAGTGTTCCCTTTTATTTTTTGAGCAGTGTATATTTAGTCAATTGTCATTTCAACATTTGTTTAAAGGGAATCTGTCACCACTTTTGATCTATGTAAACCATTCATATGAGCATACAGGTTATAGACTGCTGAAAAAAACATACCTGCATGCATCATACAGTCATATGAAAAGGTTTGGGCACCCCTATTTCTCGGTCCGAATAGGGCTGAGAAAAAAAATCGCAGATGGCAACTGCCTGAAAGAATAACATTTTTTTTTATCGCATTCCACTCGTCTGACTTTGCTCTCCAGGTGTCCTAGGCCTTATAATCACACACGGCCCTGCAGGGAGATAAGTAGAGCAGAGAGCAGCACATATCACACTGGTAACACCCTTCAATAACAAATCTATGGAGGTAAAATTATCTTCCAGGCAACATCCTCCCTTGAAGATGTGATTTACATACAGTGGTAAAGGATGATTTATCAACAAGACATCTGATACAGTCATATGAAAAAGTTTGGGCACCCCTAATAATGTTAACCTTTTTTTTATAACAATTTGGGGGTTTGCAACAGCTATTTCAGTTTCCTATATCTAATAACTGATGGACTGAGTAATATTTCTGGATTGAAATGAGGTTTATTGTACTAATAGAAAATGTGCAATCCGCATTTAAACAAAATTTGACCGGTGCAAAAGTATGGGCACCTCAACATAAAAGTGACATTAATATTTTGTAGATCCTCCTTTTCCAAAAATAACAGCCTCTAGTCGCTTCCTGTAGCTTTTAATGAGTTCCTGGACCCTGGATGAAGGTATATTTGACCATTCCTGTTTACAAAACAATTCCAGTTCAGTTAAGTTTGATGGTCGCCGAGCATGGACAGCCGCTTCAAATCATCCCACAGATGTTCAATGATATTCAGGTCTGGGCACTGGGATGGCCATTCCAGAACATTGTAATTGTTCCTCTGCATGAATGCCTGAGTAGATTTGGATCATTGTCTTGCTGAAATATCCATCCCTTGCGTAATTTCAACTTCGTCACTGATTCTTGCACATTATTGTCAAGAATCTGCTGATACTGAGTTGAATCCATGCGACCTCAACTTTAACAAGATTCCCGATGCCGACATTGGCCACACAGCCCCAAAGCATGATGGAACCTCCACCAAATTTTACTGTGGGTAGCAAGTGCTTTTCTTGGAATGTCGTGTGTTTTTGCCTCCATGCATAACACCTTTTTGTATGACCAAACAACTCAATCTTTGTTTCATCAGTCCACAGGACCTTCTTCCAAAATGTAACTGGCTTGTCTAAATGTGCTTTTGCATACCTCAGGAGACTCTGTTTGTGGCGTGTTTGCAGAAACGGCTTCTTTCGCATCACTCTCTCATACAGCTTCTCCTTGTGCAACGTGGGCTGTATTGTTGACCGATGCACATTGACACCATCTGCAGCAAGATGATCCTGCAGGTCTTTGGAGGTGGTCTGTGGATTGTCCTTGACTGTTCTCACCATTCTTCTTCTCTGCCTTTCTGATATTTTTTTTGGCCTGCCACTTCTGGGCTTAACAAGAACTGTACCTGTGTTCTTCCATTTCCTTACTATGTTCCTCACAGTGGAAACTGACAGTTTAAATCTCTGAGACAACTTTTTGTATCCTTCCCCTGAACAACTATGTTGAATAATCTTTGTTTTCAGATCATTTGAGAGTTGTTTTGAGGAGCCCATGATGCCACTCTTCATAGGAGATTCAAATAGGAGAACTACTTGCAAGTGGCCACCTTAAATACCTTTTCTCATGATTGGATACACCTGCCTATGAAGTTCAAAGCTCAATGAGGTTACAAAACCAATTTAGTGCTTTAGTAAGTGAGTAAAAAGTAGTTAGGAGTGTTCAAATCAAGAAATTGATAAGGGTACCCATACTTTTGCACCGGTCAAATTTTGTTTGAATGCGGATTGCACATTTTCTGTTAGTACAATAAACCTCATTTCAATCCAGAAATATTACTCAGTCCATCAGTTATTAGATATATGAAACTGAAATAGCTGTTGCAAAAACCCAAATTGTTATAAAGAAAAAAGGTTAACATTATTAGGGGTGCCCAAACTTTTTCATATGACTGTATCAGATGTCTTGTTGATAAATCATCCTTTACCACTGTATGTAAATCACATCTTCAAGGGAGGATGTTGCCTGGAAGATAATTTTACCTCCATAGATTTGTTATTGAAGGGTGTTACCAGTGTGATATGTGCTGCTCTCTGCTCTACTTATCTCCCTGCAGGGCCGTGTGTGATTATAAGGCCTAGGACACCTGGAGAGCAAAGTCAGACGAGTGGAATGCGATAAAAAAAAATGTTATTCTTTCAGGCAGTTGCCATCTGCGATTTTTTTTCTCAGCCCTATTCGGACCGAGAAAACAATTGCAGCATGCTATGAATGTCAATGAGAGATGTGTCACTGACACCCATACAAGTCTTTGGGTGCGAGTGAAATATCGGACTGCGCTCTAATGACATCAGCTGACAATGGAGGAATTGGAGAGATTAATCCCTCCCTCTCCTCTGCAGCTCCCTGCCTCTGTTCCGCAGCAAGATCGGATCACAGTTGCATGACGCACGACTCATGCTCACAGCATAGCGGGAGTACAGGGTCATTAGCAATATCACTTCCGATGCCATATACTTATGTGGCCCCATCTTAATTGACATATCTGCAGGTTCCTCTAAAGGCCGCTTTACACGCTGCGATATCGGTACTGATATCGCTAGCGTGGCTACCCGCCCCCATCTGTTGTGCAACACGGGCAAATCGCTGCCCGTGCCGCACAACATCGCCCGGACCCATCACACTACTTACCTGCCCGGCGACGTCGCTGTGACCGGCGAACCGCCTCCTTTCTAAGGGGGCGGTTCGTTTAGCGCCACAGCGACGTCACAGCAGCGTCACTGAACCGCCGCCCAATAGAAGCGGAGGGGCGGAGATGAGTGGGACGTAACATTCCGCCCACCTCCTTCCTTCGCATTGTGGCCGGTAGGCAGGTAAGGAGAGCTTCCTCGTTCCTGCGGTGTCACACGGAGCGATGTGTGCTGCCGCAGGTACGAGGAACAACTTCGTTACTGCTGCAGTAACGATAATTGAGAATGGACCCCCATGTCACTGATGAGTGATTTTGCACGTTTTTGCGACGATGCAAAATCGCTCATAGGTGTCACACGCAACAGCATCGCTAATGCGGCCGGATGTGCGTCACCAATTCCGTGACCCCAACGACTTCGCATTAGCGATATCGTAGCATGTAAAGCCCCCTTTAGTCTGCTTTCACACATCCATTTTTTGTAGTGCGGCTCAATCCGGCTCAAAAACCTATGCAGCGGATGCGGCGAAAAAAACGGATCCGTTGCATAGGTTTTTCCATGCGGCCCGTCCGTTTTTTGACGGATGCGGCTTGATACTGAGCGTGCGCAGTGCAAAAAACCACATCTGGCGGCCGGATGCGGTTTTTGCCACAGGACTCCGCATCCGGCGGCCATAGGCTTTGCTTCTAAGACTTTCATTGGGGTGTAGTCAATTTTGCAACATAGTCTTCAATTAATTTATGAGGAAAATTACTTTTTGAGGTGTGCAAAATAACAACTCTTGTTTGTAATCAGTGGCCCACATTTGTGGGAGTATATTGTAGTATTGTAGTATGTTGACCATAGAAAATGTTTATTCTTAAAGGAAATTAAACGTTTTCTGGCAAATGTGTTTGGGTGTTCTTATTTATGCTCAGCACTGTAAATGACAGAGGATATGCCAAATACCTGTGGTGGATGCAGAATCATCAATTCATTGTTGCAGCTAGTCACTAACAAACAGGAGTAGGAGGGATCTGTAGCACTGGGACGAAACAGAGTGGTAGATTCAGATGAGTCATTAACTTAGTGGTGGGGCTAGTCACTATCAGGAGAGGGAGGGTTCTGTAGCACTGAGGAGAAGCAGGGTGGTAAATGCAGCTGAGTGATCAGCTCAAATGAGGGGCTAGTCACTAACTAACCAGAGAAGGAGGGCTCTGTGCAAGAAGCAAGGTGCTGTTGTAAAATATGGTTTTAGTAGTGTATGAATATGTCTGTCCATTCAGCTATGTAAAGCTGAATGCACAGAGGGGCAGATTGAAGTGAAAAAGACACAAAGGCACAAGAAAGGAACGTTATGTTGGACTCAATCTCTACATTAACAATAAGCATGCATCTACTTTGCATTGTGAACAATAATACAATTCTGGGAATAAGTGTTCAATATAGAAATGATGTCTGTAATGAACCACTTCAGTGAAATATATATTTTATTGTAAGTAAGGTACTGAATCAAGATCTAAACCGAGAATCATTGAATAACTTTTTTTTAGGTTTGAATTACGTGAAGCCTTCTATTGTATCAGTTATAGAACAAGGAAAGGAACCATATTCGATGGACTCTCAGCAGCCAGTCAAGAAGGCAGTTACAGAATATTCATGTTCAAGTAAGTAATCACGCAAGATAAAAAGTTGTGCTAACAAACAAGAAAATTAATTACATATCCTGGAGAATTACTATCTCATTAAAAGATGGGAATGCCCTTTTAAAAAAAATAAATAAAAAAAATATCTATCGATCTAATCTTGCACTATCTGCAATACATCAGGATAAGGGCCCATTTATAACTGATGGTTTTCCTTTCTTTTGGGGTCCCAGTCTTGTAAATTAAAAGGAACCTGTCAGCTAATTCATGATGCCTGAACTATGTGCAGCAGGAGACATGGACCTGTCCCGGTATTGCAGGAATGTATGTTTCACAGTGTTTCAGAGAAAACATGCTTTTAAAAGACGTCCAGGAGTGATGCAATTCGGATGAATGTATAGGGAGAGACCTGTCATTCAAGGGGATGACAGACCCAGGGGTTATCAGCTGACCCCTGGTTGTCATGACAACTCACCGGCGTCCTGCGATCGTGTCACAGGCACACCAGTGATTGCTCAGAAGAGTGCACCCCCCTGCCAGTGCGCGTTAAATGCTGCTGTCATAGATTAGCCCCTTAACGACCGCGAGCGGTAAAATTACATCCTAGTGGTTATGGGGTTAATCCCTATGCCGGCGGCAGTGTACCGCCCCGCGGGCTCGACTGCAGCCGCTGAACCGCTCAGATCCGTGTTCGTTCGGTGGGTGGCTCGAGCTCCTCACGGACCCGGGGGTCACGTCGCTCTGCAAGGGGGTTGGCGCTACACGCAGGGACTTTGGTGGGGAGTTCCACGGCCAGGGCCGCCGTGGTTTGTAAGGGATGTAAATTCGTGACGCCACCCACGGGTTGTGGTGAATAGATGGACACCACCGCTGCCGTTGACTAGGCCTCCCGGGGAAGGTGTTGCGCAACTTGGTGTTGACCCCTCTGTGGGTAGGGGAGTGATGGTCCCGGGGGCCCGATGGAGGTGCTGAGGCGTGGGGACGGGTGCGTGCTGGGTGCTGGTGCGGTGCGGCGCGGTGCACATCCCGAAGGCTCTGGTGTACTCACTATGACACAATACACTGGAGTCTCTGGTAAACCAAACGGGATGATGAACAGGGTCCGCAGCCGGCTGCAGCTTCTCCCTTAACAGGTTGGTGGTTTCCGCCTTTCTCCTGCACCTCTTTGTGTGAATGTAGAAAAAAGCAGCAAGTTTCCAGCGCCAGGAGAAGCTTGGTTAAAAATCCACTTTTATTAAGAAAAATAAAATAAAAAACCAGCAGGTACAGCATATGTCGGATGACTTACAGAACAACGCGTTTCGACGCTCAGGGCTTAATCATGTTGAGAACATGATTAAGACCTGAGCGTCGAAACGCGTTGTTCTGTAAGTCATCCGACATATGCTGTACCTGCTGGTTTTTTATTTTATTTTTCTTAATAAAAGTGGATTTTTAACCAAGCTTCTCCTGGCGCTGGAAACTTGCTGCTTTTTTCTACAATTGTACGGCTGCCTAGCCATATTCCGTGCGCAGGAATTGGATACTACCAGCAGGACGGTTGGTGAGCTGGATCTGTTCTCTTTTCTTTGTGTGAATGTTTTGACTCCTATGCCTAAGCAACGGTAGTCCGCTCCCCGGCTTGCTGGGTGTTGGAAGAGCCCTGTTTGCCCGCAGACGCTGGCCCTTTGGGTCTCTATGCTTTGGCGGTGGATTTACCCTGTATGGTTGGGCTGTCGTCTTCTAATGGGTCTTGTGTGGGAAAGGTCCTTAAGTCCAGTCCTCAATCAGTTGATTTGACTCGGCCCTGTCAGTTCTGGGCTTCGTACTGGGTCTGAGTACCCCTCCTGGTGCTCTGGTTTCCAATCGGTTCCCCGGTTCGGTACCGGCGGGCCACCGCCCGACCCCGGTCCCTACGGTTCCACCGGCTGTAATCCCAGCTCCTGCAGGCGGCCACCACCGTTTGCCTCCTTGCCAGAGGTGCCTGGGCTCCAACCCAGACACCTGAGTAGACTGTGGCAGGCCTGGTCACAGGTCTGCCCTTGAACTCGACCTCACTCCTTCAATGTCAAAACTCACCTGCCCTACTGCTTTTTCCCGCCTCCAGGCCTGTGAACTCCTCGGTGGGTGGAGCCATCCGCCTGGCTTCACCCCCCCTGGTGTGGATATCAAACCTGGAGGGTGGAGACAAGGTTTTGAAGTTTGGCTGCTGTCACCTTTTTAGGGAGGGGTGTGTGTGTGCATGGGACTACCTGGGATGACCTGACTAGTCCAGGGCGTCACATTCCCCCTTGGTTTAATGCAGACCGTCCGCGGGCTGCCCGTCTGTCACCGGTTTATTTTTGTTTCTGAAAGATAAAAACGGGAACACAATACAAGTATACTAACAGTTGTATAAACTTCAATTATTAGCTTTTTAAATCTTCCCTTAAGAGAGGCATATACTTAAACGTTGCAAACGGTAACACTTTTATTATTGCGGGAAACGGGACCGGGTCCTTCAGTCTCCCACCCAAACAACCTGAACCTTGATGCTGCCCCTAAGAAGTGGGCAGCGCCCCTCTTCCCCAGTCCAGGAACGGGCCCAGGCGTTATTTAACGGGATGGGTGCAGGGATTCACATCTGCTTGTCCTTTCAGAGGCCCCACGTCCAGGGGACCGCTGACCCAGAGGATGGCCACCGGTTGCAGTGGTGGCGGGCCTCGGCCATCTATTTCCCGCAGGCCCATCCTCCAGTCTGCCTCTCTGGAGGCTGTAAAACCGGGAAGGCCGGTTAAAAGGGGGGTTTATTTACATGCCCAATAGTTTTTGGGTGGCCTGACAGTTCTCGGCCTTGTCTTTATGAAAACGGGGCAGTATGGTCCCAACGGGGACTATTCCACTTTGGCAGCCGGGTTACGCTGCCTTTAACTCTAATCCTCTTCTTCATATTCCTCCTTGACGGCAACCTCAGGGCTGTACGGCGGGGGAGGGGACTGGGAGCGCTCCGGGACATCCTGGCGAACCCTCCTTTTAACGCTGAGGGCAAACCAGCCCCTCTCCCCGCAATGCCGGGTGTAGGTCAAGAGATTTCCTGGAACCAGATCCCGATCCGGATGGCCCAACGGGAGGTGGGAGTTGACATCCCGTCGGGAGACAAACTTTGGCCTCCAGGCCCGGTTCAAAGATGAACCTCCATCCACGCTGGGGGTCAAACCAGCGGACTTGGCCTTGGAAGGTCGGGCCCCGCACCCGGTAGGTGGCACTCCTCAGGTTCTCCTTCTCCCGGATTGTGCGGGCCAGGATTTCGGCCTTCCTCCTCTCACAAGCCTCGATCTCTCGGCCCAGCTGGTTTGGCCGCCGCTCCCAATACGGGGCATCTGCCTGCCCAGGGTCTCCCTGTGAGGGGGTCTGGCCCAGTCGGTGCTCCCTGGTGCCAGCGACGACTGACACCCTCCGTGGGGAACCCCGCTGTGTCACGGCCGGTTCTGCTGCTTGGCAGCGGCCTCCCCGCAGGACCTCAGCCGAGGTCTGAGACCCGGAGACGGCCAGCCTCACCTGCTGGGCCTTCTTCCGGCCAGCGCCCTTCTCCTCCCTGGCCGGGCGGACTGCCGGGGCCGGGACCACATCAGGCGCGGCTACCTTCCGGGACTTAGCCTTCGACGGGAGCGGACGTAGTGCGGGCCGATCGGGTGGCTGTCCGCGTGCTGCGGCCACAGGCGGCTCCTCCTGGGCGTCTGGGACGGGCTCCGCCACCGGTGACTGGGGTGGGGATACGGGCGGAGAGGCAGCGACGACCACTACGGGCAGTGGGGGAGGCAGTATGGAGGGCAGGAGCAGACCGGGTCCCTCAGCCGCAGCGGCCAGTCCCTCTCGGACACAGGGGCGTGGGTCGCGTACCCTTTCCTCAAACACTGCCGCCACTTCACATGCCCGCATGGCGGCGGCTATCCCCTCCAACTCGGCCGCCCATTGCTCCATAAGGTAGCGTACCTGGGCCTGGAGACAGCAGCACATCATGGCTGTCCGGGCTTCCACCCATGCCGCTGTTCCGGGCGCGGGCTCTGGGAATTCGGGCTTCTCAGACGGGGCGGACATGTTGCGGCTTGTGCTTCCAGGAACCAGACGGGTGGCAGAGTCCTGGAGTCCCTGCGCTTTATCTGCTCAGTCACATGAGGCTGGATCTTCACCCGCCTCCCCCTTGGTCTTCTCCGGACATTCCGCTTGCTTTCTGCACCGCTCTGCTCTCGGGGGCGTGGCTTCGCTTTTCGCGCCCTTTCTGCTTGGAGAAGACGGCTTGGGCGGGAAACTTCGCGCCACAGGAAGGTGACAAGATGGCGGATTCTGCAATTTTTCAGCGGGACGCCGCTAACAATAACTTCAAGGCGCACTTCAACAGGTAAGTGGAGGGGTTCAATCCTATTCGTGATGCCAGAAGAATCGATGTGCGGGCTCTGCTGCGGCCGCCGAGCTGCTCGGATCCGTGTTCGTACGATGGGTGGCTCGAGCTCCTCACGGACCCGGGGGTCACGTCGCTCTGCAACGGGGTTGGCGCTACACGCAAGGACTTCGGTGGGGAGTTCCACGGCCGGGCCGCAGTAGTTTGTAAGGGATGTAAGTTTGTGACGCCACCCACGGGTTGTGGTGAATAGATGGACACCACTGCCGTTGACTAGGCCTCCCGGGGACGGCGTTGCGCAGCTTGGTGTTGACCCTTCCGTGGGTAGGGGAGTGATGGTCCCGGGGGCCCAAGGGAGGTGCTGAGGCTTGGGGACGGGTGCGTGCTGGTGCGGTGCGGCGCGGTGCGCATCCCGAAGGCACTGGTGTACTCACTATGACACAATACACTGGAGTCTCTGGTAAACCAAACAGGATGATGAACGGGGCCCGCAGCCGGCTGCAGCTTCTCCCTTAACAAGTTAGTGGTTTCCGCCTTTCTCCTGCACCTCTTTTTGTGAATGTTTTGACTCCTATGCCTAAGCAACGGTAGTCCGCTCCCCGGCTTGCTGGGTGTCGGAAGAGCCCTGTTTGCCCGCAGACGCTGGCCCTTTGAGTCTCTATGCCTTGACGGTGGCTTTACCCTGTATGGTTGGGCTGTTGTCTTCTAACGGGTCTTGTGTGGGAAAGGTCCTTAAGTCCAGTCCTCAATCAGTTGATTTGACTCGGCCCTGTCGGTTCTGGGCTTCATACTGGGTCTAAGTACCCCTCCTGGTGCTCTGGTTTCCAATCGGTTCCCTGGTTCGGTACCAGCGGGCAACCGCCCGACCCCAGTCCCTACGGTTCCACCGGCTGTAATCCCAGCTCCTGCAGGCAGCCACCACCGTCTGCCTCCTTGCCAGAGGTGTCTGGGCACCAACCCAGACACCTGAGTAGACTATGGCAGGCCTGGTCACAGGTCTACCCTTGAACTCGACCTCACTCCTTCACTGTCAAAACTCATCTGCCCTAGAACTACTGCTTTTTCCCGCCTCCAGGCCTGTGAACTCCTCGGTGGGTGGAGCCAACTGCCTGGCTCCGCCCCCCTCTGGTGTGGACATCAAACCTGGAGGGTGGTGACAAGGTTTTGAAGTTTGGCTGCTGTCAACTTTTTAGGGAGGGGGGGTGTGTGTGCATGGGACTACTTGGGACGACCTGACTAGCCCACGGTGTCACAGCAGCAGCGGGAGATCGGCGCACATCTCAGCTGATTTGTACAGCTGAGATGTGTGCCTGCTAGGCACGAGTGAAATCGTTACCGCCTGTGCCGTTTAACCCCTTAAATGGTGCTGTCAATAAGTGACAGCGCCATCATAATGGCGAGCGCAGTGAACGTTTACATATCGCCGTTACCGGAAGTCACAGGACGTGGACACGTGACTTCCGGTGGTTGTCATGGTAGCACAGGGTCATGTGATGACTCCTGTAGCTCACATGACTCACTTACTGTTTCACCCGGCCCAGAGCTGGGTGAGACAGAAAATGAGCATATCTGCTGTTCACAGCTGTGTAGCTATGATCAGCAGATATGGCAGAGCGATCAGACAGCTGATCCATATAATCCCCTAGGGGACCTAGTAAAATAAAAAACCCTAAAAGTTCAAATCACCCCCCATTCACCCCATTGAAAATTAAAGGGTTAAAAAAATTAAAAATATATATTTATTTGGTATCGCCGTGTTAAGAAATGCCCAATCTATCAAAATATAAAATCAATTATTCTGATCGGTAAATAGCGTAGCGGCAAAAAAATGTCAAACGCCAAAATTACGTTTTTTGGTCGCCACAAATGTTGCGCTAAATGCAATAATAGGCGATCAAAACATAGCATCTGCGCAAAAATAGTACCATTAAAAATGTCAGCTCGAGATGCAAAAAATAAGCCATCACTGAGCCATAGATCCCGAAAAATGATAACGCTATGGGTCACTGAATATGGTGTAAAACGTACGCCACTTTTTTTGGACAAAATTCTAATTTTTTTCAACCCCTTAGGTACAAGTAAACCTATACATGTTTGGTGTCTACGAATTCGCACTGACTTCAGGTATCACACCGACACATCAGTTTAACCATATAGTGAATACAGTGAATAAAATATCTCAAAAACAATAGTGCTGTTGCACTTTTTTTGCAATTTTTCCGCATTTGAATTTTTTTTGTTTGCCGTTTTCCAGTACAATATATGGTAAAACTGATGGTTCTATTTAAAAGTACAGCTCATTGTGCAAAATACAAGCCCTCACATGACCATATTGACTGAACAATAAAAAACGTTAAGACTCTCAGAAGAAGAATGGCAAAAAAAAAATGGAAAGTGCAAAATCGGCCGGTCGTTAAGGGGTTAGAGGTGGATGAAGGTTGAATGCCTTCTTCTGCAGGGAAAGATGTGGTTTCGGCTTGTGAGCTGGCATCAAAGGCACATCATGGGTCGTAAAGAACTCCTTTACGACCCATGATGTGCCTTTGATACAAATACAAATCTTATATTCATGTTATTATTTATGTCCCATATTACAGCAATTCTTACCTTGGATTGGAGCAAAGGAAAACATTTGACGCACAATGTTGACGGAAATAATAATTCCTGTGTAAAAGACAACACATTAGCTACAGACCAATTCTCTTAGTAGTTGTAACAATAACAACAACAACTTTTTGGGCAGTTTGGCTGAGAGGAGGTCTGGGAGAGTACAATGAACCTTGAGTTTGATGTAGTTTATTACTCTTTCATCCAAATGGTATTCATTGTTTTGTATTATTTTGGAGTCCAAGCCTGTAGCTTAGATGTGGCTCTTTAAATAGGATTCAGTATCTCTGAGAATATGGTGTCTGAATTGTCTTTAATGCAGTTGTTTCTTATTTTGCTCTATCTTAGGTAAGAATTGATATGCAGTATATTACAAAAAGTGAGTACAACCCTCATATTTTTGTAAATTGTTTATTATATCTTTCATGGGACAACACTGAAGATATGACACTTTAATACAATGTAAAGTAATCAGTGTACAGCTTGTATAACAGTGTATATTTGTGTGACCTCTAATATCTCAATACACATACAGCCCAAATTTTGCTTGATGTGTCAATATTTTGTGTGTCCACCATTAATTTCAAGCACTGCCTTAACTCTCTTGGGTATGGGGTTCACTAGAGCTTCACAGGATCCACTGGAATCCTCTTCCATCCTCCATGACGACATCATGGAGCTGGTAGATGTTAGAGACCTTCTGCTCTTCCACCTTTGGTTTGAGAATATCCAACAGATGCTCAATAGGGTTTAGGTTTGGTGACATGCTTGGCCAGTCCAGCAACTTTACTTTGTTTCTTTAGCAAAGCATTGGTCATCTTGGAGGTGAATTTGATGTCATTATCATCTTGAAATACTGTCCTGCGGCGCAGTTTCCGAAGGGAGAGGATCATGCTCTGCTTCAGGATGTCATAGTACATGTTGGCATTCACGGTTCCCTCAATGAACTGCAGGTCCCCACAGTCGGCAGCACTCAACAGCCCCAAACCATGACACACCCACCACAATGCTTGAATGCTGGCCAGAAACACTTGTCTTTGTACTCCTTTTTTTGTCTGATCCGACCACAGGACATGGTTCCAGTAATCCATGTCCTTAGTCTGCGTATCTTCAGCAAAATGTTTGCTAGCTTTCTTCTGCATCATCTTTAGAAGAGGCTTCATTTTGAAAAGACAACCTTTGGATATGATGCTGAGCACTTGCACTCAACATCTTTGGTCTACCATTGTGAGATCTGTTCTGAGTGGAATCTATCGTGTTAAACTGCTGGTAATCTTCAGCCTTGTAATACTAATGCGTCGCATGACACTGGAGAGAGAAAATGACTACATGGGCACAATTTGGCTGTCTTCACTTAAGGGTGTACTCACTTTTGTTGCACACAGGTTTGACATTAATGGCTGTGTGTTGAGTTATTTATAGGGCACCAAATTTACATTGTTATACCAGCTGTACACTGATTACTTTACATTGTATCAAACTGTCATATCTTCAATATTGACCCATGAAAAGATATAATAAAATATTTACAAAAATGTGAGGGGCATACTCACTTTTGTGATATACTGTATTATGGGACATAAATAATGATGGGAAAATAAGGTTTGTATTACATTTGTAATTGAAAATCAAGCATTTTCTGTATGCCAGGGTTCCCATAGATATAGGTTTTTCAGACATCGTATTTAATCTATTTTTTTGCAGGCACATTAAGTCTTGTGATTTTAAATGTGTATTATCCATATTTTAATGAAAGTACTGTATTTGCCATCACTTTGTGATCGTAGGAGATTTCAGGGCCTCCCACATATTCTACAAATCATCCCTTCTACAGAGATCAGCAGTTTAGGCCCATTCTAATGGATGAGAGTTAGAAGAGTCTGTAGCGTCAAGCCTGCACTTCTGCCCCTTCACAGTTATTTATGATTTATCAAGGTTTCGAACATCATTTCAGTAACTCCATGCTGTCAATTAATAATAGGAAAACCACTGTAATCTGTAAAGATTTAAAGAAAAGCAATCACCAGGATTTTGCTATATGAAGACCATACTTGCACTAGGAAACTGGATCCAAGCATACCTGTTGTAGAAAGATCAGTTGCCTGATTGCTGAAATATCTGTAATCAAAGTTGCAGAAATGCAGTGCACTTTGATTGACATGTACCGGGGGGGTGGGCCTCTGTGGGTCGGGTGCTGCTATGTTCGACCTTTTCTTACCGTTGACTCTGCTAAAACTTACTGTCGCTCTCATTCATTCTCGCCTGGATTATTGTAATTCTTTACTAATTGGTCTCCCTGTTACTAAACTCTCCCCTCTCCAATCCATCCTGAATGCCGCAGCCAGGATCATTTTCCTCTGCAACCGCTTCACTGATGCCTCTGCTCTGTGCCAGTCATTGCACTGGTTGCCTATCCGCTACAGAATCCAACATAAACTTATCACTCTCACTTACAAAGCTCTCCACGGTTCCGCACCCCCCTACATCTCCTCCCTCATCTCTGTCTATCACCCCACCCGTGCCCTCCGCTCTGCTAATGACTTAAGACTGACATCCTCAACAATTCGAACCTCCCACTCCCGTCTTCAAGATTTTTCACGAGCTGCGCCAATGCTCTGGAACACACTACCAAGAACAATCCGATTAATTCCCAACATCCACACCTTTAAGCGGGCTCTAAAATCTAATTTCTTTAGACTAGCCTATCACCTCACTGCCCTGATCTAATCTAGTCCCTTTCTGCCCTTCATAAAAATTTACTTCCAGTTCTCGTCCCCTGTACCTGTGTAAATTCTGGCCGATGACAGGTTCATGCAGCTGGTTTTGAATCCCCTATTAAATCGATGGCTGGACCATATATGACAAGCTTTTCTCCCCCCCATTCACCTTTAGTGCCTCCCCTATTTTCTCATAGACTGTAAGCTTACGAGCAGGGCCTCCTCCTGGTATCTGAATTTTGTTATTTTGTATTGTCTCATATTGTCTGTATATGTCCCCTCTGAATTGTAAAGCGCTGCGGAATATGTTGGCGCTATTGAAAAAAAACTTAGTATTATTATTATTAGTATTATTATTATTATTTTCACCCGCCCCTATTGCTGCATTCTTTAATTTATTCACTATATCAACTACTTGTTCATGAATACTTTAAAAAGATGGCGCCAGAGCAAGCACATGTGCAGAATGCTTTCTCCGGCGTCTTATTATTCAAGACGTTCTGCTCCTACCTCTACTGGCTCTGATGATGCTTCTGAAGGTGGCATACACCCTCGCATGCTTTCCCCTGCGTGCTGGTTTACAATAACAGAACAGAGCTTCCCCTAGCAGCACCAGCATCTTTCAGCAACTCCCCGTAGAGAGACACACATCGCCAGGACGCTTGGAATCACAGCACCATCCGCAGGTATATTCTTCTAACCGGCCACCACAATCCTTAAGTAGTTTAAGCTCACTGTGCCACCAATGTTTTCCTATAGATACATGTATTGATCTCTAGATATGTGTGTATATATATATATATATATATATATATATATATATATATATATATATATACAGTACAGACCAAACGTTTGGACACACCTTCTCATCTCTAGAACAACTGTTAAGAGGAGACTTTGTGCAGCAAGCTTTCATGGTAAAATAGCTGCTAGGAAACTACTGCTAAGGACAGGCAACAAGCAGAAGAGACTTGTTTGGGCTAAAGAACACAAGGAATGGACATTAGACCAGTGGAAATCTGTGCTTTGGTCTGATGAGTCCAAATTTGAGATCTTTGGATCCAACCATCGTGTCTTTGTAGAAAAGGTGAACAGATGGACTCTACATGGCTGGTTCCCACCGTGAAGCATAGAGGAGGAGGTGTGATGGTGTGCGGGTGCTTTGCTGGTGACACTGTTGGGAATTTATTCAAAATTGAAGGCATACTGAACCAGCATGGCTACCACAGCATCTTGCAGCGGCGTGCTATTCCATCCGGTTTGCGTTTAGTTGGACCATCATTTATTTTTCAACAGGACAATGACCCCAAACACACCTCCAGGCTATGTAAGGGCTATTTGACTAAGAAGGAGAGTGATGGGGTATTACGCCAGATGACCTGGCCTCCACAGTCACTAGACCTGAACCCAATCGAGATGGTTTGGGGTGAGCTGGACCGCAGAGTGAAGGCAAAAGGACCAACAAGTGCTAAGCATCTCTGGGAACTCCTTCAAGACTGTTGGAAAACCATTTCCGGTGATTATCTCTTGAAGCTCATCAAGAGAATGCCAAGAGTGTGCAAAGTAGTAATGAAAGCAAAAGGTGGCTACTTTGAAGAACCTAGAATATAAGACATATTTACAGTTGTTTCACACTTTTTTAAGCATTTCATTCCACATGTTTTAATTCATAGTTTTGATGCCTTCAATGTGAATCTACAATTTTCAGAGTCATGAAAATAAAGAAAACTCTTTGAATGAGAAGGTGTGTCCAAACTTTTGGTCTGTACTATACATATATATATATATATATATATATATATATATATATATATATGTAATGTCCATACAGCCATGTGTGTATATACAGTATATTTTAGATATATACAGCTATATACAATATATATATATATAGCTATACAGCAATGTAAATGTACAGTATATAATATTTATATGTCTATGAAGCTGTCTAACTAACTGCAAATGTATATGTCTACCAGCTATGTATATATATATATATATATATATATATATACACACACACAGTACAGACCAAACATTTGGACACACCTTCTCATTCAAAGAGTTTTCTTTATTTTCATGACTCTGAAAATTGTAGATTCACATTGAAGGATTCAAGCTATGAATTAAAACATGTGGAATGAAATACTTAAAAAGTGTGAAACAACTGATAATATGTCTTATATTCCAGGTTCTTCAAAGTAGCCACCTTTTGCTTTGATTACTGCTTTGCACACTCTTGGCATTCTCTTGATGAGCTTCACGAGGTAGTCACTGGAAATGGTTTTCCAACAGTCTTGAAGGAGTTCCCAGAGATGCTTAGCACTTGTTGGCCCTTTTGCCTTCGCTCTGCGGTCCAGCTCACCCCAAACCATCTCGATTGGGTTCAGGTCTGGTGACTGTGGAGGCCAGGTCATCTTGCGTAGCACCCCATCACTCTCCTTCACAGATTTCCACCGGTCTAATGTCCATTCCTTGTCTTCTTTAGCCCAAACAAGTCTCTTCTCCTTGTTGCCTGTCCTTAGCAGTGGTTTCCTAGCAGCTATTTTACCATGAAGGCCTGCTGCACAAAGTCTCCTCTTAATAGTTGTTCTAGAGATGAGAAGGTGTGTCCAAACTTTTGGTCTGTAGTGTATATATATATATATATATATATATATATATATATATATTTTATATACAGTATGTATACTCTGACACACACACAGCTGGATACATACATGTCTAGTGTGTATATACTGATATAATAATAATTTTATTCATTTATATAGCGCTATTAATTCCACAGAGCTTTATATACATTGGCAAAGCTGTCCCCATTGGGGCTCACAATCTAGAGTCCCTATCTGTATATCAGGGCCATATATAGCTGGATGGTGTCACATATAGCTGGATGGTGCTATATACAGCAGAGTAGGTACATCATTAATGACTTAAATGGAACCATCATTACTTATATGGCACCATCCTGCTATATATGGCACCATACTGCTATATATGGCACCATACTGCTATATATGGCACCATCATTTTATCTATGTTGTGATACAGTACATACTAGTGCATCTCAATAAATTAGAATATCATCAGAAAGTTAATTTATTTCAGTAATTCAATACAAAAAGGGAAACACATATATTATAGAGTCATTACACACAGAGTGATCTATTCCTATATATTATATGGAGTCATTACACACAGAGTGATCTATTCCTACATATTATATAGAGTCAGTACACACAGTGAAATCTATTCCTATATATTATATAGAGTCATTACACACAGAGTGATCTTCTCCTATATATTATATAGAGGCATTACACACAGAGTGATTTTCTCCTATATATTATATAGAGTCATTACACACAGTGAAATCTATTCCTATATATTATATAGAGTCATTGCACACAGAGTGATCTATTCCTATATATTATATAGAGCCATTACACACAGAGTGATCTATTCCTATATATTATATAGAGTCATTACACACAGAGTGATCTATTCCTATATATTATATAGAGTCATTGCACACAGAGGGATCTATTCCTATATATTATATAGAGTCATTACACACAGAGTGATCTATTCCTATATATTATATAGAGTCATTACACACAGGGATCTATTCCTATATATTATATAGAGTCATTACACACACAGGGATCTATTCCTATATATTATATATAGTCATTACACACAGATCTATTCCTATATATTATATAGAGCCATTACACACAGAGTGATCTATTCCTATATATTATATAGAGTCATTACACACAGAGGGATCTATTCCTATATATTATATAGAGTCATTACACACAGTGATCTATTCCTAAATAGTATATATAGTCATTACACACAGAGGGATCTATTCCTATATATTATATAGAGTCATTACACACAGAGGGATCTATTCCTATATATTATATAGAGTCATTACACACAGAGTGATCTATTCCCATATATTATATAGAGTCATTACACACAGAGTGATCTATTCCCATATATAATATAGAGTCATTACACACAGAGGGATCTATTTCACTTGTTTATTTCTGTTAATGTTGATGATTATGGCTTACAGGCAATGAAAACCCAAAAGTCATTATCTCAGAAAATTAGAATATTATATAAGACTAACCTGAAAAAATTACTTTAAACTCAGAAATGTTGGGGCCTACTGAAAAGTCTGTACAGTAAATGCCTCAATACTTGGTCGGTGCTCCTTTTGCATAACTTACTGCATCAATGCGGCATGGCATGGAGGTGATCAGCCTGTGGCACTGCTGAGGTGTTTATGGAAGCCCAGGTTGCTTTGATAGCAGCCTTCAGCTCATCTGCATTGTTGGGTCTGGTGTCTCTCATCTTCCTCTTGACAATACGCTATAGATTTTCTATGGGGTTTAGGTCAGGCGGGTTTGCTGGCCAATCAAGCTCAGTGATAATGTGGTTATTAAACCAGGTATTGGTACTTTTGGCCTCTGCCACATTCACGTGAAAATCATGCACGTGCCGAGAGACACGTATTTCCCCTGCGTGTTGCGTGCAGGTAAGTACGTGTCTCTGGTACGTGCGGGACACGTGTGTTCTACGTGTGCTATCCGCGATAGCACACGTAGAACCGGTAATTAACATACTCACCTGGTCCTTCCTGCTGTCCGTGGTGCTGATCCTCGGTCTCCAGCCCTCCCGTCTCCCCGCTGCTGCTGCTGCCAGGCAGTGAAGTGAATATTCAATGAGAATAATGAGCGGCGGTCGGCAGCAAGAGGCAGCAGCGGCAGAGACAGGAGGGCAGGAGAAGGTGAGTTAATGGTTTTTTTTTTTTTTCACTGACACGTGTGTTTTCGCTGGCGTGTGTCACACGGGACCGCATCCATACTACACCCGTGTGGTACGGGTGTGGGCCGTGTGACACCTGTGCTGCGGGAGAAAACACTGACATGTCAGCACTTTGAAAAACGCACACACGTACAAACGCACACGGACACATGTTCCGTGTGGTTTTACGTGTGTGTGCCTGCTACAATAGGGTAGCATTGGTTAACGTGTCTCCGTGCCGCCGGTACGTGCAAAAAATGGCAAACACGTACCGGCGGCACGGATGTGTGTCACAGGCCTTTGGCAGTGTGGACAAGTGCCAAGTCCTGCTGGAAAAGGAAATGTCCATCTCCAAAAATCTTGTCGGCAGAGGGAAGCATGAAGTGCTCTAAAATTTCCTGGTAGACGGCTGCGCTGACTTTGGTCTTGATAAAACACAGTGGACCTACACCAGCAGATGACATGGCTCCCCAAACCATCACTGATTGTGGAAACTTCACACTAGACCTCAAGCAGCTTGGATTGTAGCCTCTCCACTCTTCCTCCAGACTCTGGGACCACGATTTCCAAATGAAATGCAAAATTTACTTTCATCTGAAAACAACACCTTGGACCACGGAGCAACAGTCCAGTTCTTTTTCTCCTTGGCCTAGGTAAGACGCTTCTGGCGTTGTCTAGCAATCATGAGTGGCTTGACACAAGGAATGCGACAGTTGCAACCCATATCCTGGATACGTCTGTGTGTGGTGGCTCTTGAAGCACTGACTCCAGCAGCAGTCCACTGCTTGTAAATATCCCCTAAATTATTATTTGGCCTTTTCTTAACAATCCTAACAATCCTATCAAGGCTGTGGTTATTCCGGTTGCTTGTGAACCTTATTCTACCACACTTTTTCCTTCCACTCAACTTTAAATTAATATGCTTGGATACAGCACTCTGTGAACAGCCAGCTTCTTTAGCAATGACCTTTTGTACCTTACCCTCCTTGTGTCAATGACTGTCTTCTGGACATCTGTCAAGTCTAATTGTGTAATTTACTGAACTAGGCTAAGGGACCATTTTAAACACTTAAGAAGCCTTTGCAGGTGTTTTGTGGTAATTATTCTAATTTTCTGAGATAATGACTTTTGGGTTTTCATTGGCAGTAAGCAATAATAATCAACATTAATAAACACTTGAAACAGATCACTCTGTGTGTAATGACTCTATATAATATATGTGTTTCCCTTTTTGTATTGAATTACTGAAATAAATTAACTTTTTGATGATACTCTAATTTATTGAGATGAACTTGTATGGTTCCATCCGATACGAGGGGCTGCTGATAAGTCTTTGGCTTTACCCTGAAAGAAACGAGATAGGACGCTGAAACTTTACATTTAGTCCACATACTCTCCACTGATGTCAACACACTTCTTACATCAGTATTCCAAGTTCTGGAAGTCTAGCAAAAACAAGGATTTCGATTGTGCCTCAAACCAGGCATCCGTAGCAGCCATGGCATCAGAAATGGTGTGAAATTTGGTACCATTGAGGTGTTTCTTCAGGTTTGGAAACGAATGATAGTCGGAGGGAGCTAGATCTGATGAATAAGATGGGTGGTCAACCAGCTGGAAGCCCAGCTCTGCCAGTTTTGCCGTGGTCGCTTGTGCAGTGTGAGCAGAGACATTGTTTTGCAGGAACAAGATTCCTTTGGACAGCTTGCCGCGCCTTTGTGCCTTCCGAGCTGCCTTCGATTGGTCCAAAAGTTTAATGTAATATCTTGCATTGATGGTGAAACCCTTTTGAAGGTAGTCCACTAGCAGCACGCCCTCCTTATCCCAGAACACAGATGCCATCACCTTAGTGGCTGATTTTTGCACCCTGAACTTCTTTGGACGAGGAGAACCACTGTGCCTCCACTCTTTTGACTGCTCCTTGTTTTCAGGGTCATAAAAATAAATCCAGGTCTCATCCATAGTCGATCCAGGAAGTTCTTATCAGACCGGAAACGCTGACATATGGACTGGGAACTTTTCACTTGCATTCTTCTCTGGTCTGTTGTCAAACATTTGGGGACCCACTTTGCAGATAGCTTCCTCATGTCTAAATGTTCATGGATAATGACACAAACAAGTTCACAGGAAATCCCCATGATGTCTGCTATTGCTTTAGCTGAAATTCTTTGATTCTCCAGTATGAGGTTGTGTGCAACATTAACGATCTCCGGAACAACAACCCCTCTCAGTCCTCCAGGACATTCCTCATCATTGGTGCTGAAGTGGCCCGTTTTAGATTTGGCAACCCAATTCTTAACTGTGGAATCTGAAGGGTATTGATCCCCCATTGTCTGTGACATGTCACCATGAATATCTTTCGGATACTTTCCTTGCAGAAACAATAATTTTATCGCTCCTCTGCTCTCAGTTGCTGTGAATATCGCATTAGACTCCGTCATTTTGTTTTCCCACGTTTGTAGAACACTGTTGCCATAAGCAGCAAACACAACATTTTGAAAACATATATTACACACATAAGGCTTTCATGTAATGTAACATTCATTACATAGAAACAAAAAAAAGATCACAAAGCCGAAGACTTATCAGCAGCCTTTCGTATATATGACACCATCCCATTCCTGACATATACAGCTCTGGCAAAAATTAAGAGGCCACTATAAAATTTTAAGTTTTCAGATTTTTCTTTTTATAGGTATATTTTTGAGGAAAATGTAAATTGTTCTTTTATTCTATAAACTACTGACAACATGTCTCTGAATTTCCAAGCAATACATTTTTTATTTATTTTTCTGAAAATGAGAAATGATCAAAATAACAAAAAAAATGCATTGCTTTCACAGCTCAAATAATGCAAAGAAAACAAGTTCCTAATCATTTAGAAACAACAATACTAATGTTTTAACTCAGAAAGAGCTCAGTAATCAATATTTTGTGGAATAACCATGATTTTTAATCACAGCTTTCATGCGTCTTGGCATGCTTTCCACCAGTCTTTCACACTGCTTTTGGGTGACCTTATACCACTCCTCGCGCAAAACTTTAAGCAGTTCTTCTTTGTTTGATGGCTTGTGACTATCCATCTTCCTCTTGATTACATTCCAAAGGTTTTCAATGGGGTTCAGGTCTGGAGATTGGGCTGGCTATGACACTGACCTACATAAGGAATGGCGGCAGCTGGGGTGAAGTGCACGGCAAGAACAGTTCGTAACAAGCTCCTAGAGGCAGGGCTCAGGTCATGTAAAGCAAAGGAGAGCCAGGCTGAGGCTTGCCAAAGACCATAAGAATTGTACCATAGAGGACTGGAGTGAAGTAATCTTCTCTGATGAGTCTAATTTTCAGCTTTGCCCAACACCTGGTCATCTAATGGTTAAATGGAGACCTGAAGAGGCGTACAAGCCATGGTATCATGCACCCACTGTGAAATTTGGTAGAGGATCAGTGATGATCTGAGGATGCTTCAGCAAGGCTGCAAATGGGCAGAGTAAATTTTGCAAAGGATGTATGACTCAAGCCGCATACAAGGTTATCCTGGAAAAAAACAGTTGCTTCCTTCTGCTCAAGCAATGTTCCCCAACTCTGAGGACTGTCTTTTTCCAGCAGGACAATGTGCCATGCTACACAGCTAGGTCAATCAATGTGTTGATGAAGGATGAAGGACCACCACATCAAAACCCTGTCATGATGAGCCCAATCTCCTGACCTGAACCTCATTGAAAACATCTACAATGTAATCAAGAAGAAGATGGATAGTCACAAGCCATCAAACAAAGAAGAACTGCTTATATGTAAGTGCCAAGAGTAGCATAAGGTTTTCTTTGCATTATATGAGGTCTGAAAGCAATACATTTTTTTGTTATATTGACCATTTCTCATTTTCAAAAAATAAATACAAAATGTATTGCTTGGAAATTTGGAGACGTCAGTAGTTTATAGAATAAAAAAACAATTTACATTTTACTCAAAAATATACCTATAAAGAGAAAAATCAGAAAAACTGACAATTTTGCAGTGGTCTCTTCATTTTTGCCAGAGCTGTATGTATGTATGTATGTATATACCGTATATATATATATATATATATATATATATATATATATATATATGTGTGTGTCAATAGCGGGCCATATATAGCGGATGATGACATATATATCAGTATGGGTCCACATATATCACATAGTGCCATATATAGCAGGATGGTGCCATATTTATCGGATGGTATATATATACAGCTGGAACCAGAAGTTTACATACATTATCTAAAAAAACATTATCTGATGTGAAATCAGAATAAACCGTTCCCATGTAATGTAATTAGGATTACCACAATGATTTACTAAATAATTAGAACAACAAAAACAGCGTGGACATTCATTTTTTAAGTGTAACGGCCACTTCCCTTATACATATACAGTACATAGTTTATTATCAGCTGGGCCAAAAAACAGGGGAAGTTTAAATGGCCAATATATCAACCCCCACTATATAACAGGAATAATCAATCAGGAATTGTCTATGAATAATTGCAATTTTTATTAGAACAATAGAAAAAAAAAATTTTTATAATTGTGTATTGTCTTTTTTTCTATTGTTCTAATGAAAATTGCAATTATTCATAGACAATTCCTGATTCATGTTATAAGTGGGGGTTGATATATTGGCCATTTAAACTTCCCTTGTTTTTGGCCCAGCTGATTATACACTAATGATTTACGAAATGCCAGAATAATGAGAGAGAATGTTTTAAGACATTTTTATTTAACTCGATTTATTTTTATATGTATCTATAGAAAAACATTGGTGTCAAAATGGGCTTAAACTAGTAAAGAACTATGATGGCCGCGTAACTGAATATACCTGCGCACGGTGCTGTGATTGTAAGCATCCCGACTATGTGTGTCTTTGTGCGGGGAGCTGCTGATTGATGCTGCTGCTGCTGGGGGCGGGCTCATCTGCTATTGTAAAAAAACGTGTGCTCCCGTGAGCTTGTGCAGGGAAAAGCATGTGAGGACGCATGCGCCACCCTCTGCAGCAGTATCAGAGCCATCGGAAGGAGGAGCAGAACGTCTTCAATAAGATGGTGCCGCAGATAGCGCTCTGCACATGCACTGACTCCGGTGGCATATTTGTGAAGTATTCATAAACTAGTAATTGAATAAATTACAGAATGCAGCGACAGGGTTGGGGGGGCCTGGGGAGAATGTCTAGGACAGCAGACAGGGGCGGGTAAACATAGCAGGACCCGACCCACCCCCGTTGTACACTTCAACCAAAGTGCACTGCATTTCTGCAACTTTGATTACAGATATTTCAGCAATTAAGCATCCAATCTTTCTACAACCAAGGTATGCATGGATCCAGCATCCTAGTGCCAGTATGGTACTGCCTTTACATTATATAGCAAATCCTGGTGGTTGGTTCCCTTTAACATGTGATAGAATATTTGAAGCTCATCCCTATGGTTTCAGAATTGCTCTTTTTATCATTGCAGCTGGTGAGTCCATTAATGGGACCATTCCTGAGAGAGATTCCTCACCCTTTTTTCCACTGGAATGGATAACAGAAGCTTCCATTGTTACTGAAGATTATATTCCTAGAATTACAAGAAGCAAGGCATCAATTGTTCCTATTAAACTAAAGTCAGAGGAACAAAATGGATTTCATTCTTTACATTTGCCTCCACGTCAGTTCAGCCATTGGACTGAATATTCTACAACTTGTTACAACCAAAGAATCAACCAAGAAGATAAACCTCTTAATTTGTCCATAATGAGTGCAGACCTTGTCAAACAAGAGAACCTCTTTCACAAAGCTAACGTATTTGCTTGTTTTGATGCTAGTAAAATGTTGTCTTATGAATCTGAACTGTTTGAACATGAGGGAATTCACAAAAAACAGAAACAATTTGTATGTCCAGTGTGTGGAAATGTTTTCATTTCAAAGCTAGGTTTCATAAAACATCAGAGACTCCACCAAGGTGAGAACAACTTTTCTTGTGCCGAATGTGGAAAATCCTTTATAAGTGCCTCAGATCTCATTGTTCATAGGAAAACGCACAAAGACGTGAAACCGTACGTATGTTCTGAATGTGGAAAGTGTTTTATTTCTAGCTTTTACCTTAGTAGACACACGAGAATTCATGAAATTGAAAAGCCATTCCCATGCTCAGACTGTGGAAAAAGTTTTAGCAGTGCTGGAAACCGTTTAGTGCACCAGAGAATCCATACTGGGGAGAAACCATTTGTATGTTCTCATTGTGGCAAGTGCTTCACCCAGAAAGCCAGTTTCCTTGCACATCAACGAATTCACACCGGTGAGAAGCCATTTGTGTGCTTTTATTGTGGCAAGCGTTTTACTCAGAAAGCCAGCTGTATTGTTCATCAGAGAATCCACACAGGGGAGAAACCCTTTGTTTGTTTTGAATGTGGCAAATGTTTCAGCTCAAAGGTGTACCTTATGAGACATTGCATGATCCACACAGGAGAGAAGCCTTTTGCCTGTTCTCAGTGTGGTAAATGTTTCTCTCAGAAAGCAAGTTACCTGGCACATCATAGGATCCACACAGGTGAAAAACCTTTTATCTGTTCCCACTGTGGTAAATGCTTTTCCCAGAAGGCAAGTTGCATTGTACACCAGCGAATTCACACTGGGGAAAAACCATTTGAATGTTCAGACTGTGGAAAGTGTTTTAGTTCAAAAATCTATTTAGTCCGACACAGAATGACCCATACGGGTGAGAAACCCTTTGCTTGTTTTGACTGTGGGAAGTGTTTTAGTCAAAAAGCCAGTTATAATGCTCATCAAAGAATACATACTGAAGAGAAGCCCTTTAAATGCATGGATTGTGGCAAATGCTTTTCCCAGAAAGCAAGTTACATCACCCATCGGCGGGTTCACACTGGAGAAAAGCCGTTTGTGTGCGCCCTATGTGGAAAGTGCTTCACGCAGAAAGCCAGTTACCTCACACATCAGAGAATTCACACAGGGGAGAAGCCATTTATGTGCCGGCTGTGTGGAAAGTGTTTTACGCAAAAGGCAAGCTATCTGTCTCATGAGAGAACTCATACTGGGGAAAAACCATTTGTCTGCTCACAGTGTGGAAAATGTTTTGCTCAAAAGGCAAGTTGTATTGTCCACCAGAGAATTCACACAGGTGAGAAACCATTCGTCTGTTCCCAGTGTGGCAAATGTTTTGCCCAGAAAGCAAGCTGCATTGTGCATCAGAGAACCCACACAGGTGAGAAACCCTTTGAGTGTTTGGAATGTGGAAAACACTTTAGTTCTAAAATCTATCTTGTAAGGCATGAGTTAATCCACAAAGGAGAAAAGCCGTTTCAATGTACAGAGTGTGGCAAGCGTTTTGCTCAAAAAGCGGGTTATATGGCACATCTGAGAATTCACGCAGATGAGAAACCATTTAAGTGTAACAACTGTGGCAAATGTTTTGTCCAGAAAGCAAATTATCTTGCACACCAGAGAATCCACACTGGTGAAAAGCCCTTTGTGTGCAATGAATGTGGTAAATGTTTTTCACAAAAAGCCAGTTATATTACCCACCAGAGAATTCACACAGGGGAGAAACCATTTGTATGCGCTCAGTGTGGTAAGTGCTTCTCTCAAAAGGCAAGTTACCTTGCTCATGAAAGGATTCACACAGGGGAGAAACCATTTGTGTGCACTCAATGTGGGAAGTGTTTTACACAGAAGGCAAGTTGTGTGGTTCATCAACGAATTCATACTGGGGAGAAACCTTTTGAGTGTTCATCTTGTGGAAAGTGTTTTCGACTAAAGAAGAGCTTTGATGAGCATCAGAGAACGCACACAGGAGAGAAACCTTTTCCTTGTTCAGATTGTGGTAAATGTTTTACCAATGCAGCCAACCGTATCATACATCAAAGAATCCACACAGGAGAGAAGCCTTATGCCTGCTCTGTGTGTGGTAAATGTTTCACGCAAAAAGCTAGCTATGTATCACATCAGAGAACTCACACTGGGGAAAAACCATTTGTATGTTCTCAGTGTGGAAAATGTTTCACTAGTGCCTCCAACCTCATCGTCCATCGCCGTATCCACACAGACCAGAAGCCATTTATTTGTAATGAATGTGGGAAATGCTTTACATCCAAGATCTACTTGGTAAGACACCAGATTATCCACACAGGGCAAAAGCCTTTTGAGTGTCAAGATTGTGGAAAGCGATTTACACAAAAAGCAGGTTATTCGGCACATCAGAGAATCCACACAGGAGAGAAACCCTTTGTGTGCACTCATTGTGGGAAATGTTTTACTCAGAAGGCCAGTTGCATTGTTCATCAGCGGATTCACACAGGGGAGAAACCATTTGAGTGCTGTCAGTGTGGTAAGCGGTTTAGTTCTAAGGTGTATTTGGTACGCCACCAGTTGATTCATACAGATATCAAACCCTTCAAGTGTTCAGAATGTGGCAAATGTTTTACCCAGAAAGCAAGTTATAATGCACATCAAAGAATTCATACAGATGAGAAACCTTTCAAATGCAATGACTGCGGCAAGTGCTTCACTCAGAAAGCCAGTTATGTGGCTCATCAAAGAGTTCATACAGGTGAAAAACCATTTGTGTGCACTCACTGTGGCAAATGTTTTACACAAAAAGCAAGTTGTGTCGTACACCAGAGAATCCATACAGGTGAGAAACCGTTTGGTTGTTCCGAATGTGGAAAATGTTTTAGCGCTAAAGTATATTTGGTGAGACATCAGTTAATTCATGCAGACGTAAAGCCCTTTAAGTGTTTGGAGTGTGGGAAATGTTTTACCCAGAAAGCAACATATGTTGCACATCAGAAACTTCATGTCGATGAGAAGCCTTATATATGTTCAGAGTGCGGGATGTGCTTCACCCAGAAAGACAGTTTTGTTGCGCATCAGCAAGTCCATACAAATGGCAAACCTTTTGCATGTACTTAATTACTGCATGTATAAGGCATATAACCTCAGTGTATGTTTCTTGTTCTTTTTGGCAATAGTTAACACATATGTCACTTTTTGTAGTAGAAGAGAAAAATAATATAGTGGAGAAGAAGAGAACATTTACACTAGGCCTTGTTACTCTTAAGTGTTAAAGTATCTTGTGTTTATTTCTTTAAAATAAACGGAACTTTCAGCAATATAGTATGAGTCAGCGATGCTTTAATTTTTTATCCTTAGTTTATTACAGTTTCTGTCTAAATTAATGATTTTATGCAACAATCCCCATATTAATTAAAATACCATTTTATTGAAATTACTTAAAAAATAAAAGAATGGCAGTACAACAAGATATGGAGGCTTAGAAAGAAGGGACAGGTGAAAATCCAGAAAAAGTATCACTGCAGCTATTAGTACCAGTGGGTGAATTCATATAATACCGTAGTAACAATTCATAAATGGGAATAAATAGAATAAAGTTCATTACATGTAGAATACATATAATAGACAATGTTGGAAGTATACTCAGTACTAACCACAAGGTACATATAATTAAATGAGGAGTGAGAGAACATCACCAATATTAGAAATAACAACACATCTTAAGAAGGGGACCCAATATTTAGGAAAAGGTAACATACTTAGCTGCTTATAAAGTGATTTCCAAAGGCGTTTGACCAAAGGAATCTTTAAGGCAGTGCCATGAATCCGCAAATAATTAAAATATAGCTTTTATTAATACGTTAAAAACAAAATGGCTATAGAAAAATTGCAAGATATGAAAAAAGCGGGGGGAAGTAACAGGTTAATTTTTCTTTTATTGTTTTTATTTTTGTATTGTTAGCATTTAATCTATTGTGTGCCTGCTTAATCATGTCAACTACTATGTTTTACTGATACTATCATGCACTATGCACTTAAGGCTAATATATATATATATATATATATATATATATATATATATTTAAAAATAACCATTTACAATACTTGTCACGAAGTGACTGTAGGCATCGCGCCAGGTCCCGGTAAGCGGAGCAACACAGAGGGAACATCAGGGTAACAATACAATGGAATGCCCTGGCGCTAGGGAAAGGGGAGCAGGGTCACCTCCTAAGACTCACCTGAGGCTGCTGACTGCGCACGTCTCTAGATGGGTACTCACCCCCCATATGCTGTCACGTGCCTATGCACTCTCTGGACCTAAACTCACACTAACTAGTGAAGGCCAGCGAGACGCTAGTTTTACCACTGCAATAAGACAACATGAGTAAGGTAAGACACAAACAGATGGGGAAAGACACAACAAACACTCCACAGCTTCTCCAGCAGGAACTTCTTAGCTGTAACAGAAATTACACCTAAGCTTCTCCAGAGACTAGCTCCTTCAGAGTGGACAGCCATAGATATGAGTTATAGCCAGCATAGTGAGGAGAGTATACTTATAGCAGAAGGAAGTGGCTGCAGCTGAGATTACAACTACCTGTTAGATCACTGCAGGATATAAATAAACCTTTACCCCTTCAATGCCAGATAGAATTAAATATGCTACAACTCAGGGTAAACAATGAGTGGGCAATAAAGCGGATCTGCGATTAACAGTACCTTCTGATTCCAGACCTCCCAGATCAGATCAGGCTGTGACACACTTGCGACAGTGCCCCCTTTTTACGAGGCATCTCTGGACCCTCAGGACCATGTTTGTCTGGATGAGTTGTATGTAAAGAAAGCACCAGCTTAGTGGCATTAACCTCCGATGCTGGTACCCACATCATTTCTTCCAGATCATAACCCCTCCAAGATTGCTGCCACCTGAAGCTCTAAATTACCATAAAAAAATAATGAGGTGGTTGTAAGGGTGACAACTCTAAAGATATGACATATTTCTTAAATAATGACCTATGAAAAACATTATGGATTTAAGTGTTTGAGGTAGTTCAAAACAAGACCACAAGATTAATAATGATGATCACTTTCTATGGTCAAATGAACCTAGAACCTAGTTTCTTCAACTTAATATTTCTGGTGGATAGCCATACATAATCATTCACACACAGGTCCGGAACTGACGAACATCTTTTATCAGTCATGTGTTTGCATCTGTCGCCCATAACCCTTAGGTTGTTCTGTACCCCATACCATACAGAAGACAGTGACAAAGAAAATTATTCCTTCCCAGGAACACCCGAGCAGCCATCTCTTCTAAAAGCACAGAACTGACGGTGAAAGCCGTATGCACCAAAAAATGGTGACCGAGTTGTTTAACGGAAACTCAGTCAAAGGGTAAGTATAATGTTCAAACTTCCTTATTATAAGCCACAAAACACCTAGGGTACATCTCTAGACTTATATTCAGACATTCTGTCTGACCGGTTAGGTTGAGGGTGGCACGCTGAAGAACAGGAAAGATGTACCACCAGACGAGAACAAAAGGCTTTCCAAAATTTAGATACAAACTGAATCCCCTAATCTGCCACCACAACAGAGGGAGCCCTGTGAAGCTTCACAATCTCAGTGATAAACACTTGAGCTAAAGTTTCAGCATTAGGGAGCGCGAGTAGGGCAATGAAGTGCGCCATTTTACTACACCTATCAACCACTACTAAAATGAGTTTTTGGATGAAGGAAGTCAGTGATAAAATCCATGGTAAATGATCCATGGTCTCTAAGGTATAGCCAATGGTAGGACAGACCCGGATGGATGAGTATGCAAGGTCTTCAAACTCACACAAGCATTACAGGAAGACACAAAATCAACTACATATTGAAGCAACCTTGGCCACCAAAAATTACGAGAAAGGCGGTCCAAGGTCTCTTTTCTACCTGGGTGACCTGAAAGAACTGAATTTCTGATGCTCTCCTAAAATTTAGAGGCCTAAATGTAAAGGCACAAAAAAATTCCCAGAAGGACAAGCAGTGTCCCCCTGAGGCTTTAACACCTCACACTCAAGATCAGAGCACATGGTAGAGAGCAGTGTTCAGACAGTTATCATTACAGAAATCAATTCACCTAATAATCTCCCTAGACTGCCAATCAACCACCGGATAGTGCCTAACCAGCCAAGGGTGGCCCAGTACTATAGGGGCAGGAAGGCCTTCAAGAACATGACACAATTACTTCATCGTGAAGATCCCCTATGCGAAGGTTCAAGTTATGCACACCTTGCATCAAGCACCCCTGTCCTAGAGGCATACAGTTGATAGTAAATATGGGGATAGGTTTCACCAGAATACTACAAGGGAGACTATGCATCTGAGCAATCCAAACATCCACCATATTGGCCCTTGCCCAACCATCCAAAGAAAAGAAATAATTTCAGTTTTCGTACCTACAATAACCTCTGCAGGTAGGACAAACTGAGATACACATGTAGAGAAAACATATCTTCCAAGACTATAATCCTCCACACAGCCTGGGGTCAGACGTTTTTCAGACAGATTTTTCTTAAGTTTAAGTACCGAAGGACAGGCACCAACAAATGATCCTTTTGACCACAAAAGAATCCCCCACCTTGTGGTGAACCGCCGGTGACCCAGCCCGAGGAGAGATTCTCCTTAACTATATGGGTTAATGTGGAACCATGGGAAACCCCAGGGTGATCTATAGAAAAAGGGATCAACACAGGTCTATTTCTTAGGCGTCTATCTGGCTAAAGCCAAAACAGCCTCTAAAGACTCAAGCGCTTTGTACATAGCAGGGGTATTTTTTAGCCTTTCAGTCAGACACTGACAAAAATGGCTTCAAAGGGCGGGGTCATTCTACCTAGTGTCAGTGGCCCATCTGCGGAAGTAAGAATAAAATTCCACTGCTGACTGACCCCCATGCCGAAGCCTACATAGTCTGGACTCAGCAAGGGAGACTCGGTCTGATTCATCATCAATGCAGTGACAATCAAAAAGATACCAATGTTTGAAACTTTTGATTTTCAAGCTCCATATCTCTCCACTAAATCTTTGAGCATAAGATTACCTTCATTTTATAGACTGTCATCTTGGCTATCTCATACATAAATTTGACATGCAACTATTTAGTATATGATCAGTTATGCAGATTATACAAATTATAACCTGTTATCAAATTCCCTAATAGCTGAGTGTTTTATTAGGTTGATTCCCAAGTGAAGGTCACTGGTTCAAATTGAGGAGCAGTCATGAAGAAGATTTCACAAGAAAAGAGAAACAGCATCATCCAGCTCATCGATAGAGAGCTCTCTGACAAAGAGAATTGTTAAATTGTATCATGTGAGTGCCATGATGGTTGGAACAATACGAAATGAAGTCTGTTCATCCATTTAAAAGCCAAGAAGTGGCAAAATATCAGAGTCAACAAGTTGGCTCACAAGGTCTATCAGTTCTGGCATGACAAACATAGCAGGGTAAACTACGAGCGTTCAATAAAGCAGATCTGTGATCAACAATACGCTGTGATGTTCTGATTCCAGATCCCCTGAGATCACATCAGGCAGTGACACACTCGTGACAATACTTGATCTTAATATCATCTTTAAGCACATGAATTTCTGCATTTTCATTTTGTATTTTGGTATACAACTACTATTGCTTACATGATATACATCCCTAGATTCATTTATAGCAATGCTAGTGTAATGCTCTTCAAGCTAACTTACACTTGACAACAGTAACATCACATATCCTTCTTTACGATGATGGTTACATATCTACTTTCTATACTATTAGATACCAGTACATTTGGGTAATCTTTTGCACCTTTAAAATATCCTACCTGGTCTGGGGGTCACTACTCCCCTCTTTTCATACCTTGCAATTTTGATGTAGCCATATTTATTTTTTTTACATGTGATAAAAAGTATATTTTAATTATTTGTGGATTCATGGCACTTCCTTAATTGCTTTGGCCGCATGCCTTTGAAAATCACTTTATATATTTTTTACATTTGTGCTTTCCATGGTCAACTGCAAGGGTATTGTGTTTGAACATACTTAGCTGCGGCCTGTATAGAGCTCCCCAGGGGTGCAGAGTGAGAGTGGGAAAGTCTGTAGAGATAGCTGTTGGATGAATGACAAAGTGTATGGAGGGCTTTAGTCAACCAACTATTTGGCTGACATATACGGTCTAGTTCTGACTGGTATATTTTCAGTCTTTGTGTTGTCCATGTGTACAATGGACAACACACTGACCCTATGTAATCTATTATCAATTCTGAGAAATTAAGGATTATTACACCTAAGTTTCTACAGGATCAGAATTAGCATCAGCACATGAATACCTCATCAGAGCGACCATCAGATGAATGCAGAACCAGAACTACCATCAGTAGATGAATACAGCATCATCCGTACATTCATACATTACCAGGCCACAGTACTTGAATACAGCACCAGAACCATCATTAGTATAGAAATATATCACTATAGTCAGTATCAGTACACAAATACAGCACCAGGACTGTCAACAACATCTTAAATTGTAGTTACATGTTAAAGATGCTAATAAAAATAATTGCAAGGAACCTCCAACACCTATCTCTGCAAAGATATCATCTTTTCCCTTTTGCTAATTGGCTCTGCTTAGAGAGAGAGCACACACACACACACACACACACACACACACACACACACACATATACAGTCATATGAAAAAGTTTGGGCACCCCTATTAATTTTAACCTTTTTTCTTTATAACAATTTGGGTTTTTGCAACAGCTATTTCAGTTTCATATATCTAATAACTGATGGACTGAGTAATCTTTCTGATTGAAATGTGGTTTATTGTACTAACAGAAAATGTGCATTCCACATTTAAACAAAATTTGACTAGTGCAAAAGTATGGGCACCCTTATCAATTTCTTGATTTGAGCACTCCTAACTACTTTTTACTGACTTACTAAAGCACTAAATTGGTTTTGTAACCTCATTGAGCTTTGAACTTCATAGGCAGGTGTTTCAATCATGAGAAAAGGTATTTAAGGTGGCCACTTGCAAGTTGTTCTCCTATTTGAATCTCCTATTTAGAGTGGCATCATGGGCTCCTCAAAACAACTCTCAAATGATCTGAAAACAAAGATTATTCAACATAGTTGTTCAGGGGAAGGATACAAAAAATTGTCTCAGAGATTGAAACTGTCAGTTTCCACTGTGAGGAACATAGTAAGGAAATGGAAGAACACAGGCACAGTTCTTGTTAAGCCCAGAGGTGGCAGGCCAAGAAAAATATCAGAAAAGCAGAGAAGAATAATGGTGAGAACAGTCAAGGACAATCCACAGACCACCTCCAAAGACCTGCAGCATCATCTTGCTGCAGATGGTGTCAATGTGCATCGGTCAACAAAACAGCACACGTTACACAAGGAGAAGCTGTATGGGAGAGTGATGCGAAAGAAGCCGTTTCTGTAAGCACACCACAAACCGAGTTGCCTGAGGTATGCAAAAGCACATTTGGACAAGCCAGTTACATTTTGGAAGAAGGTCCTGTGGACTGATGAAACAAAGATTGAGTTGTTTGGTCATACAAAAAGACGTTATGCATGGAGGCAAAAAAACACGGCATTAAAAGAAAAGCACTTGCTACCCACAGTAAAATTTGGTGGAGGTTCCATCATGCTTTGGGGCTGTGTGGCCAATGCCGGCACCGGGAATCTTGTTAAAGTTGAGGGTCGCATGGATTCAACTCAGTATCAGCAGATTCTTGACAATAATGTGCAAGAATCAGTGACGAAGTTGAAGTTACGCAGGGGATGGATATTTCAGCAAGACAATGATCCAAAAAAACGCTCCAAATCTACTCAGGCATTCATGCAGAGGAACAATTACAATGTTCTGGAATGGCCATCCCAGTCCCCAGACCTGAATATCATTGAACATCTGTGGGATGATTTGAAGCGTGCTGTCCATGCTCGGCGACCATCAAACTTATCTGAACTGGAATTGTTTTGTAAACAGGAATGGTCAAATATACCTTCATCCAGGATCCAGGAGCTCATTAAAAGCTACAGGAAGCGACTAGAGGCTGTGATTTTTGCAAAAGGAGGATCTACAAAATATTAATGTCACTATAGTCAATATCAGTACACAAATACAGCACCAGGACTGTCAACAACATCTTAAATTGTAGTTACATGTTAAAGATGCTAATAAAAATAATTGCAAGGAACCTCCAACACCTATCTCTGCAAAGATATCATCTTTTCCCTTTTGCTAATTGGCCCTGCTTAGAGAGAGAGCACACACACACACACACACACACACACACACACACACATATACATACATATACAAAATATTAATGTCACTTTTATGTTGAGGTGCCCATACTTTTGCACCGGTCAAATTTTGTTTAAATGCGGATTGCACATTTTCTGTTAGTACAATAAACCACATTTCAATCAGAAAGATTACTCAGTCCATCAGTTATTAGATATATGAAACTGAAATAGCTGTTGCAAAAACCCAAATTGTTATAAAGAAAAAAGGTTAACATTAATAGGGGTGCCCAAACTTTTTCATATGACTGTATTTATACACACATACTACGGTTCCAAAGTTTAGGGTCACTTAGATATTTCCTTGTTTTTGAAAGAAAAGCTAATTTTGTTTTCAATGAAGCTAACATTAAATTAAACAGAAATACACTATACATTGTTAATGTGGTAAATGACTATTCTAGCTGCAAACGTCTGTTTTTAAATGCAATATCTACATAGGTGTATAGAGGTCCATTTCCAACAACCACCACTCCTGTGTTCTAATGGTACATTGTGTTTGCTAACTGTGTTAGAAGGCTAATGGATGTTTAGAAATCCCTTGAAAACCCTTGTGGAAGTATGTTAGCACAGCTGAAAACAGTTTTGCTGATTAGAGAAGCTATAAAACTGACCTTCCTTTGAGCTAGTTGAGAATCTGGAGCATTACATTTGTTGGTTCCATTAAACTCTCAAAATGGTCAGAAAAAGAGAACTTTCATGTGAAACTCGACAGTCTATTCTTGTTCTTAGAAATGAAGTATATTCCAGGTGAGAAATTGCCAAAAAACTGAAGATTTCCTACAACGATGTTTACTACTCCCTTCAGAGGAGAGCACAAACAGGCTCTAACTAGAGTAGAAGGAGAAGTGGGAGGCCCCGCTGCACAACTGAGCAACAAGACAAGTACATTAGAGTCTCTAGTTTGAGAAATCTACGCCTGACCGATCCTCAACTGGCAACTTCATTAAATAGTACCCGCAAAACGCCAGTGTAACGTCTACAGTGAAGAGGCAACTCCGAGATGCTCGTCTTCAGGGCAGAGTGGCAAAGAAAAAAACATATCTGAAATTGGCTTATAAAAGGAAAAGATTAATATGGGCAAAAGAACACAGACAATGCACAGAGGAAGATTGGAAAAAAACGTTCTGGACAGACAAATTGAAGTTTGAGGTGTTTGGATCACACAGAAGAACATTTGTGAGACGCAGAACAACTGAAAAGATGCTGGAAGAGTGCCTGACGCCATCTGTCAAGCATGGTGGAGGTAATATGATGGTCTGGGGTTGCTTTGGTGCTGGTAAAGTGGGAGATTTGTATAAGGTAAAAGGAATTTTGAATAAGGAAGGTCATCACTCCATTTTGCAACGCCATGCCTTACCCTGTGGACAGCGCTTGATTGCAGCCAGTATACTGGTGCCAGTATATTCCACAGTGGTTTACAGACATTATATTCACTGTCCCTATTGGGGCTGACATGCTAACTTCCTATTGCTGTATTTGGCGTGTGGGAAGAAGCCAGAGCAATTGGTGCTAAAATACACAAACTCCTTGCAGAAGAGAGATTTGATCTCAGGACTCCAGTGCTGCAAAGCAACCTTGTTAATCACTGAGCCACCATATGGCCAAAATAGATTTATCAGCAAAATATACAAACTTTCTACTATGTCCAATAAAATTGTAAAACAAGTACAATTTACATACCTCAGAGCAATTAATATAACAAGTGGTCTTTCCAAATTAGTCCCAAAATACCATTTTTAATGACTTCTGTAGTTTCAGGTATGGCTTACTAGAGTGGTGGTGGTGGATTGGGGTCATAGGAGGCAGGGTCGGCGATATTGAGGGCTCGGAGGAGCTGTAGAGTGGCTCAGGAAAGTCACAGGACGGGATGTCTCGGTGGTGGCAACATTGACCTGAATCGCGTGCGATTCAATGGAGCTCACAGTCAGATCTATGGCACCTGCTGCCGAGACACCCCATCCTGTGACCCTCCTGAGTCGCTCCACTGCAGTGACATCCCTACAGCCAGCCAGCAGATCAAAGGCACCCGCCGATGCGACACCCCCGAGCCCGCAGTATTGCCGACCCTCCTGAGCCGCAACTCCCCTTCCTCAGAGCGCACAGCCTTCCTGAGCCTCTCCACCACCGATGCCCTTCCTGATGAGCTTTAGGATTAAGATGCACTAGGATTATAAGACGGACCCTCATTTTAACATTAAAAATTATTTTTTCTTATTTTCCTCCTCTAAATTTAGGGTGCGTCTTATAATCCAGTGCATCTTAAAAAACAAAAAATATGGTAATCTTTGGTTGCCACCAGATTCCTGTGTAGTAGGGACACATTAAGGCTACTTTCACACATCCGGTTTGAGCTGTGCGGCTCAATCCGGCTGTGAAACCTATGCAACGGATGCGGCGAAAACACCGCATCCTTTGCATAAGTTTTTACATGCGGCCGGCCCGGTTTTTTCCGGTTTCGGCACGCTACTGAGCATGCGCAGTGGAAGAAACCGCATGCGGCGGCCGGATGCGTTTTTTTCCGCATCGCGCCGCATCCGGCGTCCATAGGCATGCATTGAAAAATGCGCCGCAGCGGTCGGATGCGGCTTTTTTTGCCGGAGCAAAAAACGTTGCAGGCAACGTTCCATCCGGCCGCGGCATCGGCTAAATCTGCCGCATGCGGCAAAAACCGGACCGAACGCAGGCCCATGCGGCACAATACGGCACTAATGTAAGTCTATGTAAAAAACCCGCAACCGGCGGCAAGAAAAACGGTTCCGGTTTTCTGCAGAGCGCTGTATTGTGCCGCAGAGCAAAAACCGGATGTGTGAAAGTAGCCTAACTCTCAAGTGACTGCAAAAGATCTGAAGCAGGATTTGTTGGCAGTAGGCACTGTTTGTACAGAAAGGCCTTGGAGGTCTCCATTGCCGAACTCCAAAGCTTACAGCTTACACCAAACCACAAGAAAAGTCAGCTCCTATAAAAACATAAGCTACAAAAAAGTATTGATTATGATTTTGCACAATGACTTTCTTGATTGTTGGAAACACAGAATTAAAGAAGTACTACAGGCAACAGCTTTCCCTCAGCAATCATTTTATGCTCACAAATGCCTTCTTTTGCTGTTAAAGAAATATTGATCTCAATAGCATAAAAAGAAAAATGTAACTTCTACACATCATAGCCATATTTTTTTCAAGCATCATCACACTGCACTTGCCCAAAGGAGGCATCATATTTTCACAATGGAGGAACAAAATAAAAAACATAAGGACGTCTGGTCTTATAGCACCTCTTTGCCACTAAAAATAAAAACCCCAACAGTGAGAAAACAATATATTTTTTAATATATTCTAATATTATTATTATTATATTTCTCATATATTTTATATATTTTCATGGAACAACACTGTAGATATGACACTTTGACACAATGTAAAGTAGTCATAATCCAGCTGGTATAACTGTGTAAATTTGGTGTGCCCTCTAAATAACTCAACACACAACCATTACTGTCAAATCGCTGGCAGCAAAAAGGTGTACACCCCTTAGTGAAAATAGCCAAATTGTGCCCAATTAGCCATTTTCCTTCACCAGTGTCATGTTACTCATTAGTGTTAGATGGTCTCACATGTGAATGGGAGCAGATGTGTTACATTTGGTGTTATCGCTCACACGCTCTTCATACTGGTCACTGAAAACTCAACATGGCCCCTCATGGCAAAGAATTCTCTGAGGATCTAAAAAAAGAGAATTTTTGCTCTGCATAAAGATGCCCTAAGCCAGGGGTCTCAAACACGCGGCCCGCGGGCCGCATGCGGCCCTTCAGGTGGCTTCTTGCGGCCCGCAGGCCCGTGGACCTGGTAAAGATGGCGACCGGTGCAGGGGCCGCAGCTGCCAGTTATTTATTTCAGCCTACAGTTTTGTCTTTGCCGCGCACAGTGAAGTTCTCACTGCAGAACGCAATAACAGCTGCCTGCCAATCAGAGGCAAGCACCTGCTGCATATGACCTCAGATGATTGCCTGTGATTGGCCAGTGGCTGTTGTGCAGTGAGAACTGCTTTGCACGCGCCGGCCGAAAGTTCAGCGATGACAGCAGCTGTGATCATTACCGGGTCCACATGCCTGCGTGCTGCTGACAGCAGGTGAGAAGAATGTTTTTGTGTGTGTGGGGTTCTGTGTTGCTGGCTGAGGCTGCAGTGTGTGTGTGGCATGCCGTGTGTGTGTGGTTCTGTTGCTTGCTGAGGCTGCACAGGGTGTGTGTGTGTGTGTGTGTGTGTGAGCTGAGGCTGCACAGGGTGTGTGTGTGGTGTGTGTGTGAACTGAGGCTGCACAGGGTGTGTGTGTGGTATGTGTGTGTGTTAGCTGAGGCTGCACAGGGTGGGGGTGGTGGTGTTAGCTGAGGCTGCACAGGGTGGGGGTGGTGGTGTTAGCTGAGGCTGCACAGGGTGGGGGTGGTGGTGTTAGCTGAGGCTGCACAGGGTGGGGGTGGTGGTGTTAGCTGAGGCTGCACAGGGTGGGGGTGGTGGTGTTAGCTGAGGCTGCACAGGGTGGGGGTGGTGGTATTAGCTGAGGCTGCACAGGGTGGGGGTGGGGGTGGTGGTGTTAGCTGAGGCTGCACAGGGTGGGGGTGGTGGTGTTAGCTGAGGCTGCACAGGGTGGGGGTGGTGGTGTTAGCTGAGGCTGCACAGGGTGGGGGTGGTGGTGTTAGCTGAGGCTGCACAGGGTGGGGGTGGTGGTGTTAGCTGAGGCTGCACAGGGTGGGGGTGGTGGTGTTAGCTGAGGCTGCACAGGGTGGGGGTGGTGGTGTTAGCTGAGGCTGCACAGGGTGGGGGGGGTGTGTGTGGTGTTAGCTGAGGCTGCACAGGGTGGGGGGGTGTGTGTGGTGTTAGCTGAGGCTGCACAGGGTGGGGGGGTGTGTGTGGTGTTAGCTGAGGCTGCACAGGGTGGGGGTGTGTGTGTGGTGTTAGCTGAGGCTGCACAGGGTGGGGGTGTGTGTGTGGTGTTAGCTGAGGCTGCACAGGGTGGGGGTGTGTGTGTGGTGTTAGCTGAGGCTGCACAGGGTGGGGGTGTGTGTGTGGTGTTAGCTGAAGGCTGCACAGGGTGGGGGGGTGTGTGTGGTGTTAGCTGAGGCTGCACAGGGTGGGGGGGGGGTGTGTGTGTGAGCTGAGGCTGCACAGGGTGGGGGGGGGTGTGTGTGTGAGCTGAGGCTGCACAGGGTGGGGGGGGTGTGTGTGTGAGCTGAGGCTGCACAGGGTGGGGGTGTGTGTGTGTGTGTGAGCTGAGGCTGCACAGGGTGGGGGGGTGTGTGTGTGTGTGAGCTGAGGCTGCACAGGGTGGGGGGGTGTGTGTGTGTGAGCTGAGGCTGCACAGGGTGGGGGGGAGGTGTGTGTGTGTGAGCTGAGGCTGCACAGGGTGGGGGGTGTGTGTGTGTGTGAGCTGAGGCTGCACAGGGTGGGGGGGGGGGGGGTGTGAGCTGAGGCTGCACAGGGTGGGGGTGTGTGTGTGTGTGTGTGAGCTGAGGCTGCACAGGGTGGGGGTGTGTGTGGTGTTAGCTGAGGCTGCACAGGGTGGGGTGTGTGTGTGTGTGTGAGCTGAGGCTGCACAGGGTGGGGGGTGTGTGTGTGTGTGAGCTGAGGCTGCACAGGGTGGGGGGTGTGTGTGTGTGTGAGCTGAGGCTGCACAGGGTGGGGGGTGTGTGTGTGTGTGAGCTGAGGCTGCACAGGGTGGGGTGTGTGTGTGTGTGTGAGCTGAGGCTGCACAGGGTGGGGGTGTGTGTGTGTGAGCTGAGGCTGCACAGGGTGGGGGTGTGTGTGGGGGTGTGAGCTGAGGCTGCACAGGGTGGGGGGTGTGTGTGTGTGTGAGCTGAGGCTGCACAGGGTGGGGTGTGTGTGTGTGTGTGAGCTGAGGCTGCACAGGGTGGGGGTGTGTGTGTGTGTGAGCTGAGGCTGCACAGGGTGGGGGTGTGTGTGTGTGTGTGTGTGAGCTGAGGCTGCACAGGGTGGGGGTATGTGTGTGTGAGCTGAGGCTGCACAGGGTGGGGGTGTGTGTGTGTGAGCTGAGGCTGCACAGGGTGGGGGGGGGGTGTGTGTGTGAGCTGAGGCTGCACAGGGTGGGGGGGGGGTGTGTGTGTGAGCTGAGGCTGCACAGGGTGGGGGGGGGGGTGTGTGAGCTGAGGCTGCACAGGGTGGGGGTGTGTGTGTGTGTGAGCTGAGGCTGCACAGGGTGGGTGTGTGTGTGTGTGTGTGAGCTGAGGCTGCACAGGGTGGGTGTGTGTGTGTGTGAGCTGAGGCTGCACAGGGTGGGGGGGTGTGTGTGTGTGAGCTGAGGCTGCACAGGGTGGGGGGGGTGTGTGTGAGCGCTGAGGCTGCACAGGGTGGGGGGGGAGTGTGTGTGTGTGAGCTGAGGCTGCACAGGGTGGGGGGGGGGGGTGTTAGCTGAGGCTGCACGGGGTGGGGTGTGTGTGTGTGTGTGTGTGTTAGCTGAGGCTGGGGCACATTGCTACAAGGGGACAAGGATGCGCACATTTTTACAGAATGGGAAACAAGATGGGGCACATTACTACAAGATGTTGGCCAAAATTACTATGCGGTGGTTATTGTAAAACTGTATTACTTACAAAAAGGGGAAAAAATGTAAAAAAAAGTGTGTATGTATGTAGATATATATATATATATATATATATATACACACTACACATTTGTTATAATGGACAAATGAAAAATGTTCAAAAACAGTGATTCAAGGGTGTATAGAAAGAAAAAATGGTACCACTACCAATGTCACTTTGTCCTGAAAGGAATGCGGGCCCCTCAAATTATTTTTTTCCTGTGTGCGGCCCATACACCCAACCGAGTTTGAGACCCCTGCCCTAGGCCATAAGAAGCTTGTCATCACCCTGAAACTGAGCTGCAGCACAGTGGCCAAGACCATACAGCGTTTTAACAAGACAGGTTCGGTTCCACTCAGAACATACCTCATCATGGTCAACCAAAGAAGTTGAGTGCACGTGCTCAGCGTCATTTCCAGAGATTTTCTTTTCAAAAAAGACGTACAAGTGCTGTCAGAGGTTAAAGGGGTAGGAGGTCAGCCTGATGGTGCTCAGACCTTACACCACACAGATTGCATCAAATTATGTATAATTAAAAGGGAAACACACAATTTACAACATTTACAAATGTTAAAAACAGAAGGGAACTGAAGGGACCAGGGCTCTGTACCCTAAGTTATCCCCACCTAGCCATAGAGGTTGGCATTCTAATAGCTGAACAATATGGCGCTCTTCAAAACTCTACACTCAGCTAGAATATGCATTTAATCTATATGAAGGGAATATACATACACACGGTGTGAAAATACTGCATAAATAGGCTATACCACATCACAGCAGCTTATAAATATATTATGCCACAAATGTCGAACGAACCCAGGATAGAACATAGTCCGTACTCATGGATTAGTATGATAAACACTGAAAGTAACATTCCCCATATTCAGATGTATGCTTACATCGGTTTGCGTTTGATAAATTACTCCACATCACAATCTCCCTGGACTGCCAATCATCCACCGTATTGTGCCTAACCAGCCAGGGGAGGCACAATACTATGGGAGCAAGAGAGCCTTCAAGAATATGACATAAAATAAGTTCATTGGGAAGGACCCCTATGTGAAGGTTCAAGTTATGCACAACTTGGATCAAACACCCATGTATGAGAGGCGCAGATTTGATAGCAAATATAGGGATAGGTTTCTCTAGAATACTATAAGAGAGCCCATCCATCTAGGCAAATGGAGTATCCACCATATTGGTCCCCGTTCCACTATCCAAAAGCATAGAAATCATTTCAGTTTTCATATTTATAACAACCTCTGTGGGTAGAACAAACGGAGATACACGTTGAGGGAATATATACTCCCAGGCTCTAATCCTCCACACAGTCTGGGGTCAGAAATTGTTCAGACAAATTTTTCTTTAGTTTAAGTACGAAGGACAGGATCCAACACAATGATCCTTTTGACCACAAAAGAAAAAAAAAACATTGCCATGAACTGCAGAAGGCCCAGACTGAGACGAGGCCCCTCCAACTGCATGGGTTCCTCCAGAATTACGGGAGACCTTTCGCCCCTGGCAGATCTATAGAAAAAGGGGTCAATGCAGGTCTATCCCTAAGGCATCTGTCAATCTAGGTGACTAAAGCCATAGCAGCCTCCAAAGATTCAGGATCTTCATAATAACCAGGGCATTTTTTAGCCTTTCATACAGGCTTTGACAAAAATGGCTTCTAAGGGCTGGGTAATTCCACCTCGTGTCAGTGGTCCATCTGTAGAACTCTGAACAAAATTCCACTGCTGACAGACCCCCTTGATGAAGCCTACGTAGATTGGACTCAGCAAGGGAGACTCGGTCCGTATCATAGTAAATAAGACCCAGCGCCACAAAACACTCATCTACTGACCAAAAGGACTGAGAATCATTTGGAAGGGAGAAGGCCCAGGAATGCCAAAAACCGGACACCGGAGTCCATGGTTGCCAGGGTGCTTGAGTCCCGGTAACCAAATCTGAAGGGCAAAACAACCCGAAGGTACAGCCGCACATCAGGGACCCGGAGTCGTTGCCAGCAGAGCGGCACCAGTGGAGGCCCGTGCAGCCTACCATATGGGTAACGAGTAGTACCACAAGTCCCTGAAGAGAGGGCCTCCATTGGACTAACGCAGCAGGGTCCTGTAGAAGAGAAGAAGGGCGTAGGGAGAAGGCCTCAATACTCACCTGGCCAGGGAGATACCCCCCAACTGCTTCCAGGCTAACCGAATCGCTACCATCATGTGCACCGGTCTCCCAGGACTTCACCGGTTGTTGCAGAGTAAAGGGAAGGAGGTAAAGAAACTGCTGTGTTGGTCCGTTATGATCCGTATCCCGACCCTGCACCCTGAAGTTAGCCGTGTTCCCAAAATAAACTTTCTAACCGTGCCCCGAGGTCTCACTCCACCTGTGGGGAGCAAGATCACCTCAGCTGCGCCATCACCAACTGCCCCGGGGCGGCCCACATAGCTGTAAAACCACAGGTGGCGTCACGAACTTCATCTTATCCAAAAATACAATTTCCATCATCATCCTCCCTTTATTATTGAGACACCGCCAGGGTCACGGAGCTTGACCCCCGCCACTACTAACATCCCCGGACTAGTTCGGCCCGGTTCCGAGTGCCCCCGGCCCTGGTGTGAGCGTGTCAATTTTTGGCGTCACAAACAGGATGATCGTGCCCGGTATAACTGGGTACTGTGCGCCTACGTAACGTGTGCCTTGTATTGACTTTATTAAACTTTGAATGATGCCGCCATTAATATACTACAGAAATTGAACTGCGTCATACAGAGAGCAGTTGAAAAAGAACTTGAGAATAAGCCCCGTCCCCGTGCGCTGCCGACCGCTGAAAAATAATGTGCGCTAAGAGACTGGACTTATGAAAATTGACACAGTGCCAGTTAGTGAAAGTAACGGTGAAGAAGTGCAAAGCAGTGGATAGAAGGGAACCACTCTTAGTGGGCTGGGTAACGGTAATCCTGTCAGAGCACTAAAAGGTCGACTGGTGGTGAGCGCTCCAGACCAGAAATGGCGAGCAGTAACCGGGACGACCTGGACGGCGACATGGTGGAAGTCGACTTCCCTGATCTACCGAGAGGTGCCCTGGGCTCACAACCGGTTCCAGGCCTGAAACTGGACTGGAGCCGATCAGCAAGCAGCTAAAACAGAGGTGACAGAACCGGAGCGTGCGCCAGTGAACCAGGCAGCATCCAGCATCACAGATGAAGGGACATCCTTAGCTACAGCAGCGGAGACTGGTAAGCGAATGGTCCCAGCAACCCGGCAGAGCCCAGACACCTTGGTGGGACCCCTTCCAAGCCCTCCGGCCCGAATATCTGGACCAGCGTCACTCCATTTCCTGTGGGATGAATCACCGGTCCATGAAAGTGGGCTGGCAGCACCATTACTACCCGTTCCAACCCAGAGTGTTTCAGAGATTCGCTGCAGGAGGCAGATGATCCAGTACCAGGAGGAGAGAGAGCAAAGGGATGCCTGGTGGAAAGAGATGGAAGCTGACAACCTGGCCGTCAAGCAGAGATTACGTAAGGCCAGACAATCTGACCAGGGCCCAATGAGACAGGGCCAAGTAAGAGATTTTAATGTGGAACGAGGATGGGGATTCATCCGGGAACTGGGACTGCGGAGGGATGTCTTTGTGTCCCAGAGGGATATCGAATCACATCTAAAGAGAGGTCACCTGGGCCGTGATGTATACCCGGGTGATATGGTAGAGTACACCAGGCATATGGGTTCACGCGGGTGGTATGCTCTAGACCAGGGGTCTCAAACTCGGCTGCGTGTATGGGCCGCACAGAGGAAAAAATAATTTGGGGGGGCCACATTCTTTGCAGTACAAAGTGACATTTTTATTGGTACCATATATATATTTTTTTCACACCTTTGTATCACTGATTTTGAACATTTTTCACTTGTTTATTATAATAAAGGTGCACATTCTTTGTTTAAATATATATAAAAAAATTTGATGGTAAAAAAATGTCATGCCTTATTTTGTTTTTTTCTTTGTTTTTTTTACATTTTATCCCTTTCTTGTAACTAATAGTGTTACAATTATCACTATATAGAAATTTTGGCCAATATATGTATTTAATAATGTTCCCCATCTTGTTGTAATGTGCCCATCCTTGTCCCCTTGTAGTATTGTGCCCCATCCTAGTCCCCATCCTACAGTAATGTCCCCAGCCTTGTCCCCATCTTATTGTAATGTGCCCATCCTGTAGTAATGTGTCCAGCCTTGCCCCCATCTTATAGTAATGTTCCCCATCTTTGTCCCCTTGTAGCAATCTCCCTATCCTGTAGTACTGTCCCCATCATATACAGTTAGGTCCAGAAATATTTGGACAGTGACACAATTTTCGCGAGTTGGGCTCTGCATGCCACCACATTGGATTTGAAATGAAACCTCTACAACAGAATTCAAGTGCAGATTGTAACGTTTAATTTGAAGGTTTGAACAAAAATATCTGATAGAAATTGTAGGAATTGTACACATTTCTTTACAAACACTCCACATTTTAGGAGGTCAAAAGTAATTGGACAAATAAACCAAACCCAAACAAAATATTTTTATTTTCAATATTTTGTTGCGAATCCTTTGGAGGCAATCACTGCCTTAAGTCTGGAACCCATGGACATCACCAAACGCTGGGTTTCCTCCTTCTTAATGCTTTGCCAGGCCTTTACAGCCGCAGCCTTCAGGTCTTGCTTGTTTGTGGGTCTTTCCGTCTTAAGTCTGGATTTGAGCAAGTGAAATGCATGCTCAATTGGGTTAAGATCTGGTGATTGACTTGGCCATTGCAGAATGTTCCACTTTTTTGCACTCATGAACTCCTGGGTAGCTTTGGCTGTATGCTTGGGGTCATTGTCCATCTGTACTATGAAGCGCCGTCCGATCAACTTTGCGGCATTTGGCTGAATCTGGGCTGAAAGTATATCCCGGTACACTTCAGAATTCATCCGGCTACTCTTGTCTGCTGTTATGTCATCAATAAACACAAGTGACCCAGTGCCATTGAAAGCCATGCATGCCCATGCCATCACGTTGCCTCCACCATGTTTTACAGAGGATGTGGTGTGCCTTGGATCATGTGCCGTTCCCTTTCTTCTCCAAACTTTTTTCTTCACATCATTCTGGTACAGGTTGATCTTTGTCTCATCTGTCCATAGAATACTTTTCCAGAACTGAGCTGGCTTCATGAGGTGTTTTTCAGCAAATTTAACTCTGGCCTGTCTATTTTTGGAATTGATGAATGGTTTGCATCTAGATGTGAACCCTTTGTATTTACTTTCATGGAGTCTTCTCTTTACTGTTGACTTAGAGACAGATACACCTACTTCACTGAGAGTATTCTGGACTTCAGTTGATGTTGTGAACGGGTTCTTCTTCACCAAAGAAAGTATGCGGCGATCATCCACCACTGTTGTCATCCGTGGACGCCCAGGCCTTTTTGAGTTCCCAAGCTCACCAGTCAATTCCTTTTTTCTCAGAATGTACCCGACTGTTGATTTTGCTACTCCAAGCATGCCTGCTATCTCTCTGATGGATTTTTTCTTTTTTTTCAGCCTCAGGATGTTCTGCTTCACCTCAATTGAGAGTTCCTTATACCGCATGTTGTCTGGTCACAGCAACAGCTTCCAAATGCAAAACCACACACCTGTAATCAACCCCAGACCTTTTAACTACTTCATTGATTACAGGTTAACGAGGGAGACGCCTTCAGAGTTAATTGCAGTCCTTAGAGTCCCTTGTCCAATTACTTTTGGTCCCTTGAAAAAGAGGAGGCTATGCATTACAGAGCTATGATTCCTAAACCCTTTCTCCGATTTGGATGTGAAAACTCTCATATTGCAGCTGGGAGTGTGCACTTTCAGCCCATATTATATATATAATTGTATTTCTGAACATGTTTTTGTAAACAGCTAAAATAACAAAACTTGCCTTGTCCCTATTCTATAGTAATGTGTCCAGCTTGTCCCCATCCTATAGTCATGTGCCCACTTGCCCCTATTCTATAGATATGTGCCCACCTTGTCCCCATCCTATAGTCATGTGCCCACCTTGTCCCCATCCTATAGTCATGTGCCCAACTTGTCCCTATTCTATAGTCAGGTGCCCACCTTGTCCCCATCCTATAGTCATGTGCCCACCTTGTCCCCATCCTATAGTCATGTGCCCACCTTGTCCCTATTCTATAGTCATGTGCCCATCTTGTCCCCATCCTATAGTCATGTGCCCACCTTGTCCCTATTCTATAGTCATGTGCCCACCTTGTCCCTATTCTATAGTTAGGTGCCCACCTTGTCCCCATCCTATAGCCATATGCCCACCTTGTCCCTATTCTATAGTCATGTGCCCACCTTGTCCCTATTCTATAGTCATGTGCCCACCTTGTCCCTATCCTATAGTCATGTGCTCACCTTGTCCTTATCTATAGTCATGTGCCCACCTTGTCCCCATCCTATAGTCATGTACCCACCTTGTCCCCATCCTATAGTCATGTGCCCACCTTGTCCCCATCCTATAGTCATGTGCCCACCTTGTCCCTATTCTTATAGTCATGTGCCCACCTTGTCCCCATCCTATATTCATGTGCCCACCTTGTCCCTATTCTATAGTCATGTGCCCACTTTGTCCCCATGCTATAGTCATGTGCCCACCTTGTCCCTATTCTATAGTCATGTGCCCACCATGTCCCCATCCTATAGTCATGTGCCCACCTTGTCCCTATTCTATAGTCATGTGCCCACCTTGTCCCTATTCTATAGTCATGTGCCCACCTTGTCCCTATTCTATAGTCATGTGCCCACCTTGTCCCCATCCTATAGTCATGTGCCCACCTTGTCCCTATTCTATAGACATGTGCCCACCTTGTCCCCATCCTATAGTCATGTGCCCACCTTTTCCCTATTCTATAGTCATGTGCCCACCTTGTCCCCATCCTATAGTCATGTGCCCACCTTGTCCCTATTCTATAGTCATGTGCCCACCTTGTCCCTATTCTATAGTCATGTGCCCACCTTGTCCCTATTCTATAGTCATGTGCCCACCTTGTCCCCATCCTATAGTCATGTGCCCACCTTGTCCCTATTCTTATAGTCATGTGCCCACCTTGTCCCCATCCTATATTCATGTGCCCACCTTGTCCCTATTCTATAGTCATGTGCCCACTTTGTCCCCATGCTATAGTCATGTGCCCACCTTGTCCCTATTCTATAGTCATGTGCCCACCATGTCCCCATCCTATAGTCATGTGCCCACCTTGTCCCTATTCTATAGTCATGTTCCCACCTTGTCCCTATTCTATAGTCATGTGCCCACCTTGTCCCTATTCTATAGTCATGTGCCCACCTTGTCCCCATCCTATAGTCATGTGCCCACCTTGTCCCTATTCTATAGACATGTGCCCACCTTGTCCCCATCCTATAGTCATGTGCCCACCTTTTCCCTATTCTATAGTCATGTGCCCACCTTGTCCCCATCCTATAGTCATGTGCCCACCTTGTCCCTATTCTATAGTCATGTGCCCACCTTGTCCCTATTCTATAGTCATGTGCCCACCTTGTCCCTATCCTATAGTCATGTGCCCACCCTGTCCCTATTCTATAGTCATGTGCCCACCTTGTCCCCATCCTATAGTCATGTACCCACCTTGTCCCTATTCTATAGTAATGTCCCCATCCTGTAGTAATGGGTGGGGGGGGCGGCGGCTTAAAGGGGGCAGTGGCTATAACTTACCGATCGCTCTCCTTAGCTTCCCCAGACGCCGGAGTAAAGGTGAGGGGGCGGTCTCCGGCCCCAGATCCACAGTGATTGGAGAGATCAGTCACAAGGCCGGTCTCTCCAATCAGAGCTGGGGGCGAGTGAAACTGAGCTCACCCAGCTCCAGCCAATGATCAGTGCTACAGCTGCACTGATATGGCTGGATTTCAATATTTTAGCCATTTTCAATGGCTGAAACATTACAGTGGCTGTGATTGGCTGAAAACGCCGCTCAGCCAATCACAGCCTCCGTAGGTCCGGGGAGGAGACACCAACCCTCCTGAGATCCCCTCCTCCCCGAATCTAAGGTATTTGCAATGCAAAGCGATCGCAGCCACCGGGGCTCCGGGGCCGCGATCTCGCCATGACGTACTGGGTACGTCATGGGTCCTTAAGTACCAGGGAGCCATGATGTACCCAGTAAGTCATAGGTCGCTAAGGGGTTAATGTGCTGTTCTTCACATGCACACACACATACATACACACACACACACGTATATACACACACACACACACACACACGTATATACACACACACACGTATATACACACACACATACATATACACACACGCACACACACGTACAGTTAGGTCCAGAAATATTTGGACAGTGACACAATTTTCGCGAGTTGGGCTCTGCATGTCACCACATTGGATTTGAAATGAAACCTCTACAACAGAATTCAAGTGCAGATTGTAACGTTTAATTTGAAGGTTTGAACAAAAATATCTGATAGAAATTGTAGGAATTGTACACATTTCTTTACAAACACTCCACATTTTAGGAGGTCAAAAGTAATTGGACAAATAAACCAAACACAAACAAAATATTTTTATTTTCAATATTTTGTTGCGAATCCTTTGGAGGCAATCACTGCCTTAAGTCTGGAACCCATGGACATCACCAAACGCTGGGTTTCCTCCTTCTTAATGCTTTGCCAGGCCTTTACAGCCGCAGCCTTCAGGTCTTGCTTGTTTGTGGGTCTTTCCGTCTTAAGTCTGGATTTGAGCAAGTGAAATGCATGTTCAATTGGGTTAAGATCTGGTGATTGACTTGGCCATTGCAGAATGTTCCACTTTTTAGCACTCATGAACTCCTGGGTAGCTTTGGCTGTATGCTTGGGGTCATTGTCCATCTGTACTATGAAGCGCCGTCCGATCAACTTTGCGGCATTTGGCTGAATCTGGGCTGAAAGTATATCCCGGTACACTTCCGAATTCATCCGGCTACTCTTGTCTGCTGTTATGTCATCAATAAACACAAGTGACCCAGTGCCATTGAAAGCCATGCATGCCCATGCCATCACGTTGCCTCCACCATGTTTTACAGAGGATGTGGTGTGCCTTGGATCATGTGCCGTTCCCTTTCTTCTCCAAACTTTTTTCATCCCATCATTCTGGTACAGGTTGATCTTTGTCTCATCTGTCCATAGAATACTTTTCCAGAACTGAGCTGGCTTCATGAGGTGTTTTTCAGCAAATTTAACTCTGGCCTATCTATTTTTGGAATTGATGAATGGTTTGCATCTAGATGTGAACCCTTTGTATTTACTTTCATGGAGTCTTCTCTTTACTGTTGACTTAGAGACAGATACACCTACTTCACTGAGAGTGTTCTGGACTTCAGTTGATGTTGTGAACGGGTTCTTCTTCACCAAAGAAAGTATGCGGCGATCATCCACCACTGTTGTCATCCGTGGACGCCCAGGCCTTTTTGAGTTCCCAAGCTCACCAGTCAATTCCTTTTTTCTCAGAATGTACCCGACTGTTGATTTTGCTACTCCAAGCATGCCTGCTATCTCTCTGATGGATTTTTTCTTTTTTTTCAGCCTCAGGATGTTCTGCTTCACCTCAATTGAGAGTTCCTTATACCGCATGTTGTCTGGTCACAGCAACAGCTTCCAAATGCAAAACCACACACCTGTAATCAACCCCAGACCTTTTAACTACTTCATTGATTACAGGTTAACGAGGGAGACGCCTTCAGAGTTAATTGCAGTCCTTAGAGTCCCTTGTCCAATTACTTTTGGTCCCTTGAAAAAGAGGAGGCTATGCATTACAGAGCTATGATTCCTAAACCCTTTCTCCGATTTGGATGTGAAAACTCTCATATTGCAGCTGGGAGTGTGCACTTTCAGCCCATATTATATATATAATTGTATTTCTGAACATGTTTTTGTAAACAGCTAAAATAACAAAACTTGCCTTGTCCCTATTCTATAGTAATGTGTCCAGCTTGTCCCCATCCTATAGTCATGTGCCCACTTGCCCCTATTCTATAGATATGTGCCCACCTTGTCCCCATCCTATAGTCATGTGCCCACCTTGTCCCCATCCTATAGTCATGTGCCCAACTTGTCCCTATTCTATAGTCAGGTGCCCACCTTGTCCCCATCCTATAGTCATGTGCCCACCTTGTCCCCATCCTATAGTCATGTGCCCACCTTGTCCCTATTCTATAGTCATGTGCCCATCTTGTCCCCATCCTATAGTCATGTGCCCACCTTGTCCCTATTCTATAGTCATGTGCCCACCTTGTCCCTATTCTATAGTTAGGTGCCCACCTTGTCCCCATCCTATAGCCATATGCCCACCTTGTCCCTATTCTATAGTCATGTGCCCACCTTGTCCCTATTCTATAGTCATGTGCCCACCTTGTCCCTATCCTATAGTCATGTGCTCACCTTGTCCCTATTCTATAGTCATGTGCCCACCTTGTCCCTATTCTATAGTCATGTGCCCACCTTGTCCCCATCCTATAGTCATGTACCCACCTTGTCCCCATCCTATAGTCATGTGCCCACCTTGTCCCCATCCTATAGTCATGTGCCCACCTTGTCCCTATTCTTATAGTCATGTGCCCACCTTGTCCCCATCCTATATTCATGTGCCCACCTTGTCCCTATTCTATAGTCATGTGCCCACTTTGTCCCCATGCTATAGTCATGTGCCCACCTTGTCCCTATTCTATAGTCATGTGCCCACCATGTCCCCATCCTATAGTCATGTGCCCACCTTGTCCCTATTCTATAGTCATGTGCCCACCTTGTCCCTATTCTATAGTCATGTGCCCACCTTGTCCCTATTCTATAGTCATGTGCCCACCTTGTCCCCATCCTATAGTCATGTGCCCACCTTGTCCCTATTCTATAGACATGTGCCCACCTTGTCCCCATCCTATAGTCATGTGCCCACCTTTTCCCTATTCTATAGTCATGTGCCCACCTTGTCCCCATCCTATAGTCATGTGCCCACCTTGTCCCTATTCTATAGTCATGTGCCCACCTTGTCCCTATTCTATAGTCATGTGCCCACCTTGTCCCTATTCTATAGTCATGTGCCCACCTTGTCCCCATCCTATAGTCATGTGCCCACCTTGTCCCTATTCTTATAGTCATGTGCTCACCTTGTCCCCATCCTATATTCATGTGCCCACCTTGTCCCTATTCTATAGTCATGTGCCCACTTTGTCCCCATGCTATAGTCATGTGCCCACCTTGTCCCTATTCTATAGTCATGTGCCCACCATGTCCCCATCCTATAGTCATGTGCCCACCTTGTCCCTATTCTATAGTCATGTTCCCACCTTGTCCCTATTCTATAGTCATGTGCCCACCTTGTCCCTATTCTATAGTCATGTGCCCACCTTGTCCCCATCCTATAGTCATGTGCCCACCTTGTCCCTATTCTATAGACATGTGCCCACCTTGTCCCCATCCTATAGTCATGTGCCCACCTTTTCCCTATTCTATAGTCATGTGCCCACCTTGTCCCCATCCTATAGTCATGTGCCCACCTTGTCCCTATTCTATAGTCATGTGCCCACCTTGTCCCTATTCTATAGTCATGTGCCCACCTTGTCCCTATCCTATAGTCATGTGCCCACCCTGTCCCTATTCTATAGTCATGTGCCCACCTTGTCCCCATCCTATAGTCATGTACCCACCTTGTCCCTATTCTATAGTAATGTCCCCATCCTGTAGTAATGGGTGGGGGGGGCGGCGGCTTAAAGGGGGCAGTGGCTATAACTTACCGATCGCTCTCCTTAGCTTCCCCAGACGCCGGAGTAAAGGTGAGGGGGCGGTCTCCGGCCCCAGATCCACAGTGATTGGAGAGATCAGTCACAAGGCCGGTCTCTCCAATCAGAGCTGGGGGCGAGTGAAACTGAGCTCACCCAGCTCCAGCCAATGATCAGTGCTACAGCTGCACTGATATGGCTGGATTTCAATATTTTAGCCATTTTCAATGGCTGAAACATTACAGTGGCTGTGATTGGCTGAAAACGCCGCTCAGCCAATCACAGCCTCCGTAGGTCCGGGGAGGAGACACCAACCCTCCTGAGATCCCCTCCTCCCCGAATCTAAGGTATTTGCAATGCAAAGCGATCGCAGCCACCGGGGCTCCGGGGCCGCGATCTCGCCATGACGTACTGGGTACGTCATGGGTCCTTAAGTACCAGGGAGCCATGATGTACCCAGTAAGTCATAGGTCGCTAAGGGGTTAATGTGCTGTTCTTCACATGCACACACACATACATACACACACACACACGTATATACACACACACACACACACACACGTATATACACACACACACGTATATACACACACACATACATATACACACACGCACACACACGTACAGTTAGGTCCAGAAATATTTGGACAGTGACACAATTTTCGCGAGTTGGGCTCTGCATGTCACCACATTGGATTTGAAATGAAACCTCTACAACAGAATTCAAGTGCAGATTGTAACGTTTAATTTGAAGGTTTGAACAAAAATATCTGATAGAAATTGTAGGAATTGTACACATTTCTTTACAAACACTCCACATTTTAGGAGGTCAAAAGTAATTGGACAAATAAACCAAACACAAACAAAATATTTTTATTTTCAATATTTTGTTGCGAATCCTTTGGAGGCAATCACTGCCTTAAGTCTGGAACCCATGGACATCACCAAACGCTGGGTTTCCTCCTTCTTAATGCTTTGCCAGGCCTTTACAGCCGCAGCCTTCAGGTCTTGCTTGTTTGTGGGTCTTTCCGTCTTAAGTCTGGATTTGAGCAAGTGAAATGCATGTTCAATTGGGTTAAGATCTGGTGATTGACTTGGCCATTGCAGAATGTTCCACTTTTTAGCACTCATGAACTCCTGGGTAGCTTTGGCTGTATGCTTGGGGTCATTGTCCATCTGTACTATGAAGCGCCGTCCGATCAACTTTGCGGCATTTGGCTGAATCTGGGCTGAAAGTATATCCCGGTACACTTCCGAATTCATCCGGCTACTCTTGTCTGCTGTTATGTCATCAATAAACACAAGTGACCCAGTGCCATTGAAAGCCATGCATGCCCATGCCATCACGTTGCCTCCACCATGTTTTACAGAGGATGTGGTGTGCCTTGGATCATGTGCCGTTCCCTTTCTTCTCCAAACTTTTTTCATCCCATCATTCTGGTACAGGTTGATCTTTGTCTCATCTGTCCATAGAATACTTTTCCAGAACTGAGCTGGCTTCATGAGGTGTTTTTCAGCAAATTTAACTCTGGCCTATCTATTTTTGGAATTGATGAATGGTTTGCATCTAGATGTGAACCCTTTGTATTTACTTTCATGGAGTCTTCTCTTTACTGTTGACTTAGAGACAGATACACCTACTTCACTGAGAGTGTTCTGGACTTCAGTTGATGTTGTGAACGGGTTCTTCTTCACCAAAGAAAGTATGCGGCGATCATCCACCACTGTTGTCATCCGTGGACGCCCAGGCCTTTTTGAGTTCCCAAGCTCACCAGTCAATTCCTTTTTTCTCAGAATGTACCCGACTGTTGATTTTGCTACTCCAAGCATGTCTGCTATCTCTCTGATGGATTTTTTCTTTTTTTTCAGCCTCAGGATGTTCTGCTTCACCTCAATTGAGAGTTCCTTATACCGCATGTTGTCTGGTCACAGCAACAGATTCCAAATGCAAAACCACACACCTGTAATCAACCCCAGACCTTTTAACTACTTCATTGATTACAGGTTAACGAGGGAGACGCCTTCAGAGTTAATTGCAGTCCTTAGAGTCCCTTGTCCAATTACTTTGGGTCCCTTGAAAAAGAGGAGGCTATGCATTACAGAGCTATGATTCCTAAACCCTTTCTCCGATTTGGATGTGAAAACTCTCATATTGCAGCTGGGAGTGTGCACTTTCAGCCCATATTATATATATAATTGTATTTCTGAACATGTTTTTGTAAACAGCTAAAATAACAAAACTTGTGTCACTGTCCAAATATTTCTGGACCTAACTGTATATACACACACACGTATACACACACACATGTATATACACACACACACACATACACACACACGTATATACACACACGTATATACACACACACGTATATACACACACACGTATATACTCACACACACGTATACACACACACGCACACACACGTATATACACACACACAAAACACCATTCTTCTCACCTGTCCCCCGTTCCCTCGGCTGCCTCATCTCTGCTTCGTGCGGCCCCCAGGCCCGTGCCCCTGTTAACTATCGCTGCAGGTGCAGGGGCCGCAGCCACAGTCAGTGATTTATGTCAGATGATTGTTTTGCCGGCGCAAGAGCGCAGTGTCCTTGACTCTGAGAGCGCAGCGATGGCAAAACATTAATCTAAAACAAGGTGCAGACAGTGGCTGCGGCCCCTGCACCGGTCGCAATAGTTAACAGGGGCACGGGCCTGGGGGCCGCACGAAGCAGCCTGAGGGGCCGCATGCGGCCCGCAGGCCGCGTGTTTGAGACCTCTGCTCTAGATGTACACATCAGAGGAGACCTTCCGTAGCGGCCCCGCAGTAGCAGAGTCCCAACACCAAGGAACTCAAACACTACTGTCAACACCATACCTGGAGCCGTTCCAGAACAGGATCCCAACCTGTGAAAGACCAGAATCCCAATATGTAAATAGCCCCTTTGTTCTTTGCGAAGACGTCACCATAATTTTTCCCAAGCCCCTCTGTTCTTTTTGAAGATGTCACCCTGATTCCTATCCCTGTTTATATTTGATAAAGATGGACAACTATGAGTGGTTGGAACTATAATGTAAAAAGTTGGAAAATATGTCTGCTTATATATTTTTTTTTTAAGAAGGTTGATAAAAGTTGACGGACATGTGGGTCACAGAACTATGTGTGGCCAGGACTCCACCTTGTATATAGTTGCACCAGTTGTGCTCACTACCAGAATTAAGGCGGGAGCGTGCTACTATAAAAATGTTCAAATGTTATGCAACGTTCAAGTAATTCTGCCTCCCATAAAGGGATGAATGTTTTATTGTTTTTAGCATATTTAAAATGCGGTATAACTGTATTGTTTTATTTTGCAGCCCGCGGACGTGCTGGGATTTACCAAGGGAGAATGTGGCGCCCCTGAGGCTTCAGTCGCCACAGGGTATGGCACCTGATTTTAGGTGCTGTACTCATCCCGGATTCCTGGGTGATCAGTGCCGGTTTCACACAACACCACATCCCATTATTAGCTCACACATTAGATCAGGGCTGGGGCAGGTCCCATTAATGCATTGCGACCAGTAACCTGGTTATGGTACTTAATCCCCATGCACTGTATCTAGAACCATCTAGTGGGTGGAGCTTAGTGGGCGGAGCTAAGTTGGTAAGTGACAGTTGACAGAGTCAGTCAAGGGTTGACGCAGAGAGAGGAAGGGACTTTGGTCCAGGGAGGAGCTGACTGAGGGACTTTGGTGGAAAAAGGAGAACGGTCGCTGAGAGAGTACGGTGTCGGTACTCACAGGACCGACCGAGCACAGACAGGGTGTAGAGCCCTAGATTAGGGGACGATTTAGGCTCGGTTAATAAATCTACCGGGAGAGAAGATTTTACGTTTCTCGGCCTACCAAAGTGTCCGGGGCACAGCAGCAGACCTAGAACCTGGGAATTGGGACAGAGGTCCAACCCATTGAGAGGTTCGCGCTGCCTGTATACGGACCGGGACTTTTTCCAGAAAAGAACAGGAGGGGACACAAAGTAGCTTCAAACCACGGAGACCCGGAAACAAGAAACTGCTTTGAGAAATGCCCACCAGTCACAATACCGGCACCGGGATCCGAGGAGTTCGGGATAGCCTGGAGCCCATCTTGGTAGATACCGGCACCCTGCGGGCAATCAGACAATATGTAGCAAAGACATCTTGAACCGCAGCCCTTGTGTCGCCTACTTCTACCCGCGTCCTGTCAGTCCTGAAGATTACTGCTAGAAGTACTGCAACTCCTAGACATCCCACTCCTGCCGCTGAAGTTTACTTGATCCCTACCATTGACTCTCCTAACGGTTGCCCCGGGGTTACCCGCTCCACCTGTGGAGAGCAGAAATACCTAAGCTGCCATAACACCATCCCCGGAGGTCCCGTCCAGCAGCCGTGGCTCCAATGCCGCAATCCACAGGTGCGTCACGAACTTTACTTAATATTAACTATAACTCCCATCATCATTCTCCTCTTCTTTTATTAAAGGACTCCACCAGGGTCACAGAGCCGAACACTGCCACCGCTGACATCCCCGGACTAGTCCGACCCGGTTCCGAGTACCCCGACCAATGAGGCGGGTGAGTCAGGAACACCAGGGTAGCAATAATGGTAGGCCCTGGCGCAAGGGAGAGGGGAACAGGGTCAGCTCCTGACACTAACCTGAGGCTGATCCCTGTACTCCTTAACGCCCCTAGATGGGTCCTTCCCCCCGTGCGCCATCATGTGCCTAGGGCCTCACTGACCTTGAACTCACCCTGACTAGTGAAGGCCAGCAAGACATCTCGCTACTCTAATAAGACAACACAAGGAAGGCAAGACAAACGGGTGGGGGAAAACACAACAAAAAGCACTCCAATGTTTCTGCAGCAGAAACTTTGCTGCTGCAACAGAAACAACACCACAGATATGCGGAGACAACCTCCTTCAACATGGACAGCATAAGTATGAGCTATAGACAGTATAGGGAGGAGTGAGCAGTTGATATTTATAGCAGAAGGGAGTGGCTGCAGCTGAGGTTACATCCAACTGTTAAATCACTGCAGGATAGAAATTAATAGGGATGAGCGAATGTATTCGCCACTATTCGGTATCCGACGGATAATGGGGTATTCGAGGTATTCGGTATCCGACGGCTAATGTGGTATTCGCTCCGATACTTTCATTTTCATTTCTGGACTTCCTGACGCCTTTTTCCAGCCAATGAACACATCTGACGTTGCTTGTGTTACGCCCTGGCCTATCAGGTCGTCACAGGGTATTGTGCAATCTGCCCTTCTGTACAATATCCATCTCCTCCTTGGTTATGGGTCCCTAACCTTTGGTGTTGCCAAGAACAAGCTAATCAAAATCCTAGGAACACTCTGCACCACACCCACCAGATACACCAGTGGATGGCCTGAGTGAAATAGGGTTGCCCACTTGGGGGGTTGGTTAAGGGGGGGTCTGGAGTGTCAGGAAACAGTCAGTTAAGCAGTGACTCTCGAGAGGAGAGGTTAGGAGCTGGGCTCCTTGGAACTACTAGGTGGCAGACATTGGTCTGGGCCTGGTAGGAGCTGGACCCTTGTCGCAGGGGATCGTGACAAGGGGCACGGACTGTCGAGGGGGACAGCCGGTGGCCTTATGCCATCACCGGGCAGTGTCCAGGGCACGACGGGGTACGTGGACCCTAAGTCAGGGAAAAGCTTCAGGCGTCCTGACAATTTACCCAACGAGGACGGAGCCTTCAAGATCCCTTCTCCACCCGCTCCTAAATCGGGGTACTAGCGCAACGAGGGGGACAGGACTTTCCACACATACGGTCCAGAAAATCCCAAGCGTGAACCCTGAGAGCAAGCTCACCCAGTTAGCGATCCTGGGGAGCGGGACCCGATTAGTTCTACACTAAAGGGACCAACTAGAAGACAAGGTGCCAAGGCAAAAGTCACAGACTAACAGGCAACACCAACGGGCATACGATCCAGGCGTGCTCCCTCCCAGCGGCAGCGGTGTCCAGAACTTTGGTTTACAACAGTTGTTGGTGTCAGCGTTATTGGACTGAGTGAGTACACTAGTGACCCTTACCATCGCAACGGCACAACCCTGTCCTTATCACCAAGTCCCCAGGGCATTCTCCCCTACCCGTGGAGGGGTTAAACACCTGGCTGCCCCCACCATAGCCACCGGGTGCTCCCAATCGCAGCGGTGTTACTCTGTTACGGAGGGGCCAATTGAATATAAAAATAATATGAAATCAATCGTTGCCCCATGTCCGCCGGGCAGGTGTTATAGCCACTAAGGACAGAAGGACGAATTACAGCAACACAGGAGACCACAACGGAAACGAAGGAGATGTTGTAAAGGCACACTCCTACGTGTAGCGTATCCCTATTAACCTCACAGGTGTACAAGAAATGGTCACGTGTGTAGGAACACATCAAAACCAACGAAAACGCAACAGAGAACAGTCACGTGTGTAGGAACACGTCAATAACCGAAAGGTAACCCAGTTAGCGTCACTGG